>NC_140086.1:87389103-88051663 GCF_964237585.1 Gallinula chloropus
CAAATACAGAGAGATTTGTACTTAAATCAGAATTTAAATTAAAGGTTTTGCTCAGTTGTTTTGAGTTCAGCATGAATACTTTTTCCCTCCTGAAATCATTACATGAAACCATATAAAGGATGCCCCTTCAGTGGAAAACTATGGCAGGGGCATAATTTACTTCTGATTAGGTACTTACTGTATTTAGTAAAATGAATGCAGGAACATAACCTGAGTCTTCAGTCTACCAGCTAGGAGCCATCTAGCTCTGTCAGGACTGGTGAAAACACTAGCTTGTCTTCCTCTCCCCAGTTCACTTCCTACTTTATAATTAACCATTTTCTTGCTTACTTGTATCTGTAAATTAAAAGCAGTACACTAAACAGAGGAGGTAAAGAAAAGTATAATCATTCCTAATCTAGTCACAGCTGCATTCAAATTAAAGAACCATCACGTAGCTTATCTCCTCGAGAGACACATAGAGATTGATGGTTAGGTTTGTAACAGTACAAGGACGTGCATTTACCAAGTAAGCTCAGCAGTGGCTTCAAACAGGTGCGAGTTTCCATTTGCATCACTGAAAATTTTCAAAGCGCCAAGCTGCTTCTGCTATTGTTTATCCTTTTGTAGTTTTCTCAGTTTAAGCAGAAAAACTACACTTATATCATGTTCTGAAGCTGGTTTTAAATGATAACCCTTTTGGGGGGGGCTTATTTTTTTGTTTACCTTGGAGTACAGGGATCACAGAATCAGTAACCTGAGCCTCATAGGTACTCCAGATAATACTAAGAAGCACAACTGGTTGTACTACAGTTGCCTCTTAGGTGTATAGATGCCCAGACAATGACAAAGAATTGTCTCTCATAATTCTGAACAGAGATTAAGATGAAAGGTGTGCAGTTTTAAAAGAAAAAATATTTATCTGAGGGATCAGACCACTTGCTAGTTGATGTTCTAATTTTCATGGTCTATAGCTTCAACCAGCAAGGAACTAGGGAAGAGCATATAATAACTTTTACTCTCATATTTATTGTTTAGGTGGTCTATGATTGCTCCTAGCCTGTATAAATGAAGTAAATTTATATATGAAATGTGTTATCTGGGAAGTCTGACAGGTTGTCGATATATGGAGCTTATTTAGTCAATTTTGACCCACTTCAATGTAACTTCTAAGAGTCTTGGTCTTATTCTCTTTCCTTTTTCATGTCACATTTCAAGCTTTCTGATCTTGGAATTTGACCTCCCAAATGCACTAGTGATAATAGGAGTTGCATTGAGTTCTCAGCACTGCAAAACCAGAGAGGAACAATTTCTGGGCCGGTTGTAATGTCATGGCATAAGTATCATCAATGCTCTCTTAAACTCAGTCACTAATAACCTTTTAAAACATTTATTCTTTCTCCTTGTTTTATATGTTCACAGCATTAAGATTCAACTCCGGACTTGTTCCGCTAAACGTTCCCTGTACCACTGCCTGCTGGTGTTTCTGTAGAATTGCATGCAAGGATCAGTTCTCAAGTGAATTATGCCTGTCCTTTATTCACAGCTTTATTACCCGTTATCTCAACCACTGTTATTAAGTCCCTTCCCATTACACTGCAGAAAGTCTACCATTTGAATTCCGGTGATAGAGGAATGCTTTCACTTAACTGCTCTCTCACTCCACATAAATCACTCCCATCAAGCCTCAATCACCGTAACTTCCATCTTTTTCTCCCATTTTTAGTATTTCCCTTACAGTTCTTGAGAACTTGTCTCGCCCTCACTTCGCATCTGAAATGTCACCCCATGGTGCCCCCATGGCACTCCAAAGCTGAGATAAAAGTGTTAAGAGCCAGGAGGGTGAATATTGACTGAAGATGTCAGGGAGAATTCCCTTCAAAGCTCCCATTTAATTTAGAATGGAATGGTAGATGTGAGTGATGTCTGTGGTTGGGATGGGGGAATTTAACTGTGTGGAATAAAACTGACTTGACGAGCTGTTTTCTCTCAAGTTACTTACTTGAAATGTCCTGGAGGAAAACCTTGTCCTCTGTCCTATCCTTGGTGTTCATGATATTCAGTCCTGCTCATTTCTAAATCCCGTAAGCAGTGAAGAACTCTGTGAATGCTGTATAGTATTTAAATGGAAACAACATTAAAACCATTGCCTTGCTGTTGACTAGTATCATCTCCTGTCCTGGTTGTGGTTACAAAATACATCTGCTTAAGAGGGGTTCAATTTCTTCCATATTAATAGCTGTCTTATTGGGCTGGCCTTCACCAGTAGGCTGTTTGCTGAGTTGGCTTCAATTTAATTACAGATGAAATTAGAAAGAAGATGCATGAAGTTAAAAAGCATAAAATAAATCCTAAATAGGAAGATTGCCACCCTAGTGTTTCCTATTCCCGTCCTGTATGCTGCCGTTAAAAATATATCACCATGAGTTTTTTCTTTAATGTCTTTCCTCTGAAGAGCCACAGCACTGCTTTATGAGTATATGAATAGGGAAACTTTATCATATGTGTAATTATGTTTATGCCACTAGGACTTAAGGCTTCTGCTAGCTGGAAGGTCATTCTGACCATTGATAGTGACTGTGTCCCAAACCCATACCAGCTCCGTGCGTGACCTGCACAATGTGTTGCTCCATATGCAAGCAGGTCCTGAAAAATATTTGTGCCTATGGATTTAATGGATCATTTGTCTTGATTTGACTGTGCTCTAGTTTGCATCTTAAAGTATTGGCAGGAATGCATATTCTGGCTTTAGGTTTTCTTTCTTGTTTCCTTGGCATGAATTTCTATTTAAAATGCTGTACATCACTCCTGGTTTTGGATTTCATATGTAGTCAAGAGGCCAATGAGTATTGTTTACAAATAATATTGTAACTCTTCAGATCTCTGAGTCACTTTTGCTTGGGCGTCTGTTTACTGTGCATGGAGACTTAAAAACAGAATTAGACCCACAGACTATTAGTATCTAAAAATTTTCTTGTTCATGGCTAATGCTAGTAGTACTGTGTTGAGGACCAGCATGCCTCAAGGGCAGAAATTTGTATGCTTACCTCTCTCAGTATCTGCTGTCCAAGCTGTCACCAAGCAGATGAAGATGTGTCAGACTTTGTTCCTGGGAACAAGCTGATCCTTGATCTTCCAGAGATGCCATCTTCTGGCCCCTCACTTTCTTGTTAGCTTTTATATCTTTTCATGTGGGTGTTTCAGTTCTGAATCCATGAGTTACTAACTTGTTATTAATTCAGCACACTCACTCCTGTACTCCGTGTTCTTTTCTTCTTTCTCATCTTGCCTGATGTAGTACCCTCTTGGCTCTCTCATTTACAAACTCATAGGGGTAGTCATAGCTCAATACCAATTTTTTTCAGTAAGGCAGGATCAAGGTCGCAAGATTGGGTGTCACATAATATATGTTTGGACATAGGCTACAACATGAGATGACAAATAACTGCAGAGCCATTTCCAGTGGGGAAGGTAACAGAACATTAAAGAGGAGTAGAAATGAGGGTCAGAAGGCACTTCGACTTCATTGCATGGATATTCAGCAGAACCCAGTATGCTTTGTGGAAATGCATACTTTGTTCAGAAACTATTAGTTAATTTCTATGAATTTTGGAGCAAATCTACTTTTTTAAGGAGCAGATAATTTCTTTTTCACTGTGGCTTTGAACAGTTCTATTTACCTGGCACGACTGTGGTACTATATGCTTTTTGTGCTTAGTAGAAAAGCTAAAAATTGAAAATGTCAGGATCATTGAAAGCTTTAAACATGTCCAAATTTCCAATCATTGATAGAATTCTCTTTAATGAGATCTGCTGGAGAAGTACTAAGTGTTATTCCTACTGTGTTGTTTCTGATGTATGGTGATAATGTAGAATTGGTGTACAGCAGTTCCTCGTATGAGTTCAATGCAACCTTGCTTGTGTTAGGTCAGTCTTCTCTAATGCACTGAAAGAGGCAAAAATCTGGAAATAACAATGCAACAAACATATATATGAACACCCAAGGCACCTCTTAATAAAGTCACTTTTAAAAGCAAAAGCTTAGAGAAACTGAAGTCAGCTTTGAAAGGAATTTTCTATGTATCAAAACAATAAACTCAACACTTTCTCCCAAACTGCAGGCAATTTTCACAAATTCAGATGCCTTTTATTGTTCTGAATATGATAAAAAATATGCTGTAATTAAAGTGAACAGACAGCTGAGGAAATGGAGAACTTTACAAAGTCTTGGTAAGTTCTTAAACTCAATAAAGTGGCAAAAAAGCCAATGTAGACAAATTGTCACAGAAGCACTTTTGCAGAACCCTGAGTGATACACAACAGGGAGTATTTTTATGTAGGAATGCATAATGGTGCTCCATAAAACACCTGAGCTAGAAACCATATTATCTGGTGCTCTGCCCAAGCTAATATACCTTGAATAGCATTCAGGGATACTCTTCCTCATTAGAAATATAAATATTGTATTATACATATAACCAGTGTTGACTGATGAATGTGTAGTATGCCCAAATCTACATCCTGATTTGTAATAAGTTGCATATATAGACAATGTGGGTTTTTTTTTTACTTTTATGGAGGTAGATGGCAAAGCTACCAATAATGCCAAGGATAATTATCGCCTTTCTAATAAACAATGCTCATAGCATAGAACTCAGTATTGTTTTCTAAAACTAAGTAATAGAAAAATCTGCTGAGTGGACTGCCAAGTTCCCAAAGCTTGTAAAAAATATTTTAGATTAATTTCTCATTGTTGAAAACTGAGAGTATTTGGAATTATAATATGTTGAATGCTGTTTGCATGCATTAGGTAACTCATCCTCACAACACTGTAAGAAAATTCCTTGAGCATCCCCACAAGCACCAGAAGACAAAAGATGGATTCTCGTACCAAGCCATTACAATACTGAAATATGTGATTTATCTTTTTCCTATTCTTCCAAGCAGCTCCTGTAATCTGACTCTGAAGATAAAATGGCATTTAGGTTTAGAAAAACCTGTCTGAATTTTTTGTCTTTTAAATCATATACAAGTTCCTTTCTATGAGGCTCACCACGGTCAAAGAGCATTCACATTTTCGCCTACACCAACTGTCTGCGTGTAATTTCATGCCTGTGGTGTGTTTTTGTTCTTAAAGAATTTCTGTCAGAGATTCTTTTCCAAACCCGATTTGGAGTGCTCCCATTTCACATTGCTTAAAAAGAAAAGTTGGGAAAAATAGTAGTTCATAATTTCTGTTGTAGAGCTGCTCAAATAATAACAAAACCCAGTGGATTATTTCCCTTGTATGGAAGTTTGCATTTATTTATTTGCAATACATTCTTTGACTAGTTCTTTGTATCTGTAGTTCTTGGATGGTCTGTTCAGTGATCATTCATCTGAACTCACTGAACTCTGAACTGCTTTAAGAAGGAGTGATATATCTGTAAATTTTTCAGGGAATACAACTGCCTTTCTGCTGTTACAAACACGATTCAAAAGAGGTATGTTTAGTGCATGATTTTGGCAAGAAAAAGGAATTGAAGTTAATATTCTGTTAATGTTCTCTGCAATTACAGGGATTTTTTTAATGAAAGGATGGACAACTTACTAATAAGAAAGTACACTTTCTGTTCTCTTTCAAAAGTAGAGTCTTAAAGCTGAGCACATGCACACATACTTACACACATGTAAGATTACCTCTTCCAAAAAATGCCCAGAATGTCCAAATTGGAGGAAGTAAGAAAGAGAGGACGGTTTTATAGAAATGCAGGAATATGGAGGGCATGTTCGTCAATTGTTTTGGCAAAATAAAAAGTGACTGACAAGGTTGCAATATAAAATTAGCTGCTGAAACTGAAAAAAAGTGTGGAAAGCTTTTTTTTATTCTTTTGTAATAAGCTTCTCTCTTCTACATGAAACCAACAATATATTTCTGTATTACTGGAAGACATCCAACAAACTTTATTCCCTTTTAAATACTTCTTAATGCAAGGAGTTGCAAGAGGTTCTCAAAAGCAGGCTAGCAGTCACCCCTGTGGGATTCCTCTGTCTAGTAGTTTGGCCTTGTGGAGCTGTAACACGGACCATGTCTGATTCATTTTTTTTAATTTAAAACACTGAAATTGGTGAAAGAATGTGTTTAAAACTTTCATCTTCAGAAGCAAAAAGGTAACTAATTTCTTTTTGAAAAGAAACTGTTTGATGCTAGCATGTAAAGACTTGATTTTTAAAGCTTTAGGACTAAAAGGTTTAGCAGAAAGAGAAATGAAGAATGACACTGTTTTACCGTGAAGAAATAAAACACACACACTGCACCAATGCACTTTAGGGGTGGCCAAACAAGGGACACTATTTTCACATTTGCAACAGATTTGAACTTATGTTGCTACTAGTCTCCATAAAAGTGGTTGAGAATTTTTTTCTGGTATGATTTAAAGTTAAAATGGGAGTATTTGACTATCTGAGATTCAATAAACCACTCTTGCTGTTAAGTTGTTCTGTTTAGACAAACGATTTATATTTATCTACAACTATTAAATTCGGGGTGGGTGGTGTGTTAATTGAATTGTTATCTTGCTTAAGTTCTCAAATGTTTGTAGATTTTTTCAAAGGCACCTGGCTTTAAACTGTGGTTTTGGTTTTCTGAAAATCCTTTATTGTGCTTTGTTTGCAACTAGTTATTCAAAACCTCAGGTAATACAAATTTCTGCTAATTTTCTGAAAATGAAGCTCAAATGTTCTTAAGGGAAAGCTCAATGGGTTGATTCTCTCTTGTGTTAAGCTGTGACCAAATCCTCAGTATGAAAATCAGACTGGCCCGGTTTGCCTGTCTTAGACCATTCCAGTAGAAGCTGATAAGAAAACTTATTCTGATAACCGCACCTCTATGGGTTTTTGGTCCCTTTAGGGTGTACAGAGGAGCCAAGGAAGATGGAGAATTTATCTTTGCTCTTCTTTCTTTACAGTGTGTTTGACTCTGGGACCCTGAGTTAGGCAATGGCGCTGATCCCAGAGATACAAAAAGGAAAGAACAAAGACAACGTGGTGGACAGACGTCTTGATGCTGAGGATGCTGCCTGGCTCTGGGCACAAGAGCAGCATGTTTTCAATTAACTTCTCATCTCCAAGTCCAGACTTTATCAGAGAGCAAGGACTTACCCTTCCATCCATATCTATTGGTAAGTTACATTTTGCAATATAAAAGTAATATTCTACTATTGACAGGAGAAAAAAAAAAGTTAAAATTTTGAGAACAAGATTTAATTGTGGAACTAAATTGCAGATGAAGTGCAGCACTAGAGAAAGTTTTAAAAATGTCAATGAAAAATGGATAGGTTTGTTCCCTCTTCATCTTTGTCTGCTCAATAGTTGTGTTGCTTTCAGCAATCCAGCCTTTGTTGCAGAGGCCAAATGAGAAAACAACAGCTATTTATTATAGGAATTGCACAGTGTTTTTCTGTTCTAGAAAAGTGCAGACTATTTTAGATGGATGGAGTGAAGAAAAAGCTTTTAACATGGTGGGAAATTAGTCTGAATTCAGGTTGTTTGTTTTTTTTTAACCCTGAGTCCAAATCTGTATTGAAGGGTCATGATTAAGAAATGTAGAGCACTGTAGTATTAAAAATGTTTCAACAAACAAAATTGAGGTACCTTTAGTGCATAGTTTTGACCGTGCAATGTAGCTCCTCGCATCTTTATGTCACCTTGTCAAAATCCAAAGGTTCACCCAATTCTCATTTCATGCTAATAGTCTTTCACAGGAGATAACTTTGAATGTCTGTTAACCGTACACAGTTAAAATGGGTCTACAGGATCAAATATTGCTCCCTCAGAAAAGAGTTTGAAAGAGTGTAAAATAAAACCAACTTGAGCTCAATAATGCTTGGAGGATCCACAATGGAAAAAAATGTGAAGTAATTAAAACACCTTTCTTTCTTGAGGTTACAGTCCAAGATGCCTTCTAGAAAAATAAAAGGTTAACCAAAAGCAGTATGGTTAACAAGGGGATAATGAGTAAACTGAAAAAAACCCAGCACCACCACCACCACCGCATTATCTCCCATGGCTCTTCAATAATACATATGAATATGTCTTCAAAGCCGATTATCAGGACTAGTGCACAACAGGAAAGACTAATTTGAATTTTCACAAAAAGTATGTGGCATTCTGTGTACTAATCTCACTGTCATAAACAGCAGTGTATGAGATGCCTGAGAAAGGAGGTTGGCAGTTCAAAACCAGAGACGCTCAGCTCTGCTAAAACCACACGTGGCTCTGGAAGCCCATGGGAAGCCCATTGGAAGTCCATTTAATACTTGTCCTCTACAAGAGAAGCAATGTGTTTACTCACAAAAAAGAGGACGAGTGGGGAATATACAGCACTGACCTAACTGCTTAAAACATTGAACAAATGTTTCATCCATATTTAGGTAGTGAGGTTAGGAGGAAATACATTTAGGAAGAGCTAGCACAGTGCCAAGAAAAAAAAAATAAGGAAGAACATAAGGAGGAGGAAAATCAAGAGAAGTTAAAGCCTGGCCATAGTGAGAGATGCACTAACGTCAGGATTTTGGCCAGTAAGTTAAATAGTGCAGTTGACCTCATCAAAACCTGGTTAGCTGATATTTCCACAGCGTTTCCTGGTTACTTCCGTACCTGGAACTGCTGTTCTCTGGTGGTGTTCTCTGGAATGAGCAGATCATCAGGGTTGCACAACCCTTTTGTCTAATCTGAGATTCCCATTAAGGTGTGACAGCATGAGCTGGTCTGGCCACCTCCTCACCAGTGCAGGGTGGCTACCGCCTCTCCTGTGTTTCTGGTTTCCGTGGTTTCAACTGACTCACTTTTATTTCTTCTGAAGAGGAATGAAAAAACATGTGACTTGCCTTTACAAACTGTTTAAAGAGCATGCCAGGAGCATTCCTGGTTGGAAACTGAGGAGACAATGTGTCTAGTGCTTCCAGCAGTCTCGGGAACATGAGATAAGCCAGGGTCCTGAATTCAGCAGGGTCTGTGTTCTGCTGCCTCCCTGCAAAGCTGATAAGACTCACTGGCACTGCTCTTTGGCTCAGCGACATTATGGTGCCTGGATCTGTTCCAGATACTGAAGTTGATCAAAAGACTTCTGGCTCCAATTCTGAACCTGAAAGTCCCTGTCATTAAGGATTCAAAGGAACTGTTTGTGCTATGCATCCACATTCCATTAAATGGTTCTTGAGTAGTTAATTATGGCAGGTGTAGTCAAATATGTAGGCTGCATAAGAGAAATCCCCAAGGGTGTGTTGCAAAACCTGTATTTGGTAAAAAAACACCAGAAACTTTTCTCCTGTATCTGATGGCTGAAAAAGGTGGATTAATTACTTTCATTTTACAGCAGTATTCAAAAGAATAGTTAATCCACTGACAAACCCATCCAATGACGTTTCAAAAAAATCTTTGCCTAATTAAATGCAATCAAGAGAATAATAGTTAAGGTTTATTTCAAAAGATAAAAAGGTTTAATGTGTTAAAGAGCAAAATGGTGCTTCAGAGCATTTTACAGTCATGACACTTTGTTCCAGTATTCACAGCCAGGTGCTTGCAGTACCAGTATCTCACACTGTGAATTTCTGTCTTATCTATTGTTTGCATTCTAAATTACACACCATCAGAGACCAGTGGGCCTTAAGCAAAGTCATAGCCGGGTTGCCCTTCTGTGATGTTGCCTCTATAGGCTTCTTGCAAAAGATGAATGCTGTAGAAGACAGATTATGTGTTTTTATTAATTCCAGGTGAGATTATTTTTATACCATCAGTTTGAATAAGAGGTTTTTGACTAAAATAGTAATCTCCCCAGCACATGGGAGATGTTTTTGTTGTTTAAAAAATGAATTATTTTTTTCCTTTTAATAAAAAAACTGCTCTGGATAAATTTGATATTAGTTCTTGTGAAAGCTGAGCCACATGGAATAATCCAAAATCTTGCCGAACAGAGACAATTAAATATTTTTCCTGACTCCTTAGTTTTATTTCAGTTTTGGCTTCATAATTTTAGAACACACGTGAACAGAGAATAAAAAGGTTGTGTGACATAAAAATGACATTTAATGCTTAATATAGAAAGGTTGACATTTAAAAATATATCAGCTGGTTTATTTCCAGATTAATTGTGATTGCTGGTGTGACAAACTGCAGCTGATTATGCTATGTTAAATCTGTTGTAATCCTGTGCTAGTGAAAACACAGTGGCATTCATGCTGGTGCTGTTTTGTAAAATCAGCAGTAGACAGGTCTGTCTGTACACATCCGCTAATCCCCTACGTGGAATGCAAATCTGCACTTGCTGTCACATCTACCTCCTGAGCCTCCTTGCTGTGGTGAGTGACTCTTTGACTGTTCTATAGGAGGAAATGCCGTTGTTTTACTGCTGGCACCCACCCACTAAAAATGTTTTAAAAGATCTCTGGAATTATATTTTGCACCAAAGCTTTTTCCCTCATTCCATGAAAATTCAGGCACACAAGAAATGCCTTGCTGGGTCAGAGCAGCAATCCTTCCCAGCCCAGCAGTCTCTGCCAAAGCTCTTCTTTCTCAGTCCCAGCTACCAGGTGTGAATTCCCTGTTCTGGGTGTGGATAACTTTTCCCAAGATGCTCATCCTTATATTTATGTGCACTGAAGTGATTGTTTTATAGTTTCTTGCTATCTCTTCAGAGCTGAACTCAGCCAGGAAGAGCTCTGCTGTCCCAGTGGATTTACAGCTCCTTTTCTAGCACGTCAGTCAGTATGTTTAGCTGGGGAAAACATTAGAAGCAGCATCTTCACTGGTTTAATTGGTTCAGAAAACGTTATACATGGCCACCTAAGACAAAGCCTTGGAAGCTCCTTGGGCAAATTTTGGTTTGCTTTTGATAAGGAGGCAAAATTGAAAAAAAATGTAACTATGGGAGAATACCAAGTCCATTTCTGACATGTGGATCATAGAGAAAAGCAGACGTGCACTTCAGAGACCCTTTTAGGTGATTTTTGAGTTTTGTGTTTAGATTGCTGCAGCTAGAGCACAGTCATCTGTATTTAGCAATGTTAAAACTGCAGCCAGTATGTAACATAGGCATCCATACTACATGCTGAGGCTTATAAATAACAAAGGGCAAGGCAGGATCTCTGGTTTCACATCAAAGGTAGGACAAAGGATCTCATCAGAGACAGAATTCAGTCTCTAGCTAGCCAGCGATAGTCCCGCTGTCTGACCTAAGCAGTGACGATCAGTGGGTAATTCCCAAGGAGTTAAGGAACTGCCTGTCCAGATCTCATTTGTACTCTGCTGAATGGTCTCTGTCTTAGCATGTGGGCTGCCATCTAATCTCTCTTGAAACCGAGTGCATCAAATTCAAACTTTCAGCTGTAAGTAGCAATACAACCATACAGATACAAGACAGCAGGTGTCCAGGGCCAAGGCTAACTTCTATCTGCATTCCTTTAGGTGAATCACTGGAGGTTATCTTAATTTTTCAATGAGCCAACAGTACACATGTGTTTTTTTTACCCTAGTGGATGAAACCTGGTTTAATCCCTTGTTTATTTGTACATATTTCTGTGGCAATCCTAAAGCAGGTAGACCACATATGCAACAGACAGACATGGGCAGCACAGTATGGCACACTAGCACAGTATCTAAGGGTGTTCTCTCAGTTGTGTGCTTTTGACATCCACAGTATACATGTATCTCAGTGGAACAATGTAAGCAGCACATGGCTTACTGGTAACATAAGCAGACAGAATATTTTGGCAGCCTGCACATATTCCAGCAGTTCCTCTTACACTGAAGATGATGGAAATACATCAATGCTAAAAAGAGCAGAAAAGCTCAAGGAATTTTTCATGTGGGAGAATGTGATGTTTCACTGCACATTGATAATGCATACACTTATGCATAAATGTGTTCCAGGCTGCAAATCACCACAGGCTTGTTTGTGCTGAGAAACCACATCATGTAGTGTTGATCACAGGGCTTGTTCAACTACCAGGTAGTGGGTGAATAAATAAGACCTAAAAGATGACAGCCAACAGTAATCAGCTATGAATTTTAACTTGACTGTGCCTATCTAAAGCATTTATGTAGGTACAAGTGTGTGTATGGATGTAAATAAGAAAGTTTGATTGCACTTTAATTCGTTCTGACACAGAAAATGTTTTCACTTGAGGGGAACAGCGTATTCTTTCGTTTTGATTTTCACCATCACTCTCCCTATTTCAGACTTGTTTATTCGCTGCGTCTTATCTGTAACAGACAGACCAGCTAGCACATCTCATCATGTGCTTCAAAGTCACAGTCACCTGAGATACCTGGGACGTAAACAACCAGAATTAAGGTAGTAAATGCTTCTAAGTAAGGAAAAGTTAAAAAGAGATCACATAAGAATAAAACTTCACTTTGAACACAATACTCACAATTGGCTCTTCCCATGTGGGAAGCTGGGAGTTGTTCCTTTGATAATTTTATCCCCACGGATAAAGAGGGTATCCGAGTCTTCAAGATAGATTTGCTCAAGGACATTTAAGGAATCGAATCAGTACAATGCACCCTATCCACTATTTAACACTTGGGTGAAGTATAAAATACAAGATATGCGATGAACAATAGGTATTAAATTGAGGTTAAGTCTGACGTGATGCATAATTCATAAAGAATATTATGTCTACTAGCATTTCTGAAATATAGATACACATCATGGCTACTGAAAGAGAGCCTTTCACCTTCTTAACTCTCTTGTCTTAGGTGAAAATGCATTTGAATTATGTAGCCAGATCCAGAAAAGTTTTGCAATGAAAACAGTGGGAAAGGAACAAGAACAGCTTGTAAGGAGCAGCTTACCACAGAGGAGCAGGAAAACCAGTGAAGGTCCTTCTCAGATTTCTGTGCATAAATCCTGGCTGGGCCACGATGGCTACACTTTTCTTTCTGTTTACGGTGCATATAGTGGATTTAAAGCATAATTTCCATGTGATTAAAAAACAGTAGTATTTATCATATTTTTTTGCTTTTTCCCCATTCTGTATAAGTTCATGTTGTAAGTTAAAGTAACTATGCAGCTGTTTCACAAGATGAATTATTTGAGATACTGTATAGTTATATCATTCTGTGACTTATTATCTTCTGCTTTGTTTATTTCCAGCATATGAAGAAAAGTCACGATCACATTTCGCGACAACATTTTTCATGACAGTCATCCCTCCCTTTAACTCAACAGAACTAATGCTGTTTATTGGACACAGGGTTTTCACGTTTGCACCCAATAGAGCGAGCAGATGCATTTGCTTCAAGAGGGCTGCTCAGGAATGAGTTCCATGAAAATTAATTAATTAATTTTAATTAATTAATTAGAAACAAACTTTTCAGGTCTTCCAGGGATGAAGGACCAAATGCTGCAGTGTGATATCAGCAGAGGTGTCCTTCCTGCTTGTGTGATGGACCCGTCCCTCTGAGGTTAACACCACACAGACACAAAGCTGTAGCAAACAGAGGATTCTAGTGCAAAGTTTAAATGGGCTGTTTGGGGGGCCAGTGGTATTCTCTGCACAGTCCAGGCCCTCAGCTTCATTGAGAAGGCTGGTAGGGTGTGAGCAGACGTGAGGGACAGTGCCTTTGCATGAAGTACATGGGCCTGTCACAGCTTATAAATACTTGTTTAAGATACAAATGCAGGAAACATACTGTTTAAAACTACACCCTCCGAGGTGGTTTACAAACTTACATGATTCAACTGTGATGATAAATTCACAGTCCTTTACTTTTGTGTCTAGTCTGTGCCTCAGAACTAGCATTAAAAATACACCCCAGCTTCCTTCTGGAAGCAGCAGTGTTATAAATGGATTTGAACTTTCTGCCCCAGGTTTAAGGAGGTTTTATGAACTAACAGAATTGCTCAGCAGGGACAGCCTGAACATCTGTCAAGCCTTCGTGCTAGAGCACTCGATGAAACTATCCCACGAGGACAATCCTCTGATAGGCATCATTTATTGTTCTATTTTTTGCGCAGGGTTGGGGTTTTTTCTTAATACAGAAATAAGCCGTCATCTTAGATTTCGTGCTTACTTTCCAGTGCTTGTTTTCAAACTATTTTCCTCCTTTGTATAAAAGGAAAAAAAAAAAAAGAAGAAGAGAAGATATAATAAGCCACTTAGCAGTTATTCTTCTTGTCTGTTTTGGAAGTGAAGGAAGAAAGTACAAAGCCAAACCAGCCAGTTACTTGTTTGCATTGTGTTTGAATGTTCAAGACTCATGCTGCTAGTGGTGGTGGAGTAGGAGCAGGGAGGGGGAGTATTTTAAAATTACTATTGACAACACGATGCAGACATGATCCAGCTGGGAGAATGAGTCAGAGCATCATCCTCATTTCCTGATGCTGAAAGTACATTTGCCGTAGGACAGCCACAAAGTAGTTATTATATAAGGTTCAACCTTCAGATATAATAGAATAGTTCAAAGAGGCAACCTGAACCTACTCCTTCTGTCTGCGAGATCAGGGATTCCAGACCCTATGTTTACTTTCTCACAGATGCTGGTTTTCTTGGGTTTGGCTAGGACAGAGTTAATTTTATTTCTAGCAGGGGTGGAATGCCATGTTTGGGAGTTGGGATGAGAGCAGCGCTGATAGCACACTGATGTTTTACTTGTTGCCAAGCAGTCAAGAGCTTTTCAGTTGTTCACATTGCCCTGCTAATGAGAAGGTGGGGGGGACACCCAGGAAGCTGGGAGAGGACATAGCCAGGACAGGTGACCCAAACTGGCCAAAGCGGGTATTCCATGCCAATTATGTCATGCTTAGCATAAAGGGGGCAGGCTGGGGAGGAGCACGTGGCTTCAGGATGTGCAGTTTGGGGGCTGTCCAGCTTTAGGGCACTGTTGAGCTGTATGGGCTGAGTTGTGTGGTTCAGTGAGAAACTGCATTATGGATCACTAGTTTCACATGTTTTTGCTATAAAGTCCTGGTATTGTTATTTCTCCCTCTGTTCCATGAGTTTGCCTTTGGGGCTTTTTTGTCTTTCCCTCCACCCCCCACCCCAGACTGCAGCTATGTATGAGCAGTAGTATCTCATTGTGTTCAGTAGGACAACAGTGTCCCACAACAAATTAAACCACTGTTATAAACCTTTCTCATAACACCCAAAACAGCTACTATGCCAGACACTGTAGTTTTATTAACTCAGAAGTTTGGAGAGGGTTGAGGACTACAAAGATACCTTTCACTCTTATTTCTGTAGTGGCCACAAAGAAATATTACAGGCAAAACCCTTCTGCTTATGTTTCTGTCTTAATTTTCCCAGTCCAAACACTGACATGCATGTGGAAGAGAGGTGAGGAGGCAGAATAATGACAGCTTTTCTAGAACATGAGAAGAAATATCTGAGATTTAAACTACTTCTCCCACTTAAAACACAATTGTTCTAGGCCCTGTGCAAAAATTGAATAAATGATGGTCTTTGCTTCATAAAGCCAGATAGCTAAAACCACCAGGACTAGCAAAACATCAGAGCAAAGTGAAAATTGAATCATGAGCTTAAGAAATTTGTCCATGCAGGAGCTTTAAGTAGAGTCTGTCTCCAAAGCCCTAGTCCTGCTCTTGTAGTGCATTATTAAGGCTCTGCTCTTGCTGTTTAATGAAATATATAGCCTTGGACTCAATTTGCATGTGAACTGTAGGCTAATCTAGCAGTCATTTACATTTTTTATATATTCACTTTGGGAAGATTTGCTACTTTATGTTTGTACTTATTTATTCCGAAAATTGAGGCTTGCAATGGATTATTCTCTCTTGTGTATCCATAAGATCAATGAGAGGATGTTAGTTATAATTTCAAGTAATGAGAAAGCACTAATCTCCAGAGTAAAAAAGAGGCATTTTTACATTTAAAGAGGAAAAAGAATGAAGAAAAACCATGCAGGATTTGATATTGCTTTTTATGGCACCCTCAATGAAAATAGAAAATACTAAAGCACTGAATTACTGTTAGGAACTCCTGCATTCTTATATCATCAAATATTTTTTGTTTCATCTATCACAATGTGAACTTTATAAAAAGAACAGGAGGTCCTTAAAATTCATATTTATTTAAAACTAATTCATCTGTGACCTTTAGACAAGGAAAAGCTAATTTCTTTTGTTACCTTTTGATACTGGATGATTTAGTCTGACTCTCTGATAAAAATTAAATTTAATGCAGAGTCATGCAAAAAAATGAGATTAGAGAATGGTGGGAACATGCACAAACCGACCAATGCCACCTTTGTACTACTATTACATGTAACATTGCAGTTGTGTCTTGATTTACATTAGAAATTGCATATTTTTCATTAATTTTATGATTTAAATAAGGAACCTAAGTAAGGGAAGGAAGCTGGAAACCATGTTAGAAACTGTGTTCCAGGGTGTCCTATGATTGGATAATTTGTTACAGTTCTCTAGGGTAGTCAATAACAGATTATCACCACTTGCCTTTTTCTTGCATGTCTTGGGAATTCCTGGTATAAACCATAATAAACTAATCTTCACACAGTAAGAAAGGGACAAAGAGAGTGGGAGAAAGGAAACACAATCTTATAAGATTGCACCTAGTTTATTATCTACGTTCTAGAAGAGATCTGTAAGAAAATGGAATTTTTTTTGTGGTTTGTTTTGGCATTTTTTTAATCACTGAAAAGTTTTTGCAGACCTTTCCCTGATTCTTTCCATTTTTCTTGGTTTAAACATTATTTGCCATTTTGGGCATAGATCTCCAGTGATTCATTAGCCCTACCAGAATCGGCTGTGCCTATTTCTCTTTGGACTCTTCAGCAGTAATTATCCTGAAAATAATAAAAAAAAAAAAAAGCCAACACAGTCTTTCTATGTAACATCTAAAAGCTAAAGCACTTTCTGTCATGACGTTTTCATTCCTTTTTCTTTCTAACAGAACTTAAACCATGAAATTTTCAATCTTATATTTTTCTTCTTCCTTGACTGCTATGAATAGAAGTTTATTAAAGATGCCAATCTGCACCTGTTTAACCAGCTACTTACAGTCATGATGTGAACTGGAAATGAGCATGACCCAAAGGAATTATGGCTGAATATCATGCACCAAGTGTTCTCTCTTACCGATTTCCCTGGAAGCTTTAACATATTCCAAGAAATTCAAGTGCAAGAAAACTACACTGCGCTGCCCTCATGAAAAGAAGTGAGTGCAGCATCTGTGTAATGGCTTAATAAAGATGCAAAATGGAGTTGCCTTGTGCCTGACATGAGTATTCTCATTTTTCTTGTTTTACCTGTTAAAGATTCCATTACAGGTGGCATGCCAAGTTCTTACGTGTTCTCTAGACAGTCTCATTTACCTGCAACTACAGAAAGGTTGATTTTAATTACATAGCTGCAAATTTCTTTGTTTTTAGCATTGTTAAAACAAAACAAAACAACACCAAATATATCAAAAAAACCACACTGAAAAAGAGTGAAGCTACTTTACCTTTAACTGATACGTATTTGCCTCTCTGTAGAGTTCTGAGAAAGGGTGAGAATTTTTCAAGAAGGTGATTTCTCAGTAGATGGTGAAAGTAAGTTAACAGATTTATACAGAAGGACCAAATCAAGGATGTGGGTGAAAATGAACTGTACTAATTGAAATAATAAAAAAAAAGGTTCTGACAATTTTATGAAAAGTACAGCTTTTCATGGTAACCTCAAGTGAACATTCATTCTGTCTTCCACATTATGTGATGACTACATTAAGTTATGAAGTGGATCCAAAAAATATATTCAGAAATCCTTCTAGGCAAGGCTGTGATGACAGTCCAGTCTAATGCAGGGAAAAACTGCAAATCAATACTAACAACTTTCTGAAAGTCTGGTTACTGTTGCAGCTGAGAACTTAATAGTATTTACTTTGCTTACATCATCTAACCTGTTTATAAACACAAACCTTGTGTAAGGCAGACAAACAGTGGACCATCGGGGTAGATTTAGTCAAATAGAGTAGAACAAACAACTCTATCCTTAATCAGGGAACAAGAAACAAAAAGAGTTTTCACACACCTCATTTGGCTAATTTCTAATGACTAAATTTCTAATTTCTGATGACTAAACTCATCACAGACATCAGAAATAAAAACAAAACCAAAAATTCTCAGCTTTGAGATGATCATAAACATCTTTGAACAGCAACAGCAGCATGAAGAGGAGCCAGATGAACAGTTTCCATAAATGTCATGCCCATCCTGTGACTTGGAAAAGATTTGCTTATAAAAATGCAAATTGACTTTCATGGAAAGTGTTACTCAGAAAAAAAAACCAAATACTTTTTTTTTTTCTTCAAACTAGAGGGATTGAAATTATATTTTCCCTTGAGGAGAAATAGAGGAAAAAGAGGAAGGCCAACAGAAATTACCCATGTAACTAATGTTTCCTTAGTTTTCCTCATATTTATCCTGTGTGTAATTTTACAGACTATCAGAAAATATAAGCCACTGGAACTCTCTTCCTTTGGAACATAAACCCCACTTTTTTTACTGTGAGAGTGACTGAGCACAGACACAAGTTTCCCAGTGAGGCTGTGGCATCTCCATTGGAGATATTTGAAACCCTGACTGGATATTGTCTTGGGCCACCAGCTCTAAGTGGCCCTGCTTAACCAGGGAAGGTTAGGTCAGATGACCTCCAGAGATCCTTTCCAACATCAACTGTGCTGTGATTCCGTAGTTTTTGAAAGAAAAAACCAAAAAATCACATTTCCTGATATTCTCTTTTCTAGTAATTACTGTTTAGGAAGTTTGAACTGAATCTCATTTACTCCATCACTTTCATAGAGCCATGCTTTTTTTATACTGCTGGAGAATATATCAGATCTAGTTCAAAGATGTCAAGTCTGTTTTGAGTCTTTGAAGGGGTAGGAAAACAGGGAGAGAAATTTATGACTGACCAAGAGCTAAATGGCCCCTCTTTTAAAGCTCAGAGTAGTAATGAAGGGAACACAGTAAGTTGAATGTTTAGCACAAGCATTTGGAGTTCTACAGAAATGAGTGCTAGAATTCTTCTAGGAGAAACAGGTGTTTCAGTTCACTGGCTGCTTTGGGAAAGGATCTTTTATAAGATTATTTTAAAACTGAGCACTCTTGAAACCTCTATTTCACAGGAATCAAGTACAATCTCTTAAAGAAATATTAAATCATGCAGGTACTCATTCTACAGATCCTCTATTTTAGAAACTCCTTGGAAATCAAATGTAAAACAACGTGTCACTTAACTTTGAATGTGCTTCTAGTACAGACTCTTCCACTACTGTGTAAGACACCCAATATTAGTTTAACCAACCATGAAAATCACTGTCTGAGGTGCTGCTTGTTGAACAGAAAGGAAGCGATGCAGACACTGAAACAAACAGAATAAATTTCCCATGCGAATACTGCAACATTTTAGGTTTCCTATTGGGATTAATTTTTCTCCCACGGTGAAATCTGTGCCGTGGCCATGATAATTTTATACATAGATTTGAAAAGCCTAAATTTAGACTTAGCAAATAACCAGTGAAGAGTTCTTTGATAAAAGCATTCATGAGTTTTTAGACTTTTCTGAGCTATGACAGCATAGGAAGGAATGTTTCTCTTGATTTCAAGCTGCTAGCCTATGCCCATTTATGCTTAGCCATTATTAAGCGGAGCAAGGTCTTTTTCATCAGCAATAAACTGAAAGCTTGTACTCCTAGATGAGATCTGAAGATAAAGATTAAGTGGCAGTGAAGATAAATTACCTATTCAGTTTCCACTTTAATTACATTTTGTATTTATAACATTCTACATTATTCAGGAAAATAATACAGACCGTAATCAAGCAATACACTTTTTTGTTTGACTAATGCCAAGCAATGTTCATGAATAATATTTATACTTTAAGTCTGATTTATGTGGTATGTGCCTAGCATGTCAAGGTCATTCCTATATGCTATTTTTGAATTTTAGATATTTGAAGCACAGTGTTTCTGCTTATGCTACTTGGATCTTATAATTTATATTATGCTTATTTGAAGCTAGAGTAAACACTGGGGTAGTTCAGGGGCTATTACCCTGTCATAGCTTTTTTTTTTTTTTTTTTTAATTATTTATGCACTGATATTTCTGTGAAAAAAAAGTATCCTGAAGAGGATTCTGCAAAACATGATCAAACACGAAACAGGCAAATTCCTAAATGATGGAAGTGCATTCCCTGAGGTTACTAAAATGTGTCAGAAACAGTAAGGTAGCACAATTCTGAAAAATGGATGGTTTGCTCTATGTTTATCAGCTAAAGTGAAGCGCCCACAAAGACACTACTCATGACAGGATCCACATGTCCGTGGCTGAACATACCCGGGATGCTGAAATACCTCATTAGCTAGATGAGTGCTTCCAATTCAAAGCTCCAGCTATTTCCAAAGTGCCTCTATGTCTCTGTGGAACCTTCTGTTACTCCCTTTGTGTCAAAAATAACTTTGGGGAGTAACTGTTCGGCCCTTTTAGGGCAATTGTTTGGCTGAGTGCTGTCCACATGCACTCATACAGAGAAAGGTGTAACATTAAAAAAAACAAACACCCAGCCCCACTCTCCCCCAGCCCAAGCCCCAGTTTCTTTAGTTGATTTGGATGGTATGCTGACCTGCATCATTCAGTGTGTTTCTGAGTTGGTGCCTACTTGTTATCTGCAATAGGATTTCCAATATACTATCCAAATTTTGCATGGATAAACAGGTTAGAGTTTTCAAAGACATTTGGTGTATGTTGCTGACAATGCTCCATAATATTGAATAGTATGAGTACCCCAAAGTTACTTATTAAACTCCCAGTTACCGTTCTTGAGGCTGGGAACACCTTGTACATTGATGCTGTAGCCTGGCCACTTTGACTGATACCCCACTCAACAATTCCTTTTGTAAAGCAAATATTTCAATTCCTAAAAAGAATCATCTCCTTTAAAAAGACACTCAGAAGTGATGCCATGCCTCAGTCATACATAATTTCCCATATCATTCTGTCAGGATACATTATCACCAACAGCATTCTAGACCTAGAAGTTTGAGCTTTCTCAGCTTCTGCATTTGGTCAACGGGTCCAGATGCTTGTTACACCTTGTCAGCCAACCTCCCAGATCGGCTCTAGGACTCATGTCCTTTCTGCAGAGTTACAGAAATATCCTCTTCCTGACAGCTGTTATATTCTGTGGTTCTGTAACCTCTTAACCTTCCTTACAACATGATATTGTGAGCTCCTTCAGAGCCTCAGGGAAAGGAAAGCTGTTTTGGTTTGGTTTTGGGGTTTTTTTGGTGGTGTTTCTTATCCAGAGCAGGATTAATTCTTGCAGGGGTTTACTGATCCCTCTCTAGATTTCAGGGCTCCCAGGCCCCAGCCAGCGTAACTGGATGCAGTGTGGGGGTAGCTGGCTCATTCCCATGAAGCACAGAGGCAGCGCCATGGCCCGAGAAGCTCACAGGGAGGCTGTGACCTCATCCACAGTGAGTGAGGAATGAGAAAAGAGAACCCACAGCAATTCCAGTGGGATGTCTCCGGCCAGTAATGAGGAGCTTTCTAAGCCCTTTAATCAGTGTTTCTGGAAAGCTAATGCAGCATCTCTGAAGAGCAAGCGCAAATTCAAGCTGATGAAAGTTATGTCATGCTAAAAAGTACTGCCAATGCATAGCTCCAATTTCTTTTACTCCCTAGAGTGGCAGTGCTGACAGATGCTATGAGGATACACAAACAGGATTTCTTCTGAGTATACTTAAATTAGGCAAAGATTAGAAAACAACAAAAAGACCGATTAAAAGCAGCACCAGAGCTTGATAAAGAGAAGCACAAAGGCATTTTATGAATAATACATTAGCTTACTACTAATAGGCAAACAGATGAGCCCCACTCACAGCAAGCTATGACTGCGACCTCCAAGATTACTTGTCCTCGAAATCCTGGTATAGCTGCCACCCTGCCCTGCCCTCTCTGTTTTTCACCTAAAAGCACCACATGCTGCTTGGGACTGTGAATGCCATCCCTGGGGACTACACAGTCACTGTAAAGGCTTAAATGGTTGAAATTGCAATGCTCAACGCTATTCCTCAGTTCTCCTTTTCCTTTTGTCAGGACCTTAAAGGCAAGCACATGACATTGGTACCAGAGTAATTCCAGTGAAGTTGGTCGAATTGGCTGATTTACTGAAGCCACAGATCTGTTGCAGTATGTCAAATAGACAACCATGTTGGAGTGACCAAAGCTGCAATGAGAGAGTTTCTTAGGGGAGCATCAGTGGTTTGCTATGCAGTGAAACTGGAAACTACACAAGTACAGGGCCTCAGACTCTGCAGCACAGCAAAGTAACTTCTTGTATCTAACCAATGATTTTAGTACCCAACTGAGGTACTAGTCCCAGTATTCAGGCTTCATTATAGTTGGATTTTGGGGGGTTTTGTTGGTTTTGTGGGGTTTTTTTTACAAACAAGGGAATAGAGTTAATAAAGGAGTAAATTTCTTCCATACCTGGAACTTGCATCCTAATAACTCCATCCGCAGCTGCTTTCCAAAATAAAAATAATCTTATTCCTTAGGAGTTTCAATATCATAGGAGTTTATGTTTTTTGCTTAACTCCCTGAAATCTGACAGTGTGAGGAAGAATTGGGCCCAGTGGGATGAGGCATGTGAGTTTTGTAGCAAGGGTTCATGTTCTTGAATATGTATGTGTTAATACCTTCCAGTAATTTTCTGTGTGAATTTCTCTGTCTGCATGATGGTGATACATAATTAGTTTCTGCTTTGGAAGGTTCTTAGAAGTTAACATCATTTACACCAAAAGAAAATCCTTCGCTTTGACTGTTTGTACTTAAATACAGAAAGTCTAAAAGACTGTCTGACAGAATCGTTAGAGAGAATGGAGACAGAAGCTACAGGCTTTTCCTGTGTGTTATTTCTGGTGATCCACTGCACTGTATCACAAGCCACAAGTTTGGAAACAGAACATGCAGCAGCAAGTTCACTCTCTCTACTTAAATCACTTGTATTTGCTCATCTGTTATCTAACATGTATGCCCTCTCTCATGGACCCCATCATTATAGTCAGGTGGTCCAAATCTCACATACAACCCCAGGTCTACTGATCTCCATGGCCTTAAAGGTTGAAGGCTTTTTTCTTTTTTTTTTTTCCTATCTAATGGGTAATATTGGACACAGGAATACAAGCAGAATTTAGTCTCCCTTCATGAGAGTTTTTCTGCACCTAAAGTTTTTGAGTATGGTATTTTACAAGTTTAGACAACTACAGCATATAGAATTTCAAGAAATCTGCAGTGGTTCTAAACCTTCATGGCAAAAAAAGAGAACACATACTCAGCTTTATACTTGCACCTACCCATTTAAGTAAAGTGAAACTTCAGCAAGATCACACAGTTTGGTTTGACGCATCACAGAAGCTTCGGGTCTTGCAAGTGCGCAATAGCAAGAAGCCAGCTTTTAGATCACCCTGGAAATTCTCCCTGTTGCAAGTTTCTTACTTGGTCTGAAGAACTCTGTAGCACCTAGTTAGATTGCCTGACTTTTCACCCCCAAATAGAAAATACTCTTCTCTGGTTTTACTCATTTTTCTTCTAGTGATGTTATGTATTTCTGAAGAAGATTCTGGGAATAAGATTTGTGCTTCTTGCAAATCATGAAGATCTTAAGACAGTGGTGCTCATATCTGCATTGCAAATTTTCTTGCTAGAGGTTTACATAAGAGTAGGTAGAAGATCTTTATGGGAACAGTAATCATAAATCTAGGACAGATGTTGATTAGTCAGGATTATTGTATGCGTTAATAATACAGAACCATGAGGTAATTTTGAAATATTTATAGAAAGAATTTCGCCTCTGTTTGAGACTCCTGAAAGATTGCCTTGTGTGTTTTTTTTGCTTGTTCACATGCACTAGAGGAAAGCAAACCTGCCTGGGAATCAGATATTTCTGTGCTGCAGCTAGCGCTGTGGGCTACGGCTTCTATCTGTAGCTGCCAAGATGCAGCCAGAATGACAATAACCTTTCATCAGTGCTTCAGTTCTACCCAGAGAGTACTTCTGCATACTGCCAGAATGTAAGGGCATAACTACCAGAAGACTGTGATTCACTGACTCTTCTGACGCCAACCCAATATGTTTTTGATGGAAACTGGAACACAAGTGGTCCATTTCAGTTGTTATTGGGTGCTGAATCTGGTGAATGTAAAATATTGATTCCCTCCCTTTTTCTTTTGTTTTCTCCAAACAAATGTTTGAATGAGCTATCTTATCCACCCCATGCTTTAGAATATTTTTGCCTTTGTCAAAAAAAAAAAAAAAAACCCAAAAAAACTTTGGGAAATCTTTCATTAGTAACAGCAAAAGTAAGAAGGAACTGGCTCTGTAATATTATACTTGACAGAACAGAGAGCAAGTAAATTGCTTCTAAGGGAGTTAACACAGTATTTTTGAAATTGTGTCCAAAAGCATCTATTTCACATCTGCTAAGCACTCTGAAAGTGCTTGGTGTGAACTAAAGGAATAAACTAGCTTGACATCACTTCATTCATATGCTAAAAACCAGTTTGGAACTTGAAGAAAAAAGGTTTTTGTCTTAAAGAGGAGTAAAACATCTCTCAGCCTCAAATTCCTAACAAGTATAAGATGGTAAAATGTTCTCATTAATAAGGATAGTTCCTTTATGAAGGAAATAAGAATTTCTGCTTTTTCCTTAGGCCAACATTAAGCCTACATGGTATGTTATAAGAACTGCAAGCACACAAACGTGAAATAAAAAATGAAGTCAAAGTGGTTTTGTGTTGAAATGGAGAATGCATATTTGGAGAAGAGGCTTCCCACTTACACTTCAGTAGCAAAATTACTGTCTCTTTTCTGAGAAAAGGAATCAGGACCCATATTATTTTGCTGATTAATATTCTAGCTGTATTGCCCTATAGAACTGACATAATACAGATTAGAAAGAGAACAGGGTTGCCAATCATTAGGAAAATAAAGGTAGCATCTTTTTCTGGTTTACTTTGATGTTTAAAGCTATGCAGTTGAGAAACTAGGGCAGCTGGAAGTTCTTTACTCAGTCTTGCAAGGGTGGGTGGAGAAGGGAAAGAAACCACTCATTTGTGCTAATCAGCATGGGAAATCTATTGCAGTGGAGCTAACTGCAGAAAAAGAACTTTTCAAAAAAACAAATAAGGCAGCCAGAACTTAACATTCCTCCTGCTTACGTAAAAGCTCTCTTTATCAGAGCCTGTGTTTGGAAATGATAGTATCTAGAACATTTTCTTGTTGGCCAGGGTATGTTAGGAAGGTTGAATGTGATATACAGGGTGACTGGAAACATCCATCCTATTGGAGATATAGCAGAACAGCGAGAAGAGGTGTTGCTATGATTTAGAGGAACAGATAACGAGGAAGCATAACTTTTTTTACTTCTAATGTAGCACTGTGCTGTCCCCAACATGTTTTATGATTTCTTGCCCTTTGCTTTTACTGCATCATCCTCTGGGGAAACACAGCTTTAAACACAGAAATATGCTGGGGGGCAGGCAGCTGGCATATGGATTTGAAGCAGTGCTTACCTATAGGGTGAGCAGAGAAGAAAGAAAAGCTGTAGCAGCAAGTCTGTCATCCAGTGGAGACCCAACTTTACCCTCTTCTGGCTCTTCAACATTTTTTTGTGCAGTTCTATCCAGCATTACTTCAACTGTCAGCACTCATCAGTGTTACCCATGAACAATTAATATGTCTATTTGGAAAGAAGCTCTCCAAAGAAAAAGATGATCCATTTTTTATCCATACTAACTGACATACGAGTTGCTTTTGTGCAAGGCCATCCCTCTTCTATAACCAGTAATGCTTACAAGACAGCAACTGACTACAATTATTCTTAGTTGGGGTTAATGCTCTTTTTATTTGGTTTTCCTATGTCAAGCAAATAGACTTTAAGTAACTGCAAATTATAAGAATAAGGGTGAACGTGTTACTTTTAATATGGGGCAAAGGAGCTGTAAGAAAGGCTGGACAAAAGATGTCTTTTGACATTATCTCAATTTGGAGGAGAGTCTAATGTGCTAAACATCCATCTGATTTCTTTAAATGGCACTTTAAATGTTAATTCCCAGAAAAGGGTTCTTTCCTGCCGTTGTCACACAAGAAAAAAGAGCCTGCCTGCTGTAATGAATTAAGTTATACAAGAACTTATTTTATAACTCCAACTTCAGATGAGGAAAAAAATCTGCATGTTTTCTTGTAATTAGAGGAAAACTGTCTGCTACAAAAAGACTGAAAAGCAGCAGTGTTTGCAAAGAAAGCAAATAGCTATAATTTTTGGTGAGGTTCACAGAGCTATAATACATGTGAGCCCAATGGTGTAGGGTAGAGTTGCCATTGTAAAAAGTGTAATTTTTTTCTGATATGAGAACTACTGACTTGTGAAAGATGCACAGCTCAATAGCATGCAAGTCACTGCTACCAAGGTTCTGGGCCAATGGCTACAGTTTTGCAGAAGAGTATTTTCAGGTTCTGCATCTGTGGGACTTAGGAGACATTTCTGTTGGGATACATGAGCATATTATACCAAAGTCAGGACCACATATCTGTTTCCCTGCCTGTCCAAAATGAAAGTGTCTAGGAAGTAATTAAACATTTTTGCAAACTACTGGAATTTGCGGCTGCAAAAAGAGCTATCCAAAATTTTTCTGATTAATTTTTTATGAATAGCCATTGCTTATGATCCTCATAGATAATTTCTAAGTATTATGCAGAGGATTCATCACACAAACAAAAAAGAAACATAAGCTTCTTAGGCAAAACTTTCATATTGTTTTGGACAGTGTAATATAGTGTAATAGCATTAGCAAAATAAGCTCAGAGAACTATGCATCAGTCATGCAAGAGCATAAATCCAAATTTCATTAACCTTATGGACTCATACTTCAAAAGAGATAGAAACCAGCTGGAGAAAGTCCAGAGAACAGCAATGAGAATGACCAGAGGTCTAGAAAACATGACCCATGAGGAAAGATTGAATGAATTAACTAAAGATAAAAAGCTAATGAGGGATATAAATCCAGCAGGTAAATATAATACATATTAAGCAGTTGCACAGGTATAAAACCAGTTATTTTCCATGTCCAAGGTGAGAAAAAAAAAACAGTGACAATAATTTACATGAGCAAAGATTTAGAAAAAAATCATTCTGACAATTACATTCATGCATAAGAATAGATTTAATCACTGCCAGCCTTTTAAACACAGGTTGGAGAGTTGTCTGACTGGGACAGCATAGATGCATAAAGAGACTTGAAGACATCTAAGACCCCCTTCCAAACTCATGACTACCCAGCGGAGTCTGAAGATCAGAAAACAAAACTTATAGGCACATCCTTTTCCACTCTCTCTCAAGAATTCTGCTGTTCTGTTTTGGGTCTTAGAAGGAAGGTAGACTCTGCTCTTTTCCTACATTTCTTTTTTGTCAACCACAAGACTTCGGAGTGTTTGTCTTCAGGTTCTCACTTCCTGTATCACTCAGATTTCTACACAGCCGTTCCTAGATAATCAATGTGCAGAGAAATCATGAATGGGCATTATAAACAAGGCAAGAGCTTCAATGAGCACCACGTCCATCAACTGAAACAGAAAAAAGCACATTACTTTCTGTGTAGTAGTCAACTATAAACATAGATAATTGACTAAGTTGAAGTAATCAAAGCTATAAGTTTGTTATGTTGAGATCAGAATCATCCTGTTTCTCACATGCACATTGCCAGAGGGAGAGATTATTCACACTAGAATAATTTTGGAGGTATTCAGTTGAAGAATATCATAAAGCATGTTCTTTACCCAGATTAATAGAACTGATTGTGCTTAGTCATTGGCATCTATAGCACGTAATTCAGGTCACCTCTGTTAAAGAAATCCAAAGGAGTTCCTTTTTAGTTTTAAGAAGTTATGAATCTAGGTATCATCTTATGATTCTGTAGTTTATCTCAGCTCCCATCTATTACTCTCTGTCACTGTTACACTGAAGAGTAGGATTATTTAGAGCATTTACCCTATCAGCTAACTATCTTCTCATTGAAAATCAATATTTTAGTGATCAGCAAACCTTCCTGTGAGAGAGGTGGGAAGAATTCAAATTTAGACGCTTAATTGAACTTCCATTTACAAATTTCCTCCTGAGATTCTCCAGTCCTTGGCTTGACTTCCAGGAAATGGCCTAAAATTGCTATTTACAGAACTGACCTTGATGAAAGGGCCTAGCTAGATTATAACCTTGGTATTGAGTATCCTGGTGTTTCAGCCCCAGACAGTGGCTGAGCAGCACATGCCACTCACTCCCAGAAGAGAAACAGACAGAGCCTCTGTGGTGTTTGTTGTAGGGTTGGAAGAACTGCAGTCTCTGAGAACTGAGCTACAGTGCCTGTTGTACGAGTTCTTTCTGGCTCAACTGGAGCGTCAGATTCTGAGGTTTGGGTAGCCACAGTGCCTATGGGTCTGTTTTTCTTGTCTAGGTATTTGCTCGTACCCTCCCATTCACCATGTCATCCTTGGACCTTCAGCCCCAGGGAAAATCTCTTAGCAATATTCTTGAAACAGTGCTTGGAAACATAGAAGACCAGAAAGACATTTAGGAAAGTGAGCAAGAGCCATGTACTAGTCTGAACGTCCCGGGGCTGTCAAAGATTCTGTAACAAGCCTAAAAGAAAAAGGGGAGGAGAAAGCACACTGCTCCCATCTTCCCCCTAATTTCAATGTGACTGCCAAATAAGGATATGTTGACCAATAGATGGAAATGACATAAATTCCACATAGAAATAACCCCTGAGGCTCACAAACACAGAAAATATCTCATCATAAATCAATACCACACAATATAAGAGAATTCGAAGCTTGATTTCTCTCCCTGACATAAGAGACCGCAAAAATAGGGTGTGGATTCATGTATGAGAGCCAAGGGATGACACAAAACATCATACTTTCAATCACCCCTTTGAACAACATGATAAACATTTCTCCTAGCCTTTGAACACAACTAGATCTGATATAACATTACCCAACCCTTCAAGCCCTACCTTGGGTGTCAAAAAGCACTGCAGTGCTTCAGCCCCAAGCAATGGCTGAGCGCAACGCACCACTCCAGGGGCCCCCTGCAACGCACCACTCCAGGGGCCCCCTGCAACGCACCACTCCAGGGGCCCCCTGCAACGCACCACTCCAGGGGCCCCCTGCAACGCACCACTCCAGGGGCCCCCTGCAACGCACCACTCCAGGGGCCCCCTGCAACGCACCACTCCAGGGGCCCCCTGCAACGCACCACTCCAGGGGCCCCCTGCAACGCACCACTCCAGGGGCCCCCTGCAACGCACCACTCCAGGGGCCCCCTGCAACGCACCACTCCAGGGGCCCCCTGCAACGCACCACTCCAGGGGCCCCCTGCAACGCACCACTCCAGGGGCCCCCTGCAACGCACCACTCCAGGGGCCCCCTGCAACGCACCACTCCAGGGGCCCCCTGCAACGCACCACTCCAGGGGCCCCCTGCAACGCACCACTCCAGGGGCCCCCTGCAACGCACCACTCCAGGGGCCCCCTGCAACGCACCACTCCAGGGGCCCCCTGCAACGCACCACTCCAGGGGCCCCCTGCAACGCACCACTCCAGGGGCCCCCTGCAACGCACCACTCCAGGGGCCCCCTGCAACGCACCACTCCAGGGGCCCCCTGCAACGCACCACTCCAGGGGCCCCCTGCAACGCACCACTCCAGGGGCCCCCTGCAACGCACCACTCCAGGGGCCCCCTGCAACGCACCACTCCAGGGGCCCCCTGCAACGCACCACTCCAGGGGCCCCCTGCAACGCACCACTCCAGGGGCCCCCTGCAACGCACCACTCCAGGGGCCCCCTGCAACGCACCACTCCAGGGGCCCCCTGCAACGCACCACTCCAGGGGCCCCCTGCAACGCACCACTCCAGGGGCCCCCTGCAACGCACCACTCCAGGGGCCCCCTGCAACGCACCACTCCAGGGGCCCCCTGCAACGCACCACTCCAGGGGCCCCCTGCAACGCACCACTCCAGGGGCCCCCTGCAACGCACCACTCCAGGGGCCCCCTGCAACGCACCACTCCAGGGGCCCCCTGCAACGCACCACTCCAGGGGCCCCCTGCAACGCACCACTCCAGGGGCCCCCTGCAACGCACCACTCCAGGGGCCCCCTGCAACGCACCACTCCAGGGGCCCCCTGCAACGCACCACTCCAGGGGCCCCCTGCAACGCACCACTCCAGGGGCCCCCTGCAACGCACCACTCCAGGGGCCCCCTGCAACGCACCACTCCAGGGGCCCCCTGCAACGCACCACTCCAGGGGCCCCCTGCAACGCACCACTCCAGGGGCCCCCTGCAACGCACCACTCCAGGGGCCCCCTGCAACGCACCACTCCAGGGGCCCCCTGCAACGCACCACTCCAGGGGCCCCCTGCAACGCACCACTCCAGGGGCCCCCTGCAACGCACCACTCCAGGGGCCCCCTGCAACGCACCACTCCAGGGGCCCCCTGCAACGCACCACTCCAGGGGCCCCCTGCAACGCACCACTCCAGGGGCCCCCTGCAACGCACCACTCCAGGGGCCCCCTGCAACGCACCACTCCAGGGGCCCCCTGCAACGCACCACTCCAGGGGCCCCCTGCAACGCACCACTCCAGGGGCCCCCTGCAACGCACCACTCCAGGGGCCCCCTGCAACGCACCACTCCAGGGGCCCCCTGCAACGCACCACTCCAGGGGCCCCCTGCAACGCACCACTCCAGGGGCCCCCTGCAACGCACCACTCATCTCTGTTAAAGGAAGCCAGTGGAGTTCCTTTTTAGTTTTAAGAAGTCATCAATCTAGGTATCATCTTCTGATTCTCTAGGTTATCTCAGCTCCCATCTATTACTCTCTGTCACTGTTACACTGAAGAGTAGTATTATTTAGAGCATTTACCCTATCAGCTAACTATCTTCTCATTGAAAATCAATATTTTAGTGATCAGCAAACCTTCCTGTGAGAGAGGTGGGAAGAATTCAAATTTAGACGCTTAATTGAACTTCCATTTACAAATTTCCTCCTAAGATTCTCCAGTACTTGGCTTGACTTCCAGGAAATGGCCTAAAATTGCTATTTACAGAACTGATCTTGATGAAAGGGCCTAGCTAGATTATAACCTTGGTATTGAGTATCCTGGTGTTTCAGCCCCAGACAGTGGCTGAGCAGCACATGCCACTCACTCCCAGAAGAGAAACAGACAGAGCCTCTGTGGTGTTTGTTGTAGGGTTGGAAGAACTGCAGTCTCTGAGAACTGAGCTACAGTGCCTGTTGTACGAGTTCTTTCTGGCTCAACTGGAGCGTCAGATTCTGAGGTTTGGGTAGCCACAGTGCCTATGGGTCTGTTTTTCTTGTCTAGGTATTTGCTCGTACCCTCCCATTCACCATGTCTTCCTTGGACCTTCAGCCCCAGGGAAAATCTCTTAGCAATATTCTTGAAACAGTGCTTGGAAACATAGAAGACCAGAAAGACATTTAGGAAAGTGAGCAAGAGCCATGTACTAGTCTGAACGTCCCGGGGCTGTCAAAGATTCTGTAACAAGCCTAAAAGAAAAAGGGGAGGAGAAAGCACACTGCTCCCATCTTCCCCCTAATTTCAATGTGACTGCCAAATAAGGATATGTTGACCAATAGATGGAAATGACATAAATTCCACATAGAAATAACCCCTGAGGCTCACAAACACAGAAAATATCTCATCATAAATAAATACCACACAATATAACAGAATTCGAAGCTTGATTGCTCTCCCTGACATAAGAGACCGCAAAAATAGGGTGTGGATTCATGTATGAGAGCCAAGGGATGAAACAAAACATCATACTTTCAATCACCCCTTTGAACAACAAGATAAAAATTTCTCCTAGCCTTTGAACACAAATAGATCTGATATAACATTACCCAACCCTTCAAGCCCTACCTTGGGTGTCAAAAAGCACTGCAGTGCTTCAGCCCCAAGCAATGGCTGAGCGCAACGCACCAAATCCAGGGGCCCCCTGCAACGCACCAAATCCAGGGGCCCCCTGCAACGCACCAAATCCAGGGGCCCCCTGCAACGCACCAAATCCAGGGGCCCCCTGCAACGCACCAAATCCAGGGGCCCCCTGCAACGCACCAAATCCAGGGGCCCCCTGCAACGCACCAAATCCAGGGGCCCCCTGCAACGCACCAAATCCAGGGGCCCCCTGCAACGCACCAAATCCAGGGGCCCCCTGCAACGCACCAAATCCAGGGGCCCCCTGCAACGCACCAAATCCAGGGGCCCCCTGCAACGCACCAAATCCAGGGGCCCCCTGCAACGCACCAAATCCAGGGGCCCCCTGCAACGCACCAAATCCAGGGGCCCCCTGCAACGCACCAAATCCAGGGGCCCCCTGCAACGCACCAAATCCAGGGGCCCCCTGCAACGCACCAAATCCAGGGGCCCCCTGCAACGCACCAAATCCAGGGGCCCCCTGCAACGCACCAAATCCAGGGGCCCCCTGCAACGCACCAAATCCAGGGGCCCCCTGCAACGCACCAAATCCAGGGGCCCCCTGCAACGCACCAAATCCAGGGGCCCCCTGCAACGCACCAAATCCAGGGGCCCCCTGCAACGCACCAAATCCAGGGGCCCCCTGCAACGCACCAAATCCAGGGGCCCCCTGCAACGCACCAAATCCAGGGGCCCCCTGCAACGCACCAAATCCAGGGGCCCCCTGCAACGCACCAAATCCAGGGGCCCCCTGCAACGCACCAAATCCAGGGGCCCCCTGCAACGCACCAAATCCAGGGGCCCCCTGCAACGCACCAAATCCAGGGGCCCCCTGCAACGCACCAAATCCAGGGGCCCCCTGCAACGCACCAAATCCAGGGGCCCCCTGCAACGCACCAAATCCAGGGGCCCCCTGCAACGCACCACTCATCTCTGTTAAAGGAAGCCAGTGGAGTTCCTTTTTAGTTTTAAGAAGTCATCAATCTAGGTATCATCTTCTGATTCTCTAGGTTATCTCAGCTCCCATCTATTACTCTCTGTCACTGTTACACTGAAGAGTAGTATTATTTAGAGCATTTACCCTATCAGCTAACTATCTTCTCATTGAAAATCAATATTTTAGTGATCACCAAACCTTCCTGTGAGAGAGGTGGGAAGAATTCAAATTTAGACGCTTAATTGAACTTCCATTTACAAATTTCCTCCTGAGATTCTCCAGTCCTTGGCTTGACTTCCAGGAAATGGCCTAAAATTGCTATTTACAGAACTGACCTTGATGAAAGGGCCTAGCTAGATTATAACCTTGGTATTGAGTATCCTGGTGTTTCAGCCCCAGACAGTGGCTGAGCAGCACATGCCACTCACTCCCAGAAGAGAAACAGACAGAGCCTCTGTGGTGTTTGTTGTAGGGTTGGAAGAACTGCAGTCTCTGAGAACTGAGCTACAGTGCCTGTTGTACGAGTTCTTTCTGGCTCAACTGGAGCGTCAGATTCTGAGGTTTGGGTAGCCACAGTGCCTATGGGTCTGTTTTTCTTGTCTAGGTATTTGCTCGTACCCTCCCATTCACCATGTCTTCCTTGGACCTTCAGCCCCAGGGAAAATCTCTTAGCAATACTCTTGAAACAGTGCTTGGAAACATAGAAGACCAGAAAGACATTTAGGAAAGTGAGCAAGAGCCATGTACTAGTCTGAACGTCCCGGGGCTGTCAAAGATTCTGTAACAAGCCTAAAAGAAAAAGGGGAGGAGAAAGCACACTGCTCCCATCTTCCCCCTAATTTCAATGTGACTGCCAAATAAGGATATGTTGACCAATAGATGGAAATGACATAAATTCCACATAGAAATAACCCCTGAGGCTCACAAACACAGAAAATATCTCATCATAAATCAATACCACACAATATAACAGAATTCGAAGCTTGATTTCTCTCCCTGACATAAGAGATCGCAAAAATAGGGTGTGGATTCATGTATGAGAGCCAAGGGATGAAACAAAACATCATACTTTCAATCACCCCTTTGAACAACATGATAAACATTTCTCCTAGCCTTTGAACACAACTAGATCTGATATAACATTACCCAACCCTTCAAGCCCTACCTTGGGTGTCAAAAAGCACTGCAATGCTTCAGCCCCAAGCAATGGCTGAGCGCAACGCACCAAATCCAGGGGCCCCCTGCAACGCACCAAATCCAGGGGCCCCCTGCAACGCACCAAATCCAGGGGCCCCCTGCAACGCACCAAATCCAGGGGCCCCCTGCAACGCACCAAATCCAGGGGCCCCCTGCAACGCACCAAATCCAGGGGCCCCCTGCAACGCACCAAATCCAGGGGCCCCCTGCAACGCACCAAATCCAGGGGCCCCCTGCAACGCACCAAATCCAGGGGCCCCCTGCAACGCACCAAATCCAGGGGCCCCCTGCAACGCACCAAATCCAGGGGCCCCCTGCAACGCACCAAATCCAGGGGCCCCCTGCAACGCACCAAATCCAGGGGCCCCCTGCAACGCACCAAATCCAGGGGCCCCCTGCAACGCACCAAATCCAGGGGCCCCCTGCAACGCACCAAATCCAGGGGCCCCCTGCAACGCACCAAATCCAGGGGCCCCCTGCAACGCACCAAATCCAGGGGCCCCCTGCAACGCACCAAATCCAGGGGCCCCCTGCAACGCACCAAATCCAGGGGCCCCCTGCAACGCACCAAATCCAGGGGCCCCCTGCAACGCACCAAATCCAGGGGCCCCCTGCAACGCACCAAATCCAGGGGCCCCCTGCAACGCACCAAATCCAGGGGCCCCCTGCAACGCACCAAATCCAGGGGCCCCCTGCAACGCACCAAATCCAGGGGCCCCCTGCAACGCACCAAATCCAGGGGCCCCCTGCAACGCACCAAATCCAGGGGCCCCCTGCAACGCACCAAATCCAGGGGCCCCCTGCAACGCACCAAATCCAGGGGCCCCCTGCAACGCACCAAATCCAGGGGCCCCCTGCAACGCACCAAATCCAGGGGCCCCCTGCAACGCACCAAATCCAGGGGCCCCCTGCAACGCACCAAATCCAGGGGCCCCCTGCAACGCACCAAATCCAGGGGCCCCCTGCAACGCACCAAATCCAGGGGCCCCCTGCAACGCACCAAATCCAGGGGCCCCCTGCAACGCACCAAATCCAGGGGCCCCCTGCAACGCACCAAATCCAGGGGCCCCCTGCAACGCACCAAATCCAGGGGCCCCCTGCAACGCACCAAATCCAGGGGCCCCCTGCAACGCACCAAATCCAGGGGCCCCCTGCAACGCACCAAATCCAGGGGCCCCCTGCAACGCACCACTCATCTCTGTTAAAGGAAGCCAGTGGAGTTCCTTTTTAGTTTTAAGAAGTCATCAATCTAGGTATCATCTTCTGATTCTCTAGGTTATCTCAGCTCCCATCTATTACTCTCTGTCACTGTTACACTGAAGAGTAGTATTATTTAGAGCATTTACCCTATCAGCTAACTATCTTCTCATTGAAAATCAATATTTTAGTGATCACCAAACCTTCCTGTGAGAGAGGTGGGAAGAATTCAAATTTAGACGCTTAATTGAACTTCCATTTACAAATTTCCTCCTGAGATTCTCCAGTCCTTGGCTTGACTTCCAGGAAATGGCCTAAAATTGCTATTTACAGAACTGACCTTGATGAAAGGGCCTAGCTAGATTATAACCTTGGTATTGAGTATCCTGGTGTTTCAGCCCCAGACAGTGGCTGAGCAGCACATGCCACTCACTCCCAGAAGAGAAACAGACAGAGCCTCTGTGGTGTTTGTTGTAGGGTTGGAAGAACTGCAGTCTCTGAGAACTGAGCTACAGTGCCTGTTGTACGAGTTCTTTCTGGCTCAACTGGAGCGTCAGATTCTGAGGTTTGGGTAGCCACAGTGCCTATGGGTCTGTTTTTCTTGTCTAGGTATTTGCTCGTACCCTCCCATTCACCATGTCTTCCTTGGACCTTCAGCCCCAGGGAAAATCTCTTAGCAATACTCTTGAAACAGTGCTTGGAAACATAGAAGACCAGAAAGACATTTAGGAAAGTGAGCAAGAGCCATGTACTAGTCTGAACGTCCCGGGGCTGTCAAAGATTCTGTAACAAGCCTAAAAGAAAAAGGGGAGGAGAAAGCACACTGCTCCCATCTTCCCCCTAATTTCAATGTGACTGCCAAATAAGGATATGTTGACCAATAGATGGAAATGACATAAATTCCACATAGAAATAACCCCTGAGGCTCACAAACACAGAAAATATCTCATCATAAATCAATACCACACAATATAACAGAATTCGAAGCTTGATTTCTCTCCCTGACATAAGAGATCGCAAAAATAGGGTGTGGATTCATGTATGAGAGCCAAGGGATGAAACAAAACATCATACTTTCAATCACCCCTTTGAACAACATGATAAACATTTCTCCTAGCCTTTGAACACAACTAGATCTGATATAACATTACCCAACCCTTCAAGCCCTACCTTGGGTGTCAAAAAGCACTGCAATGCTTCAGCCCCAAGCAATGGCTGAGCGCAACGCACCAAATCCAGGGGCCCCCTGCAACGCACCAAATCCAGGGGCCCCCTGCAACGCACCAAATCCAGGGGCCCCCTGCAACGCACCAAATCCAGGGGCCCCCTGCAACGCACCAAATCCAGGGGCCCCCTGCAACGCACCAAATCCAGGGGCCCCCTGCAACGCACCAAATCCAGGGGCCCCCTGCAACGCACCAAATCCAGGGGCCCCCTGCAACGCACCAAATCCAGGGGCCCCCTGCAACGCACCAAATCCAGGGGCCCCCTGCAACGCACCAAATCCAGGGGCCCCCTGCAACGCACCAAATCCAGGGGCCCCCTGCAACGCACCAAATCCAGGGGCCCCCTGCAACGCACCAAATCCAGGGGCCCCCTGCAACGCACCAAATCCAGGGGCCCCCTGCAACGCACCAAATCCAGGGGCCCCCTGCAACGCACCAAATCCAGGGGCCCCCTGCAACGCACCAAATCCAGGGGCCCCCTGCAACGCACCAAATCCAGGGGCCCCCTGCAACGCACCAAATCCAGGGGCCCCCTGCAACGCACCAAATCCAGGGGCCCCCTGCAACGCACCAAATCCAGGGGCCCCCTGCAACGCACCAAATCCAGGGGCCCCCTGCAACGCACCAAATCCAGGGGCCCCCTGCAACGCACCAAATCCAGGGGCCCCCTGCAACGCACCAAATCCAGGGGCCCCCTGCAACGCACCAAATCCAGGGGCCCCCTGCAACGCACCAAATCCAGGGGCCCCCTGCAACGCACCAAATCCAGGGGCCCCCTGCAACGCACCAAATCCAGGGGCCCCCTGCAACGCACCAAATCCAGGGGCCCCCTGCAACGCACCAAATCCAGGGGCCCCCTGCAACGCACCAAATCCAGGGGCCCCCTGCAACGCACCAAATCCAGGGGCCCCCTGCAACGCACCAAATCCAGGGGCCCCCTGCAACGCACCAAATCCAGGGGCCCCCTGCAACGCACCAAATCCAGGGGCCCCCTGCAACGCACCAAATCCAGGGGCCCCCTGCAACGCACCAAATCCAGGGGCCCCCTGCAACGCACCAAATCCAGGGGCCCCCTGCAACGCACCAAATCCAGGGGCCCCCTGCAACGCACCAAATCCAGGGGCCCCCTGCAACGCACCAAATCCAGGGGCCCCCTGCAACGCACCAAATCCAGGGGCCCCCTGCAACGCACCAAATCCAGGGGCCCCCTGCAACGCACCAAATCCAGGGGCCCCCTGCAACGCACCAAATCCAGGGGCCCCCTGCAACGCACCAAATCCAGGGGCCCCCTGCAACGCACCAAATCCAGGGGCCCCCTGCAACGCACCAAATCCAGGGGCCCCCTGCAACGCACCAAATCCAGGGGCCCCCTGCAACGCACCAAATCCAGGGGCCCCCTGCAACGCACCAAATCCAGGGGCCCCCTGCAACGCACCAAATCCAGGGGCCCCCTGCAACGCACCAAATCCAGGGGCCCCCTGCAACGCACCAAATCCAGGGGCCCCCTGCAACGCACCAAATCCAGGGGCCCCCTGCAACGCACCAAATCCAGGGGCCCCCTGCAACGCACCAAATCCAGGGGCCCCCTGCAACGCACCAAATCCAGGGGCCCCCTGCAACGCACCAAATCCAGGGGCCCCCTGCAACGCACCAAATCCAGGGGCCCCCTGCAACGCACCAAATCCAGGGGCCCCCTGCAACGCACCAAATCCAGGGGCCCCCTGCAACGCACCAAATCCAGGGGCCCCCTGCAACGCACCAAATCCAGGGGCCCCCTGCAACGCACCAAATCCAGGGGCCCCCTGCAACGCACCAAATCCAGGGGCCCCCTGCAACGCACCAAATCCAGGGGCCCCCTGCAACGCACCAAATCCAGGGGCCCCCTGCAACGCACCAAATCCAGGGGCCCCCTGCAACGCACCAAATCCAGGGGCCCCCTGCAACGCACCAAATCCAGGGGACCCCTGCAACGCACCAAATCCAGGGGACCCCTGCAACGCACCAAATCCAGGGGACCCCTGCAACGCACCAAATCCAGGGGACCCCTGCAACGCACCAAATCCAGGGGACCCCTGCAACGCACCAAATCCAGGGGACCCCTGCAACGCACCAAATCCAGGGGACCCCTGCAACGCACCAAATCCAGGGGACCCCTGCAACGCACCAAATCCAGGGGACCCCTGCAACGCACCAAATCCAGGGGACCCCTGCAACGCACCAAATCCAGGGGACCCCTGCAACGCACCAAATCCAGGGGACCCCTGCAACGCACCAAATCCAGGGGACCCCTGCAACGCACCAAATCCAGGGGACCCCTGCAACGCACCAAATCCAGGGGACCCCTGCAACGCACCAAATCCAGGGGACCCCTGCAACGCACCAAATCCAGGGGACCCCTGCAACGCACCAAATCCAGGGGACCCCTGCAACGCACCAAATCCAGGGGACCCCTGCAACGCACCAAATCCAGGGGACCCCTGCAACGCACCAAATCCAGGGGACCCCTGCAACGCACCAAATCCAGGGGACCCCTGCAACGCACCAAATCCAGGGGACCCCTGCAACGCACCAAATCCAGGGGACCCCTGCAACGCACCAAATCCAGGGGACCCCTGCAACGCACCAAATCCAGGGGACCCCTGCAACGCACCAAATCCAGGGGACCCCTGCAACGCACCAAATCCAGGGGACCCCTGCAACGCACCAAATCCAGGGGACCCCTGCAACGCACCAAATCCAGGGGACCCCTGCAACGCACCAAATCCAGGGGACCCCTGCAACGCACCAAATCCAGGGGACCCCTGCAACGCACCAAATCCAGGGGACCCCTGCAACGCACCAAATCCAGGGGACCCCTGCAACGCACCATCTCTGTTAAAGGAAGCCAGAGGAGTTTCATTTTAGTTTGAAGAAGTTATGAATCTAGGTATCATCTTATGATTCTGTAGTTTATCTCAGCTCCCATCTATTTCTCTCTGTCACTGTTACACTGAAGAGTAGTATTATTTAGAGCATTTACCCTATCAGCTAACTATCTTCTCATAGAGCCTCTGTGGTGTTTGTTGTAGGGTTGGAAGAACTGCAGTCTCTGAGAACTGAGCTACAGTGCCTGTTGTACGAGTTCTTTCTGGCTCAACTGGAGCGTCAGATTCTGAGGTTTGGGTAGCCACAGTGCCTATGGGTCTGTTTTTCTTGTCTAGGTATTCGCTCGTACCCTCCCATTCACCATGTCATCCTTGGACCTTCAGCCCCAGGGAAAATCTCTTAGCAATATTCTTGAAACAGTGCTTGGAAACATAGAAGGCCGGAAAGACATTTAGGAAAGTGAGCAAGAGCCATGTACTAGTGTGAACATCCCGGGGCTGTCAAAGATTCTGTAACAAGCCTAAAAGAAAAAGGGAAGGAGAAAGCACACTGCTCCCATCTTCCCCCTAATTTCAATGTGACTGCTAAATAAGGATATGTTGACCAATAGATGGAAATGACATAAATTCCACATAGAAATAACCCCTGAGGCTCACAAACACAGAAAATATCACATCATAAATCAATACCACACAATATAACAGAATACGAAGCTTGATTGCCCTCCCTGACATAAGAGACCGCAAAAATAGGGTGTGGATTCATGTATGAGAGCCAAGGGATGAAACAAAACATCATACTTTCAATCACCCCTTTGAACAACAAGATAAAAATTTCTCCTAGCCTTTGAACACAACTAGATCTGATATAACATTACCCAACCCTTCAAAACCCACCTTGGGTGTCAAAAAGAATTGCAGTGCTTCAGCCCCAAGCAATGGCTGAGCACAACACACCACTCCAGGTGACCCCCCACAACACTCACCACAACCACAATCAGGCTGGTCTGACCACAACCTTCTCTGACCAGCCCCTTTTATGGGGAAGTGAAGCCACGTGGTTTGGAAACAGCCCTGGCTGACTCAGCTCACTTGGCCTGACTCAGCTCACCTGTGATGACTGCCTGGGGAGATTAACTCTGGCCTGGCCAGAACTAGGACTATTATGTAGTTTAAACTTATTCACGCATCAGAGGAAGACATGAGGAAAAAACCTTCACCTGCTATTTATCTAGCAGGAAGTAATGCAGGAATGAATGTGAGAGAGATCAAGGAAGCATCTTGGGATCACAGAAGAGCAGTAGAATAGCCCTAGTTCTAGGTCACAGTGCTGTCAATTGCTGAGGTGAGAAGCTCTAGTGCCAGCAGGAACCCCAGAAAGTATGACAGCATAGTGAAGAGGGAGTTTTCCTGAATCAGGAGTACCTCAGGAGAGCAGAGAGACCTGCCTGGAGCCTACAGCTCCTGTGACAGCAGCTGTTGGGACCTAGGCGAGGCCAGGAGCAATGGAGGCACATACACACACACCCCCTTCCTAAAAGAAGCCCCTGAGGAGTGCTAGCAACTAGGATGTGGAATGGCAGCCAGTGTGTGGTGTGGCAGTTCATGCAGGAAGCATGGGCTAACTCTACCAGCTCAACCAGGGAGCAACAGAAGAAGGCTGTGTGCGTGACTGGCACAGCTTCGCAGGTACCTAGTAGACTGTGCCTTCAACTGAGAGGGAAGGTCCATTTTAAGTTCTTATTTTGGCACCTTCTTTCCAGTAGAAGACAAAGTCTGACAATAATACCCACACTCTACTATTTGAGAATATTTTTGATGTGGGGCTAATGCATTTGAATATTCCTTCCCCCATGTCCCCATTGTTCAGGACACTACATGTGCTATGATGGACGTTATATATTTATCTGGGGGAGCATTTAGCAGAGTCACACCTTAATCCTGAAAAAAACCTCTCAACCCAAGCAAACCACTGTTGATTTTTTTCAGGAATGAATTTAGAGACTGAAGAGCTCATTATCTAAGCCTCTTTCCTGAGCCATAACCAGCCATTCTGTCTCTCTTTGGAATTCATCTACTTTAAAAGAGAAAAAGAGATCATTCAGGACACACAGCATATGAATGTGCATCCAGCAAAAAAAACTGGGATCGTTCTGTGGCTACACAGCTTGTTGATCTAGTTGATGTTGCAGATGCTGTGCCCTAGTCAATGGGTCTCTTGCCACTGTGTAGTGAAGCACAGGCACAGCAGATGAGTTTCTCTCCTTTCAGAGATGCTGCCTGGGTTAGCTGATACAGCCTAGGGCAGAAATTTCTGCTGAATGCTACCAAATATGTAATTTGCACACGAAGTTTGCAGACTCAAACACACAAATTTAAAGAAATACCAACATGCAGGCACGTTATGCTACTTTTCACCCTTTTTCCTGATCAGCTCAAAGTAATATCGTGAATAATTATGGGGTTTTCATGGATGTTTTGGATGAACCAGAACTTCAAGGCAGAAAGAAAAGATCTGGGATTTGCCCAAAGCACTGCAAGGAAAGAAGATGAAACCCTTTCGGTTTTTAATTTCATTTCCTCTTTTAGAATAAATTTTGTTAAATTTTAAATGTGAAAATGCTGAAGTGGGAAATAAAAAAGTATTTAAATGCATTTGTTTGCTTCAAAATATTTTTGACTGGAAGTGTTAATGAAACATTATTAGGTTTGTGGCTAATTTTGGTGAATTTGAGTTAACATTTTTCAGTGAATAAAATATTTTATGAACTAATAATTATCCTTCCTTAATTATTTCATGTGCTTTTCCATAATATCAGAATGTGCAGTAGAAGAGCTTGTAGAGAATTATACGGCATCAGTTCAAGAAAAAGTTAAGAAACCTCTTACCTTGAGACACAGATGCAAAACATCACAGAGTTTGTATTTTAGCTGAGTAGTTCCAGCTTTATGCCCAGAGATTAGGTAAAATATAGTGTATTGCCCTGAAATTCTGGTTCAAAGGGAATAATTTACACATTAGTTGAATGCTCTGTCTGTCCCAAACCATCAATCACACAGTATTTATATAATGTTAGGCTTTCTCAGTCTTGAACATTTTCTTTGGACACTGAGTTTCAATCCATTTGTTCTGTGTTACTGTCAAGAGTGCAGTGCTGCACCTGGCATAAGTTTTTGATGTTCACTGTAAATTAATGCTTTTATTAAAAAGGGAATAATGATAGTCTTTTTTGCTGAGGATGAATTATTGGTTTCTCAGCTCTCTGGAAAACTGAATAGGGACATATACTTCTGAGTTTACTTTTTCTTTTTTTGTTTTGTACATGCTAGTCTAAATGAAAGGTGACAGTCAAAGGAAGACTTTGGATAAATGCTTTGTAACTAAAGTAGATTTCTAAAGGCAGGATTGTAATAAGTTAGTAAAAATTTTGCCATCAATTTCAAGACACCTTCCATGGATAAAAAATGACTGAATGTTCATAAATTTGCAATGTATTCACCATATACCAGGTGGCCTTTAGGATTATATTAAGCAGACAACACCGCATTTCTAAAAATGATATCATTAAGAGTTCCAGAGAATTAGTCTTGATAGTTAAATGCAAATCAACTTTTATACTCCTTTTTTCTTTTTTCTTTACACTTCTTAGAATAAGCTTTGCAAGAGCTTGAGAAGAATTTTGGTAACTGAATTGGTATTTCAGAAAATGAGCAGATACAAATAAAGGTTTAAAAGTTAACACTCCTGACAGGTTCTAGAAAACATCTCTGCCTGAGTGGACAACCTAGGTAGTGTCAGACAAAATTATGGTTCTTACTGTGCATGAAATAACTTGAGAGGACTATATGCAACTCTTGCATGAATGTAGTCATGGGGGAGTGAGGAATGCTGATGCCTCTATCCAGTCATAAGGCAAATAAGTCTGACCACCATTTTTATTTCACTTCAAATTAGCAAATGAATTACATTTAGACATGAAAAAGTAAAGTATTTTTACTGTCTGAATTCGAAGCATCAGTCTTCATAACAACAACCACTGAAGAAACTTGCTATAAAAAATGCAGAAAAGGGGATTCACCCCCCTTATGCAAGAAAGCATGAAATCAATAAAAAGCCCTGAGTTAGCCTAGAGTCATCATGAGGGTTTGGTAACTATCTAAAAGCCCGTGTAATTTTTTTCAAGAAACTGGTTGTTCCAAAGTGCAACTTATTAATTGTATCTGCCATTAACCTCTACAATGCTGGATAGGAAAGCCTGTTTTGGATAGAAAATGCCATGGGATGGAGCTAATAAAAGACAGCAGGGAGTTAAGCCTCCTGTGAAACTTGACCTTTTCTTTAAATGGCTTATCTTTTCGATTTTTGATTCAGGATGGTCTCTAGTCCTGGGAAGTGCTCTGAGTTAATTGAATGGTGAGAACTGCACAATACTGAGTATTCTGTGAGACGGGGTGCAGTACAAACTGGTACTTTGGATGAGGATCGTGGTGGTCAGGCTAAGATTACTTTCCTGGGGAAAAACTGATCTGCTCTGCTGTGCCACTTGTACTCTGAGGAAGGGAAAGATTGTATTTTGCACAGTGCTTAGGATGAGGGGGTCCCATGCTCATTTGATACTTTTCCATAAATAAATCAAACAGCTGATATCATATTCAGCAATTAAAAGTGACAGACCACTAATTCTGCAGGCTATTACTCTGCAGACAGCAGTAGACTGGAAATCACATACATTTAAACAGCATTGCATTTCATGCCACTGATTTTCCAAAACTGTCAGAAATGTTTCAGCTTGCTACTGTCATTAACTCTGTGCAGCTACGAAGAGAAAATTCTCTCTGGGGAGGCAGGGCTAACATAAAGCAAATAACATCTTTTTTTAAATGACAGAGGGAGTTCTTCAATTGAGCTAAAACATCACTGGCCTTTGAATTGCTTGCTTGCTTAATACAAAATATTTAGATGTTCTCATATAGCAATCAGTGGGAGCACATCCTCGTACCTCATAGTTAAACCAGACCTATGATACTACACTCTTGTTTCTCTTTTCTGTCCTTTAAATTAATTGGAATATAATTACATATATTCCGTGATCCTAGCACAGAAAACTACCCTCTTCTGGCTCAAAGTGATATGAATCACTTTAATGCAGAAAATCATTTGCTTGATTTCTAATGACCTCGCTAACTGTCATTTGTGTGGACTTTGTACTAGGTGAGTTGGAAAAGAAGCTGATGGCCCCCAGAAGGAGCTTGCTATGCTTCATTGCTGAAAATCCTTTTCATACTACTAGTTACCTATATAGAGAGGTATTTTTAAACAGAAGACTTTCAAGATTTACCAGTGCTTGTTCTTCCCAATAGATGAGAGCCACACGCTGTCCTGGTTCTGGTCAGGACAGAGTTAACCTCCCCAAGCAGCCAGCCCAGGTGAGAGGAGTCAGCACTGGCTGGGTTGTTTCCACACCACCTGATATCACTCCCATAAAAGGGGCTGGTTGGGGAGGGGTGCTCCTGGGTGCCTCCAGACAGTCTGTATGTGACTGGGTTGGTCCGTGTGTTGGTGCAGTGCGCAGTGTTATCATTGGTCTGTAAGGTACTCTGTTTTATCACTGGGTCTGAGTGTAATTTGTGATGGGCTGTTATTGTTCCTCTTTCATGGTGCTTTTGTCAGTAAACTGTCCTTATCCCAACCCACAGAGACTCTGTCTATTTCTCCTCTGGAGTCAGTGAGTGGCATGTGGTGCTCAGCCACATGTGTGTCACTACTCCTAGGAAAATTGAGAGGGAAAGTTGTTCCAATCAGTATCTTCTAAGATGAAGCTGGGGCTGTTTTCCTTCCCTGTCTGATTCTTTTTTTGCTTCTCCAAGCCTCTGTGTTTTTATGAGGATCTTAGCTGCTCTACCAGCTCTAATTGCTCTACTAAGCAAGTGATAACGGTTATTGATTTAGTAACACAAATAAGATAGTTTATTCCTGTAAACTTGTTTAATTTTATTTTTAAGAGTTCTGGATTTCATTTATTAAGGAAAGAGAGCTGAAACAACTTTTTTTTGGTGGGAAACACAAAAAGTAAGTTTGATTTAATTCTAGGACCAGTAATTGTTGGAAGCTGTTACCTTTTGTAAAAAGAAACCTAGATCAGACAGTTATCTGCAGCAACACACAGTATCTTAAGGTGTAGCACACTGGTTTATCAATATATGCTTGTTCAGGTTAGCATTCCCTGGAGCAATTTCAGGTTGTTTTCAGTTTTCCTTTACTGGAAAGGAAACGTAGCGTGCATTTAAACTGTGTTTCTTTCTCATGCGTTCCATGTTTACATTCTCCACCTTGTTCTAGCAAATCATTTTGTGAGGGAGAAATCTCATCTTTGTTGCCTGTACAGTGTCTGGAATAGGGAGCTGACTGAATGAGCCTGCCTACCAGCCATTTGACATCCTAGTTTACATGGTTGCAGAGATTCACTTTCTCATCGAGGAATCTACCACGTGGCATGTCAGGATCCTTTGGTACTTTCTTTTTCTCTGATCTCCCAGACAGATCCAGCTTCAGCAAGAGGTGTGGAAATCTTCCCACTGCTCTAACCTCTTCTTCCCCACTTACAACAGCTGCCTATGAAAAGTCCGAGCAAACTGGACCTTGTAAACAAGAAAAGATATCGTTGGGTTTTCCTTTTCCAGCTCTCTTTTTTGCCTATGTAACTAGAAGGTCACCTTCACCTGTTTCCCATATAAGCTCTGGGACTGCCTAAATTAATTTATTTTCCTTTCACTTGTAAATTCCAATACTCTTTCTGTGGTTTCTGGGTCCAAGACCAAAATAAAATTGAAAAACAACAGGGCAGTGCTTGTTTGGACACAGCATCCACTACTCTGGCCATTCCCATTTAACCCTCAAAGGCTTCAGTTAACCCTCTAATCTCTCAAACATTTACCTTCAACAAAATCTCTTTTCAGTAGAAAGACAGATTAAATATTAATAATTTGTAAAGGATTTCAAGTTTAACTCTAGGCTTGGCCGTCTTAAAGATCTACTTTCACTGACAGCTCTCTAGACAAAAGATTGCCTCTGAGCCCTTATCAATCTTTAATTCACTTTCAGGATATAGACCCCCACCAGTGCTATCTATTCTGTTGAAGAAAAAGCATCCTCTAGCATAGATTGATTTCTCGGCCATCCTGCTCTACACCATATCATAAGGTCATTCACATGTTACTCTTACACCATGGCTACCTTCTCTCCTTCCTGTTCTTTTCCTAACAATGTCACAATATGGATTTTTGACCACCATAAAGGCAAGAGCTACTGCATTTATTTCTCTGCTCTTATATCCCCATTCACCCTCTCCTTTTCATGAAGGTCTGCAGTGACAGAAAATTATCAGCCCCTGTCACAGGCAGCCATAAAATCTGTACTCCAGCAGTAGAGAGGAAAAGGATTTATAGTGAATGGTTCCTCATCCTGAAAAGAAAGGAAAGGAGGAGGCTCCTCCTGAGTTTAATAAAAATGACCCTTCAGTGAGGACTAGAAGTTCTGAGTAGTGACCTAGCACAGACCATCTTTTCTGTTCAAGAAAGGAATTGGTTCATGTCCCTGAAATTTCTAAGAAGACTTTTTCTAAGACAGCTTTGCAAATGAAATATTTCTGCTTTCAAGTGGATCAGCTTCACTATCAATAGTCTTCTAATTCAGACTTTTAAAGTACCAGTGATCTTTGAAAGAGTAGCAGCAGTTGCAGCAGCTGTCCCAAGATGAAATGGCATCCTCTTGTCACCATATGTTGAGATAAAGAGACTGTTAAAAACCAAACCACTGAAGACACTATAGCCACACTTTTCAAAAGTCTAGACCTTTTGTATTTTCCCTTTTCATGCCCAATTCTTAAAGAAAACTCTGACAATCTTGGATTGCATGTCAGTGAAGGTGTGCTTACCTCAAGACAGCACTCTCAGGCTTGCCCTTGAATCTACAGTCTTATCCTGACACTACTGCTGAGCAAGTCATATGACTTGATGCATCTGCTTCATATTTTATACCAGATTATGAATCCATGATTTCTAGTGGTTTTCAAATTTTGTTCCTATGAAGAAAACATTTCACAGGGTGGTTAGGCACTCCCTGCTGAACTGGCAGGCTCTGTCTAGGATTTTCCCAAAAGCTCTGCTAAAAATAGTGCCTCAAGGAGATGTGAAAATGGATAGAAGCTGTGAAAGTCCACTAAGCAGCAGTAGTCTCCAGTTGTGTAGCCTGTAAACAGAGCTAAGCCTGATTTTGTCTTCCTTGAGGAGAAGCTCCTGTCTCCTCTACATGGAATTACATGAGAGAGCACAGGGCAATACAGAATGACTGCACAATGTGGAACTAATATATACATATACATACACACACACTTATGGGGTCTCTTGGGCCCCAGCATAAGGACATGGACCTGTTGGAACAAGTCCAGAGGAAGTCCACAAATATGATCAGAGGGCTGGAGCACCTCTGCTGTGAGGACAGGCTGGGAGAGTTTGGCTTCTTCAGCCTGGAGAAGAGAAGGCTCAACAGAGACCTTCTTGCAGCCTTTTAGTACCTAAAGGGGGCTACAGGAAAGATGGAAAGGGACTCTGTGTCATGGAGTGTAGTGACAAGACAAGGGATAATGGGTTTAAAGTGAAAGAGAAACTCTTTACTGTGAGGGTGGTGAGGCACTGGAATTAGTTGAGCAGTTGTGGCTTCCCCCTCCCTGGCAATGTTTGAGGCCAGGTTGGATGGGGCTTTTGAGAAACCTGGTCTAGTGGAGGGGGTCCCTGCTCATGGCAGGGGGGTAGGAACTAGATGAGCTTTAAACTGCCAAGGCATTCTATGATTCAAGATTCTACTTTTATTTATATATATATGTGTGTGTATGCAGAACACTCAGGAAGGGTTAAAATAATCTGGTTTTTAGTAACTGTATGTATGTAAACCCCTCTAGTCATAAATTATGAATGTTAAACAGTGGCTGCTAAGCATACAGCTCCCTCTGTAAAGGTATTAAAGAAATGATGTCTTGGTAACAGCAGTAGCCTAGTAATTTGTGATCTTGTCATAAGCACAAAATGCATAATCAGAAAATGAAGGTGTAAGTGAAACAATACAAGGAATTTGGTATAGGAGACTGGCATTCTTATCACCACAGGTACTACTCGCAAGTCAGATGGATACAAGCCTAGGCCCCATAACTGTAAGCCATTGGGAGTGTAAATTTACAATACTGAATATTAAATTCTGTGGTGGTTGGAGTTTATTTTGGAGTGAATTGTCCATACTACCTTAGTGTTTTTTCTGCCTCAAGCCCCTATCAGCTGTGGCTTCCATAGGACTAACATTCAATTTTAATGTATTAGATATGTTCAGATCTAACATCATGTCATTTCCCCCCACCCCTGCATCATCAAAGGGTTTTAGCCCCCAAAAACCTGGTAAGCGTAAGCCATTTAGGACATATGCCATCCAGCACTTTAGGATGTCACACCCACTGGAGGCAGGGTTCTGGCCACAGCTGCTGATATCTTCCTTAATTCAGACACTCAATAATCCTGATCTACAGAGGGTCCTAATCAATGGATTTCAAACCTGCTAATATTTTTGCACATGTAGCACCAGTCATTTTACAGTACGAGTGGAAGAAGTAGCTGCATAAATGGCCACTGGAATAACTACAGTCACCCTCAGAAGTGAATGGACTGGGAAAAGAAAACTCAGGCTGGTTAGTAACTTTCTCTCACATTAACTGTAGGTCATACCCCCCCTCTGAGGACTTTTCCAAAAAACTGATTTTAAGTGACTTGACGTCATCCAAAACAGCTGTGTTTTTTCCACAATGAAACCTTGGACTGCCACTAAATGATGATCTGTCAATTTTTCTGCCTTGGTTCTCTTCTCATTCAACTATAATGAGACGTACGATTTTTCAAGCTTTCACGGTTAGACAGCTGGACTGACTGGATCATTTTTCTGCTAGAATAAAATGCCACTGCACCTCTCACACAGAAAAACACCGAATATCATTATGGCAGAAAACTGAATATGATAAACTGGAAAAGTGAAGATAATTTTGAACTTCATTATGTAAAATGATCTCACGATGTAAAGAGAGAAGCAAGGGTAGTGCTGAAAAACTGCTCTGTTCAGGAGCATGTAGGGAGGAAAGAAGAGCATGTAGTTGTTAGATGTTTCCTCTGTTGTAAACAGAGGTCACAAGCAAAAGATAAGGACAGCTTAACAGCTTATTTTTTGGCATAGAACAAACCAGGGCAGTCACAAATTCAGGATTATTGGGTTTTGGTTTGCTGATCTGTATGAATGACAATGTTTAATTTGTACTTAATCCTGCATGCTGCTGTGTGTCTTTTTGGAAAGGACTGTCAACACTAAGGAGATTGTGGAGTCATTTGAACAAAGTGCTTTAGATGAATCTGAACAGACAAGCACCTAAATCTACAAGCAAATAGAAGAAAATTGATTATTTGGGAGGGATGGAATGGAAATAAGACTAGGACAAGGATGGTGATTGCTTCATTGACTGCAAATTAATGATCTCCATCATAACAACAGTGATTGCCTAAAATAGAATTGAGATCAGATTTAAACAGTTATGTGCTTAAGGCCCCTGCACTTTTCATACCGTTTTAATGAAAAACATTCCACTTCACATTTACAGCAACTTCAAGTAAGTGCAAATGAATCATTTGCCAGCAGAATATACATTTCTGTGCTTTCCAGGAGACAGATTTGCTAGAGTAGTTCTGCTCTTCTAACTAGCAGACATGAAGAAAAGAGGCAAGCTGTAGAGTTCTGCTCTCAACACTGAGGCTCCATGATTTAAAAACTATATTCACCTCAAGTGAGGTTAAAAATAAATAACAAAGATTACAAGGCAATCGGCACTCCAAAACTAAGGGCTAGATGAAAGTGCATTAGACTGGTTTTCTACTGGCCATTGTTTCCATTTGCATGTCACAGAAGGATTGCAAATTGCTTGGACTGATGACATAAAAAGGTATGGACCAAACACTGGGCACCTGTCCAGCTGATAGCTGGAACAAATTGAGTGCCCTGGGGTCTTTACTGGGAATAACTGGTTCACATGTCCACCACTAGCTGGGATGTTAGTATGCACCATCCACAAATGTGTGGACTGTAGTGAGCTGAGGGTGTGGAAGGTAGGCATACTAAACAGCAAAGGTTTAGTCTAGAAGGATGTTGGCATTCGTGACTATTGGGCCAACAGAAGCTTCATGAAGGCAGATAAGCTGTACAAGGGTGGGATAGCCCCATGCATCAGCACGCAGCAGGCACCGGCTGCCTGTGCAGCTGCTTTGCTCAAAAGGGACGACAAAGGGTTTGCACTGAATCTCAACCTGAATATAAGCCAGAAGTGCAGTGCTGTTGCCAATGGGGCAAAGCAGGAACATTACATTAAGAGAAGCACCACTAACAAGTTGAAGTAGATTATTATCCCCCTCTACTTGGCAGGGGTGAGGCTGCACCCAGAACTGTATTCAGCTTCGGGCCCCCACAGTTCCAGAGGGATATGGAGGAACTGAAGATTGTTCACCTGATGTCTGTCATGGTGGGCAGGAGTTTGGGTTGCATATCCATGCCACAATCTGACTGCTACATCTTTTTATATTCTGTGGCACTACCAAGAGGAGCTCAGTCCTATAACCTTTGTACCTGCTCTTTCTTTAGCAGTTAGATTAATCTGCTATTAGACCACTCCTTCACCAAACTTTATCAGCCCAGCTCCTTTTACCTCTCCTGTATGACGTGTAACTTTGTCTTGGGGGATTCAGATTAAGAAAAGCTAGAAAAGCAATGCTGAACAGGTTATCCAGGAAGGCTGCAGGATCTCCATTCTCAGAAGTTTTCCAGACTTGTCTAGAAAAAGCCACATCTCAGCAGATCAAATATTGGTGGCAATCACAATCCAAGGAAAAGATGGATGAGAGAACTCCCAGAAGTCCAATCCAACCAATGTTCCTGTAATTATAAATAGAAGTTTCACTACACAATTCATTGTTAGTTGACTAAGGCCCTCCACTGATTCATTACTACTTTAAATTTGTTTGTAGAAGCACAGAGTAATAATTTGGTCTAAAATCGTATTTTTTTCTGTGAAGTGATATTTATACATAGGCATTTCAAGTTCTACACTGCAGAACTAGTGACCTCCTACCATCCAGATTTTCTTTGCTCTCTGCAACAGACATCCCTCTTCCTTCATCCAAAACCAGTGCCAGTTCTCCTCTGTATTCCTGAGTATCCTAGGGTAGCTTCCGAAGTTTGTGGTAGCCAGATCTGTATTGATATGTCTCTTCATGCTTGTATTAGACTTGTATTTTTATGGAAAATAAAACAATACATTCAAGTATCAACTTTAAAAAGTATCAGTCCAAACACAGGAGCAAACAAGTGTCTCCATATTGTTCATGGAGATAGAATAAAATAAATGTTTCTTTCAATGATAACTGCAGATAGGATAGAAAAGTACACTGCGTTATTAGACCCCCTTTTGGAGACGATTTTGAGCATTAGGAGGAATTTTCTTTTGCTGTAATTTAGAGATATGATACAGGCTAAAATTTTGTAGAAGCTCCCAAAGTTTAAATGCCTCTCTCCTTTTATATTTAAAAATCAGAATGCTAAGATATGTTACAGTCTTCCTACTGTGTTACAGACCTGAGTTTTGAATGCACCGAAAGACTGGATCAAAGCAGATATATCAAAACATTCTTTCAATTATGCTTGTGCATGTAAATGCAGCAGTGCCCTTTGCACAGTGCTGGCACACTTACACAACTCTGAGGGACTGATTAAATGTTAACAATCTGCTTTTTCAGCTCCTCCTTCTAACCAGCTCCTGACAACTCCTCCTGTTTCCACTCACAGCTGTTGAAGTGGTAAATATCTCTGTTGCATGAGCAACATGGCCATGGGATTGAAAGAGATCTCTGACTGGGTGTTTGAGCTGGAAGCGCCTACACTAACTCCCTCTACTTTTCTTTTTCTCCCATAGTGGCCCTATACAGGCTGCTCATGACTCTGTCTGCCTTCCTGTATCACTGTTGGGATTTTATCTGCTTATTATTGATTCCAGTGAACGCTTTCTTCTGACTTTCAGACGCAATTGTTAGAGGATAACTCAGCTCTTCAAAATGTTGTGAGGAAGAGACAGACGGCTGTAACCCTCCCTGCAGGGTGGATCGTTGTGGGGATAGCTAGAAACAGAGCATAGGACATGGGAGGATTGTGTAGGAGGAAGTATTAAAACAGACATTTTTACAGACAGGTAAATTAATATTTTTTAATGCTAATCTCTTCTCTTCAGTGACCAGTGATAGAACCCGAGGGAACGGCATGCAGCTGTGACTGGGGAGGGTTAGGTTGGATATTTTGAGGAGGTTCTTTACTGAGAGGGTGGTTGGGCCCTGGAACATGGTCCCCAGGGAAGTGGGGACATGCTCTGACTTGGCTGGCCCTGTGCGGAGCCAGGAGTTGGACTTGGTGATCTTTCTGGGTCCCTTCCAACTCAGGATACTCTATGATTCCTCATTATGTTGCAACAAGAGGCTGGTATCAAATCTCAGCTCATGTTTTATTCTTCTTAAGAGGTGGAGCTCAATTAGTACATCACAGTTATTACTTTATTGTTTTCTGCAGCCATGACTGTTTTTTCATGGTGCTGGAAAGTTTGCCAGCCACGCCTTCTGAAATAAATACTAGCTCAGCTTATGCTTTAAAATTTAAGAAAGGCTTAGACAATGAATATTGGGCAACAATATTCAATATTGTTTTCTATGACTAAAAAAATTGAAATACTGACATGTTTCAGGCATGAGAGAGCAAGGATCCTTTGAATGATTTTAACATTATATGGTTTGGGTTTTATTAAGTAGGAGCTAGAGGCATGTGTCCATCTCCTGCCATAGAAGCATTTAAATGCCCATACATCTTCTTGCATTTAAAAAAGTACTCATATAACTTGTTTTACCTTCTAGTCAGAGCAGGCTAATGGTACATCAGTGCCTCAACAGAGTTGCTAAGCTACCACAAGTCTATTGCTTCCCGTTATGTATCTTCATCCCACAAATATGAACACACCAAAACAACCTTAACCCAAGAATGCAGAGCATCAGTAGATGCTGAGTGAGTAGATGTGAGTGATGGCTGCGGGTGGGGGACAAGTGTCCTTTTCTTTCTTTTGTTATAACCAACGTTACATGTTTATGGCCATGCCCAGAAAAAAATCAAACATGGAGCACTGTTTGGATAGCTGCTGGGTAAAGAAAGAAGGTAAATGGAAAGATAAATGGGGATGAGTACAGAGATACAGTGCAGAGAAAGGGAGGAGCCACAAGAGGGATAGACAGACAGCAGGAGCCAATAGGGACACATCTTCTGGAGGCAGCTTCTGTCTTCTTGCCAGTCTCTCCTTTCACCTAATTGTGTGAAAGGGAGAGATGTCTGTGCTGTGAGCACTTGCAGCATGGAGGAAGATGATGAAGGAAGGAATGTGGAGTGGCTGTTTCCCTTGGATAACACAAAGATGGCACATTTCTGGCTGCAGATGTAGAATAGTGTGCCTGGTGAGACGCAGCTCTCCCATGTAGGCCTTTACATAAATTTTCTCCCTGTTCCCACATCGTGTCCTCCTTAAGGGTTTAGGTGTGCAAGTCCTGTCTGTGGCAGGAGTTAGTGTATATTGGCCCAGAGATCAGTAACTAGATAATAAATCTCTCTGAATCCCGGCTTGCATTGTCTTGATAGGAAGTAAATCTCACTTTCTCAGCAGCAAGCTGTTCTTTCATTGCAAGGATGCTGCTGTTGAATGATGTTTTCCAAACTGAAAAATGTGGGATTTCCTGTGGTGCAAGTTTTGTTTGTCTTGGGTGATTGCGTTTCAGCTTTATGAAGCAATCTGTCTGGGGAAAAGCCCAGAAATATTTGGCTGAGGCTTTTCTTCTGATAGAGGTCTTTATAACTGTAGATCTATAGCAAAACCAAATGGGGAAGTAAAATCATGCCTCACCCTGGCACCCTGGGATGTTGAATACAGATAGTTGTGCTTCCACAGGCATGATGTATTCCTTTGTATCTTTATAGCTGTTCATTTTAAAACCAGCTAATGCATGGAAAATGAAAAAAAGCTTGAGGGGTTAAAAAAATAGACTCCTGCATCAGACACAGACCCCTCCCGTAGCCATCATGGTAGCTGACTGGAAATGTGAATTTAAACAACTTCCTTGCAAACATTATTCAGGTGTAGTGACTGACTTTCCTATAGCTTCCATAGCTTTAAAATACACCCGTACTCTAGCCTTTGTTCAGTATTTTCAATCCTTAGCTGCAATGCTTGAAGAGAAAACAGCAAAACAGCCTTGGTTTCTGTCTCTTAATATTCATTTGGCATCCTTTTCCTCCTTCTCAAGGGCTTTCCCTGGCAGACTGCACACAAGCTGGCTTTCAGCTCATGCCAGGTAAGCACAGGGATGCCCCTCCAGATGGAATTTTAGGAGATTTATTGATGCCTTTGTGTCATTATCTTTGTATGAGTCCCATTTCTTAAAGGCTGCGAGTTTGTCTCCTGTTGCTTTTCTTCATCTATTCTAAATATTAACTTTTCTTTTTCTGCCCAACATCCTAATTCCTGATGGTGCAAGGCTTTTGCAATCAACTCCATCATCTTTTCCTTCCTGGAAATAAGACAATGAAGATGGATATTACCTGCAAATAACTGCTTTCTTTAGGATGACTTATTAAGCCGTTTGTGACTTTGGCTCTTTGTTCTCCTTTTGATTCTTAGATGGGCTCTATTTCTTAAAAATGATAAGCTTGCAGAGTATAACGTAACTTTGTAACAACACATCTTGCAAATGGACAGCTAAGACATAGATAAATTAGCAATGCAAGGGAGATCTGGGAGAGGGAAGAAAGGGGAAATAAGTATTCTCTTACTTCCTTGTCCTTTTCCTACTTTGTCAAATATACAAGGCAGAACGGTTTCATGCCACAGAAGGAGCAAAAGTAAATTACAGTAAATCACAGTCTGAAAAATAAAAAGCCATCAGTTCAGCTGCAGGAATTCTGTAAGATTGCTAGTACCCTTCTGTCAGATCGCTACTTGAAAATCAGTATTAAAATACTACTCCGAAAAGTTAAAGGAGGGAAACAAATCTCTGGTACTGGCAGCTCGCCCTGCATCTGAATCTGCCGTGCAGTGTGATGCTTCAGAGAGGCTCGGAGTCGGCAGCGTCTCGATTTTCTGTGGCTCCTGAACCCCATTGGCTGAAGGCAAAGCGGAGGCGGGGAGTGCCCTGAATATTTTTCCTCTTCCACACACCATAAAACAGGCAGCCGGCATGCACTGTCTGACAGCAAAACCGGTGCTTCCAGTTTGCAATTAGTTTCTGCTCTGCAGCAGCCACCTGAGCATTTTATGTTTGCCTCTTTTTAATGGAAGAGAACAAAAAAACCTTGCAGCACACCAGTGAACTAAACAGGAACTGACCATAGGGGAGAATCTGATGCAAACTTACAGCCTGTTGGGACTCTGACATAGATCACTAAGGTAAATGTGATGATGATGATGATCAAAAACTGCATCCTGTGAGAGAGTAAACCAGCACTTCTGAGTTTGAGACCTTATTTTGTATCAGCAGCCAAAGTGTTCCGAACTGCTGTCTGCATTGGTGCTGGCTGCTTTTTCTTTCCTTCCCAAACCGAAAAGCCAAAGAAGGTTTCCAAAGGAATGCAAAAAGGCAGAGGAGTTTTAAAAGCAGGAAGCTGAAAGGGGCTCTCCATAAGATGAATTTCACCCAGCACCGTGGGACGCTCCAGCCTCTCCATTTCTGGAACCACAGCTACGGACTGCACGGAGGTGCCAGTGAGCCCAATGCAAAGGTCCACTCCTCGGGAGGCTGCTACGAGCAACTCTTTGTATCTCCTGAAGTCTTTGTGACTCTGGGCATCATCAGCTTGCTGGAGAACGTCTTGGTCATTGTGGCGATAGCCAAGAACAAGAACCTCCATTCACCTATGTACTTCTTCATCTGTAGCTTGGCAGTGGCTGACATGCTAGTGAGTGTATCTAACGGATCAGAAACCATTGTCATCACGCTGCTAAACAACACAGACACAGATGCACAAAGCTTTACCATAAACATTGACAATGTCATTGACTCAGTGATTTGCAGTTCCTTGCTTGCATCTATTTGCAGCCTCCTTTCAATAGCAGTGGACAGGTACTTTACTATCTTTTACGCCCTCCAGTACCATAATATCATGACGGTGAAGCGCGTAGGGGTCATCATCACGTGCATCTGGGCTGCTTGCACAGTCTCAGGCATTTTGTTCATCATTTACTCTGACAGCAGTGTTGTCATCATCTGCCTTATTAGCATGTTCTTCACTATGCTCATTCTCATGGCATCCCTCTATGTCCACATGTTCATGATGGCTCGGATGCATATCAAAAAGATTGCTGTTCTTCCAGGCACTGGCCCTATTCGTCAGGGGGCCAACATGAAAGGGGCCATCACTCTCACCATCCTGATTGGAGTTTTTGTTGTGTGCTGGGCTCCATTTTTCCTGCACCTGATTTTCTACATCTCCTGCCCCTACAACCCTTACTGTGTGTGCTTTATGTCCCACTTCAACTTCTACCTCATCCTCATCATGTGCAATTCCATCATTGATCCACTCATCTATGCCTTCCGGAGTCAGGAGCTCAGGAAAACATTCAAGGAGATTATATGTTGCTGTAGCCTGAGAGGGCTTTGTGATTTCCCTGGCAAATATTAAACCAAGTGGATACGGTACTGTGTATAAAACATGCAGCACAGACTTCCAAGCCTTCAGATCCTCTTTCACAGCAGAATTTGGGTTAATTCTTTAAGAATGAGCACCTCTTTCTGTCTCTCTCTCATCCTTGTATCCCATTCATGTGTAATTCATGTTTCTGTATAATGTTTGTGATTTCTACAGCTAGTAATTTATTTGGCTGGAAAGAGAAGTTGCACTTCATACCAATTTGTAAGTAAGCAGATAAATGTAATCATGGATGTGAAATACTAACAAACACTAGCAGCTGTATGTTCCAGCTGCTGACAAAATAAATAACTTGCCTGACTTACAGTACACGTTGGCTGATACTGTTCCTTATTCTGTTGAAGTAATTATAGCTATCCATTGCATTATATTCAGCTTAAAATAGAGCATATGCTTTTCTATTAGTGGATTAGAGGCTCTCTACTATTAGAAACCAGATTTTTCATAAAGGTTACTGCAACGAACGAGTTGTGTTCATTCATTTTGAACTCTCTTCCTCCTGTTCCACAAGCAGTAATTCTGTTCTTTGTTACAGTTATTGCCTGCAACAACAGGATTTTTCAAATGCCTGCTACCCAGACAATCGAATACTTAGTTTTTCAGGGTTTTTTTCCAAGATGATGATTGCTGTGTGTCTCAGAATACCTTTTTGCAAAGTTGAAATTGGTCCCTGGAGCACTGGTTAGCCCTGGATATATTTGCTAGGCTGGCATCCAGGTAGACTAGCACCCTCCATTCAGCTATGGAGCAGGGTTGGTATTAGCATTGACAGGTCCAGCACTAATGTAAAGTTTCCCTGAGAGATTTACCCAATGAAAATGAAGATAAACTTTGGTTTGAACGTTCGGTCCTTCCTTGTTCTGAGATGCTGTGAGGAACAAGGGCTCTGTACCTCAGAAGCAAATACATTCTTCCTGGAAACAAGCTGCCCTCTGTTCTGCAGTGTGGTGTTAGCAGATGGGATCCACTGCCAGGATCCTTACAGAGGAGTCAAGGCACATGTTATTTTGGCTTGAGCACCTCAGTCCATACTGTGGGGCATATAAGCTTTGTGGGGGCCACTGTTTATCATATGGAAGGGAATGCTGTCTGGTGAGTCTGTAAACCCATACTTTGGCAACCCTGTGTGTTCCCGCTGCTTGAAGTTAGATTCCCTTTTTCAGGCATCTAATTGATCTCAGTTTCATGCTAAAATGCCACTGTCTCCCCACAGATTGTAATAGAGATGTCAGGTCCTTGATTTTATCACCTTTGGAAGGGTTTATAAAGCACAAATGTGAGTAGACTTGATTCCATGATTCCCTTAACACCTCAACAATACCACCTCTGTAAGGGTATAGAAAAGTCAGTTTGTTTATTCCTGGAAAGTATAAAAACATAGTAGTAACTGGTAGTAAACCTAGAAATTCTGTTTTTAAAAGTCAAAATCAAATGTAAAGGATAATTTAAGTTTAAATCCTGGATACCTGATTTTACCAGGATGAGTAGTGACTTAGTTGGACTAGTGGTCCCATTAATTTTCTTGGAAATAGCTTGTTAACTCAAGCTGCTTGTTCACTCATTAAAGAAAGACATACAATGAAAAGTTAATAAGGAGAGCTCAGTGTTTGCTATCTGGAATGCTTCTCCAGAAGCTGATCTTTGGCTGTAGGTAACTTTTCAGGATGTGACAAAACTGTGGCAAAGTTTGGTCCTCATTCAAAGAGCATGAAGGATGGAAGGTTGGTCTCAGTATCTCTAACATCAATTTACTTATGGGGAGAGTAAGTCATTTGACTTTGTGCATTGAAGTTCCTTGGTAAATCAGCAGCAGAGAAATCGTATCTCCTACACCCTAATTTTGCACTTGGGCCCCTCTGCCATTCACATTGCTTGCAATACACACTGTTACCTTCTTTCAGCTTTAGAGTCATAGAATCATGGAATGATTTGGATCGGAAAGATCTCAAAGAACCATCCAGCTCCAACCCCTCTGCCACGGGAAGGGACACACTCTACTAGCCCAGGTTGCCCAAAGCCCCATCCAACCTGGCCTTGGACACTGCCAGGGAGGGGGCAGCCACAGCTTCTCTGGGCAGCCTGTGTCAGGGCCTCACCACCCTCACAGGGAAGAATTTCTGCCTTCTATCTGATCTTAATCTACCTCAATTAGTTTAAAGCCAGTACCCCTTGTCCTGTCACTACTTGCCCTTGTAAACAGCCTTTCTCCAGCTTTCCTGTAGACTCCCTGTACAGCAGCCTTAGTAAATCACACTGCCACTTTGTAATGGTTGCTGTGTGGAAGATGCTGAAATATATCTAGTGCACTAACTCTACTTATTTTCTTTCTGGAGTAAACTATAAATATTTCAGCAACACATGCCCACCTGCTTCTACTGGATAGAAAATAAAAAATGTCAAAGGAGGGGGATTAAAGCTCAGGGGGGATATGGGGGGTGTGAGGAAATTAATGTATTTAAACTATTATCCTACCAAAAGTCCAATGGGCTTTATTAGAGGCTTTTCCCCCTTTCACAACAGAATGCTAGCTATGCAAAAATCCTCTGGCAATCCAAGAAATTGTTGATGCCAGTATGCTAGTGTGAACAAGACAAAAATCTCACTTGGTCTTTGTTTTGACTCACTATTTTAGGACTGTAAGTTATGATATCGGGCTCCAGATATTACTTGAGTAGTCCATGGATGCAGAGAGTGTACAGTGGAAAGTGTCACAAGAGCAAGGTATTACTATAGATGCTCTGAATATTACCTTAAATCTCTCTCTCTCTCCTCTTAGCATATACTAGGACCAGACACCTAATTTAAATACATCTGAATCCTTAAGAGGCTGGGCTTCTGCAAATTACTTCTTGAACTCCCAGTTGATTCTTAAAACTGGCAGTCGTCTTTTTGTAACCCAGGGGGAAAGAGAAGTAACAATTAATTTGTGTTATGCTGGTATGGAGGTTTTCATCAGAGGTTTTCTTGTGGTTTCCAAAAATGGTGTGCATCCCTTTTGTGATTATTTGGACTGAGGCAAGTCAAGACAGTTTTGACCCCATTAAGTTCTAAATTTCATTTAGAAATCTAATTTTTCAAACTAGCTTATGCCAGGGTTTTAGCAACTCTGAGCCTACTTAAGAGCTCTTCTGTCTTTATTTTATAAAGCTAAATGTATATACATACTTTTTAAAATTGAGTTTTTAATTAAAGAGGGCTTTTTCATTTCATGGTATTATCTTTTAGAGTGTAATTTATTGAAATTGCTGGCAAACCTCCTACATAGATAATTTTCCTATTCCCAGATACTCTGTTCCTTCTGAGTAGCTGAATCAGTTTCTGTTTGCCTGTAATTCTGGCAGCTTTCCAGCAGAGAGTCACAGAAATTGGTGTTGTGAAAGATAAATAAGTTCATCTAGCTTGCTGGAGAGTGGGGACAGTGGAGGATTATTTTCCACACTCGATTTGCTGGAGATTTGTTCTTCTATTTGAAAGTCTCCTAAGAAAATGAGAACATTTTTTTATTATTATTTAAACATCTGGGACCCTAATCACTTTAGCACTTAGTGTTGTAGCCATGTTCTGCAACCATCCACATTCCTCTGTGGCAAGAAAATGGGTTTATCTCCACTTTACAGGTGTAAGGATTTACATTTTTCACTTCTGTTGGGGAAAAGGGGCTAATGGATTTGCTCAGCCTCACAGAACGTAGTCTTTGCTTGAGCTGGGAATTGATAATAGCGTTCTCCACCCTTTCTCAATAAATGGCTGCAGTATAACACTCAAAACTTTTGAAGCAAATATCTGTCTTCAAGAGCGACATTTATTTGGATTTGGTTTAAAAGAAGTAAAGGACTCCAAAAATCACTTAGGAGGCTGTAGTCCATAGAATCACAGAATGACAGAATGGTTTGAATTGGAAGGGAGCTCAAAGATCATCTAATTCCAACCCTCCTGCCTTGGGCAGGGACACTTCCCACCAGACAGGTTACCCAAAGCCCCATCTAACCTGGCCTTGAACACTGCCGGTGGTGTAGCCACAGCTTCACTGGGCAAACCGCTCCAGTCTCTCACCACCCTCATAGTGAAGAACTTTTTCTTGATGTCTAGTCTTAATCTACCCTCATTTAGTTTAAAGCCGTTACTACTTATCGCATCACTAGGTATCCTTTTAAAAAGTCTCTCTCCAGCTTTCTTGTAGATTCCCTTTAGGTATCTTAGTACTTTAGTTGGCCTCAGTAGAGTGGATTTTGAATGACTGATTATCCAAGATCCTCTTTACAACTGAAACATGCTATCATCTGGAAGCAAGGATAAAAGGCACTGATGGACTCACGTGTCATTTAATGTGCAGTGCCAAAAATGCCTTCAGTTACAATTTTAATAGACGTGCAGAGCACACATTATTGACGTAATTCGATAATTAATGACTTTGTTGCTTAATTCTCAATGTGTTCTTCTTAGGGGTGTTCTGGTTTTGGCTGAGATAATTTTCTTTCTAGTAGCCAGTATAGTGCTGTGTTAGCATGAGAATAATGTTGATAACATGTGTGTCTTCAGTTGTTGCTAGGTAATTATAGTGCTTACACTAAGTTTGCACTACAAAAGAAGCTGTGAGAGCACAGCCAGGACAGCTGTACCAGGCTGACCAAAGGGATATTCTCAACAATCGAATGTCATGTTCTGTTTCTAGCTGGGAGCCGGCATTTCTGCTTGGAAACAAACTGGGCATCATGGGGGGGGGGGGGTGTTCACTTTTTTGTGTATCACTTGGATTATTGTTATTATTGTTGCTGTTAATATCTTTTGGTATCCTATTAAACTGTCTTTATCTCAACCCATGAGGGGTTTTTCTTTTTCCATTTTCCTCCCCATCCCCTTAGCGGGGTGGTGTGAGTGAGCAGATGTGTGGTACTTAGCTACTGGCTGGGGTTAAACCATGACAGGAGGTTCCTTCATTCTCAAGCTGAATTCTCGTGAATAATGGTTTTGGTCCTGATAGGTTTTGTAATAGACTGTATTGCTTATAGGCTTGAATAAAAATTGCTGTCTCAATCCCCCTGGAAGGAGCTGTCAGAAAAGGTACCTTTAGGGATGAAATCTCCATTATTTGTCCAGAAATTACTTCAGGTTTTAAATTAATATTTCAATCCTTCACATCTCAAGTATCCTAGCTTTTTTCTCTTTGGATTAAATAGCTCTCATTAAAAAAGGAGGCTTCACAAGTCACAGGAACTGTCTACTGCTACTACAGATACTGATATAAGCCAGGTTACGAACTGACCTTTTTTTTTTTTTTTCAAATGGTTGAGCTGTCCTAGCTGGTTTTCATATTTTTATCCACTGTTCATAGAAGAGATTTTCAAATTTGTGTATTAAAAATCATGACCTTTGCACTTGCAATGTAAATGTTTTCATCAGTTTTGTTTCTAGCTATTTGTTCCTATGCAAACATTGTTAATTTGATTCAATTGTTCTCTTTTGTTATTGGTATTTTCTGTATTTGTATGTTTCTGGTCTGCTGGAAGTCTAAGTTTTCCAAGTGTGGGGTTTTGATGTTGGCTGGAAGCCAGATACTCACCAGAGTTTCTCTATCACTCCCTTTTTCAGCAGGACAAGGGAGAAAGTATATATTGAGAGACTCAGGAGTCGAGATAAGGACAGGGAGAGATCATTCCGCAATCAGCTTCACGGGCAAAACAGACTCAGCACAGAATAAAGGAAAGAAACTCTCTAATTTATGACCCTGCTCTGCACACACAGTGACACCAGAGTCGGGTAATGAGAAGTGCGGCCAGATCTTAAAGCACCTTCCCACACCCCTTCCTTGTTAGCAGACTTCACTTTAGTCAGGATTTTGCTCCCTCCTTCCCCCCACCCCGCATTGTGGCACAGGGAGGGTCAGGGAATGGGGATTTCATCCAGTTCCTCAGCTGTTTTCCTTCTTAGCTGGGGTGGGGTAGGGTATGGGGTGCATTCCTCACACCCTTCCCCTTCTCCAGTGTGGGGTCCCACCCGTGCTCTGCCCTTTTTTACCCAGGCTTTCCCCTAGGCACCCACCTGGGGCTGAGGGGCTCATCTGGCCCCTGCCGTGCTGGGGCCATGGAACTGGCTGGAGCCGGCTGTGTCCGGCACCGGGTGGCTCTGGCATGTCACCGCCTGCGCATCTGCACCCAGTGCAATGTGGCAGGCAACAATACTGTAAGCAGCATTTGAGGTGAGGTCCCATCACTCTGTACATTTTAGTTCAAATGCACAGGAAACTCCTCAGGTCAATTCTTTGCTGGTTTCATGTCCATGGCTTTGGTGTGTCTCTCTTGTTTTTTTTTTCCCGTGCAATGAACTAACCAGCCCAAAATGTTCTCCTCTTGGGCTCTTTCCTGCTGAAGAGCTCTCACTGGAGAGCTTCAAAACCTGTTACCAGCTTCTGAATTAATGACTTTGAACAGCATACTGTTGACACCCATCCTATCTCTATTATTTCAATCCTTGGAATGATCCATGCTCCCTAACTGATTTTCAGATAGTCCTTTCTGTTGAAATTGCAGCCAGCAGTTTGCCACTGCGATCTGACCCTGGCACATCCCTCTTGACGCAGGCCTGGGGAACCCACAGGTCAGACTGCAGCCTCTGCTGACTGTGTAAGAAAGATTCATTGTCAATTTTGCATATATAGTGCCGTGCATCAATAAAAAAATAATGTATGTAGCTTACCAGGTGGCAAAAAGAAAGCTGAAAAACATAAAAGTGTGCAATTTGCCTTGCATAACTATTTTTGAAACAAACACATTATAGGTTATTAGAAGTGTATTCTTTGTAAAAGGCAGTGAGCGAGTAAACAAAATACTTTTGGAGCCAGTATCAGCAGGGCATAAACAGAACACTTTATTCATGCAATAATCTGCAGCAACCGTTCTCAAGTGCGGAAGGAATTAAAACATATTACGAGGATGTTTGCTATAAAAATACCTTCTTTTGAGATATCATCACTGAGCAGTTCTGAGATTTCTTCTCATGCTAACACAGGTCAGACAGAGTTCAACGTCCACTCCTCAAGTACGTTATAAAAAACAAGCAGTATGTTTCTAAAGTTTTACTCAGCACGGCTTGAAGTCTGATTTATTTTTAAAAATCAAACCTGGTTTTTCCCTGGAAAAGGGAGACAAAAGAAGGGGTCTGAATTAAAAACAAAAAAAAAAAAAAGAAAAGAAAAATTAAATTGCATGTTTGGTAGAAATAAATCTTTACTTTTTATCCTGATTTCTTTTTTCACTAGGGATATGAAGTGGATGTCATTGCTTTCTTATGATTATTATCTGTGGAAGTGCAATGCTCAGAAGTAATACAGACAGCCTAATTTCCCCTGCTAAGACAAAGTTGCTGGTTCTCAGGATTGTCTCCAGGCCAAATATAGTGGTATTCCGTGCAATATTAAAGGCCAGGAAAGGTTTGGATTGGATACTAGGGAAAAAAATTCTTCACCAAAAGGGTTGTCAAGCACTGGAACAGGCTGCCTAGGGAAGTGATTGAGCCACCATCCCTGTAGATCTTTAAAAGATGTGTAGATGTAGTGCTTCAGAATATTTTTTAGTGGTGGACAGCATACCAGTGCGCACCAGTGTCACTCAGTTTTGGACTTCACCTGCCAACTGGCTGGTTGAACTTAGATGGTGAATCCATGAGGGTTTAACTGAAGCAAGAGATGACCCATTTTCATTGCTTTTCAAACAACTCCCCTCAGACTTGAAGATCTGTTGGCATCTAAGGAATGTAATACCAACAGCCAGGTAAATACAAGGAAGGTTTAACTATGGATTTGGACTGTACATTAGGTAATGGTCTCATGGAGTACACATATCTGCAAAGCTTTCATCATTCCTGCAGGAAATCTTGTATTACTCACTACCTTAGTAGTGAGAATCATTAGTACTCTACTTAGTAGTGAGATCACCTAGTGCAACTAGATGATCCAGGTTGTTCATTCCTCTAAAAGCAGAAGATAGCATTTGGCTGGCTTGAGAGAATGAGGCACTGGTAAAAACTCAGAGGCAAAATCTGAGTAACCTAGTTTGATGTTAGTTCAAGTTATTTTCTAGAGATGGTTTCATCCTCTTACAGGTCTTGTTATGGGCTGTGTTTCAAGTATATGTTTATATCAATCATTTCAGAGCTACTGTCCCAGTGAGAGCTTGGTCAGTAGTAAGGTATATGCACTAAAATAAAAGCCTTTCAGAAAGCTTTGCCTACTTCTGAATACCAGCCAAAGAGAACTTAATATCTCTCATTTTGTATGCCACAAAGTTAGGATCCTTTGTGTATCCAAACATTCTGAGTACCCAAATATCTTTTGTGCATCCAAATTTTGTGCTCACTTATGAAATCTCAGTCATTTCCGACACATACAGTGCTTTAGTTACCAATTCCAGAATTGTAACTTGTGATACCACAAAGATGATCGGGGTCTTGAGCACGTCTCCTATGAAGACAGGTTGTGAGAATTCGGCTTGTTCAGCCTGGAGAAGAAAAGGCTCCAGAGAGGCCTAATTGCATCTTACCAATACTAAAAGGGCTCCTACAGGAAAGTAGGAGAGGGACGGTTCACCAGGGAGTGTAGTGATAGGACAAGGGGTAATGGCTTCAGGCTGAAAGAGGGCAGGTTTAGGTTAGACATTAGGAAGAAATTCTTTACTGTGAGGGAGGTGAGGCCCTGGCACAGGCTGCCAGGCTGTGGAAGCCCCATCACTGGAGGCATTTAAGGCCAGGTTGGATGGGGCATTGGGCAGCCTGGTCTAGTGAGGGTGTCCCTGCCCGTGGCAGGAAACTAGATGATCTTTGAGGTCCCTTCCAACCCAAACCAGACTGTGATTCTGTGATTCTCTATATATTATAAATCTGATACACTGCCAGCTTTGAAGATCTTTGATCTCAGCTTTTTTAGCTCTGAAAAATACATTGCAATTGACTTCATAGTACTGAAATGGTTATAATTATTTAGAACATGTAAATTGACTGCATGCAGATACTGAAAAATAAAACCATGGACACTAACAGGATTAGGAGTTCATTTTTTTCCTTCAAATAATTGTAAAGTTTTGATTTGTCTGTGGGAGTAAAATCAATGAGGTGAATAAGATGCTATCTTATTAAATGAAAAGAGAAACAGGCTTTTTGAGGCAGGGTATAGGACTGTTGTTTTTAGCTTTATCCATCAAACATTGTTTTCTGAAGGAAAATTTATTAGAAGAAGTTACAAACAGGCCATAGAGCAGTGATAAGCTTGTACTGTCTTACTAGAAAATTAATAGACATAAGTATATGGTGAATATTGTACTTCAGACCTGAACTTCTGCTTTTGTAATTTTTTCAAATACTGTAACTTGTAAATTAACTACATCCCTAACAGATTGAGAGATGTTCATAAAAAGGGAAAAGATAAATAGGAGCAAACTCTCCTAATGAAAGCAATAGGGGACACTTTATAGCTCCAGCCTGCTGATCATCTTTGTGATCCTCCTCTGGACTCACTCCAACAGCTCCATGTCTTTCTTGTACTGGGGACTCCAGAGGTGGGCACAGCACTCCAGATGAGGTCTCACCAGACCAGAGCAGAGGGACAGAAATTACTCGCATGACCTGCTTGTCACTCTGGTTTTGATGCATCCCAGGACACAGTTGGATTTCTGGGTTGCAAGCACACATTTCTGGCTCATTTTGAGGTATTCCTCAATCAACACATCCAAGTCCTTTCCCTCAGGGCTGCTCTCAATCCATTCTCTGCCCAGCATGCAGCTGTGCTTGGGATGGCCCCAACCAATGTGCAGGACCTTGCACTTGGCCTTGTTGACACTTGGCCTTGTGGAACTTCATGCTGTTCACATGGGCCGACCTCTCAAGCTTGTCAAGGTCCCTCTAGATGGCATCCCTTCCCTCCAGTATGCCAACCACATCACACAGCTTGGTGCCATTGATAGACTTGCTGAGGGTGCACTCAATCCAACTGTCCATGTCTTAGATAATGATGTTAAACAGTGCCAGACCCAGTACTGACGCCTGAGGAATATCACTCATCACTGGTCTCCACTTGGACATCCAGCTGTTGACTGCAACTCTTTGAAGTGTGACCATCCAACCATTTCCTTATCCACTGAGTGGTCCATCCATCAAATACACGCCTCTCCAATTTAGAGACAGGGATGTCATGTAGGACAGTATAAAATCCTCTAGTGCTGAGGACAAACAGCATGGGTAGAAGATTGACAAGAATGTGGCTTTTAGGGTCTTGGATGGCCACTGCTTGAGGTAGGATAGCTTCACCTTAATCCCATGCAGACAATGATATGGCCTGATAAAGAACAACAATGGCTGTTCTCACAAGCTACTTTCTTATGGGAATCCACTTGTAAGTTCCTCCTAGAAGAAGAACTACAGCGTGGAAGTAACCCAGTGCCTGAAGCATTGCTGTGGGTTTCCTCTGCCTTCACCCTAGTGAGATACAGACTCATTGCCACTTCTGCTGTTCTCCCTGGACATCACTGCTCCTGAAATAACTCATTTGTGGCCTGAGCTACCTGACCGGCATCTGTCCTCTTGCTAGACCTCCCATGCTCTAGGTTTATCTTCTTTCTGAAATGGGGTATATGCCCATCTCCTCTCTAAAGTTCTGATCCAAATGAGATGTCATTTCTAAACAAATAGTTTACAACTACAGCAGTATTTTTTAATGTTAGAAATATTAAAGCAGTTAGTGACAGTTTTATCTTTAGTATCATGGGGCATTAGAATTTACAACCACAGAGATATGTTGGGAAGAGCTACCACTCAAATGTATATGTGCCTGTCACTGAATTAATTATATTTGGTGAATGGTTTTGATGTTTCATCAGTCATGGAGCTTGAGCTTAAACATGGAAGGCTGAGCTCATCTGCCATCTTCATCTATCTTTTGTTCCAATCTTGAGATTGCTATTCAAATCTTGGGATGCTCAAGGGATACAGCTTTAGATACTCAATGGAAAAGTTTAGTTTACTCCAAACTGAGTTTTGTCTTTAACTGTCATTTAGAAGGACAGTCTGAGATCAGGAAATCCCAAGAAGAGATGATCAGGAAGATGTACACTTCTCTGTTCATCTGGATATATAAAGGAAAGCAGACATTTGAATTTATTTCCTGAGGTGCAGCTTTCCCCTCCAACATGGTATTGTGGATACAGAAGTACAGCCAGTGAGTGCCTTGTGAGGCTCTGTGAGAATGTGCCTTTATAAGGCTTCAGCTTTCCTGCTGGCCAGGGAAAGACGAGATAGAAAACATTTACAGATTTTGTTACCATTCTGTGTTGCCCTACTAAATAAGGAACAAATTTTCCTGTGGAAAAATATAATTTATTACAAAATCATTAAGACCATATTTAAGACAGAACTTTAAGCTTTTCTTGGACTACATTTCTTACCTCCTGAGATATTTTTTTTTAACCTGAACGTTGTACTCATTTCTCATTTTTTCTTGTCACTATTCCCCTAAAGAATATCAGTTTCTGATTTGCTGTGTTTACTGTCTAATTCAGAAATTTAAAATGCAGACAGAAAGTATGATGTGTCTTTGGCATCCCTCTGTTCTGTTGCAGGGCCTCTACTGATGACAGGGAAATCTCAACTGTAAACATTAGTTTCCCAATAATGACAGCAGGGACAAGAAAATACTCATTTGTATACACTTTTCCCCTCGTTTTCTGGTTTATAGGCATTATACATCTTCTTGTAATACAGATTTTATAACCTCTTTTTTTAACAAAGGACCAGCCTCAAAAAGATTGGATGCAATTTAGGAGGGAAAAAAATCAACTAAATCCCAACTCAGCACAGTACTATTGCTTATTTAAGTCTGACAGTTTACTCAGGCTCAAAGTGAACTGCTAGCTGTACAGTAGGTAGTGACCAGATGGCTCCAATTTCAGATAAAACACCATTATGAGGAGAGACATTCTTTGATATAATTTTGTGAAGGAAAACTTGAAGGCAACACTAGGAGGTAATACTTGGCATATCTTTCAAAACAAATACATTCTTTTTTCAATGTTAGACTGCAGAATGAAAGTTCTGCACTTTTGCATTTTTTCTCTCTTTTTCCTTTTATTAGCTGAGATTCTTAAAATGCTTTAAATATCCTGGAATCTTCTAATTAGAAAGCCAAAGACAGATCTGAGGGAGATGCATCTTTGGAGGCTAAGTAGCTCTACCTTGAAACCCTTGAAATGTTGAGCAAAAAATCTTTGTACCCGATGAATCTTACCTAAAAATGAATTTCAGTAGATGTTTTACTCTCATTTGTTCAATAGGAGTGTTCTAGTGGATTAATTTAAGTAACAGCATATCAGTGTGTGGTGTTTTCACCCTGTCTGGAGGTCTAATGCCAAAGTGACTCTATCATTCTCCTTTTCAGCTGGACACTGAAATCAGAGTAGGATCACAAGAAATAAATCTTAAAATACCTCTCCACACCCCTCCCTTCTTTGCAGATTTGACTTTATTCATGATTTCTCTCCCTCCTCCCCTCCTCCCCCACCAGGTGTCACAGGGGGAGACGGGATTTCCGTCAGTTCCTCAGAAGTTGTTTTCTTTCTTAGCTGGGGAAGGAGAGAGGGAGGAGGAGGGCATTCCTCACACTTTTCTCCTGCTCCAGTGTGGGGTTCCACCCACAGGAGAGAGTCCTCCACGGACTTGGCCCTGGTCAACAATGACTCTGGCCTTGACCCAGCTGGTGTTTGCGCTCTCAGGCCTGCAGAGAGCTTCTGGCTGCTTCTTGCAGAAGCTGCCCCAGCAACCCCCTCTCCTCCACCAGAACCCAGCCACCCAAAACCACAACACTGTGGTTACTGAGAGTGTCCACAGTTGTGAATTCAGTGCCTGACAAACCGGAGTAGAAGCAACTTTTTGACCTTAAAACTATAAATGTCTATGACTTACCAATCCCTCCATCTAACAGACTAGCACAGAACATTTTCGAAGAGAAAAAAAAATCAAAACAAACTGAAAACCTATCCTGTCTGTCACACATGCATTTATATGGCAATTTTTTGCCATGCAATTTCAGCATTTTAATTACTAGGAGGCAGTAATGTCAGAGGTAGAGAAGATACTCTTATTTTGTACTATGTAAAGAATCTCATTCTGGTAATACCAAACAGCAGCACTTCTAGAAGTTCTCATTAGAAAGACAGTGTATCTTTTGGCTCATATGCTTAGTTACTTAGGTGCCATCTCCAGACTTTTCCATCATTCAACTTGTGCTGTCCTCTCTAAGCTCTACATCTGTTAGAAAAGGAAAGGTAATCACTTCCTTGGTAGATAATATTGGAAAGATTGTGTGCTGTTGCTTTCTTTCTTGATTCACAAGAGTAAAGTTCTCAAGCATCATTCTTGATGCTTGACCCAGCTGTAGATACTGTTTTATACACCACTGACACAGTAGTAGTTAATTGAGTTTGCAGTTTATGTCAGGGGATAATTCCTTTTTCTATTATAACTCTGCAATTCAAATGAATTAATGAGAACTAGCAACATTTTTATACCAAAGAAGTTGATTTAATGTGTGAGGGTCTTTTTCACAGTCAAGGAATAGTCTTGTTTTAAAGGAATCCTTCCAGAAGGGACTGCAGTTCCTTCTGAAAATGTGCTCCCTTTGGCAATCTTTGCTGGCATTTCTAAGTGACTGAAAGGAACTGCGGTTGGTGATCTAGGCAATGAATGATTTTCACAGCTTCCTATCCCATGAAGTATAATACACAGAACATTTATCTCTGAAATTGGGTAGGTTTATCAGCTCCTGAGGGACCTTTCAGTAGTTCATCCAGGCTATTACTATGCTTCAGAGGTCACATAATGCTTAGGCATTACCAGTCCAAATAGCTTGAGATGAGCTTCTGAGCTTCCATTTATTGTTGCTTTATAATAGGGAACGCAGAGAAAATTTCATTCCAAAGTGAATTCTAAGACTAAATGGCCTGAGGTTAGTAAGAATTTCAACTTCTGAAAGGGTTGATACATAAATATATTTAACTACTAAGGCAGTATGAGCAGGGAGACTTTAATCTCTGGTTCTACCAAGAGAGATTAAAGGAATTTACTTAGAGTTTCTTGTTAAAAAAGAACTAATTTTTACAGGTGCTAACCTTTATAGGTACAGAACAATACAACATTAGAAATAAGCAGAAAAGTAGCAACTTTTCTTGCTATAGTTAATGATTACTTCTAATCAGAACCCGGATTCTAATTACACTAAAAATGTACTTCACTGAAATCTGCCCTCAAAATGAATTTTAAGAGAAAGATTATAATGGCATTTGATTCAGGTAGCAGTACCTTTTATTTTAGGATGTCATTTGCACTGCTTTTACTGATTAATTCACTCAGCTGTCATTAGCATCCTTGTTTTCTTGTTTTACTGTGTGTCTGCAGCATATAAAGTAGCAAATGCATTTCAGCTCTCAGGCATGTCCTTTATTTCTTAGAGTTTTAGCAAGAAAATCAGTACAATTTAAAACTTTTGCTAAAGCATCCCTGTAGAATTGCATAGTTAACTAGAACAAGTCTGAAATAGATTATTATGTTTACTGCGTATACCTTGGATTGTCCCCAAAGCTTCATCAATTTAAATCTCTTCTCATCCATTTTAGGATATCGAAGTCTTTGACAATCTTCAAGCGTATCTGAGTTTGTTCTGCCTTATTACAAACTTTTCCTCCCTGCTCCACCCCAGAGGAACAAGAGCTCCAGAAAACTTTCGTCGCGATACACAAAATTCCTTAAATGCTCCCACAGCATCAAGATAACCTCTTTCAAGTGATTTAGACCTCCATGTGTCCCATTTCCTTGTCTGTAAAACAAAAGTATAAAATATTAACTGCTCTGCATAAAGAGGAAATATTTATGGTACATTAGCTCCAAAACCTTGCAGTCATAATGAATCCCACTGTCCGAAGTGCTTTACAAGGGCATGATAGACAGACGCCACTTCAAATTGTTCCTAGACTAAGAAAGATTCTATACAAATGCAAAGTAGTTATCCTTACAGTTGCTGTAACAGTGGAAGCTGAATTTCTTTTGTGTGTGATATGCTATTGCAATCTTTTCCCAGGAGATGAAAGTAATGTCCCTGAATGGTGAGCATCTCCCTCTCACTCCTCTCTCTCCCTGTTTCAGGAATCTCTGGGGCTTTGTTTGTGGGAGCAGTTTGTTAAAGCATTGGCAGGGAAACCCTAAGAAGACAGCTTTTTTTTAATGATAAACGTCAGAATGCTCTATCTTTTCATTCCAATTCATTGTGGAAACTGATGAGAAGGGATATTGCTCTCTGCTTATCTTTAGTTTTTGAGGGACATTTATTCAATGCTAGTAGAGGAGCAGCAGTAGGAATACCAATACATATTTACGAATCGTAAGCCTCCTTGTGCAACCGTGGTCCAGTTCTGGTCTCTTTGAAGTGGATACAAAATCTGAGCTGACTTCAGTGAAGTTTGGATTTCACCTCTGACATTTAAATGCCACTGTTGTTCACATATATTTACTGGGAATACAGAAAGTGCATTATGAAATGAAAATAACCTTTGCACCGAGGTTTTTATCCCAATTGCAATATTCTCTGATGACATTCCATCATTTTTTCTTTTCTTGTTAATGTCAGAGTGACCACTTGAAAGATCCCAAAGGTCTAGATGCTATTTGCATAACTTTCTACATGATCATAAAAATCTGATTCTAAACACTCATCAGAAAGCTCTGCCTTAACCTTTCATTATATTTTATTCTTTACATGATTTATTCTTTCCCGCTAAGATAGGCTGTATACTGTTCTTTCCTTAATAATTCTTTCCCTAAATTGGTCTGCCATTTTCAGAAATGTACCAGAAAACATGGTGGGGTGGGCAGGAGGGAAACATTGCAGCTAGAGGAATGTAAGGCTTGGAAGTGTCATAGGAAGAAGAGGGATTTGATACTGCTCAGGCATGTTGGAATGAAGGGTGGGTTGGTTTTTGATTGCTTGCATCTTCCCTTACAGGTGAAGAGAGAATATGGATCCTGTTGCAGCTTAGGGAAGGGTAGAAAGTTGCTGGAAATGAGAGCAAGAATGGGAAAAGCTAGGAAGTATTTACTTGTAAATTCTTTTACTTTAAAGCACCTTGTGCAGCAGAGATCTATGTTCTCTATGCCACAAGTTCATTGTTTGGAAGCGTGATAAAGCAAACACTATCTTAAGAGACTGAAAGCTCATAGTGTTTCCATGGTTTTCCTGTAAAGAGAGGTCCAGATAACATCACTTCAAAGCCCTGGCTAGCTGCTCACACAAGGCTGCCCACTGCGATCTACTAGCAACTGCCTGAGTCCAGGCATGGGGAGGAACTTTCATAGTTATCACTAGCTGGGTTTTTTTATGAATTCTTGTTTCCAGTTAAAAAATAAATGTTTTTCTTTGTCAAATTCTTTAAGTACATTAATATTGTTCCACTCTTTGGCGACAGTGCTAGGGAATGATAATCAACTTCTGTTCGAAGCAAGTGTGTCTCATTCATAAATTTCTACATATTACAGACTTAATATTCTGAGATCATTAACTTAAAATGAAAATAAGGACTCAAAATTTTCCAATTATACCTTGAAAATTTATATAGTTCTAGGTAAGTGAGATACAGTCCCAAAGATTATTTTGCTCTTGTAACAGCAATATTTCGTGTCAATCTCAAGTAGGAAAGCTCACATGTTCCTTGAGCTTGGGACAAGATACCAAAGTCTGTTTCCATGTAACTGGGATGTTTGAGACCTGCTTGTTGTGGGTGCTAATTAATCGTCTAGCTTGCTACATCTTAACTGACTTACTACTATGGAGATTTGGCAATTGTTTTATATTTAGAACACAATTAATGAAGATATGAACTGGTTATTGTACATATTACTTGCATAAAGGAGAAATTAAGATGGAGTCGTGATATTTGAAGTTCTTTTGGGTGATCTTAAGCATGGTACAGAAGTTTTAGTCTTGCTAATCCAAACTCAGAATTTTATTGAAGCTTCTTTTTTTCTTATTTGTCTTGCAATCTCTTCAGATCCTTCTACCCAGAGTTGATCCTATCTATTATTTTCCTGTTCCTCCTCTTTGATCAGTGTTCTCCTGTCTATCACTTCCAAATGTCTTTGTATGTTATCTTTCAAGTGATTCTTGCTACTGGTTCTCAGTTCTACAGACTGTCTGACAGGATGGCTGCTCTAAGTTTCATTTATGCACTCTGAAGCTTCCCTGCATATGAAAATGTGCTGCTTTGTACTTTAAGGATACTCATTATTCCATTGGCTTCTGAAAAGAGAAGAGCACACAGCAAAGTGTCTGGCAATTTGACAACTGGGATGTTAAGTGGAGATCTGGCTGGAGAAGCTGGGAGAGGCAGTTGTTTGAAGAAGAAGCTATAAGTCATCTGCTGGATATACTTGAAAGCATTTTAAAGATGCAATGACTATGGACAATTAATTAATATTCGATTCCTAGGGAAGGGACTGAGATAATTTAATAAATATTTGTCTTTTACTATCTTAATTCCATATGTTAAAGGTTTCAAATAATACTTTGCATTAAAAGAAGCATATGAGTCTTCTGACTTTGTGTGTCTACTATTTATAGCTTTCTTTTAACACAAAAAACTAAACCAGATGGCAGTTGAACGGTCTGTAAAGCTAACGACTGACAGTGGAGATTCAGCTGTCCTAACTTCAGACTTCTAAAAGTTAGCACTGTAGAATAAATTACTCATCCGTGGTTCCGTCTTCAGGCAGAAGAAAAAGAGAAAGGTGCTTCTGAAGGGTTCCCATTTTCAGATAGACTTCTACAGATGGTCTCTAGAAATCTCAGTGTGACTTCATTACATAGTCTCAGGCTCCCTCTATAGTCAATCTGCCTGAAATCTGAGAAGTTCATGGCTCTCTTAGTTCCAGTAAACAGAACAGGTTTCACCCGCAAGCAGGCACAAGCTTGTGTTGCTGTGCCTGCTGTTTATCTGACTTCAGAACTGGTTGCCTGAAATGCAGCCATGCTCTAGAAAAATAAAGTCACCCAGGTACTCTGACAGCATTAGGAAGCAAAAATTATAAACTCTGTCAGAGGGCTGAGTGAAGGAGCAACAATTCTGATACACTTACTGCTTTATTTGGATGGAAGTCTGTGTGCTGTTCTGCTCAACCTGCAGGCAATTTGGGATGCTTTTTTACATGGCCTGTGTATAGAGCTAAAGAATGTGAGTTTGGGGATTTTTGCATTAGAGACCAGGTACATTAAAGTAGGGTGATACAGTCCTCTACATACATAGGGTGATACAGTGTCGGTTCCCTAAGGGCCTGCTGGAGTCTGAAAGCCGAGGAATTTAATCATCTGCTGAGCACAACCTGAGCTTCATGAGTTTTCAAATGAGCAAAATTTAATTGGGAATATTCCATTTACAGTGAAAGAGCAGAAGTCTAGAAACTCGGCACACAACAAAGCTTCCCAGATGTGATGAGGGGTAGTGAAATTACTCAGGAATTACTTTTTTTTTTTTTTGTCATCAGGTTTTGAGTTCAAACACATATTATGTCAGATGAGCCAGAAAGCAAGTCTTTCTGATGTCTTTCTGAACATCATTGCCACTCGATAAACAAAAGCCTGCATCACTGAAGACTATAGTCTCTGTTCCACTGAATGAGCTGACATCCCCAAAAGAACATGGGCAAAAAGGCAAACCTGAGTATTTGTACCAGTTCTCTCCACTGACTTAGCTTCATGTAGAATTTGGCAAAACACTGAAGAGGGGGTGGGATTAGTTATTCATTGGTAGAAAAGTAAACGCCCTATTACATAGTTCCTACTTTGATTTAGAACAGAGGGAAAAACATAGTAAAGAGAGCAGCAGCAAAGCATGATAGCCAAATAGCAGAGTATCCCTGTATTCTGGGAATGGGACAGTACAGTTTGGAAGTTTTAACCTAATGGTCATAATGCACTGGCACAGAGACGCATTTACAGCTCTTTCATATGGGGCTGTAAGAGCACACCTCACCAAAGCTCCATTTGGCATGAAAGGCAGCAGCTGGGTAGCTGGTAGCTATAATCAGATCCTGCTGGAAAGTTCTGCACTGGCACCTCTCTGGGCACAGAGGTGTCACAAGCTGCTTGCTGTGAGACCCCCTGCAACTGATCTGACGTGCCTCAAAAGGCTGCGCTCCCAGTTCTGACCGTGACTTCTGCAGGCATCAAGTTTTACTGCAATAATCTAGGGTAAAGGTGCACTCAGTGTAGGAGGCAGGAATTTCAGGCTAAGTTTATCTGGACTTCAGAGCACCTTTTAGTAAAAGATTAATAATAATCATCAAATCATATGTACGTACAGACCTAAATATAAAATGAAAATTATTTAGTTTTTCTGCTTGCTTCTACATTCATGAAAAGAGATCTATAAACTAATCCAACTGCCTTTCCTGCTGACTAGTAAGCAAAAAACCCACCTAGAAGCTATGGCGAAGTACAGGTGTTTTTATAAACATGAGGAGGTCTGAGAGGCCAGTGCTATGGACCGTAGGGGAGAAACAAGACAATCAGCAAATGGCTGTGAAACAGCTTTGCATACAAGGGATGAAAATACTTTATGGAAATCAATGTCTATCATGAGCACCCTTAACAGTTTGGCTTTTTTTTAATTTGGATTTTGGTGGGGCTTTTTTACTTCTCTTTTATTTGAAATGATATTGAAATATTCATGTAGTCTCTGGTCTGCCAAAATAGCAAATTTCTTAGAGATTTGGGACAGAAATGAGGTTAATTGGAGCTTTGCCTTCAGTTTCCGTTTTAATATTTTGTGTACTCTTGTGCTGCCTGCATCTCTGGAGTGCTGAAGCTTTTTATTTTAGGCTCATTGATGGTACTTCTGGCACCATGGTACATGTCTTCCTTCTAGTCAGGTGAGAAGTGACTATTATGTTAAAACCTTTGATGGCTCCCCTCTTATATCTGTTCACTAATGCAATCATCATGTCTTCTGTATCATCTCTCTCTCATACACTTACTGTCTGGGAAGTGGGATATTCTGAGGTGAGAAGGTTTTTCTTACCTTCCACGGCCGTTCCTGTGCACCTCGCTAGGGATCTTTCTGTCGTTTGGGCTCCAGGCTTTTGCTCATCCACTGGCACAGGTGTGCTCTATGTCTGAGCAACAAGTTTGCTGTTCCTCTCCATCAGGAGATGGGTCTACATTTCTGGAGTAGCTGCTGCTGTTTAAAGGTACTTTATGCTATTATAATACTTGTTGTTTCTTTCAATACTTTTTTTTTTCCTGTATGACACTGGCCCAGTTGAACGAATGTGGGTAGGAACGTGTATGGGTTCAAGGCAAAAAAAGAGAAGAAAATAAAGTATAGCATAGTGGTTCCCAGGAGTATTTTGTATGCAGTCCTACTGAATGTGCCAGCTCTCACCTGCAGCCTGAGATGCAAAACTGCCACGGGAGAATGAAAGATCTTGGCAAAAGTTTAGAGCTCCTATCTCATCTTGAACAGGAGAAAGGATGACATTGAGTCTGATAGGTAAAGTCATTATGATTAATGGCTAATATCCTGTGCATTGCAGTTAAAACAATTTTGTAGCTGTAGATTCAAAAAATCAGTTTAGGGATAATTTTGGTCTCAAATTTATCAGCACTTGAAGGCTGTGATTCTGTCCCATACTCTTTTTTCTTACTGCTGATAAAAGGGGGGATAATAATTGACCCATCCTGCTTCCCTGAGAATTTTCAAAAGACAGTAGTGTCCTTGAGAGTAGATATTTCCCACAGGATCGCCAGCGCTCTATAGGAGCAGAGAGATGCGACAAGGATGCTCAAGGTTTCTTTTAACCATTGAGATTTGTGGCTAGGTAAAGCTTCTGCCAGCTAGAGCCACCAGGAATCCTGACCTGACAAGTCATAGTTTTTCCTTGAATCATCTCCCTTCCTTGGATTTTTAAAGTATCTTCTCAATCCAGGCATTCTGGGCCAAAATGGTCATTCTTCTTTCTCCCTTTTTCAGCCTGTTCTGGCACAAAGAATAGATCTAGAATGGAAACAGTGAAAACTAAACCCAGAAATAATCAAGGTGAGGTGATGACACTTCGCAGCCAAAGCAAAATTGAGTCACGTGCAATGGATGAAACCTCTAGGAGTCAATACTCAGTATAGCATTAGTTCTTCCTGTCACTGTCTCTCCTCAGTCTTCAAATCTAAGGTGATAGCAGGGATTATAAAAATACAAGGTGTCAAAGAAATACCCTGCTATAATCCACTGCATGAGGAAGAACCCTCTGTCCTGGGCAAAAGTAGATGTGACACAGTGTGGCAATCGGCCTGGATTGCTTGATACAGTGAGAGGCTGATGTATTTCAAAGTGAGCATCACCCTGAAATAGTTTGTAATGGAAAGGCAGAGATTGTGATTAAGCTGTTTTCTGTTGCCTTTCTCTGAATGAGACTTGTTGTTTGCCTGGCCCAGGATGCAATAAAAAAGAAGAAAAAACCTTTCCCTCCCTCTACAGCTTCCACTTCCCCTTTATTATAGGTCTGAGTACATTGTGTCCTTCCATCCAGGTTTTTTTCTTGTAGAGGAAATTGCAGATCTGCAGCTTTTAAAGTCTCCCTTTCCAGACAATCTCTCTCTCTCTCTCTCTCTCTCTCTCTCTCTCTTGCTGCTCTGTGCATCCCAGGGCACTGTTGCTCTGACCCTCCATCCTGACACAAGGGCAGCTGTGTGCCTGCTGACTGCAAATCACTGTCCCTGACTCTGTCTGTAACTCCAGGGCCCCACCTGTCTCAGCCTTGCCTACCTACAGAGCCTGCCTAGTTGTGAGATGTACTATTTAGTTTTCTTCCTTCAGACCTGTCATGGTTTAACCCCAGCCACAAGCCAAGCTCCTCACAGATGCTTTCTCGCTCCACCCACGTCAGGATGGGGGAGAGAATCAGAAGGATAGAAGCAAGAAAACTTGTGGGTTGAGATAAAGGCAGTTTAATAGGTAAAGCAAAATCACGTGTGCAAGCAAAGCAAGACAAGGAATTCATCCACCACTTCCCATGGGCAGGCAGCTGTTTGGCTACCCCCAGGAAAGCAGGGCTCCATCATATGTAACATATACCTGGGAACACAAATGTCATCACTCCAAACACCCCCCCCCCCCCCCCCCCCTTCTTTCTACTTACCCCAGCCCCTTATATGCTGAGCATGACATCATGTGGTAATAAATAACCCTTTGGTCAGCTGGGGTCCGCTGGCTTGGCCCCTCCCAACTCTTTGTGCACCCCCAGCCTACTGACTGGTGGGGTGGTGTGAGGAGCAACAAAGGCCTCGGCTCTGTGTAATCCCTGCTCAGCAGTAAGGAAAACATCCCTGTGTTATCAACACTGTTTTCAGTACAGATCCAAAACACAGCTATGTACTGGCTACTACGAAGAAAATAATCCCAGCCAAAACCAGGACAAGGGGCTGTATGGCCAGTGGGATGTGTGATGTCAGGTATAGGTGTCCATAAAGGTCAAAGTAGGAACCAGCAAGCAGCAGCACTGGCGTTCCAGTGACTGCAATCTCTGGCTGTGTTTGAATGTGTTAAATTGACTCTTGTGGGGTGTATGCTGTTTACTCTGCTCTATGTAGCACGCATCTATGTATAGATCCCATCTGGCTGAGCCTTTTAATTATAGATAGCCTGTCTCCCTTTTCAGCAACTAATCATCTTGATGCTGTAGGTGCAAAGTAGCACATTTCTTGATATGCATGGCTTACCTTCAGCAAGCACGTAAACTCCAGAATTTATTTTGTCTTCATCTTTGGCTAAAACCACAGTCAGATTTTTGCTGATACCTTAAGGCTAGCCTGTCCCCATTATTAACATATTTTTAGGCATCAGGTTTTCTTATTCTTTTAAATGAGAGGGAAAGAATCCCAGCAAGGAACATGACGGTCAATTTGGAGAATGAAACTGATGTTTATAAGAGACACTACATCGATTATGGATACTGAAACATTGCATACATTCATAAATATAAATAATAGACTGGTGTCTTCAGGACAGGTACACTTGAGATACCAATCAGACTTTTTTTCCCTATTACAGTCAGTGCAATCTGAGAGATTGCAAAGGCCATCAGAAAATGAGACATGCTTTTGTGATTGTTAAGTTTGCTGCAACCCTACAGGCATAATTATATGCTAACTTGTCTTGCTGTTATCTCATTTGAATTAATATGGTCAAATTCTGTTCTATTATTAGATTTCACAAATGTGTGTGCAGAAAAAGAAAGGTGAGTTAAAACCAAAGTTTCCTTGCATCACTTTTTCTGCTTCTCAACTGCAAATGTAGCAATTTTTCATTTACAGATTTAACTACCCATTTTCCCCTAAATATATGCTCATGGATTCATGAAGTCTGCAGTCAGGAAGTACCTGTAGGAAGGATCATTAAGGTTGATCAGATGTATGAACTCCAGCTAGAGTCAAGGAAACCCTCCAACCAACAGTAAATTCTGTCAGTGTTCTAGTGTAAAAGAATGTTAGGTTTCATTATGTATAAATCATTCAAGATAGCAATAGTTTTGACATGTTATTTTAAAAAATTGTCAGCAGATGAAAATGATAAATATGCATTTTATGAAAAATTAACCAGTGTAATACATGTTATTTGTAAAAGCCTAGGACTACCTGTGAGTTTAGTACAGGCTTTAGTGCTTTGAATTTCTGTGTCTCTGCTTTGCTCGATCTGCTGCTGCATTCTTTCAGAGTTCACTCTGTATTTTTAAGTTCAGTTTGGCCTGCCAAACAGAAAACCAGTACAGAAATCATTTGCTTTAGGTTTGACGCAAAAAACGACCTCTCTTTTTCATTGTAATGATAACTCAAAACAAAGGGTATTTACAAAGTATTCTTTTTTAGAGTGTTTTTCTGCTCTGGTTTGTTTTGTTTTTTTATTTAAAGAGTAAATAGGGTTTTGACACATCAGAGAACCCGATACGGTCCGTAAAATCACCTACTTCTTATACACTGGTGCAGGCAAGTACCCAAGGTTCTGGATTTGCCCTGATGCAGGGAGCTGCTTGGAGCCTTGCAGGAGGCGGCAGGTCGGGCTGCCTGCCTGCGTGCACCACCAGGCACTCTGCGTGCGGCACAGCCCAGCTTTGGAGCGTGGTTGGGTTGCTGGGTGCTGACATCTCTCCTTTTGAAAAGCCTGAATTTTCTGTGTTGCTTCCTCCAGTGGCTGTACCGTACTGTGAGGGGAGAATCGTAGGCCAGATTGTCCTATTGGAAGGTCAGGATCTAATAGCAATTTCTGGGAAATGTTTTTGTCTGTGACTCTCTGAGAGCACTGTTTGTGTTTCTCTCTGTTTACGCCAATGAAAAAGAGCTTAGTGCCATCTCATCTGTTGTCCTTCTGTGCACCTATGTTGCTTCCACAGGCTTTTGTTTCCTACGATACGAACCTGATTTCTTATTGATTGGATTTGATATTGAGGAAAATTTACTCACAGTGTGTATTTGCTGGTATTTTATCATAATCTCTTATAATTTACTTGGAAATAAACATAGTTTATTTTTTAGACAAAAAAGAAAGCAAGAGTTGTTTTCTTCCCCTGCATTAGCAAGCCTACCTAGATACTAAATAAATACATATATAAAAACCTTCGAACAGCATCTTTTATTCCTGCTCATTTTATAGGCCTGTGACTTTTCATCCTGTCTTCAGTAAATAGGATGAACCCAGCTGCTTAATATCCAAAGTAATCAAATGGTTCTTTCCCCTGTGCAGCACACACAAAAGACAAACAAATACTTTACATTGTAGGTAGTCTTTTTTTAAATTTCCTCCTAGGGGACACTGTGAAGTGGACTTTCAAAACACAGACAAAGGGAGAAGACACCAGGTCAGGACCTAGATAGTAAGATGTTCATTCTGCTTGATGCTGTGAAAACTTCTCCCAATCATTTTATTACTCCAGTGGTCCTTAGCCCATATGGGGAATCTTACCACGAGGAAAGAGAGAGGTGGTTGGGAGGAGACGTGTGTGACAAATGCAGCAAACTGGGAGAAATAATGAGGAGACAATGAAGAAGAAGGTGTAAGTCTGTTCATCTTTTGGTTAAACCACTGTGACTTGTTTAATTTGGGACAGGAAAAGAAGGAATTAATCTGTATGTCAGACAAGCTTATGGAGGCTTTGAAAGTTTTTTGGAGAAATTTATCATTGCAAAGTCAAGCTGTCATTGGCTTACCTGGCAGAGCCAATTGTGGGATCATGGAATTGAAGGAGAAAAAAAAGAAAGAATAATTTCACAGAATCACAAGATTGGAAAAGACATTTAAGATCATCAAGTCCAACCATTCCTGTCCCATGCTAAATCATATCCCTAAGTACCTCATCTACCCTTTTTTTAAACACACCCAGGGAAGGTGACTCAACCACCTCCATGGGCAGCCTGTTCCACATCCCAACAATTCTTTCAGTAAAAAAATTTCTCCTAACATCTAATCTGAACCTGCCCTGGCACAGCTTCATGCCATTTCCCCTTGTCCTATTATCTGTCACCTGGCTGAAGAGACCATCACCTACCTCTCTACAACCTCCCTTCAGGTAGTTGTAGGCAGTGATAAGGTCTCCCCTCAGCCTCCTCTTCTCCAAGCTAAACATCCACAGCTCCCTCAGCCACTCCTCATATGATTTTCCCTCCAGCCCCTTCACCAGCCTGGTTGCCCTTCTCTGCACTTGTTCAAGGACCTCAACGTCCTTCTTATGGTGAGGAGCCCAGAACTGGACACGGTACTCTAGGTGCAGCCTCACCAATGCTGAGTACAGGGGCACAATCACCTCCCTAGTCCTACTGGCCACACTATTTATGAAGCTTTCCAGCTACTTCCCAAATTTGTGTTTTAAAATAAGAACAAGGTAGCAGTAAATTAATATTACAAACTGAACAGCACCCATGAAGATGTTCTTCATGTTGGCTACTATTGCTGAGGCAGAGCCCAGCTCTGGTGAGGGTTGTGCTGAGCTAACAAGCTGCTCCACGGTCACTCAGATTGGGCTGCTCCCTGCCTTGGATGTACGTGACTGTGATGGTGAACTAGGAGCCTTTGCACAAGGTGGCAAGGGGTATTGAAATTGTAGTCACCTCACAATTTCTTTCAGCAACAGCTAATAGTCAGTACGAAATGGACTTTCTTAAGATATATAAAACCAGAATAATAATCAGCTGGTCATCTCATGCCCTGGGGCTTTCTGTTCCCAGTACATTCTGGTTACATTGTTCGTCTCAGGCTTCAGTGAGCAAAATGCTTGATTCACTTACTGCCTTCACCTGTTCTTGAACTTTGAGATGATGATGTCTTGTTCTTCTGTAATGCGTCTGCCTTATTTAAAGAACACTTCCTATGGTACACAACAAATTGGTTTGATACGCATTTTGACCCGTTAAGTTTGGTGCTTTTTTGATTATTTATTTACTTAGATCGTTCAGTTCAGGATCAGTTCCTCCTGCCTTCCCACTCCACACAGACATGATAATGTTATTGGTTAGAAAACAGTCAAATTACAGTCTCTTTGCTTCCACTTTTCAGATTTCAGCTCTTTAAATGTTATGGTTTTTACTTTATTTGAATGTTCCCCAAATGTTTCTGTTGCCATACTCAATTTTATGACGAGCAACTTGCTTGACTGAACTAAATCACAACTGATGGTGCTCTTTTTGTCATACTGGCACATATTTTGCTCTCCAGGTTAAACATCTAAAAAGAATTTGTGATTCACCTTGCGAACTTGTGACATTGTGCATGTCTTATAATGATTGCAGGTTGATTACGTCTGACTGAACCAATTCTACTTCGGTTCATGTAAATTGAAATTCCACGTAGAGTTTGCACTCTTTTAACAGCATTTCCACCTTCACCTTAGATACCTACTCAAGCATCAATTCCCAGTGGATTCTTTTTTCCTCATCTTTTAGTTGACCCTGGTAAGAACTAAGCAAAAGACAGGATTGTACATTTGACACAAGTGTCATAAAAGTCAACTATGTTCAGCTATTTGTATTGATGAAACACTGATGTCATTTAGCTGATATCTGTCAAACTGATCCTGCCAGAGGCACCTCACTCTGTATCTCTTAAGATTTTTGTGGGGGATAACCAGGTCTTAGCAGGCATGTCTGTATTCTGGGAATTGCTACAGCATGTCATAAATTGAAGGATATTTTTTTAAGCCCAGGCTTTTTTTTTTTTTTAAAGTCTAATAGCTACAATAATGCCTAGCTTCTCAGTCTGATCAGGCAATGAAGTTTCAGGTACTGTATGCTTCTGTAGCAAGCCTTTAAGTGCCAGCTACAGCATAGGAAAATAAAGCACATTTCCCTTCACCATCGCTCCCTGTCAGCAGATGTACAAATCTAGCCTTACTCACTCTAGAAATTGTTCTGCTCTTGGAACCACTATCATCCTATACTTCTTCTTGAATAGTACATTCTGGCTTCTCTTTGTTCTGAATTTGTTTTTCTGATCTCAGGTACTAATTTCGTTTCACAGTGTATTTCCTGCTACTTAGATGCTTCACTGGCTGATGCAGCAGTACTTTCTCAGAGTTTTCAACATTTGTAACCTTGGCAGGAGCCCTGCAGTCAGCTCCCAGAGTGACAGGCTCCAGCTTTGCACCAGCATAGTCACTTTGCCAGGTGACATGTCACAACTAGGGGATTCACAGCTTGTATTAGTTCACTTGAGTAAGAGTTCCCCAAGATTGTGAGTGTGTTTTGATTGATGCTGTGGTTGTTTCCACTACTATCTCTGCACAAAGCTTCAGCTCATTTCTGGAGGAGTGTCTCCTTGGAAAGGCCTGTTCATCATGATTCCCTGGTCTGATTGAATCATCTCTAATAAAGAAAAAGGAGGGTTTTATTCCTGTCAGATTTGAGGAACTTCTTTGCAGACTTTAATTATGTCCTACCCAACAGTTTGTCTCAGTACTGTAATAAACTGCAGTAGAAATATCATTTTATAAATAAACCCAAAGGTTATTGCACAACCCAATTGAAAATACCCAGAATCAAATCAAGTGTGATTACATTGTAGTGAGCTGGCACTTGGAAATCTGTGATGAAATTTGGAAAGGGTAACCTTGAGTCATTACCCACCTACTTGAATTTCATTTCCATCCTGTGCCAGAGTGTCTGAGAAAGTGACTTGAATTTGTGCTGATCAGTAATCTAGACACTTTGTCACCTCCAAGTATCTTCCATAGTAGGGATGGGCAAGCCAGAGAGTTATTTATAAATTAGCACACATTGTCTCACTCTCAGCCCACAAAGTAGCTTTTAAACTTCAGAGCATTTAAAAAATCCCCACTTCCTATTAAACTACAGAAGTTTTAGTTAAGGACAAGTAGATAAGAAAAAAAACAAACCATCATGTTTCAAGTGTTTTCAGGATCAGGGAGGGAAGAGAAACATGGCTTGCCTTGCCAAGATTAATCTTTTTGTTTGTCATCAGGGTGACAAACCTCAGTTGCCTGCTTTTTCTTCTCTTGTTCTTCACCTCCTACAGAAGAAAAATAGGATAGATTCCTTGTGGATCCTGATATCCCAAAGCAGGTTTAGGTTTGTTTGCTTTTTTTTTTTGACTGTGCGGTCTTTTATCGACCCACCAGTTCCCAGTAACTCCCTCTGCACTGGTTAATCCTGGAAGCATTTCAATTTTGGGCTTGTGTTTGAATAAGTGCCAGAAAGTGACAACCCCGTTTCATCGGTTCTGCTTCGCAACTCCGCGCCAGTAACTAGCGAGGCTGTTCTGCTTTTATCTGTGGTGACATGGGGTGGTTTAATACAGTCTGACATTTACACCACCTCTTCTTTGTCAGGGTACCAGAGATGACGTATTTATGACTCATGCCTACAGAACTGTGGCTGATGGGTGCATGTTGCTGCTTTAAGACTTTCTATTTATTTATTTATTTATTAGAAATCACAGTACTAGTGGTAGTTCCTCATCTGGTTAGGATATAGATGTGGTCACGAAGAATGAACTCTATTAATATTTTTGTATAGAAGCCAAATGGACAAAAAATGGAGGAATCTGGGCTACTGGGATGGAGTGTTCAAATTTTATTTATAGAGATAACCCCTTTCAAGCACAGGAAATAAAAGGTACATGTTACTCAGATCAAAAGTGGTAAATTTGACATGTGCTGCTGCCAAAGAGGTATGGTCAATATGCAAGAGTACCGAGGTAGTAAATAAGAAGCAGCAGACTGGGTTTAGGATTGGCTTGTGAAGGCAGAACCCAGATCAGCAGTACAAAACCAGAAGGTTGTATGGTTTTGAACTAAGCCTCTTTATAAGCCGTGAGGAGCTCAGCTAGAAGGGCCTAAGGTGGAAAAGACGCGGGAGGGTTGTCTTCATGACACACTGGCTAACTAGCACAGATTTGAAAAATGCCAGTGAAGCCCTAAAATGTATGAAAAGAAGTGTTTGTAATATGAGAGGGGTAACTGACATCAACATAAACAGCTCTGCTTAGGCATCGTTTGTATATAACTTTTTTTTGTTCAACTCTAAGAACTGCTAGAAATACCAGGGGAGTGTTAAGCCCATTTTGTTAGGGAAAACTAGGATTTTTTGACTTAGCTAGCATAATGAGGGCAGAGAGGGGATACTCTTGTGGTCTATAAATGAGATTAAACATCAGGTTTTAACTGAAGGACAATGTCACCACAGGAACAAATGATAATAAATAGGCCCTCTTTAATTTCATACTGGAAAATGGAAGCACAGTGGTTTAAATGGTTGAGGCAGGAACCACCTCCACAAAAACACAGCTGAATTCACAACATGATTTGATTAGCTGATGAAAATGTGCACATAAAGCAGTGCAAAGATCTTACAGGATATTGTTCAGTGGCTCAGGACTCTCTCAGTTCCTGTGCTTCTAAACAGAATGAAAGACATTTTTACCTGATGATAATGGATACTAGACACAACTCATGTTGATGACATCTATCAAATTATAAGAGTATGAGACGTTGTTCCCATCAGCTTGAACAAACGTAGAAAGGCTAAAGCTGACTGTGCAGGTCTATGTTATGATTTACTCCACAGTTCTAGGAAGCTCTTACAGCTGATGAGAACTCTGTAACTCATGGCAAGTCCTAGTAGATGGGACCCTGACACATCATCAGAGGTCAAGACAGAGGCACAGATGCTGCACTGAGTGTCCCTGTGATCTCAGCACAGTTTGCAGCCCTTGCCCTCACCTCCCATCCTGCTCCCCTCCAGCTGCCTCGCCCAGCAAGGACAGCCAGGTCTTGGGGATCCCACAAGTCTCTCATCTTCTGTGTTGTCCAATAAGTGGCTCCTAAGTACAATGTGCTGTCTGACCTCTTTATTTGCTTGGTCCTCTGTCAGTTATCTATTGTCTCCTAAATTCCAGGCGTTTCCCATTTTTGCTACGGACACATGCTCATCCTTCACTGCATTACACTGCTTTTCAGGAATTACTTTCTATGCAGAACTGATGTTCTAAGGACCAGAGTCATGGTCTACTGCGGTGGGTAAACGTACATATTAACAATTCCAGTGGGAATGAAAAATTTACCCTAGTTGTAAAAAACAATCTATGCAATCCTAGCTGATTCTCTTGAGATAAATGGTATTTTCTAAAAAATCCTGACCGTGGTCATAAGTAAAAGTAGTTAAAATACCCGACACTGACTGAATAGTCGAGATGAGCCAAGAAATAACACAGATCATTTCTGACAAATTATTTTAAAACCATCATGGTGTTTATGAAATAATAATAAAAATTTGTGTAGAGACTGTGAATGTCACCTCTCTTTCTTATGCTGTCTTTGATCATACAGTGTTAATGTCCACTTAATTTTGTGTTTTCCCTCTGATCAGATCTGTTAAAGGAAATATGATGTTGATGAATACAGTCAACCATATGTGTTAAAGTGAACAACAAGATTTTTTTAATGAACTAAATTTTTTAATGAACTAAAAGCCTCAACAAAGACTGTGGAAGACAAATTACAAAATCTCAGGATCCTATTAGATAAGAACAGTCTAATTATCAAGGTTTTTAGGCAAATAATGTTTCAGAATTATGAAGGCATTGTTGGGTCTTACTAATCAATATATTTAAACTTATGGTTAAAAATGGTTATAGCAACTAAAAGGGACATTTGGAGCAATATACCCTAAGAATAAAAGGTTAAATTTATAATGATTACATTAGTTTCAACTGAATTCTAAGATACACTAGGAAAATCAAGATTCTCCTGCAAAGGTGGTGGGATGGTAATGGCAAGATTATGAAGCAGTGAGAATGTACATGAAACCATTCATTGTTCACATTCTTTTCTTTTTTTATTGAGAGTCTATTTCAACATGTAGCATTTTTAAAACCTCAAGCTTTCTTTATGCTAGCTGCAATATCCTTGGAAGAAGTTCCACCTCCATTGTTGGGCCATGCTCTAGAACCCTGAAGAATCCTACAGCTGTGACTTGAATCTTTTACAGGAAATGTTGCTCAGAAAAAATTGATTCCAGAAAAGTTGACTACATCAAACTGATCCAGTGCGGCTTAGTTGAATGCATATTTATTTTCTCTCTTTTTTTTTTTTCTTTTTTTTTATGCTATGTACGTCTTTAGCTTCATTAATATGATCACTCTTACAAAATGCTTAACTCTTGCTTTTATTAAAAGCTTTAACACTGATAGCACTGACAACAACCTGATCCAGAGTGAAGAAACTTTGATCTTGTACATTTATTTCTTTGGACTCTGGTGCCATTAAAATGAAGCTAAATTTTCAGTGGAGAGTTTCAGTCACAAATTGCTAATTTGAATAATTCATAGCACTCCATAAAAACTTCTGCAAGAAAATATTGGAGTATTCTGTAAGCTAGAAATACTGTTTTGGAAAAAATTGTATTTTTTTTTTCTTCTTCTTAAAACTGAACTTAAATATTTACCTGAATGGGCATATCACATTTTGCAATATCTTTTTTGCAGATATATGCTCTTTGAAAGTGTCCTAAATCACTTATTTTGTGATATTTTTGCTCAAAGGAAACCATAACTGTGAAAACTTCCTTCACAAGCTTCAAGTCAGGTTGATAGTTCATCAGAGAACTATCAGAGTATCTTTCACTACCAACATGTTCAGTAAACAACGCGAGTCATGCCTCACTTTTGTTTTCTCTGTCATCTTTGCTGCTGTAGGAAAGCAATTTACTAATATAAGTGGGTTTAGGTGGATTTGTTTTGTGTGGTGATTTTTTTATTTTGAAGATTTTATTTTTTTTTCCCTGTGACTCACCTTGATTCTGCCATTCTGAAGTTGCGAATAGGTGACTTATTCTTTCCTCCTATTTTGTATGTGGGTGGTGGTGGGGTGGGGGGGGAGGGGTGTTGATTTAATTGTTCGTCATCCACCTTTGGATGTCTGGCCCAGCCTAAAATATCTTCAATTATCACTAGTCTACAATTTGACTTGGCAGCTCCATTTCTTTACAGTGAATAAAGTTCCCTCCCCAATGTTTAAGTTCAGTGTTCCCTGCAGGAACATCACTTCATGGCTTTGTTCTGCCCGTGGTGACTAATTGCGATGGCCATAATCTGTGCCTAATTGTCTTTTTTTATACTTGTACACTAAGACAATATCTGTCATTTCTGTAGACCGAATGTTCCCAGTTTTATCAACCTTTGATCACATTTGATTCTATTTTCTACATTCTCTTTTATTTAGGTGCAAATGACACTCAAAGTCAATACCCTTTCAACATGAAGTTGGACCATACAGCACAGGGTAAAATCATTTCAATTGTGAGAGCGATTTGAATATCTAGAATTTCCATCCCAAATGTATCTTCAGTGTTTTCAAAGACTCTTACTTTTACCCAGACTGTGATAGAATACATTAAAATACTGAATGCATGGGTGGAATGGAAACTTCTGGTTCAGAGTGTGAAAACCTGGCCCTTAAATGTCTCATCTGAAATTACTGAAGTAAAACATGGCTCTTCTTTGTGCTAGGGTTTGACAGAATGTGCCCTAACTGTCCAACACCTGTCCTACATGTCCACTTTAGTAAAAGCCATCATTTAAGTGCTTTAGGCCACTTTCCCGTTTCTGAACCAAGTCTACCAGCCAGACTAAAACACTGGCTAAAAATTCTTGGTGAGCTTTAATAACATAGTAATGTCTAAAATATACAGATATTGCCAGGAAAGAATGTCAAGCAGTAAATAGCTCTGCCTTTGCTTCACTGCAGGCAGGGCCACCATAACAAGCATGTCCTGCTGGGCAATGAGCCTTCCTCTCTTGCCTTCCTGACTTGGAGAAAATAGCAAATATATCTAAGCTGGCCCACATTGTTAAGGAAAATTATTCTCACAGCAGGTCTGGAGGGGAATCAGTGTTGAAAGGCCTGAGACTGGGACGGAGTGGTGAGGATGTCCCCTCCCAGCTGAGCTTTAGCTACAGTGGGACACGTGGCCATGCACTCACTCCTTTCTCCTCACTGTTGGAAAATGTAACTGAGTGCCTGGAAAAGCCTTTTTGCAATGTATTACATTTCTCCAGGAGACTCAGGTGTCTGCTGAATAAAGGTGCTTTCTAGCAGCTAGGATGTTCCCATCTTTATCATTCTGAAGGATTCAGGTATCTACCATAACCAGTGGTTGATAACAAATAACAAAACTATGTGTATATCAAAGACATATGTTTCTTAAGTTTTCACTATCTTGCTGAAATCAATGTAGCCATGAATGTTAAAAGGTAACAGATGTTATCATATGGACCATAGTTTCATATAACCATATAGGTTCATATACACTTAGCTCATGAAAAGCCTGGTCTGATTTTAAGGTAAAATATTTCAAGGTATTTTTGGTTTGTTTTTCTTCACAGAGAAAGAAACCCTCTAACAGTGTGCCAGAGGAATATGTAATCTACAGTAGCTTTATGATAAATTTAAAAGGATACTTATATCCCCACAGAACCTTTGTTACATGCCCAACATGAAGAGTTCAGAGTAAGACAGGCAATAAAACCTTTCTTCAGAGTTGCCGCCAACTGGGGGTCATATTTGCTTTCTTCCAAATAAGGGGATAGCTACTCTTGCCAGGTTCACATCACTCTGAGTATTTGTTTTCCATGTTTGAACTTCCAAGAATTCACTAGCTTCAGGTTAAACTGAGTGTGGAACCTAGGAGTTTGGAGTCTGGGGTGACTAATTGCCCTCCATCTTGTTTGCTTTTCATGAATGGATGGCATGTTTGTATTTTAACACTCATTTGATTACCTGGCCTTTGCAGTTGATTATAGAGCTAAACAGTTAGCATCAAAGAGCAGGCTGGAGCTAGCCATAGTAGCAAAAAAACACCTCAGCATGTTTCTACACAGATGCAAATGGTGCCTGTGTAAGAGAACTGTGGTTCTCTCTGAGCTGATTGTTAGAGCCAGGGCACAGGAACCTGCTCTTCATTCTGTATGTACTGCTACAACTGGGATGTACAAGCAGAAATAAAATCAGTTAAGCCTGAACTGTATGTATGGGGGTTTTTCTACACACAAAAAAAGGTATTGATCTCATGAGCAGCTCGGGTTCTAAACTGTAATTTGATTACACTTGGGCTCAACACAATATGCTTATCTTAATGGCTTCCAAAAGAAACATCTCATCTGATGTGATAACACCAAGAGATGCCAGATTTGCTGTTATCATTATCACACTGCTTAATTAGTCATTCAAGTAAAAAGGTCATGCACCTTCAGTGAAACTTCACTGCCATTGAAATCAATTTATTCCTTGTATTCCATCTACATTAGATCCAATAACCGTTCCAATTTTTTAGTATTCTAAAATCTTTAGCATTTTCTTACTGTAGAATTAGACACTGAATATTTAAAATTACTCTCTGGTTTCTCTTTGCTAAATTTTAGGAGTACAATCTATGAAGTTTCCTCTCTAAGAACTTGTGCTTTTGCGCCAACCAAGAGCCGGGCACCACAGAGCCGCTGCCTCTTTAAGAGGGAGTGTGGGAGCTGGGGTGGGGGGAAAGGGAGGGAAAAGAAAACCAGAGAAATCAAAACCTTGTGGATTGGGATAAGGATAGTTTACTGGGATAGCAGAGAGATAGAGATAATAATAATAACAAGACTTTATAGCAAAATATATGAAACTGGTGATACACAACACAGTTTCTCACTGACCCAAACAACTCAGGCCATACAGCTTAGAGGTGTCCCAAAACCGGACCATCCCTAAAACCGCGTGTCCTGGAGCTGCCTGCTCCTCCTCCCACTAGCCCCCGTTTATGCTGAGCATGACATAATTGGCATGGAATACCCTCTTTGGCCAGTTTGGGTCACCTGTCTTGGCTGTGTCTCCTCACAGCTTTCTGGGTGCCCCCCACCTTCTCATTAGCTGGGAAATATGAACAACGGAAAAGTCCTTGACTGCTTGGCAACAACTAAAACATCAGTGTGTTATCAGCACTGCTCCCATCCCAACTCCCAAAGACAGCATTCCACACACTGTTAGAAGGAAATTATCCTACCCAAAACCAGGACAGAACTCTTTACCTCCAGTCAGATCACTTTATCCATAATTTCTGCATCTTTCTCTGTTGCCTAGATAGTTTAAAATGACAGTAAATGAAGCATATAATGAGGAAATCTCATTTATGGCAATTTTTAAAAGGCATGTGAAGCAAAACATATTTAAAAAACTAAATCCATACCTGTTTTACAACATGTTGTGATGTGAATGGTCCGATACAAGGCTAGTAAATTTCAGGCTTCATGAAATTCTTTGATCAATGGATGTCTACATTTTTAGGGAATGTTTAGATACAAATGGCCATAATGCACTATTGTGTCCCGTTTCCTTATCTGAACCAAAACTAGCTGTTCAAATACATTAAGAAAAAAGATTTGCCAATGCCTTGGTTTTAATGATGCAGAATTCAAAGAAAATGGATTAAAAGTCAGTGCTAACCTACCCATGATATGAAAGTAATAGAGGCTTTTGTAACATTCCTAAAGAAAAGAAACTGGCATCCTGCTCCATTCACACGAAGTCTGTAGCGTCTGCTCCATGTCAGGTGCAAAAACATCATCTGTCATTTGTCAGGCAACTGCTCTAATGAAATTCCCTGTGCAGCACAGCTTTATAGAGTTGGAGACCAACAGCCAGAGAGAGAGGCTGACAGCATCAAACACTTGCTTTCTCCACTCACTTCCAGTTGAAAGAAGCCAAGGTTGCGGGAAGGGAGACCTGGAGTAGGGTAAAGCCCCCAGGCTGGTGAACAAACAGCCTTTCCAAGAGAAGCTGGTGATACTGCTGGATTCCCACTGATTTGCATCTCCTGCCACAAGCCGAAGAACTAGCGAGTCACATCCTGAGCTGCAGCACACCTAGGCAAAGCAGCCTGCACGTTGGCAATGACCTGGAGGGGCAAAGCGGGGGCAAAATAAGGTCTGCAGAGAAGAATGAAGCAATCCTGATGATCTGTGACTAAGGAAATCGTATACCCCCTACCTCTCTGACCTTGCTGGAGTATTTGACGTTGCAGAGAATTCTTGCAAATGTTTAGTGGCAGATTTCACTTTATAAACCATGGGAATTAATTCTGTTGTAAATAATTCTCTATCACATCAGAAAGATGTTGTGAGCATCTGATACCATACGTGAAAGGCACATCCCTACTCCTCTCTGCTTGATCCTTAAAATACAATGCTGCACTCCACACCCTGCTGGGCCCTGACATAGTTACAATCTTCTGCTTGAGGAGTATGGTAGTTTGGGAGCTAACTAGACTATGCCACTAAAAATCTAATTATGCTTATGCTTTACCTTGCCAGAGCTGACAGCAGGTCGAAGTCCTTGGCTGAGTGTTTCATTTCCATAACTATCTGCACGCTGCTGTGTGTTTCCTACTGAGTACACATGGTGCCTGCTTGTCTGATGGCCATAATGAGGGTGGCTGGCCAAGGTGCCTGCACTGTCTTAGTCATCAGTAGTGGTGAACTGAAAAGTCTTGTATAAGGTACAACTCACCTTCTGCTTGTCTGTGCATGTAAGTACAGTAGGCATTTAACTTGCTGCCAGCTGTGCTGGTTTTGGCTGGGATAGAGTTAATTTTCTTCATAGTAGCTCATACAGGTCTGTGTTTTAGATTTGTGCTGGAAACAGTGTTGATGATACAGAGATGTTTTTGTTATTGCTGAGCAGGGCTTACACAGATTCAAAGACTAGAAGTATTTTTGGGCTCAGAAACACATTTTAAAATGTAACTGGTTTGAATTGGATGGTATTTATTAGCATTAGGGCCAGACCTAGAGACAGCATGATGCAAAGGGCACTTTTGTGAGAATTCTAGTTGCTTTTCCTAGTACACACTACAGAAATGTAAATGAGAAACTGTTTACAGCAGGAAATCTCTGGGTTTCCTTATATGATGAGTAATATTAGAGTGGCCCTGCCTCTGGCCAGGTGGAGGGAAGGGACAATCCGATTTATTGGACTGTGTGGATACGATGGCCTGACACATCAGATCCACAAGAGTACCAAGCTTTAGTAGACACTGGCACTCTAACACCATAAAACTCTGAAGGGTCAGAATCCAACTATATTTTCAGAGTGACAGGGGGAATCCCAGCAATTGACTCTACTAGAAGCTGAAGTGAGTCTAACAGGAAAGGATTGGGAAAAACACCCCATTGTGACTGGCCCAGAGGCTCTGTGCATCCTGGGCATAGACTTCCTCCAGACAAGGTATTTCAAAGACCTAGAAGGGTACCAGTAGGCTTTTGGAATAGCTTCCCTGAAGCTGCTAAAGGTCAAAGAACAACAAGTGCCAACTGCTACCACAACAATGCACAGATAACGATAATGCACCAACCAAGATTCCCTGATTCCTATTCAGAAGCTGATTTGTCAACTGGAGAGTCAGGGAGTGATCGGTAGAACCCACTCACCCCTCAACAGTCCAATATGGCCAGTATGGAAGTCCAGTGGAGAGTGAAGGCTGACAGTGGACTATCATGGCCTGAATGGGGTCACGCTGCTTATGGGTGCTGCAGTGCCAGACATGCCAGAACTCTGCTATTACCTAGAGTCAGAAGCAACCAAGGGGTACGCCACAAATTGGTCACCGCGCTGTGTCATCGCCTCCTCGGGTCAGTGCGCTCCATGTTATCACTGAGGGGGAGGGGGTTGCGTTCTGCCCCAGGCTGGTTTTGCAGCGTGGTGTCAGTAACTGCCCGTACCCCAGCCCGTGGGGCACGGCATTTCACCTCTGCCTGGGCTGATCCACCACAGCGCTGTTCCTGGGAGAGGGCCAGGGAGTTGGATTTTTCTCAAAATGAGTTGTTTGCAATAAGAAAACTGTCCAGATAGCCCCAAGCACATGTGATTTGGGAAATACTGTCTGCTCTCTCATCAACAGTCTTTGAAGAGTTGTTGATGAGAGAGCAGACAGTATTTGAGTTGTTTGTTTGCTCTGAATCTTACAGGGAGAAGTAAGGTTAGGGGACAGAGACAGGAGGCCTGCAGCACCCCCAACAGCTCAGGTGCTTACAGCTTGCTCTGCAGGTGCGTGGCAATAGCAGCCTATTTACATACTTAACAGATTTAGCTTGTTTATAAATGTCCAGGCAATAGCAAGAAGGGGTGCTTACTGCTGATTGCTAGCTGAGACTGGTCTGTGTATCCCCATCTCAACATGAGAGTGAAGAGCAGCAGCATTTGATGCTGCCCTGGTACAAACGTAGAGAGAGACTGATTGCACCATGAGGTTACTTACACTTCTTGTGCCTTCCTCTTCTCAGTAAATCTGCTCTTGCAAACTGAAGAAGGCTGCATCTGACGAGTCATCAAAAATAGGTGATACAGTGCTGATAAGGCTGGCTGTTGAGAAGTTATGAAGACAGAGAACTTCAGTGTGTTGATGCAGCTTTGATACTTTGTAGAAGAAAGGAAATGATGTCCCATAACTTAGAGGAAAATCAGCAGGAGGTAAGCAAGCAAAAAAATACGGGATCTTAAGAAGCATCAGAAACTTCTGTTCTTTCTCAGAAAACTATTTTCTGCTTGTCTTGAGGAACTTGATATGTAGCACGGACCCCTTCTTCAGATCTTCACAGCCAGTTGTTGTTGCCACTCAAGAAAGGTGTGAGGGTTGTGGTGATTGCTTTAGACAGCAAAAGGATCGTGTATGAAGTAGGTAGGTAGGGATGTGTGTGCTAGGAGTGGGAGTTTGCGAGAGGTTTGCTTGTCCTGCTTTCTTCCTGTGCACATCAAACCACCTAAAGTTGCTGTCCAGGTTTGAATTGGCTCTCCCTGAGCTGCCATCCTGACCAATGGGCCTGTAAACCACAAGCCCCAGAAATATCTGGGGAGAGGTGCTCTGAGGGAAACACACAGAGAGGGTGGCTGAAGCTAGCCAGGGCTCCCCCTGTTGCTGCTGGAGGAGCCTGGGCTGAGTCAACCAGGATGATGCAACCACGGCTGTAGCAGCTCCCACCAAGCTGCTTCTCCCAGGAAGGGACCTGGGCTGTTACTGGGCCCTTGGCTTGAGTTACTGCCACTGCTTGTGTGGTAAACCAGGCTCACAAGGAGCATACTGTTCGAAAAAGCTGCGTCAAGACACCACCAGCAAATTGCCCCCACACCCTATAACCCCTCCCTAGTAAACTTACTCTCCCCGCACAGAATTTTTAGGAAGAAAGATGAATTCTGAATGACAGAGCCATCCTTATGTGAGCTCATGTCTGTAGTTAGTGATATCAAGCTGTTAATATGAGTTTTGATGTCTGGATTAATTTTCTGTTGCTTTTTTCTCTCTGTGTGGGTTCTCTGCTCTCCTGTTATGCTTGCCTTCCCATCCTATCTTTTCCTTTGATATCTCTCCTCTTTTTCTTTTACCCAGACCAGCTTCTGCACCTAGAATAAAAGTCTCTGGAGGGTTTAATCTGGGGAATTATATTTACTTTGCTTTCCTGTTCAGATAAAACATATGCAGTTAAGGAATGCTTACAGCTACTGGAAGGTGCTTAACAGAGAGTATTTCTGGGTGCCTTTGCTGAGCTGTCCCTAAGTGAGGGGAAATAAAAGTATCTCATTTTACAGCTGTAAAATTCCCATGCCATCCCTAGGCTAGGAGCGCTCCCTAGGGTTGTTGGTGTATGAAATCTGCATGCTCTGGTACAGGAACTATGGGCACTGGGCAAAGCAGCAGCAAATATAGCCGTCTATCTTGGGAAGCAGTCCATCCAGGTGAGGTTCTTCCAGCATAAGCTCATAGTGATGCTATCTCAGAAACATAGCCACACTCCTGTAATTCGTTTTTCCTTGTGCATGTAAGGCAGTAGGTTTTAGGGTTTAGTGTGGGCTTTTTGTTTCTTTTGGGTTGGTTTTTTGTGGGTTTTGTTGTTTGGGGGTTTTTTTTCAAGAATAAAATGTGCTTCTTTCCATTTAGGTAGGACGGTTGTTCTCCCTTCTATTCCTGAGGTAAGAAAGGGGTGAGGAAACAGTCTACTATTTTGATTCACATCTAGAGAGTCCTTTGCCCTTGTAGCAGTTAAAATACAAAATATTTCAGAAAATCAGAGCTAATAATAAAGCTTGAAAATCTCCTACCCTAATGGAGCCATTATAAACTTTCACTCAGTTTTGGGATGACCACCTTGTGACTGTGCTATAGCCTATAGGTCAAAAAGGCGTACTGTTTAAATAAAAAGACTTCAAGCAATGGCAAAGCTCTTGCTATAATCCATTCTCATGTTTATCTGCCCTCGTAATTGGAAATACCTGTCCTTTATATTAGCAAATGTTCTACCTTCAGCATTATGGCAATTGTTTTTTGTGCTGTATGGACACACTCTTAAGTGCAGTGTGTTTCCTCCCGTACTGAAGTAATGAATTCATTTTGTACACCTTTCTTGAAGTCTAGTGATTAAATATGACCTCATATTTCAATTTAATACACTACTATTGAAAAGTTTCTTGAAGTTATTGGAATTATGTTTGCTCAGAAGTATTATATAATACATTTCAGGGAGCTGAGAAGACAAGTAGAAGATGGAAACATTTTCTGAAAACAAAGACATGCTTCAAATTAGGTCTATAACTTTTTGTTACCATAGCAACATAATACTAAACCAAAATTCTCTACAGGCATTGTTCCAGATATCCTACCTTCATGGCTTCTCATGGACACTGAAAGACCCATCCAAAATATTTCCCTTGCGAAATTCCAGAGGGTGATGGCCAGAGAGAAGAGGGGTTCCATATCTCTGGTTTCTTTTGCTTTTTCTTCTTTGAATGTGTCTCCATTAGCAGCTTAAAACATTTTATCACTGGTCATAGTTATACACATGCTTTGACTTCACTCTGCAAGTGTATCTGGCATAAATATATAAAAACGTACTGAACTAAAGTAGAGGGGGATAAACCCATGAGAGGAAAAACACCTACATCCCAGATAAGAGTTCTGGGGAATTAGGGTATAATCCTAAACTTAGGGGAAATGCAGTTACATCAAACAGTTGCTAAAGAAATTCAGTGGAAAGTGCTGGCAAGGTTCAAAACTTCTAACAGAATAAGGTGTCAGACACATTATTGCCAGCCTGGTTATTCACCAAAGTCAAGGTCAAAGACAAAAAGTTAGGAGAGAGTGACAGTTTGGGAGGACCCTGCAAAAGGGCAGAGAATGCCAAGAAAGGCTTAGATAGATAGACTTAGGAGCCTGTGGGCTTAGGCCTCCTGTCAGAGGAAGAACAGCAGGATAGCAAAGCTCTTACCATGATTCAAAGCCTTTGGCTGAACTTCAGAGCGCCTTATATTAGCCTGACTTCTGTTTCCTGATTTAACTGACTCACTGGCACCTATGCATTCTCGTCCTATTGCAATTGAAGTGTTTGTAAGCGTGTAAATGTTGGTCTCAGTGTGTTGAACTGTGGTTCTTCAGTGACAAATTATTACTGAGTTGTCATCTGTACAGCCATTTATGTTCTTCAATTACACTGAAAATTGTTCCTTTGCCTTGATGGACAAACCTCAATTTTCTGATCTTACAGCTCATCACTTCAGTTGTCCCCATCTAAACTAATAATCAACTTGTTCTCTAGGGTTGAGTCCTCTTTCACCTTTCCTTATTCCCAGCAACCAGACATCAAAATGTATACTTCAAAAAGTCGTAATGGAAATTGCTGTCTTATTGCTTCCAGTGATGCACTGTGAGTTGCCACACACTTCCGTTGCTTTTCCTTTCTCCAAGCCGAGTATGTTGTTGGAATCACTCAGTCAATCAACTTTTTAGCACTAAAATATCTGCTTTTAGGTTTAGACACTGCAGTTGTACAAATTGAGGCGCTGCATTTGTACAATGACTCTGCTGGCCCTGAATCCACTGACTTGTTTTGGTTTGGTTTTTTGCAGTTTGGTTGACGTAAGGATTTCTGACGTTGTTACGGCATGTGTGACACAAGGGGCTGGACACTCAAATAGGTGCAACTCCTATCCCACAGAGCTTGTAATCCAAATAACCAGACTCAACAGGGGGTACCAAAAAATGAGTGTAAAATGCTCTGTGATTGAAGTATAGGCCTATTGGAAAAGTGTGCAAAAGTCTCTAGTCTTCTCGGGTCACGTTAGACAGCTGGTGAGCAAGCTTCCTGCCTGTTTCCTTTCAGAAAAGTGTGATGACAAGGGTGGCTGAAGTCAGGGACTATCATAGCCAATTCAAGCACTTCATCTTTCTTATCAGTCAGCCAGGCCTCTGTTCCTTTGTATCTGCACAGGTACAGAAGCAAATACAGAGCTGCCACATAAAGAAAATATTTCTGTTCTGGTTTTTATCTAGCATTCTTCTACCCTTCCTTTAAAAAAACCAAACCCAAAACAAACAAACAACAACCCCAAAACACTAGTATGTCTTTGTGGCAAAAATCCCTACCAAGAGAGCAACTCAACATAGCACACTTGTGTGATAACATACCCAGCCAGAGTGTTCTCCCCACTGTCATTGCTCTGCTGTGGGTTCCTAAGATAAGAGCTGTGAGCACTATACCACAGTCTTTACCTGTCTCCTTGAACTCATGTATGTTCTGCAAGTCTTCAATATACGAATAGGATAAGATAAAATTTCTTAAACATCATGTAAAGACAGCATAACCTTTCGATACTCAGGGGATGTGAGCACTTTTTAAAAAAATGCATATATATGACAGAATCTTTTGTTCTTAAATAAAGACCTGAAGTCCATTAATAGCACAAAGGTTGGATTTTCACTCTTGTCAGCCTAATGTTCAGATAGGACCCATTCCTACCTGGCTGTCACAAAGCCAACCCAGGAATAAGGAGGGAGAAGAGAAGGGAGTTTTTGACTCACTAGTTTTTATATAGCTGGTATATCTTTAAACATATTTCAAATGTTTCTTCACAACCATGTTAATTTGGGAGAGGGAGAGAGAAGAAAGGGGAACCTATTTCTCCTTCTTGTTCCCCACCCAGAAGAAAGCTTCCAAGAGTTAGGGCTTTCAAAAATTGTACAAGTGCTTGTATGTCCAGAGCATTTTTTTCTTTTGCTTTTTAAGCTGCCATCCACCCACAACAGGTAGAAATAGACTAAAGCCTTTTGCTAGCAGAAGCTGATTGGTTCCCTTTGTACCTCTTCATTGGGATATTGATACAGAAGAAATGTATCCAAAGCGTAAGACAGCATGTAGGTAATTTGATGACTACAAAGCTCAAACTAAAATGATACTTTTGAAAACTGGGGCAAAACATGTATTAGAGAATATTTTGAGTGTTTCTTCCCTTTGTCATTCACCTATGAGCATGATTACTTCCTTGCTTTGAGGGCAGTATTCACAGTATTGACTCCTGCAAGAGAAATGGAAAATGCCAAACTTTGTTCATTTTCCCTCATGGTTAAAAAATGAGACCAAGAAAAAGTCTCCATGCTAGATTCTTACAATAAGAATTGGCCTTATTAATTCCCACAATGCTTGAGACTTAGAGCTGATGTTGGGCAGTGAAATGAATGCTTCACTTGCAGGCTTCAAAAATAGAAAGTGAATTGCTAATTAAGACCATGTAGCTGTCATCACCTCATTTTCACTTTTATAAGACTGAAAATGAGTGATGGTTTTTTTAATAGCATTTGTTTTTTAGCAAATGACAGTAAATATTCTGAGTTTCATCTGTAAGACTTAGTAAAAATATGTGGACAGTGTTTGACTTTCAGAGCTGTGCGAAGACTGGCTAGATGCTCAGTGCAACAGCACCCTCTACATCCTATGATTTTAAACACATCCTCATGACTGTCTCACTGATGTCAGGTGAGCTGTCAGGTAACATTATCGATACACTTTCTGGGCTCGTCTTGTAGTCTGACCTCAATGACACACAAAGATTAAGAGCAAAATCTAGACGTAAGAGTAATTAAAGGCAGAGAGAACTGTATAAAAAGGAGCTTCGGTTCACGGCTGTGAGCCTGTTACCTTTGTTTTGGAAAAGCAATAACCCTGGCAAAAGAATTGAGGCAATATAATGCTGGCTTCAGTAAAGGATTTTCTAGGATGCTTTGTGAGAACTTACTGCTTTATAGAAGATGGGAAGTACTATGAGCACTTGGACAAAGGGTCAAAGGAGATGCAGCAGTGAGTTTTGCTGAAATGAAAAGAGGAGGCTAGAGGACAGTTATTTGAGAATGGAAGTATGTGGTTGTTTGCAAGATAAAGACATATGGGGGGAGGAAGGGAAATGTAGTTCTGTGAGACATTTCTGCAAAAATTAAAAAAAATTAAAGTGCTTTGACCTGGCACAAAACATTGCTTTGGCATATGGTGTATCATTATTTTTTTATATCTTTTCATCTTTTTAAGTGACAGTGCAAAATCAAATTGAAACAATGAAAGAAAATGTATAGTGGCAAAAGAGAACAAATAACAAACTTTCTTCTGAGAGGGATCAAAGGCCTTCTTGCTGTCTTAGGTTTTGATGGAATTATAACGTTTAAATCTTCATATTTTTTTTAAAAAATCCTACTTGCCACAAGCTTTTGAGGATTTTTTTTTTTTACCAGAGAACACTTTCTTTTGACTTCCTTTTTCAGAGTAAATTTAAAAAAATTATCATTAAGTGAATGTGGGGAAATAAACCTTGTTATTACTCCCTCTTAGTAAGGTTAGTGTTTTGCTTACTCTAGCAGAGAAGGCATGGAAGTTTTCAACTAATTTTTTTGACCTGCTGTTTTTGCTTACAGGTAGCAATCAATAGCTGTAGCTCTTGCCAGTGCTTTCTTCTCTGGTGATACCTTTAGCACTAGCAAAGTTTTTTATCTGAAAGGTAAATAGTAAGGGTTCTTCTTCTGTAAAGCAATATTTTGTCAGCAGTTTTACAGAGTAATACAGCTCTATAAAAATTAGTTGCCTGCATTTTCATCTTTGTAGACATAATTCAATAAGAACTGGTCTTTAATTTACTGTGCTATCCTTGGTATTTCACTGGTACGTGGGCTTGTGTTGGCATAACTTTACTGAAAGGTGTGAGTTACAGTGCTTTAAGGAACTTCTATACTTGCGTATCTGCAGTCTCGTCAGGGGTTCTCTCAATGTAATTATTTAAGGTACAAAATGTCTCTAAACTGCATTTTGGTGATGGTGCTTTGTGTCAGTGTGTATAAAGGTGTCCTGGTTCTGGCCAGGCCAGAGTCAACCTCCCCAAGCAGCCAGCACAGGTGAGCTGAGTCAGCCCGGGCTGTTTCCACACCACCTGGCATCACTTTCCCATAAAGGGGCTGGTCGGGGAGGGGTTCTCCTGCGTGCCTCCAGGGCAGTCGAAGTGTGACCGGGGTGTCAAGCAGGTAATCCTTGTGTCAGTGAGGTACTGAGTGAGGGTAATTGGCTGTTATTGTTCTCCTTTCATGGTGCTTTTTGTCGGGAACTTGTCCTTATCCCAATGTAGGGAGGCTCTGCCTCTTCCTTCTCTGGAAGTGAGAGTGGTGTGTGGTGCTCAGCCGCTGCTTGGGGCTGAACCACCACAAAGGTATACAGTAGGTTTGTATTTTATTTGTCGGTCTCTGAAAGTGATGTATTTGTTTCACGAACTGAAGTAGCAGAAGCTGACAGAAATGTTTTTGTCACTTAGTTCAGAGCTGGACATCAGTGGTGTCAATGTCTCAGTTGCTGAAGGGCTCATCCTTCCCAGGGAGGTCAGCAATCCTGAAGATATTGCTATTATTTTGAAGAATTGTTGTCAGACTCTGTGATGGAGAACTTTTGGTAACACTCAGAGCATTTGTTTGCCTATGTAACATACATATGGGTGACTTTTCTGATCTTTATTAATTCCTGAGTTCTTTTTGAATGGCATCTGGGGTATTTTTTAACTTGGCTTTTATAGGCTTTGTGTATTTTGAGTCCAACCTTCAGAGTGTTTGATCCACAGATTTAGATGGTTTCCAGAGCCTTTGCTCATTTTACTAGTCGTGTTCTAAGTCTGATCAGTGTGCTTCCAACTGCATCTTGTCTCTTCAAGATGATTTTAGGGGAAGATCACAAGGTGGTGCTGTACTGCTTTCCATGTCAGACTTGGGATAATTACTCCATGACACTTAAAATTCAGTAGACCACATTCTGCCTATCTGTGTGCCTTTCAGATGTGGTTTTTAAGCTTTGTTCTGATTTCCCACCCCCTGCCTCCCCCTCGCCCCCGGGAACTGTTTGTTGGTACAGATCTTTGAGGAGAGGGATCAACTCTTTTTGATAACCTTTGAAGTGGTGTGTAAGAAACTAGATCAGGCTGTGTTTGGATACACCCAGGAAACTATATTGAGTTCTGGTCTCTAGACGTGCTCCCAAATGTGTATTTAGTACTCAGTTATTAGTGTTACTTTGAAGAAGGGAAGCTTTATAGTGAATAACTGCACAACAGCAAGCATCAGTCCAGCCAACCAAAAATGCTCTGCGTGTTTGGATGACTTTAGAGCTGAGCTTTTATAGGGAGGAAACATGCAGATGGATTTTAGGCTGAAGTTCTAGAAAACACTGGGATAAGCCCAATGCATTTAAGTGAAGAAGCAAAGCATTTGGAAGCTCTGACCACCTGGGTTATAAGGAAAGCTAGAGCGAAAGATTTAATTCCCTCTGGCATATTCATATTTAAGAAATCTTCCCATTTCCTCTCTCTTCAGTTAATTTTTATCTGTTTCACTCCATGGGTTAATTTCAGTGCACTTTTACTTCTTTTATTACTTTCTCCACACTACCACCGTGCCCTCCAGCTCATCTGATTCACTGAGATCTAACAACCAGTTTGAAATAAGGTAGCTGTAGTATTATGAGAGGGTCACGTCTTGCCCGTTGCAAAGAAGGGGTCACACATGCTTTCAGATGCAGAGGATGTCAGAATACTTTTATAGTTGGTATTGTATTAATGTAAATATAGCTGTATAGCATCTTATGTCATATTTTACACTTTCATTTTATGAAGTTATAGTTACAGTAGCCAAAGAGGATAAGGGAATTGTTTCATACACTTCAGAAAAGGAAGAAACTGATCCCAGATAGGTCTCTGGAGTAACTTCTTTCTAAATAAGAAGCAGCGGACAAAGGTGCTGAGTGCTCTGTGCTTACTAAAGCAGCAGTGACTGACAAGTGTCCTTCCAGCCTGGGGAATCTGTGTGGCATATTCCTTAAGAGATGTGGACAGAACTTGCTCATGGATAGCTGTGTTTTTTCAACAGCATCAACGAAATGCTCTGGTTTAAATTGAATCTTCTTTTTGAACGTCACCTGTATACAAAATGTAGTTGTTCCCCCAGCACACACACAAAAAAAAATACCAAAGGAAAGAACTCAGTTTTATCTGTATTTATGTATTTTTCATAAGAGGAACAAAATGTCTTCCATCATTGTATGTTGTTCTGTATTGATACCAACACAGTATCAGGTCAAATTGGACCCTTATTTGGGATGGATTGGTTAGAAGGAGTTGTCTCTGTGTTTGAGACCAAATAACTAATTGTTCCAATGGATATGGATTTTTTTTATTATTTTTAAGTCAGGGCTATGTTGCTTTCTGAAAGATGATCTTCTAGTACCAAGGTTTGGGTGGCATCTTTTACGTTCCTAAACACCATTGCTCTTAGAGGGTTAAGGTATACGAGTGGGATTATGCCACTTCATGATCAGTCATTCAGTAACTTGCACTCAGTGTGTTATGCTGCTTAGAGTATCAGTGTCCTCCGACAGGCATGCCTGTTCTTAGGAAAAACAACCTATCCAGCAGCACTGGGCACAAACATGCTGCAGAATGCCTTTATTTCCAACAGGTTCCCCAGCATGGTAATGTTCTTGAGGAATACCTTCACCTGTTGGCTGGTGTTCTTCTGTCTCTTTGGGAAAAATTCAAGCCCAGCTCTGAGAGACCTTCACACAGCAAGTTTCAGTTCCAAGAACGGGCATCCTTCAAAAATGGGGTGTGGGGGGAAGAAATAGCTTTAGGCTTGAAAAGGTTAATTTTATTTTTTTAAGTCCTAATTGATTCTAATAATGGCTTTAAATGTATCCTAGAGGTTTTGATGGAGATCAAAGAGGGGCCAGAAAACAGCAACTCAATATGGTCTTGATTTCCAGTTCTTCTCCACTGCATTTTTTTTTTTCACCTGCTGTTTCTTACATAAGGCTCTCTGACTGATGGCCTGATAATCTTGCTCCTTCAGTCTACCCTAGAGGTACAGTTCAGTAAAAAATGGGGACGGGAATAAAGTAGAGGCAAGTCTGAGATAAATCAGCTTGCAGTCTCTTCTGGAGGCTTTGCAGGACTGTACTGATGCCTATTTGGACCACTAGCCAAATACTTCAGTTTGTCTTTAACTACTAAATGGAGTAATTAAGAAGACATCTTTGCTTTAGGCAACAATAAATAACTGATGCTTTAATTTTGTCATTCAATAAAGATAAAAGGCCCTGAAGGAATGTTTTGGGCTCAATAATAAGTTCACAGACAATATCCTTTTGAAGATGAATGCTGCCTGAGAAAACTATGGGTTATATTTGCAAAATTAAATCTAGAATGCTTTTTTTTGAGTCAGCATTGTTTAGAGTAGTAGTGTCAGCCTAAGCCATTACACAAACCACTCTACAAACCACTCTTTAAAGAGTACATGAACATCTAATATTGATTGGATGTGTTTTCTTTTAACAGCCTTGCAGAGGCACCTTCATGTACTTTGTCTTTGAGCACACTCAGTAAGAAGAATCAATGAAAACATTACAGCTGTTGACCAAAGATAAAACACATGAAAAATTATTGCAATCAGTTTTTTACAGAGGGCATGGGAGGAATTGCTTAAGCTTTTATGGTGGTTTGACCCTGGCTGGACACCAGGTGCCTATAACAGCCTCTCTATCACTGTCCATCCTCAGCTGTACGGAGGAAAGGAAAATATAATAAAAGGCTCTTGGCTGAGATCACTCACCAGTTACCATCATGGGCAAAACAGGCTCAACTTGAGAAAATTAATTTATTAACAATCAAATCAGAGTTGAGAAATAAAAAACAAATCTTAAAACCATCTCCTGCCCCACCCCTCCCTTCTTCCCAGGCTTAACTTCACTCCTATATTCTCTACCTCCATTTCCCCCAGCAGCATGGGGATGGGGAATGGTGGTTGTGGTCAGTTCATCACATGTTGTCTCTGCTGCTCCTTCCTGGTCAAAGGATGTGATCCTCCCCCTCTACTCTGCCCTGGTCAGGCCCCACCTGGAGTATTGTGTCCAGTTCTGGGCTCCCTGGTATAAAAAAAGACAGGGATCTCCTGGAAAGAGTCCAGAGAAGAGCTATGAAGATGATTAAGGGCCTGGAGTGTCCCCCCTGTGGGGAAAGGCTGAGTGAGCTGGGACTGTTCAGCCTAGAGAAAAGAAGGGGGACCTTATTAATGTTTATAAATATCTTAAGTATGGGATGCAGGGGGAAATGGCCAGCCCCTTTTCAGTGGTCTGTGGAGACAGGACAAGGGGCAATGGCTGCAAGTTGGAGCACAGAAAGTTCCACACCAACATGCAGAAGAACTTTTTCACAGTGAGGGTGACAGAGCCCTGGGACAGGCTGCCCAGGGGGTTGTGGAGTCTCCTCCTCTGGAGATATTCAAGACCCATCTGGATGCTGACCTGTGTGGTATGAGCAAGGGAGCCTGCTTTGGCAGGGGAGTTGGAGCCAATGATCTCTCGAGGTCCCTTCCAACCCCTATGATTCTATGATTCCTTCTTAGGGCTGGAAGAGAACACTCACTATTCCCATGCCTCAGCATGGGGACTCTCTCATGGGAGATAGTCCTCCACCAACTTCTCCAACCATAGTCCTTCCCGTGGGCTGGAGTTCTTCACCAACTGCTCCAGTGTGGGTCCCCCACAGGGTCACAAGTCTTGCCAGGAAACCTACTTCAGCATGGGCTCTTCTCTCCAATGCACCACAGGTCCTAACAGGAGCCTGTCAAATTCTGGTTTCCCACAGGGTCTGTCACAGCCTCCTCCAAGTACATTCACCTGCTCCAGCTGGTGGATCCAGCTATGTGGATATCTGCTCCACCATGGACCTCCATGGGCTGTAGGGGGACAGCCTGCCTCACCATGGTCCTCTCCACAGATAGCAGAGAAGTCTCTGCTCCAGCACCTGGAGCACCTCCCCCCTCCTCCTTTGATGCCCTTGGTGCTTGCAGAGTTGTTCCTCTCATATCTTCTCATGCCTCTCTGGCTGCAATTGCACTTGCCCAATTCTTTTTCCCCTGCCTTCTTAACTGTTATCCCAGAGGCACTACTGCTGTTTCTGATGGGATTGGCCTTTGCCAGCAGCAGGTCTGTCCTGGAGTCATCTGGCATTGGCTCTGTCAGACATGGCAGGGGAAAGCTGCTGGCAGTTACAGTCCCACCCGCTACCAAAACCTTGACTTGCATTTTAACTGCAAAACAACATCAACTGGTCAAAATATCGAAACAGCTTTAGGTAATTGTTCTAAGTAAGGTTTTATAAACTCATTTTTTAAAAAAATATTATTACTCGTCATACTTTTCCTGCTATAATTGTTCTAATATCATTCCTGGAATAGGAAAAATAATTTTACTCAAAGTGCAATCTTTTAAATTTCAATCACAATCTTTTCAATGTCAAATTCTTTCATCTTCGTTTTTAAAAAAATTCATTGTGTTTTCCCAGTTTTCTATATAAACTTAAAAGCAAACAAAACAAAGCATTTTATTTAAAGTATTGAAGTATAGCTATGTCATCCCAATGACTGGGGAAAAAAAGTGTTAAATTCTTGTAGTTATAAGAACTTGTGGACATCAGTGACTAATTTAAAATGTTGTACAAATATTGCTGAATGTCTGAGGACTGTGAGCATCACAAGAAAATGTGTAGTTTTCCTTGCAGTAATGTTTTATTTATTAGCTGTTTCATATGTATCTTGCTGGTGTCACTGCAAAGTTTCCAGTATTATAAAGCACCCTTTTTTTTAAAAAAAGTCTCTTAATGTGTGATTAGAGGTTTTTGATTTGTTGCTTCCATCTGCTTGTATGTATGTCCTGACTGAATTGGCTTAATTCATACACATACAGAAAAATGCTGTATGCTGACATCCAGTGTGTGTACCGTTTGTACACAGTGCCAGTTTTCCAACTTACTGTGTCAGTCTTCAATGGACTTTCCAAAGATCAGCTTCTTTCTGTCACACCAAGCTGAATTATAGGGCAGTTAGTCATTTACATCATTTAAAGCTCCAGAAATGTGTTAATCAATAGTTCAGTGAATCAGTGAAGGAGCAGCTCGGTGTGATCCAGAGCATCAGCTAGGGAGCTGATTTGGGGGGAGTCAGACTACACCCTAAGAACCCCCAGGGAATAAAGATATATCCTGGGGTTGGGGGTCCCCAGTGCCCTGTCCTCTGCTGCCACCAGAAAGGAGTCACCACAGCTGCTCTCCCTCTGGAGAAGCTGACACAGGATCTTTAAGTCCCTGAGACATTAAATTTGTCCACTGAAGCCAGAACTGGTTTTCATTTCCAGTGTACAAACTGTAATTACTTGGCTTAATCCTTTTGTACGACAGTCTTACGATTACTAACCCACAGATGCTTTGAAAAGTCTGATGTATGGTCCTTGTCCACTTACAAAGGCTGGGGTATTCTTCATTCTTTTCTGTTCACAATGCTCTTGCATTTTTTCAAATCTGCACCCTGTTTTGTGTCTTGCCTTCTGATGTTCACTTAGTCAACTACATTTCTACTGTAGTCTCTTTATCTGGGGGTGGAGCTTTGTTTTAATTTCTTCCAGGTACCTTCCACCACCACTTTCCTACACATCTCCCATTTCAACCCCACCCCCCTTTTTTTTTTTTTTCTAGAAGAATTCCCAGTGATTACAACAAAAGCTATTCAATTTCTGGGTGATGCAAATAGTTACTAACCTACACAGGACTGGTCTATTCTACAGATGGAATTAATGCTTGGCCTCAGCACAAAGATATTAAGAACTGTTCAGTGTTAACTGTGAGTTGTATGCTATGGTCACAAATAATTATAGCTTCCTTCATTTTGTTTTCCATATTTCAGCCTTTCACTGGATGTTTCTCGTTGTTGGGTTTGGGTTGGTTTTGAAGTAGTCGCTTGAAATGTAGAAATGAGAGATTCCCTTTTTTGATTTATTGAAATAGCATTTCCAGGATGAATTACAAAATGACTTGTGCTTTTATCAAGGACATAACTGTATGGAGACTTCTGATTATCTCATCAAAGCTTGAGGGGCATGTTAAGTAATGAAAGAAACCTTTCTATCATCTGTTGGTTGGTTGTTTTGGTTTTTTTTAATCTGTTAATGGCAGAGTTTTCTGGATATTAGCATAAAAAGCAATATTCAGCAAGATATCTCCTATAGGATAGGAGTGAATCCTAACTGAACTTGTATATGTATGTCACTCAGCTTTCTAAATATTTCAACTTTTTTGTGCCTTTCAGATTGCAAATTTCAAGTTAGAGGCTGTTTTCTGCATATAGGCTTCAATAATTAATTACTCTTTTCTAGCAGCAGCTCTAGCCTCAGATTAGAGTAAAAACCAGCGGGGTTTCTAAGGGGTTGTAAGTTAAGACAAAGTAGTTTGGTGTATGATGTCTGATGACACCTGCTTATCTGTGTGGGCACTACTTACAAAAAATGGCAGATGCACCAAGGGATGGCCTTGCGAGTGTCATCACACCATCCAAGGGAAGCAGCTCAACAGATGCAGTGAACCTACCAGCTGGGAAAGGGAGCCCTCTCCTGCTGCTAATTCCATGTTTGAGGACAGGAACTGAATAATGCAACATGGAAAGACAGCAGAAGAGTTTGCCAAGGCTGGCTGCTAAACCAGCTCCCAGAGTGCTGCCAGTGATGGAGAAGCTGTATGTACGTGAGCCTCAGCCCATGCTGAAAGCAGAACGTGCTCGAAGGGGTTTTAACGGGGCTGAGGTTCCCATTGTCCCTAACAATCTGTGCATCAGGCTATCTGAAATTATGGGAAACATCATGGCACTGTAGAATCTGCTGTGGATTGTGTCAGTTATAACCATGTGCTTTCTAGACACTTCTATTGGATGTTCATCTTGTATGCCAAACTTAGATAACCTTAAGCCACAGTTGCATGGTTATTGAAAAGCAACACCAGTTGCTGCCAGAGCTGAGGAAGCAGCCTTGCCTGTGTCCTGTCTCTGGCCCAGAACCTGTTGATTGTGTTACAACTTCCCTGACAGCTATAGGAAGAGAGGGAGGAGTGGATAGAATTTGGGCAGTAATTTATATTGAGCGTCTGGCATGGCCTCCTGCAGAGAGTGTTAGGGCAGGGGTGTAACAAGGGAAGCAGACAAGTGTATTATAGTTGCCCTAATAAAATAGCTTGATTTTTAGGAAATTTTAGCAACAATGCACATTGAGTAGGATGAGAAAGGGTGTGCCAGGAACGCTGTACTTAGTAAGAGCACATACCAAGCACAGGGGCACCTGTCTCCAGTAGGAACGGTTGGGACCTGGAGAAATAGCCCAGGTTGAAATGAGCATGTGAAAGAACACGGTTCAGTCAGCGGACACAGTGAGGAAGACTATCGACGACCACCAGAGGACCCCTGCTGAACACAACTACACATGTGTTAGGACATAGGCATGTGATAATGATTTCCAGGAAATAACATGAACATGTTAATCATTACCCTTCCCTCTTTGAATTTAAAGCAATCAGTGAAGTTAACCAATGATTTTTTTCTAGAATAAGAATATACATAAAGTGAAGCAATTGAAAGCCAATCATTGCAAAGGCCAAATTAAGAAACAAGCATTCTATGCAGTTTTAAGCAATGACTCTGCTAAAAGTTGTGTGGGCACTGAGTTAGTGCACTGAGGTTTCTATCTAACTCCCAAACGTAGTTTGGTGGAGCCAAGCTGGAATAAAGAAGCTGTTTCCCAGGGCTGGAATAAAGAAGCACCTGCTTATCTGCTTCGTGTAGATAAGTTCTTAGCTATTGTGGCCGCTAACAGGTGCTGTGGGTATTGGAGGGTAGGTGAGCCCACACTTCCCAGCTGGAGACACTTGTGGATGGGCATTGGGTTATGAGGCAAAGCAGCCAGCTTGACGTATGGGCTTGACTTAGCTTTGATTTTCCCTCAGACAAGGACGTGGTGATGCAGAAGCCTTAATGGCTTCAGGCATGAAGGAGTCCACTCCTCGGTGTCTATGAAAAGACAGTGCAGATGCAATTAGCTAAGATGCAGATGCTATCTAGCTAAGAACGATCCTCCTGTGGTCAAGTAAGTCAATTTTAAGTCCTTACAGAGCATTGCAGTTAGCTAATCTAAGAAGAAGGATCAAGGCAAAAAACATGCCTAAAATAAGTGTTTGACAAATTTGAAGAGCTAATGTCCTCAAAAGCCCTCTTCAATCCACCCTTTTTAGCCAATTAAGGGAGGGGTTCAGGACAGAAAAAGGGAATATCGATTAATTTTCAAGCTTTCGGTGGGCTTTGTATTTCCAAGAAGTCAGTAATTACCCTCTAACTGTCTGCATAAAGAGGGAACAGGGACAGGCTTTTCAGAAGATCTAAAAGCTTTGTCTTTCAATTACCCTTGTTGAGAACATGGAGTGCTCAAAGGAGTTGTTTAAAAAGGCAAATAGCTTTTACAACTTCTAAAATTGTTGTGATAGGCTTTATTGTGGTCCTTGTCTTATCTTTTTCTGAGATACTGAAAGTGAGCAGCCACTTTAAAAACTTTTCTGTCCTTCTCCCAGCTCCCTTCTAACATGTTAAATGGGATCCTAGTTTGTGCATTAAGAATGTCTAATTTGATGAGTGTTTTGAGCTAAGTGCTTTCCTCTTAACTCTCCAAGCTCCTTTTGTGCAAATGAATTCAGAGGGAAGAAAGCTTCTCCATGTTATTTTGCATTTATCTTTCACACGTGGTGAAAGGTACATCACTGATGTGTTACTCCAGTTGTAAAGATAGCAGGATCTCCTAACTGGTGAAGAAAGGGTCTTGTGTTGGAGGTGAATGAAAAAGAAGCTTCATCCCACTTGAAAAAAGTGTTGTGAGAGTCTAGTTTTCTTTTCGCGTCTATTTTCCTTGTTCTTTGTGTTTTTAGAGACCAGCCATGCAACTTCGCAGAATTCTGGTGCTTGGGGGAATTCGAGGCATCTGGTTGCTTGGCATTTTGCTCAGTCGTGTAAAGAAGAGTTGTGTGGAGCACAACGCAGCAGTGTAGGACCAGGTGGACTCCCGGCTGTGCTGTCACATCTCTAAGTTAGTAAATATACTGGCGGAGAGAAAGGAATCCGAATGCAGTGAAAAGTAGCTTTACAAAAGAAAGTGGAATGGATGTTTAAGATGATTCTGATCTGGTCTTTTGAGGTCTTGTCAAATTCCAACAGCAACTGCAAGATCCAAAATTATATTGTTATTCAGAGAGAATTAGTCGTGCTTCCATTGACATGACATGCAATTTCAACTGCTAATGATCTGCACAATCCTTTAGGCTACAAATTTATAATTGCTGATCCAGAAGTCAAACATTCTATAATCTAAGCACGAAAAATCTGACACTTAACAATACCTCTAGGTTCCTGTCCACAGTTTCTTTAAATTCATGTTAGCCACGATTAAGATTGGTATTTGTAGTATTAATGCAGTAGTTCCTACTGAAGAGTTGTTGGCTTTTCATATGCTTCTCTCATGGTAGTAATAGTTAAAAATAAAAATTAATGTGAAGTTCAGAAAGACTTTGCTTTACTGTAATGAAAGGTTTATACTGGAAGAAATAACTGAGAGCAAAGTTAATAAAGGAAAGAGCTAGTGATTACAATTTAGGAATTTTTAATGGCTTTAATGTTAGTCATTCAAGGCAAACATTTCATCTTCGGATTTGTATACTATTTCCTGCTAAAATTAATGAGAATTAGAGCTAGCTGAGGGGTGAGATTTGAAAAAGAAAAATCTACAAAACCTGCATATGTAGAATCTGTGGGCTTGAAAATGCACGGATCGTTTCTCACAGAGAGCACACTTTTTGTCACTGTGCATGCAACAGTGGCCACGTAAGTTTCTTTTTTCTAGATTTCCTTTGAAGCCAACCCAAGGAGGAAAACTGTTAATTTATGCAAAAAATGCACCTGCAGGCACATGTGTATGTAGGTGACAGTTGATGCCAACAGCTAACACAGAGGTGAAATAAATAATTGAGTGCATATCAGAAGACGGTTCACTTCATGTATTTTTTTCCATGGATGGATGGAGGACCTCTTTCTTACTGCAGTCAAACTGTCAGGAAAAGTGCTGCCAATTTGCTGCCCAGTTTGTGCAAAATAGGAGGTTTCAGCTCCATTTCATCTGCTTATGTTTGGAAAGCATGCCCAATCTGAGAATGGGGTGTATCAGCAAGACCTAACCCGGAAAAGGTTGTTGTAAAGCAGCCTCTCCTGGTGCCCATTTCACTCAAGCTACATCTAGATCCTAACACTACCTTTTTCAACCTATGATTTGAATAACACAAGGGAAACTTCATGGAGCTATGAAATTGCTACTAGGGAGGGAGCTGGGTCGGAGAAACAAGTCTTGAGGCTTAATTCAGATATTTTCTAAAGGGTTTTAAGTATTGCTACAACACTGGCTGACCTAAAAGATTGCCATGCTCTAGTCCAAATAGCCCATGTCATCCACAGTAAAGTGGTGTGGCTTATCCTGAAGAAAGCTGCTTTTCACAGAAAACCTAGATTTTTTTTTTTATCCTGTACTTGAAACATTGCTGCTGAAACTTCCATTTCTCTTAATTTCAAAATGCTGTTGTGCTTCTCTGAAACTGTAGCCTGTCTTTCTCATTTCTCTGAAGTTCTCTGTAGAACAGGTACTGCTCATAAATACACTTCTCACTGCAGACAAAGAAAGATGAGGCAGGAGAGCGATTATCTTCTGAGCGTTATTGTTTAGACAAACAGCCTACACGTGGAGGGGAGCGTGAGCTTAAGCAATACGAGAGAGTTCAGGAAAAAAATGTTCTGTGTTTTCTCTAAAACTTTACATTGAAGTGACATATGGACTTTATCTGAAACTTAGTGATTATTAAAAAAAATCAAAACAAACAGAAACCTTTTCTGATCATCTGTGCCCTCAGTTATAATGGAGAAGACAGCAAGCAAATCAAAACTGTATGTGGGAGTATGTGTACCTTCTATGCCAAGATGCAAGCATGCCTCAAGCATAACTATACAGGCATGTGGATACTGTGTTGAGATAGAAAATAGCTACAAAAGAAACAGTTAGGACCTAAAAGCTATGATTCTGTCTGTTCTCATAGAAGAAATTGTGCAGCCAGGGTAGAAGTCTGAAAACATTTCTCTCTGCAGCAAGTCTTCTAAAATATATTTAAGAACTTAAAGTTCGACAAATCAGTGGGAAAGTAAAAAACCTAGAAAAACATCTAGAAACCAGTGAGATGTAAATGACAACATACATTTTCCTTTTTTCAACAAGAAATATGGCTAACTGGAAGACCCTGGGGGAAAAACAATGGAAAGCAAGTGGAAACTTTTTTTTTTTTTTTCAAGTATCCTCTAGTTTCCTTTTCATGGATAGGAACTGAAACAGAACTCGGTGAGTCAATATAGTCCTTGGTTTGAATTTGTGAAATACTAATCACATACCCCTCAAGAGAAAGTGGCATATATTTCCTCTGATAGTGTACTACTTGATTCTTTGCCTCATTCATGTCTAAGATGCAAGTCCCCTTTTTTTTTTTCTTCCCAAAATAAAATTTCTTTGCTTTTACTAAGTTACTATGCCTTGTACCTGACACTGTTTGTCGTGGTTTCACCCGGCTGAGGGCCAAGATCCATGCAGCTGCCTGCTCCTTAAAGGAAAAGAGCAGGTTAAAGGGAAGGGGAAGGGGGGTGAGAAGTAAGGGAAGGGAAAAGGAAGAGAAAGGGGCAAATAACCCCAAAATCAAGAAATTAAGAGGCCCGTGGGTTGGGATAAGGATAGTTTACTAAGATAACAGAAAGATACAATGTAACAATACTAACAGGACTTCAAAGCAAAATATATGAAGCTATTGATACACAATGCAGTTTCTCACCAAACCACACAACTCAGGCCGTGCCAACCAGAGCCGTCCCAGAACCCGACCGTCCCCCACGAACCGCGCGTCCCGGAGCCGCCCCAGGCCTTCCTCCCGTCAGCCCCCCGATATCCTGGGCAGGACGTAACTGGCATGGAATACTCTCTTTGGTCAGTTCGGTCACCTGTCCTGGCTTCGCCCCTCCTTTCTCATGAAGAGCTGAGAAAGTCCTTGACTGTCTGACAGCAACTAGAAACATCAGGGTGTTATCAGCACTACTCCCATTTTACTCTCAAACACAGCATTCATCTGCTGTTACAAATGAAATTAACTCCATCCTGACCAAAACCAGGACACTGTTTTATGGTTTAGTGGTAAATATGGTTCCTTTAATATCCATCTGATAATAGACCTACTGGTACTATGGGTATATTAAAAATCTTGGAGTTTGAGAAAGAGACTACTTTTATATATAAAGCTAGCCAAAAGGATCTTTTAAAAGTTAGATAATTCATCAGAGCACTAAGGACTGTAAGAATTTTGGGGTTTTCAGCAGTTTTCATCATTGGTGCTTATATAACCTCTTCATTTAGTCTTCAGTATCATTTTTGCCCTGTCATTACAAAAGGCTGATCTCGTATCTAGACAGACCTGTACATGAAGGGAGATATTCCAGAGGCCTCACTCCCTTTCCAGCTACAGTGTTTCTCTACATCTTGTTTTGGCTTTTGGGTATTCCACCCGAGGTATGCAGCTTCCCTTGCTTGTTAGAGAAAGAAGTGGCAGCAAAGTCTGGACTGAAGATTGCTTCTGGGGAGTCCAGCAAGCAAAAGTGAGGTGATGCCACGTGAAGGGTCCTGGTCCAAGATGCCATGCCTGAGGTCAGGGGAGCTGTGCTGGCAGAACAGGAAACTGAACAGATACATTCAGAAACATGGGGATATTCTTCTTTGCAGGGCTGGACGTTCCTGAATATTTTCAGCTCTTGTTGAGCACACTGACAGGAGAAAGCATTCAACATTTTTAACTTTCAGCCACAGACAGTGATGCATTTTTCAAATGTTTATTTAATGTCAAGAATGAGAAGGACAGTCTCCCTTTTACGATGTGAGGGCAGCTGGGGAGTTAAGAGATAGCTAACAAAGCTGTCCAGTAGGTGAGAGGTCTGGAAACTGCCTCTGGCCACAGTAAATGCAAAGCAAAAAGCAGGTTTCAGCCACCCTGTCAGAGACCACCCATGACTGGGAGTTGTTCCCATTAGATCAGAATAGAAAATCAACGTGTTGGGTATCTGTTCAGACACAGATAAACCTCTCCCTTTCTGAAAATGTGTGCACGCTGCTCCTACCACTTCCTACTCTGTGCTGTTATCAGCACAGGCATGGACTCCAAAGCAATTCTGCTAAGAAGACAAGTGTAAAGATGTCATTAAAAAACATTTTTGTGGAATAGATTTAGTATTAAATATATCTAAAAAGTGATTGTCATTATTTGTACCACTCAGAGTCAAACAGAAAAATATTGAGGCTCGTTGGTACTTCTGTTGCTGCATGCAACTCAGATTATTTTTGCCTCATTGCTATTATTAGAGTATAAATGGATCTCTTCCATCCCATTGATAGAAAGAATCTGAACAACTTTTGAACTAACGGGTTTTTTTCCTAATATAGTGCAATGATAGAGAGATGAAAGTAGCAAAAGCAGGTCAGTGATCAAGTTCCAGTGACTGTTATTTTTGAGATATTTCTTACTCTTGTCCAAGACAAAACCCAATCCAAAAGAGCTAAACAGTCAACTGACAAAAAGAGTACTTTTTGTTTTTAAGCATCAGTCCCATATGAGACCAAAACATCTGGAGCATCTCCCCTATGAGGAAAGGCTAAAAGAACTGGGGCTGTTCAGCCTTGAGAAAAGAAGTTTAAGAGGGGATCTTATTAATGTTTATAAATATCTCAAGTGTGGGACATAGAGAAATGACCAGCCCCTTTTCAGTGGTCTGTGGGGTCAGGACAAGGGGCAACGGCTGCAAGTTGGAGCACAGGAAGTTCCGCACCAACATGCGGAAGAACTTTTACACAGTGAGGGTGACAGAGCCCTGGGACAGGCTGCCCAGGGAGGTGGTGGAGTCTCCATCTCTGGAGATATTCAAGACCCGCCTGGATGCCTATCTATGCAATATGAGCTGGGGAGCTGCTTTGGCAGGGGAGTTGGACTCGATGATCTCTGGAGGTCCCTTCCAACCCCTACGATTCTGTGATTACATTCATAGTCAAATAACAGATCCTGTCTTCGGTTGGATCAGATGGAGAGCTAATGTCACAGGTATGGAAACTCTGATGTTCCTAATAATGATGTTTTTTCTTGTTCTTTTCCCTCCACCTTCTCTCTATCCTCATGATATTTCTGCAGATGAAGACATTAATACTAGAGGTGTGAGTAAAATACACATCTGTAATCTCCAGCCTGAGGGTGAGGAGAGAGCCACCTGCACTGAAAGCCTTCGGAAATCTTTTGTGCACCAAGGCAAGTCTAAACTTAAAAAAAACCAAAGAAACAAAAAAACTTACAAGTTGTGGTTACTATATCTTAAATGTTACTAAGAACGTACCCTCTTCTCTTGGAAGACCTCATAGGGCCCCAACAGCTTTCCATGGAGCTGCTATGGTAAGGTCCTTATGGATCATTAACACACGGGAAAGTGAAGTATACTGACCATGAAGATTCCCTTTCTCTAACTTCTGCCTCCATGCATTAGCACTTTTTGCAGTTGTCTCAGTTGCATTTCATCATTGCTCTATCTTCTTTCTCTTAAAAACTTATATAGGAAAAACATTTTCTTTTCATCAGGCAAAACCTGAAAGAAGAGCATTTGTTGGGGTTACTGCCTCAGAGAGGCTGAAAGCTGCTGAAGGGAGATTGGCCAGGCCATGGAAAACTTCTCCTATCCTCCAGATGTGTCTGTCCTCCTAATTCCTCTGTAAATATGAACAAAGGCATTTTCAGGACAATGCCGAGGACGAAATGATGTTCACCTTCTGAGCTCGACACTTCCAGTGAAAGTAGAGTTGTCACTGTGGCAGCTGCCTCAAATTTATGGGTAAAGTCTTCCTTTCTTGTTGGGAGATGTGTTCTGTCATTGCTGCTGGAAGGTGGAGTTGAGGAGTAGTACGTTGCTATGTCCTGGGAATGGCTGCAAAGGAAGCTAATGTTTCCCTTCCATCCCTTCCTCGTCCTACCCGCTGGCAGATGGCCACTGAGCAAATGACGAATCTCTCATTGGCCAGGTTTGCTCTCTGTGGTACTTCCTATGCCAGAAAGAAGTACAGCACCATTATGAATGTTGCAGAAGCATTCATGTGCTAAGGCCATATGTTCTTAACCATGTTTTTTCCCTTTCCTTGCTATTTTGTTCCTGTTTGATTGCCTCTGAAATTAATATATAGGGAGAAACTCAGCGGAGTATTCATAGTCACCAAAAAGTCTCTGACCAGCCTGGCTGAGGATAAAATTTAACACTGATTCCCATGTTCTCCTCATTTCCATATATATTTGTTACCTGCTGAAAATGATGAAGGCTTCACAGAATGATTCTTGCTTGAGGTGGCAGAGATACTGCTGAGTTAATTAAAGAGAACTTGTGATGGAGAAAAGTAGTCCTGGACTTTTAGACACACACATCAGCTTCTGTAAGGCTTGGAAGGGTTCAGCCTGGAGCTGTCTAAAGGCTTGGAAGAAATACTTGCTTCTTAGAGGGGCACCTTAAACTATGGAGTTAAAACAGGTAAAATAGCAAAACCACATGTGCCTCATTATTACATCACTTCACACATGTATGAAATACTGGTTCATCGAATGGACTAGATTCATATGAAAAACTAGGGTTTAGCAAATGTGTGGTCATTATTTTGTGGCAAATCTATATTTCCAGTAATGTTCATAACGCTTTGGAAAGGTTTTGTTATTATAGAAGATGTGGTGGGAAGAGATGTACAGCTCTAGGACCAGTTAACACATCAGAAGAGTTATTTATGTGGTCTCACTTGGAAATGTCTGCTTGGTCAGTGGGGGAAAAATAAAAGAGTCTTCGAGATTGGGTACTCTAAGAAAGGAAGTAATGGATAGTAATGTTTGATATATTCCCATAAACTCAGGGGGGAAATGCCCCCTTACTTCCTCATTAATGATAATGCTTGAAATGGTAATGCTTTTGCAGGACTGGATTGGCTTTTTGCATTGTTTCATTCCTCCCCCTCATTCAGGTATGGTGCATGACATGCTTGGCTGATTTCCCATGTCCATTTTTTTTCCCAGTGTATATTCAACTAGCATGTTTACTTAATGCCTCTGTAAATACAGCAAAGATTCTGTAAGCGCTTCCCGTTCACTTTCTGCAGGGCATCAATGACTGTTGGCAGAACTTCTGTAGACAGTTACTTTAAAATACTCATCTCTTACATTTTTCTTAATAGCAACTAACCTTACATGTTTGACTTGGATGTGCTAACCAAAAGAATTACCGTATTCCTTTGCAAATGCACTGAATTAACATCTGCTGTTGATGCAGATCAAAACTTCTAACACCTCTGTGCTCTGTCCTTTAAAACTGTAGGTGCAGGGCTAATACATGATGTATTAATAATTTAGGATGTTTGACCAGGACTGGGTACGTGTAAGCAAGATTTTCTTGACTGAGGAGCATTTATAGACCCGTACAGGAAGGAACACAACAGGTTCAGCAAAGGGTGAGCTGACTTCCTGACATAGCTTTGCCCAGAGAATCTCCTTAGAAATCTAAACTACAGCATATATGTGACTGGCTCTGCTATATTTATATATATTTTCAAAATCTTTAATTCACTCCTTGTGAAACCCCCACATACATATGGCTTTATGTGTGTGTGTGTGTGTATAGGTGTGCATACAATTCCTCTCAAAAATTGAATGGGCATATTTTTGCCCTTGGGGAATATTAATTGCTTATTTATCAGAATGTTTTCAGTGTAAGGTTTGTTAGATATTTGTCCTAAAGTAATTTTGTGGGGGCTTTTTTTAGCATTCTATGAAGTAATCATAAAATCAGGCTGGTTTGGGTTGGAAGGGACCTCAAAGATCATCTAGTTCCAGCCTCTTGTCATGAGTGGGGACACCCTCACTAGATCAGTTTGCCCAAAGCCCCATCCAGCCTGGCCTTGGACACTGCCAGTGCCTCACTGCCCTCAGAGTAAAGAATTTCTTTATATCATCTAACCTAAACCTGCCCTCTATCAGCTGGAAGCCACTGCCCCTTGTCCTGTCACTACGCTCCCTGGTGAACAGTCCCTCTCCCGCTTCCCTGTAGGACCCCTTTAAGTATTGGTAGGCCAGAATTCTCTCTCCTCAGATCCTTCTCTTCTCCAGGCTGAACAAGCCCAACTCTTACAACCTGTCTTCAAAGGAGAAAAGTTCCAGCCCCTTGATCTTCTATGTGGCCCTCCTCTGGACTCGCTCCAACAGCTCCTTGTCTTTCCTGTACTTGGGATCCCAGAGCTGGACGCAGCACTCCAGGTGGGGAGTGAATGAGCGTCTGGCTTTTGCCAGGGATATTTCTACTTGTTTCAGGAAATAACGCTTTTCAGAAGTGGGTAGCAGGTAAGAACGGAGCTAGAGTGGCCTTGAGAGCATTAGTTATATAGGTTATACTTGCAGGAAATGAATAGCTCAAAGATACAGGCCCAACAGAAAGGAGTACAAGACCGAAGTGTGTTTTATATAAGAAAAGAAATCACAGGGTTAAAGGGAGATGGAGGAAAGAACTGATGGATACAGGCTTAGCATCCAGGATATTCTGTTCCTACTAGAATTATATTTTAGGTTTTGAGGGAATATAACATGAGGGGTTTGTAATATATTAGAGGGGAAGACAATATATACTTACTTGCCTGTGAGGAAAGTTTTTGGGTTGGTTTGTTTATTTTAATTATTTTTGGAGATGTTGAAATAAGATTTTGTATTCACAGAAGTAGCCAATGGTTTTCAGGTTTTGACAAAAAAACGCTCCTACTTCTCTTACCCAACTAGAATGTCCTTTTTGCTCTTAGGTACGTGTACAAAAGATGATCAAATCAGAGTAGAGAAATCTGGGTAACTGTAATATGTACAATTCCCTTTGGAAAGTGTAGGTGGAGAAAGAAGTATGTAGAGCTTGTGTATGTGATTAAAAAAAAATAACTATCATCTTTAGGAGTGTGAGTGTGGTTGTTCTTAACCAGCAGTGTTACCTTGTCTGATGATGCCCTTTGAGAAAAGGTCTATACTGCGTTCCTTGATTAATATCTGATAGGGACTGTACACTCAGTCTACCAATTTTATTCCATCGTATGTTTTGAACATGTAAGGAGTTCTTCTGAGATGAACTACTTGTATTTGGACAGGGAACTCTTTTGCAAAGGAATGAAAAAGTCTTTCAGGCTGTAGTATAATTTGCAGAGAAATAAAAGGGGCTGGTGTCATAAAGCGTGCCAGCCACCGGTTTTTATCCCTGGTGTTTGCAATCAAATGAAGCACGTACTTGGCTTCATCGGTGATAGCAAAGCCATTGCTTATAATTAATTTGAGCATCATTCTGAAGTTCTGGCATGCGAACAGAGCTTATTAGTTATTAGCCTAAACTTCTGTGCTCCAGGCAAACTTGGCCATAGGGAGAAAAACTGCACAGAGAAGGCCAAAAAGCCACCCAGAATTCTGCCTGAAGTTTCAGACTTTTCTTGCTTTAAAACTCAGCTTCCGATTTTTGTCCTCCAAAGAAAATGAATTCTTCTTATTATTTGTTACTTAATGCCTGATGTTATCCTTCTCTGATTTTCAGCTCAGGTGGTGGTTGTGGCACATTCATCTGGGCTGGTTAGATAATTTTTTTTTTTTTTTTTGATGTTCTAAGCTAAATTTATAGCCCTGTCGTGTCTCAGTTTGGTTTAACTGGGTAATACCCATGCTTCATTGTTGTCTCTAGTAAGTCTGTTGTGAACAAATTTATTATATCAGATACCCAAGTATTTTAAAATAATCATTTTAAGGCAGACAAAGCAGAAGACATTCCCTTGGGCTCTGGTGCTAGGCAGTAGTGTGTAACTATATCCTATAAGCACCTCTCATCTGTTTTCAGGTAAAAACCTGTATGACTTTGTAAACTAATAGAACAGTTTAAACTAAGTAAAACTGGTTTCAGTTACATTCAAGTCAGCAAATAGTGCAGCATTTTTGCATATTATGTAATTCACTATCACCAAGCACAATGTGTAGTCCTCTGTACTACAGGTGATCAAAACCAGCCTGCAAGCCTTTCACCAAGCCCATGTAAATGCTTGCTTCTGGCCAGGAGTTGTGTCTGTCTTCAGACTTACTTGGAGTTGTATGGTGAGGTGGGCTGGTACTGCATGGTAATGTCTATGTGGACCTTAGGGACCTTTTTAGGCAGTATTGGATTCCTAAATTAGAGGTCAATTTTGGTCAAAGAATTTTAAGTCCCTCTACAACACAGATCAGATAGCTGTCAAACCACCCACACTCCATGGACCATAAATTGATAGGACTGTCATTTTACTTTAAATCAGCCCTTGATCATTTGGGGTTATTATAGTCACCCAACATCTCTAGAGACCCTACAGAAGATGTCTCAAATGTGATGGTGTGGCACAAATACAGATACATAGTCCAGTGTTAATTTGTGAGCAGGTATTTGCTGTTCAGAAGTATGCAAATAACTTGTGTTTTTCTGAAAAGCTGGAAGGTTTCAGACCAAGGAGATACAGTTCACAGCTCACACACAAATTAAGTAAATTTTGTTGCAAAAACCCGAATGTGAGTTAAAGTTTTTGAAGTAGTAGATACAATCACTGACCCCTTAGCATGTCTGTCTTTCAGAAATGCAGCATCTTTCTCCTCTGCAGAGGAGAATCACTGGTCTCTGGGTTTGCTAAATTGAAACCTCCATTTGATTTTTCTTCTTGTATAATGAAATAGTCTTAAAATATGCTGTTACTTTCGGTTGTGGGGTTTTTTTTTTAAAAAAAAAAGGTGTATACATAGGTGTGTATGTGAAATGGCTCCTACAATTACTACCAAGGGGCAGATTCTTCTGAAGAACATGAATTAAATGATTGGATGGAGGGAATTTTAAACAGATACCATATTTTCTCCAGGTGAGTTGAACAAGGTAATTAATCCTGTTTATAGGTTATGTCACCCTTTGAAGTCTTCTGACCCACTGAATTGAGAGAGATTTTGTACTTAAATGAGGGTCTAGGGGAGGATGACTTTTCAAGAGGACAAAAGAACTTGCTGTAAGATAGACAAAACCCCAGACTTTAATTTTAATCTAGAAGCAAGCATCAGTGGAACTATTCTGATTGCTGCAGATAACTTTGCAAAGTTAGGCTCTTGCATCTCAGGGAATTCATACATGGAAGAGCAATGATGGCTCATGCTAACTGAGGATCCTGGCCCAAGATCTCAGGAATGGGAAGTTAAAATTCTGCAAAGGAATGAACTAAAACTCCTTCTGTCATTTCCATGCTGTTAGGTGGGACTATAACAAACCTCTACAGTGCTTTGCTGGCTTGCTACAGGTCTTTCCCTGAGGTTACAGCTAAAGGCATTGCTGCACATGTGCTGTTTGTTTCATGTAAGTATCTCACCAGGGTAAGGCTCTATAACCTGCCTGTGGCATATCATCAGTGAGGAGTGCTGTGATGCCTGTGCCAGAGTGCACAGTCTGTGATTTCAGAAGAGTCCAAATGTTTTGTGTGTCTGTGCAGAAAAATATCCTTAGTGATTTAGGAACCTCTGGTCCTAGGTTTCAGCCTGCAGAACTGTGGGGTTCCGAGTCCCTTGGAGTGTGATGTTTAATGTAAGCATCGACATCCTGCAAATATTTGAACCTTGGATGATCCTTAAATCATACTATGCTCTGCATGGGACAGCATGGTCTGCATTAAGGATGTAGCCTAGAAATCAGTTCCCTGAAGGCAGACCCCTGAATTGAGCCTCCTTTCCCACTTGTTACTGCAGGGAAGGAGCAGTAATGTCTCACTGACCTGTATTCCCAAATTAGCCTAAAGGGCACGTAGTGCTTTTTAATTTATTCTTTCTTTTTTTACCTCATCATTGTAGTTTTGACAGTTTCAAAAAGTATGGAATAAATCAGTTGTTCATCAGCCAAAACCACGTCTATGTTCTTTACAAATCAGAATATCAAACAGCCCTTTGTTTGAATTAAACATTTCATTTCCATTAAAAAAAAACAACCAAACCTGCTCGTATTATTTTTTTTACACTACAAAGACCTAAAGAAATTTCAAAAGTAACATCATTGTTAGCTGAAAGAACTTGATATGGAATAGGAATATCGGATTTAAGTGTGAGAATGTTTTTTTTTTTTCCTTACTGATTAAAAAACAGCTACCTAAACTGTCAGATGGTCATGAACCCTGGGATTTCACATGATAGGTTAGCCTGGGCAAAAGAGCTCCTCTTTGTTGTGTGTGTTTTGTCATATTTCTTAATAAGTTCATGAGATAAAGTTTAAACTTCTGTTGTCCTGTAAATTTGAGATGATCCACGAGAGACTTCAGTGGGGACTGTTTGCTTCCCAGCAGGTGTTTTGAGACAGTGGAACTCATATGTCTATGGTGGGGCAGTAGTAAGTGTCACCCTGCTGCGACTGCTGCCTCAGCTGTGGTTTGGGGATGTCATTTCAGAGGGCAGTGCTCCCGACTCGCCTGTGTTTTGTTTTGTCACTGTGAAGGCATGTGATAGAGTTAGCAAAGCTTTTCATGGTTTTACTTTTCCACTCTGAACTCAAGGATATTATTATCCAAACAAAAGTGATGGAGGAAAGTTCAGATAAATTCATTCCTTTGTATTATGCAAATCTTCTAATGCTTGATTTGAGAAATTCTAAGTAGCTATTGATCTCAGTGCTTTCACCTACAGCTTCAGGACTAACTGCACTAGTGAGCACCCAAATGACTAATGACTTATTATGTGTTCATGACACCACTTAGTATTTCTGATAGAAAATTTATGTTACATCTATAACTTGAGTGCCTAACGATACTGCGTGGCTATATGACAGTCTTGTTCAATAATGTTGTCATAAACTAAAAGACACATTACAAAATTGCTTCTTCTTTGTTAATAAGTGAAATTGTTAAAGTAGCTAAGTGCCATGCTTTAGTTATCTATGATGAAATGCAGGTGTGTACACATGCGTCACCTTCTTACCAGAATGCATGATGAAACCACCTGAAGAAAACCTACTAGCTCCCTGTGTGGCACGGTACAGTGTGGCACAGCTGAATGTGCTGCAGAAGACAGACAGCTGCTTCTGAAGGATGCGTTGCTGCCCCTGTTGATGAAGGTGCAAACCAACAGAATGCAGGTTTCTCTTTTAACAGGGCTCCTCTTTAATGTTGGTGTTTCAATGTAACTGAGTCTTTCAGGGTTTGGTTTTACAAACTGCTTTTTGTCGGTCTTTACTCAGGTAAAACTAAACCCTGTTTAGTTTAAAAAGTGGCTGTTGTGCCTGAGGGAAAAAAATGGAGTAAAAAGTATTGGATTCTCCTAGATATATTCCACAGTCTCACTCCTTATTTACCTCTAGGAGATGGTGCTCTTTGGTGGCAGAATGTGTTGCAGGCAGAGAGCGGGTTTTTTCTGTGTAAAGAGCAATGGATTGCTCAGCCATATCAGGAAACGTGGGGAAGAAAACCAGTGTGGGATAAATGAGATTCCTCCTTTATCCTACCCCTGAAAATAGTGAGTTAAGAATTTTCCTGGTGCTCCTACTTGTAGTAAATTATTCCTTTTGGGGCAGTAGGATCCCAGGAGCTTGGGGTGAGGTGGGAGCCCCTTGCTTCTATCAGTGTCTCCTTGGGGAGCAGGAAGGAATGCAAGAGAGAGACCTGCTTCTGCTTTCTAAACACAAGATTTTGCCCAAAGGGGGTTGTGTGTACTGGAACAGACGGCGTCTTAAGCTAGGGCAACTTTGGCTGGAATCTAACTTCTTCCAAGGTTGTACCCATGTACTCGATACCATTTTCAGTCTGTAAATAACTTTCATTTTAGACCTCTAGAAGGCCTTTTGTTTAAAAGGCTCTTCTCACTGGAACATGACCTTCTGTTCTCTGTATAACACTAGAGGAACAGTGGTTTCAAGGAGAGGTTTACAGTCATATTTCTTTTCTATTTATTGCTCTTGGAATGTGTGCAGGGCTTTAGGGCCCATCTGTTTAGTTCTGCTTCAGGCTTTTTTTTTTTTTTTTTTTTTTTTTTTGATAAAAGAATATTTAAGTTGTGTTTTATTGGGGGTGGGGTGGGGTGTGGAAACAATGCACCGCTGCACCACCTATTACTGAATTCCTCATTATTTCCTAGCTTTGTCAAAACACAAATTGGGAGGTGGGGTGGTGATGGACACTATCTCCTCACCTTGTGATTCACCTATGCTTCTCTGATAACACAGCATCTTGTAAAAGTTACATGGAACTCTGTAGTACCTGTACTTAAAAAAGCAACATTCTCTTCTGTGCCACTAAGTATTTAAGGTGGCAACTCCCACCACTCAACGCACATGTCCTCATTCTCTAGAATCTCAGAAATTCAAGGCATTGCAGTCGGCTCTCCTTGAGCCCATTCAGTTTTGTAAAAGCAGAGCAAACTGTGGCATTTCCAGATGGTATATTTCTCCCTGTTTTGTTGCTCTGTCACAGTTACATGATGTATGGTCATGTCATATGGCATAACACTGAGACTGAGGGGAGAAAGAAAATTCAGCTGAGAGTGTTGTTGCTCTTGTCCATGAAAGCACAAGGTGAAGGGAGATAGTATCACTAATATGACTGGAAAAAATGCAATATTTTCCGTAGTGCTTTATTTTCATACATTCTTATCTTGGAAAGGTTAGAAATACACAATGCCCTCTCTCCCTGTTGCACAGATTCTAATGACTGAATCTGTTGACGGAATCTCTGAATCCATACTCTGAAACATGACAGGCAATTCGGAAACTGAGCACGTTCTCATGTCTGTAACTTTTCTTCACTGATACTCAAACCGGAGATTTGACTCTTCACTATCCCGGGGCCGCAGGGGCAGCTCAGCGGGGGCGCCGGGAGCCCCTCGGCCCCTCCTGCCGCTCTCCCCGCGGGGTTCGCAGGGCTGTTTCTCCCCGCGTTTCCCTCAGCCCCGGCTGCCGGGCAGCGCTTTGCCCTTTCTTACCCAGGCTTTCCCCGAGGCGCCCGCCGGGGGCTGAGGGGCTCAGCTGGGTCCTGCCGTGCTGGGGCCTTGGATCCGGCTCTGTCCGGCCGCGGGCGGCCCCGGCACCTCCTCACCGCGGCCGGCCCTGCAGCCGCCCGGCTGCTGCTGCCGGCGGCTGGGCACCTCGCACACATTAAAAAATGAAATTAACGTGCTCACATTTAAATTTTAAGTAAGGGCACTGGAAAAGCAGCAAATACTGGTTCTGAAAGCTTTTTCCCTGAAAGATTCTTGGGCGTGACAGATGACTTCTCCAGGTTTGGGGAATAAGCCCCCTGGAGAATAAATTGCTTTAAAAGGTGGTTCCTTATTAAATCACAGAATGAGTTAGGTTGGAAGGGACCTTTAAAGGTCCTCTAGTTCCAACCCCTCCGCAGTAAGCAGGGGCACCTTTAACTAGACCAGATTGCTCAGAGCTTCATCCCGCCTGCTCTTGAATGCCTGGAGGGATGGGGCTTCCACTGTCTCTCCTGGCAACCTGTTCCAATGTCTCACCATCCTCACAGTGAATTACTTCTAATGTGTAAATTAAACCTACCCCGGTCAAGTTCAAAACCATTTCCCTCATCCTGTCGCTACACACCCTTATAAACAGTCCTTCCCTGGTTTTCCTGTAGGTCCCCTTCAGGTAGTGGAAGGCTGCTATAAGGTCTTCCCGGAGCTTTCTCTTCTCCAGGCTGAAGCAGCCCAACTCCCTCAGCCTATCTTCACAGCCATCATCGTCATGGCCCTCCTCTGGACCTGCTCCAAGAGGTCCATGTCCTTCCTGTATTGAGGGTTCTAGACCTGTACGCAGTACTACAGGTGGGATCTCACCAAAGCAGAGTAGAGATAGACAATCGCCTCTCTCGATCTGCTGGCCACCCACACTTCTTCTGATGCAGCCCAGGATGTAAATGGTCTTCAGGACAGCAAGTGCACATTGTTGGCTCATGTCCAGCCTTTCATCCATTAATACCCCCAAATCTTTTTCCATAGGGCTGTTCTCTATCACATCCTCCCCCTGTATTCATAATGAGCACTGTCCCAAACCAAATACAGGACTTTGCACTTGTCCTTGTTGAACTTCATGAGATTTGCGTGGCCCACCTCCCTCAATGTAGATGTCCATAGGGTAAATATTAAGGAAAAGCTTGGTTATGGTCCTATGAGGTGGTGTTGATTAGCAAACTGGTGCTTCAGTTTCTTCATGCTGACCCAAGTCACCTCAGTGATGAGGCAGGATGGGTGCTGCAGCCCCTGGTCTCATGTGATCAAACACCAAGGAGCCACCCAATACTTGCAAAAGGATTTTAAGGATCTCTATGGACCAATGGTATATGATTTTTTTTTTTTTACAAAAGTTTAGGTAGTTCTTGGGTGAAAAGTGTCTGAAGAAGATGAACTTAGGAATCTATTCTTCCTCTATTGCTGATTTTTATCATGACAGGAAACCGATCGGAAAAATTTGCAGATGACATGAGTTTAGAGGTATGGTAAGCATTAAGGAACATAGAGTACTATGAATAGTCTTAGAAATATAATCTAATACCTGATATATATATTTAAGGACTAGTCAGATGAATGAATTACATTATTCTCTCTGTTGTGGGGGATTGTGGTGGTTTGTTTGCGGTTTTTTTCTCTTAGGTTTTGACACTGAGAAAATGACTCAATCTGATTGGAGGCTGAGATACTGATGAGAATAAGAAGACAGGTTGTTGTTTTCACTCTCTTAATGTTAATGTGGAATTGAATCCAGCAATACTATCTGAAAGCTGGCAACGTTAACTCACTTAAAATTGTCATAGGTACTGATGGTAAAAGACAGGGCAGAATATATATATATGTGTGTGTGTCTATATATTTCTCCCCCTCCTGATATTCAAACAGCTGAAAAATCTGTTTTTTAAGATAATGAGTACTGTCTGTTAATTTGTGTCAAATTCTGGCCTCCTGCTTCAGCCAGTTTTACCTAAATGGAAAAAAAATTAAAATGCCTTGTTTTGATCCCAGTAATGGACTGGGAAGATAAAGATCGGCCAGCAATTGGCTAGGTGACTCTAGCAATACAAAGAAAATCTCTCTTCCTCCCTCATCTTGGCTATAGAGAAACTAGTCCAGCAAATCAAAGAGGATAGGTACTACTCCTATGGACCAGTATCTCAGCTATTAGGAGATACAAACCCATCCGGGATGCCCACTGTGGCAAGATATTGCTGCCCAGCTAGAGAAGATGATTGCAAAAATAAACCACATAGGTACCCACATTCCCAAGAGTTGAGCCACTGGGAAACATCAAAAAACGCCAAAACAGTGGGTGGATCAAGCTGCTATGATTGAAGTGGATCAGGTAGGTTTGGAGCGGCAACATGAGGAGGAGTTAGTTATAGCTAACTGGTCCCATGACATCTCAGGTTATCAAGGAAGGGATGCTACATATAGATGGGCTCGTGATCCAGGTGTCAAACTAACCATGGATGCTACTGCACAGCTAACCCGTGAATGTGAAGTATGTGCTGTGATCAAACAAGCCAGCAGACTACTCCCTTCTCTCACCTTTTGATTAAAATACCTAGGGAAGTTGCCATCTTTTCCAGAAAAAAGCTTGCTTGCTAAGCTAATGCCCAGCAAACAAAATATAGCATAGTGAAAGTTAAATCCTCCTTTGTACAGGTAGGTACCTTGGTGTAAAGTATGTGGAGTTCAGCGTGTCTGTGAGTTTTATTTGCAGGAGAAGTCAGCGTGCAGTAAGGAAAGGTGTAAATATATAGCGTGTCTGTAACTTGTTTCCTTATGCAAATTGTTCTTCACATATTCAGCGTGGGGTAACTTTCAAAATGCAGCAACCAACCTATTCTGGGAGTGCCTGGAGCTCACACAGGGAATGGTGGCATTATTTTATAGCATAGATAAGTGCTCAATAATTCTCTCATGTAGACAAGTGTTCTTGTTTCAGCTGGGATAGAGTTAAATTTTCTTACGAGAGCTGTGGTTTAGATTTAGTATGAGAATAAAACACTAATAATTTAATTGTTGCTGAGTGGTCAAGGACTTTACACCTTCTCATACTGGCCTGAGGACAAGAAGGTGGGGGATGTACAGGAAGTGGGGAGGGGACACATCCAGGGCAGCCAACCCACACTGCCCAAAGGCATATTCCATACAATACAACAGTGTGCTCGGTGCATTACTGGGGGAGTTTGCTGGGCATCTATCAACTGCCTAGTGAATGAACGAATGAATGCTCTTGGTGATTTTTGTAGTGCAATAATGCCACTGACGTTCATTGACTTACTGCCGACTGGCACCATATGACTGTGACAGATGTGTGAACTTGCAGGTTCCTAGATTAATTCGTACTCTTTTGAATATTAATGCTTCTTAAAACCTTTATTGCCATTTTTTTCCTACCTTCTGTATAAAATCATTACACACTTCTGTTTGTGTAGCCTTGTTTTCGAAATATTTCCAGCCTTTAAAGCTTGAAACATAATTTATGGGATTTTCCAGTTTTCTAAACAGTTATGTATAGGTATGGAATTTTAGTTTTATTTAGGATATGGTAGCCATTTCTTTGTGTCAGACAAACAAAATTATGTCCCCATGTGAAATAGCATGCACTGCATAAAAAAGCTGATGTTGTAAACCTAGAATATAAAATGTGTGCACTTATTTTTTTGTATTTTAAGCACAAACAACAATGACTGTTGTGGCAGGTAAAATAGATCTTAGAAAAAAACCTCAAAAAACCAACCACGTGAATAGAAACAAACAAAAAACCTCACAACCCCAAGCCAACAAAATATAGTTGTTGCTTGATCTGCCTAGAAGAGGCAAGCAATCATGGTGTGTTGCACTGTAAGATCAAAGCACAATAAAATTCTCACTCTTACAATTCATGAAAACAAGTTGAACGTTTAAGAAAAATCCAGAAATTGAGATAGGGAGTCACGCTGATTTCTAAAATCCATAGAACAGTACTTACTAGCAGGCTCATATTAATCACTAAATGGGAAATAATACTGTCAGTTAAAAGGCAAAACAAATGGGTGTACGTCACTGGCAATCCAGGCTGGCTAGATTCTTTATAGATTATGTTATTTTATTTAAAAAACAACACTCATTCCAGAAATGGCATTATTTCATAATGTTTTCTTATTTTTATAAAGCTATTGCTGGCATACTCTGGGCTGGCATATTCTGCACAGCACAAAGCTATCAGGTCAAGGTAACCTGTAATTTTCTATCATCGTATTTATCTCTATGTAATATATAGTGAGTATCATTGCTGTGACCATTTCTCTAAATGTGTTGATTTTCAACAGGAACATCAGGTTTTGAGACTTAGTAACAGATTACTTGAATTTGCCAAGTTCCTTTTCAAGAAACTGAATTTAAGAGAAAACTTTGAGCCTTTATCTGATGACGATGCAAGTATGGATGAATGGAGTATCTTTATCATCTCTGTTCTCTTACATATTGTCTTGTCATGTACCGAGTGTTCTTTGCTAATGTATAATTGCACTTTGTTATTCCTTGGTTGTTTAATTTAAGCAGACATTTTCCAAACAAGCATCACAGCATACTGTTGAGAGTTGTGGTATTTTGCTTTACTTTTTTGAAAAGGTTTCAGTGGGAAAGCAGGAAGGTGCAAGGACTATTATGTTGATTAGACTTATTATTTTCATAATGTCAAGGTAACTTGAAAAGATAAAATAAGTTCCTTTTGTGTTTAGACTTTTTTGTTTCACTACTTACATAGCAATGCATGCTTAAAATACAAAAGTTAAGGTTGCTGAAACAAACTACTTCCATTTTACCCTAATAATTTTTCTAGTATTTTTATTCTAGGTGAAACTTAGAAATATGGCCTTGATTTGTTGCTGTTCTAAATAATTTGTTATAAAATGGTACCATTTTAAAACAGCAGCATTACATGCATAATGTAGACTCAGATTGTTGTCTGTGTGGCATTGTGCTCTCAGGTCAGCATAATGACAGAACAGCTCAACAGCTGAACATTAAACTTCTCTTTTATAAGGACCAGGGTATTCAGCATTTTCCTGGGAAATGTTCCAATGGGTGTTGATTTCTGTAGAAAGCAAGCATGAGGAGGGGGGTAGTAAGTAGTATTGGCTTGCAGTAATTATCAGCCTTGGTCAGAACAACAGTTCTCTAGATACAGGGTAGAATTCCTGGAAAATGCTATTTACTTGGAGAACAAGTCATGTGGGTACTGCTTAATAGATGTCAAGTCCTCTGACTTCAGACCAAAGAGCCCAAGAGGTTTCTGTTGTGATCTGGGGTTTCCTAAGCACAGAAATAAAGTTATTTTATGTTTTGAAATTGTGATGTGTTAATACAGCTACAGTCCTCTCTGACTTCTGTCCTATGTTGTAGACAGCATGACCCAGCTCTGCTGAGTCACAGAATCATAGAATGGTTTGAGCTGGAAGGGATCTCAAAATTCATCTAGTTCCACCCCCCCTGCCATGGGCAGGAACACCCTCCAATAGATCAGGTTGTCCAAAGCTCCATGTAACTGGCCTTAAATGTCTCCAGGGATGGGGCGTCCAAAACCTCCCTGGGCGATGTGTTCCCTTACCACTATCATTAGTCCTAGGGTGATCATAATGACACCTGCATGAGTTTCCCTGCCTCTTCCACCTCCCTTCCCCCACTGTGGGCTAAAGTGAGGGACAAAAGGCAATTTACTATCACTTTCTGTGGTGTTTTGGTGGAGTCAGGAGGAAGGTGGAAGGAAATACATAGTTTCTGCGTTGGTGGGATTGGCAAGACCAGGCAGATTCCCTACTGCAGGAGAGCATCCCTGTGTCTACAATGCCTCCCTTGTTTCTTTAGCCATCATGAAAACTTCTTCGGGTTTGGAACTGTCTGATATGGAAACAGACAGTAATCTGACTGGTCATAGAGCTGTAATATTGAAGTATGACTACTGAAAGCATTACTCACATCAAATACTCATCAAATAATCCCCAGAATGAAACACTTGCATTAATCCTTTATCAAATTATTTCAAATCCAGAGGCTTACTGTCTTTCATTGTTTTGGATTTATTTCCTCCCTGCTGCCTCCCCCCTCGCCCCCTTTCTTCAGGCAGAATTCTTTCTGGCTTCAGTAAAGGCCATACAACATTTGAAACCATCAGTCAAAGTCAGGCATTGTTCTCCTGTCGACAAATTCTTTCTTCAGTTAGACACATCCCTGTGAAACGTTTTGATCTGGCTTGAACAGCAGGCTAGTTTATATTGCAAAGCCAGGTATAGAACAGAGGGAGAAAGAAGCTTTGGGGGTTTTTTCTTTCACTTTCCCTTTTCAGAAAGACTGTTAACCACTCTCATTCTCGTCTTGTATACAGATTGTTGCCAAGATCAAAGCGCAGATGACAGGAGAACTGACAATGGTTAGCTACCAGCCACAAGGTGACAAAGCAAATCTTTCAGAATAGTTTCCTCCAACCCAACTGCCAGGAAGAAAAGATGTTGACTTCCTCCTTGAAGAAACGGAAAGACTTGGTAAAGAATTGTGATAACGAAACTCTTAATTTTATGAAGCACCTAAATGCAGCAGAAATTACCTACTTTGTATTAGTTGAACGTGATATTAATCAATATAAGACTGGAAATAAGCTGTCATCATTAGTACATGCTAGAAGAAACTGAAATTTTCACAGATCTTAGCTTTTTTTTTTTAACTACTTCACAAATCCTGAAATTCGTTGTATGATGCTTTCTCAGCTGAGTTGTAGGTTTTTTCACTATTTTGATGGGATGTCTGAACAAACTTTAATTCTTCTGAATTGGTGTGGATCCTACATTCTCTTTGGGGCTGATATTTACTTTCTTGTTTGATTTGGTCCCATAGCAGGAACTGAGTGTTATAAAAATAGCATTACCTCTTTCATCAGCAAAATGAGCAGAATAAAATGTCATAGCTTGAGAGACCTTGAATCGCAGCTTTCTTCCTTACAGTCCAGCTGAGGTTTTAAAGCTGTTTGTCCATCTGATTGTTTTAGAGTGCTCCTGGTTGCTTTCTGCTGCACTGCATCACATCTGTGTTGGAAACGCTGCATCTCTTAGTTTGAACCCTTTAGTTCTGATGTGTCTTGTGATACAGTCAGTCCGCATTTTGCTCTCATCTGCCATTTATGTCTGCAATACTGGATGAATCTTGTAACTTGTATGTCTGTGTCCCAGCATAAGAAGCTTGAGACCTCTCTCTGTGATTATTCCAATTATGTTTTTTCTCTGAGCCTTGAGCATTTCATACACACACAGACAAAAGGGAATCTATGAATGATGAAACACATCAGAAAAATCACATTTGTATCTGATATCTTTCTGTATCTCAGTTGCACACTTGAGTTTATTTTAAAAAATGGTGACAGCAATTGACTGCAATGACAAGTTTGGGAAGCACTAGCTGTTGCATCTTTGCTATGACAAAATAGACAATGGAATAGAAAAACTGTCCATGTGACTGCCAGGCAAGTGGTGATGATTATCTCCTCGTTTCCCCTGCACCACCGCAAAAAGAAGAGGTGAAATGAAGCCTTTTCTGAGATACTGAGAAACTGCAGCAGCTGAAAGGGTTGCTGTGACTCCTCTTTCAGTTCAAAGGCCATCACCAAGCACGGTATTGCTGAATGATTCCCTTCTTTTAACAGGAGGAAGCTTTCAGTTCCAGCTCTGTTCCTGTCCCTTTCTCACTACCTGTTGGTAGGGAGACCCCAACATGTCATTGTGATTGATACCTCAGGAATGACATTATGTTGAATGATTGTTATGTTTCAATTTGCTAAACCTTATGGACACGAGTTTTCAAAGGACCCTTACGCCTAAGTGCTGTAAATGTGATACACGTTCCATAATTGCCAGATAGATATCAGCACATAAACAAGTCTCTGCTCCTCTCCCTTGAGAAAACTGTGTATGCTGTTCTGCTTCCGGATCAAAAGCCAGAAGCAGCAAGGAGATGACGGTGTTTTAAACAGGTAACTTCAATCAAGTGTCAAATGAATATCCAGTGAAGAGAAATACCAGAATAAATGTATTGGAACTCACGTCTGTGCTTACTGGCAGCTTAGGTGGCTTTGAGTTTATGACTTGGAAACCAGATTTCTTATTGGCTTTTATTATGTTTCTCTTGACATGTTTTTGTTCTGAAATGCATGTCAATGGGCTTTGCAGTGACTGGCTGCTGATTGATTTGCTGACAGCAAACATGAAAAATAAAATGCAGAGCTTGCAGCAAGCTAATTCTAGTTCAGAGAGAACGACCCTCTGCTTCCATGAGTCCTAGAGATCTGAGACTGAGAAGGTCACTTTGAGGAGGATGAGGCAGGAGGATATTCTTACCTTAAGGCTATGGCAAACTCTAAAGCAGGCATGACAAGACGCTAAGTGTAAATTTCCTTTCTATCTTCTCGGCCTCCCTCCTGCTCAAGCATGAGAACCATGAACATACTTCAAGGAAATGGATTTAGGGCTACTCGTTGACTTCTGTGGTTAGATTTCCCAGCAGTATGAGCAAAACCAAACTTTGTTTATTCAAGACTGAAAGCAAAATATTTGGGAGGATGAGGGAGTGCTTTTCTTCTCTATTTTCAACTTGGCAAAATTCATTATGGTGACAGGAGGAGTAGCAGGTGCAGAAAGGGAAACAGGGACAAATAAAGCACTGCTAAATTTAGTAGTCCGGAGTAGAACTATATGCAGCTGATCCATAGCTTTAATTTCTATCTTTGGTTTCCAATTATTTTCCAAAATAGCTGACACCCCAGCACTTTGCTGCCCATGAGAACGCAGTCTCCTTCAGGTGCGCTCCCTATTCATTCCTAGTCCGTCTTCAAAATGTTCTCTGCAAAACATACAATATTAGCTGTCTCTCACACAATACAAAGTTATCTGCCAGGAAAACTTTTTTTTCCCTCTTTCTCTTGCAATATCTATCCAAATATGTCTCCCCAAGTTCAGGTTTCACTGCTGCAGGCTCATCCAAGGAGAGCGTAGCAGCACTCATGTAGGGCAGTCTGTGTGTTTCAGAGATTTCCCTACTGAAGAGCTGCAATTCATTGTCATTGCCCACAACACTTGGCAGTGATGGAGTTCAGCTTGCTCTGTTGTAGAATAATATGGTTGTCAGATTGCTTCATCAAGTTTCCTTGCAAATACTAAAGCTACTAGGGCTGCCATTGATTCTTTTAGGAGTTATTTGCCATCCTCTTAAGCAGTGGTACGTGTGTGGTATGCAGTGTGCAGGCACAGTTAAAGTTACAAAATTTGTGTTGTAAGCAAAAAAAAAAAACACCAGTAGAAATGAACTACAGAAATTAATGCTAACAGAATTGTGACATGGAGTAACCCCCTTCATCCCCTCAGCACTTTTGTAACTATATTCTTCAAATAAGGTTTCCAGGCTTGTTTTAATGTATTCCATCAATATAATTTCAACAAAATCCTCGGGGACATGTTACCAGCATGATATGGGTCTCACCCTTTAGGTGTTTTTTTTCCTGGTATCTTCCTGCGATTGGTACAATTTCTAGTACTACCCCTACCTTCTTTTTACTAAGTTACTTGTGCTTTAACAGTAAGAGAGAAAATTCAGTGTCCTGAAATAGACATAGAAAATTAATCTTGTGTTCTAACAGCTAATTTAATTTAGTTTCTTAATAGGAGATGCCTGAAATATTAAGGGGACAGATCACCCATGGCCTGGAAAAAAAAACTTGTCACATCTCTTACATGCCTGCAAAGAGTAAATGATTTTTAAAATGGTTTCCCAGTAAAGGTTTCAGGATTTTTTTCTGAGCTGTTAAGTCCATGATTCTCTTTAACTTGGATGGATTTCCCAGAAAAAAAAATGTTGTTTCTTGTTAACAAGGCAAAGGGTCTTTAAGGGGTCATTTCAATTTCTGCAGGACCACTTGTTGGTTAATGTGTGCATTTGGAATGCAAAGGAAAATACAGATTGTATGATGTAGGTTAGCGACAGTGATGAAAGACCAGTGGGGTTCTTCTAAAACTGCTGACTCTTTTGTAAAAATGTGTAATGATTTGTGAAAATTGTATCAAGGGGTAATATTCAGCAAAGTCTTTCTAGCAGACTCTCATCTGTCATTGTTAGGCACCAAGGAAAACCTTGTTTAGTATCTTGCTTTCAATCTGAGCACCTACCTGTCTTCGCAAGGAAGTTGATGTGGTAGGTTCTGGTCCTGCTCTGAAGCCTGCCAGCCTATGCCTCTCTCTCACACTGAAGTTGTTCAAATTGCTGTAGCGAACAGTGAAAGGGATAGAAGAGAGGCTTTACACCCCTATGGCAAATTTAAATACAGCCTGCATAGAGGATTGTGTGGGCTTTAAATGTCACTTGTATCTTGACCCAACTCCATCCGTCAGGATTCTGGCAGCTTCTCTTCTCTTTCAGGACTTTGCATCTGCGCCTCAGCACTACTGTTTCCATCCCTCTCTGTCTCCAGTTTCTATTGGGTTTTTTCCCACCTTTTCCATCTACCACCTGTCCATGCTTCAGTTAAACCTGAGTGAGTACTGCGTTCAGTTTTGGGCCCTTCACTACAGAAAACATATTGAGGTGCTGGAGCGTGTCCAGAGAAAGGCAATGAGGCTGGTGAGAGGACTGGACAATAAATGTCATGAGGAGCAGCTGAGGGAACTGGGGTTGTTTAGTCTGGAGAAGAGGCAGTTGTTGGGGACCTAATTGCTCTCTACAACTACTTGAAAGGTTGTGGAGAGGCAGGGCCTGACCTGTTCTCCCTAGTGACAAGTGATAGGACAAGAGGAAATGGCCTCACACCAGGAGAGGTTTACACTGGATATTAGGAAAATCCTCTTCACAGAGAGGTTTGTTAGGCCTTGGAACAGGCTGTCCAGGGAAGCGGTGGAGCCTCCATCCCTGGAGGTATTTAAAAGACAGTTAGATGTGGTGCTGAGGGACGTGGTTTAGTGGTGGATGGCAGGTTAGGGTGATGGTTGGACTTGATCTGAAGGGTCCCTTCCAATCAAGATAATTCTGTGATTCTATGATTTACCCTTGAGGAAGGCAGACCCAGGCTGCCTCGTAGTGTGCCCGAGTGGAGAAAGTTCTTCTTATTTCACTTATGGCTTTGACAAAGTGAGCTCCTGTCAGGCACCCTCATGGTCTGGGAGGAGGTTGCCATTGTGCAAAGTGTAGGAACAAAGTAGAGATGTAGTGGGAGCCACCCCAAAAAACAGTAGCAAATAACAGAGCTGCATGAGCAAGACAGGGGAGACCACTCTTGGAGCAATGGCTTTAAGGACTTGGACATCATCTGGTTCTCCTTGTGTATCCATGTTCTTGCTCATGTATGGTAGATGTTGGGCTTCTAACACTCCTTTGGTAGTTTAGCACAGGTCTTTCTCCAGACATAAGAAATCTCCGTGTTTATTAAAATTTCTGAGAGGAAAACTAGCTCATTAGAATAACTCTTGGCCAACACAGGTTAGGTTTGCAAAACACTTAAATTTAGCCAGGTAAAGAGCTAGCACCAAGTTACAAAGCAACTGGAATTCCTTGGAGGGAAGTCTCCTGCAAGAGTCAAGGAGATGTTGTTACTGACGACTTACTCTCTTGGTTATAATGGCACCCAGGAAGACCAACAGGACTTGAGGTTGTGTTATCCAGAGCAGCTAGCAGTTCAAACATCTGCAGCAAAAATTGATGGGGCTGCAAAAAGGAAAGCAATAGAGGTAAGAGGTTGGTCAAAAGAAAATAAACTTTAAGCAGAGAAATTATTTTGGTAGTTACATAATTGACTAGACCAGAGGCCAGGCAGAAGAATAACCTTCTTCTGACAACAGCCAAATTCTTTAAAATCCTTTCAATGTGACCTTGTTACTTTGGCTTATTAATAATCTGATTGATAACCATCTGATTATGGCCGTTGGCAGAAGGCTGTGGTGCATGTGAGTATGTTATGCTGTGTGCAGACTACTAATTCAGGCTGAGAAAAAGATATGCCACGAAAGACTGGTGTCAAGGTTCAGTGCAGCACTACTCTGCTCACACCTATTCATGGTTCCTCAGAAATGTGTGAGCAAAAAGTAGAGTTTTGCCCAGGAATGGTGGTATGAAGGGAGGTATGAAGTATATATGAGGGTTTTTTTTTTTTTTTTAAAAAAAAAAAGTACAGAAATAAAATGTGCTAAGAATGTCTGTAAAACCCAGAAAATTCTTCTAGATGTTTGATTTCTGGTTTAAAAAAAAAGTGTTGCTGATTTAAAACCAGTTTTATTAGTCAATGTTTTTGCCCTTTGGTTAGTCACTGCACATCAGGCCTACTGCTAGCTTTCAGCTTTTCCTGATCTGCAATGGATTGAAATCACCAGGGGGGCTGAGGGGGTGGTGTTCTGCTTCTGGCCACCTTTCCTTTTGTTTGTGGATTGTTTGAGGGTTTTTTTAAACTGGTATTTATTCTTTCTGACTTCAGTGCTCATTTGTATCCTGTCCTTGAAAAGCTTTTTAATGCTTTTGAGCCCTCCCCATACTCCAGGTCTTAGACTCTTCCGAACAGTGTTAGCCACCAGAGTTTGGTACCCTGCAATACCCAAGACAAAAAATTAAACATTCAAACAACTACCCAATGAACTCTGTCATTATCATAGTGGATTTTATTACTTAAAGCATTAAGAGGTGAGAAAAGCTGGCAAACCATTACATTATTACTTGAATTAGCATCTAAAGACATTTTGTTTGCTCTTAAATGCCAGTGGTAAAGCAAGAAGTGGATTTCTCCTTCTCTCTGCCTGTAACAAGGCTCATTAGTCTCAGCAGGGTAGGACTGAAGGCGGCCCTGTTCAGAGGAATCATACATGCTGTTAAAAACATGTGAAAGGTTTTGTCTACACACTGGGAGTCTTAACATAAGTCTTCCTTCTGGTCATTTATGTGAAATGTTACAATGCTACTTCTAGGAAAACTAATTCACCTCCTGTAACTCAGGGCGTCAAATCAATACCTTGTTGTTCTCTTTTTTTTTTCCCAAAAAAAGCTTGCACTTTTAGTAATGTCATCAATTTACTGTATGATTTTTCTCAATTAAATTATTCAACAATAAAATTACAAACACCTGACTTAAAATGCACATTTCAATTTAGAAAGGTGAATTAAGCTGCCTGCAAAGTACATGCTATGACTGAAATTTTGTGCTCACACACCAAGAGGTTTCAGATCAGATTTCTAAAGTGGTAGCTTTGGGTGCTTCCACTTTTGGAGGTGTTGGAAGCATGGGGGCCTTTCTGGTGCTGGGGTGTAGGAATCCTAGTGATGAAGTAATTCTAAAAATCCCACATATTGTCACTAGTCAAAAAAACCTAAACAAACAAAACAACACTTTAAAGAAGTAGACAATGAGCATTATTTGGAATTTTAATCTAGAAATACAATTCTCACTGGTATTACAAAAGTATTTAAGGAACAATTTCCAGTGAGTGGTTTGATTTTGCTGGCTTGTTCATCAGTGACAGAGTTCAGTGCTTTCACACTGTTGATCTAAACATCTGATAGCAATTAAACAGCTCTACATAGCAGACTCTGAGATGTTGCAACACTACTCTCAGAGGCTGAAACAAGGCAGTTCTGGAATACAGCTATAATTCTGACATAAAGCATTAGTGGAGGCAGACAGCTTTTCTCTTGTGCTTCTCACATCTCCAGAAAGACCTTGGATTACCAAATGAAAATGAAGTTGTTAGTGAGCTTGTGTAACTCTCATTGAGCCTATTTTACTAGATGTATTGTTTAAATAATAATTAAAAAAATGTGATTAGTTACCCTAGCATTAAACCTCTTCCACTTTATCTCATTCTTGCTAGGATGATCTTGGAAAGAAAATATGCAGATCTCAGAACTCATAAATTTATTTCTGTACATGCAGATTCATTTTATTGCTCCAATTTAGCAACTGCAACTTCTGCTTGAATGCCACGTCTTTAAGGGCATGGCTGGGCCATTGATGTGCTGTTTGTGACAATCCTAATTTCTTCCAGAAACCTCATATTTAATAGATCACGTGATATCTTGCATCATTCTTCACTATGAAGGTGGCGAGGCCCTGGCACAGGTTGTCCAGAGAGAAACTGTGGCTATCCCCTCCCTGGCAGTGCTCAAGGCCAGATTGGAACAGGCTCTGGGCAACCTGGGCTAGTGAAGGGTGTCCCTGCCCATGGCAGGGAGATTGGAATCAGAAGATCTTTAAGCTTCCTTCCAACCCTGTCCTGGCTCTGGCCAGACCAGAGTTAATCTCCCCAAGCAGCCAGCCCAGGTGAGCTGAGTCAGCCCGCTCTGTTTCCACACCACCTGGCATTACTCCCCCATAATAGGGGCTGGTTGGGAAGGGGCGCTCCTGGGTGTATCCGGGGCAGTCTGAGTACAGTTGGATCCTTAGGTCGGTGTAGTACTCTGTGTTATTACTGGGTGTAAGTGAAATTTGCCATGGGCTGTTATTATTCCCCTTTCAGGGTGCTTTTGTCAGTAACCTGTCCTTACCACAACCCACAGAGGCTCTGTCTGTTCCTCTTCTGGGAGTGAGAGGCGTGTGGTGCTCAGCCTCTGCTGACCCAGCCCCAATCTTAAGCAGAGACAAAGTAGTGTTGATGCTGCACAGAGCGGGAGCTTGGGCCACAGCAGTGAACCATCCTATGGAAAGGGCCTAAGGATTGTTCTGACCTCCGCTGCAGACAAGGATAAAAGTGATGGTAGATGGGTATCATCCTATAGGCAACTAATTTCTGACTGCTTTGCATCAGCATATTGAGGCATGGTACTGAGCCTGACTTGGTTTACTCAGGTTGGTGCAAGTCCAGGCTGGAGCACTGTCTTTGCTCTGTGTGGCTTACAAACAAAAGGGGTCGGTATAAGGGTTGGATGCAAGACCATCATCAGTCTTTGGATGATGGAGTAAAATCTGGATCCTCCTAGCGTCTACCTCAGTGTGCCAGGCACCAGAGCTTCTTGTGCTTCCACAGTCTCATAATGCTGTAGTTGCTGCAGATCTGTGGCTCAACAGCCCGTGGTACTCGCTGACTTGGACAGCCTGAGTTCATAGTGGAGAATGTACAGGATCTCTGTCCCTCAGGAGGTTGAGTTTTCTCTGGAAGGTGCTTATGGCCATTAACCCCCACAGCTGACTTTGTTCCCTACAGTATTGGAAAAAATGAAGAAAGTTTAATGTCAGTTTTCTAGATTAATTTTTAATTATGGTATCTATGTCTGTATGTGCCCAATCAGATATCGTCAAATGCTACACAGAAACGCTGAGTCAGGACATAAAGGTTATCCAGATAAAGATGGGCAATTGCATCAGAAGTCAGACTTAGAAGGTCTATTTAGATTAAGAAGGTCTATTACCATTCAAATGTCCTCCAAGTTAAGAAAGACATTGTGATGGCTACAATGTAATGATATTCATGTGCCTCTCAACTTTCGTAAAGCATACATAATTCATACAGGGAGAGTGAGCCTATTATTTCAATGATGATCAGATTAAGTTTCACAGGACCTCAGTTGTCCTAGGTCTGGATACAACTGGATCAAAATGTTTGCCCTCAGATGATGCTGGAAAACTTCAGGATAGTAATACTGTTCCTCATTCCATTCTCCCTTGTCTTCTCCAGGACCAGGTGGGGAATTGAAAATACCATCTGTATCAGAAAACATTGTCAATAGTCTTTAACCACTTGCCTTCCCAGGAACCCATTGCTGTCCTATCAGTAGTTGTTACAATGACAGTTCTTCCCATAGGAAGCTAAGAAGCTGTTAGAATAGTTTCCCTTTCTCATGAGTGTAAGGAGCAGTATATATAAATATATACAGCAACAAAACTGTTGAAGGTTCTTGAGTACAAATCTTCTAAGGAGCAGCTGAGGGAACTGGGGTTAGTTAGCCTGGAGATAAGGAGGCTGAGGGAACATCTTGCTGCTCTCTACAGCTACCTGAATCAAGGTTGTATCAGTCTACTCCCAAATAACAAGCAATCGGACAAGACAAAATGGACTCAAGTTGTGCCAGGGGAGGTTTAGATTGTATATCAAGGAAAATTTTCTTGACCAAAAGGGTTGTCAATCATTGGAACAGGATGCCCAGGGAAGAAGTAGATGAGTCACCATCCCTGGAGGTATTCAGAAGACATGTAGATGTGGTACTTAGGGACATACTTTAGTGGTGGACTTGGCAGTGGTAGGTTAACAGTTGGACCTGATTATCCTAAAGGTCTTTTCTAACTGAAATGATTCTATGTTCTAAGTAAGATACATTCATTTTTATATATATATATATACATATACATGTTTGTATCTGCACATGTGAACATAAAAATATAAATAACTGGAAGAAATAATTGACACAACTGCTTATTGTTTTTCCCTGTGTTTTAGGTAATTGTATTACTCTTCATGAGATGTTCTTTGCTTTGTTCTAAGGCATAAAAATTATTTGCGTTTTAAATAAGCTAGAGGAGAAAAAGGAGAAGGAGCATTGTTAAACAATGGTAACACTAACATATACACATATCCCCTCTACACCAGCTTCTTTGCCAACTAGTTCCACTACTGAGTATGTGATAGATGTAGAAACCTTTCCGGTATCTTAAACACAGGGCAATAAAATATTTTTTGAATTATATTCATTACAAACTCTCTTTTTTTAAATTATATGTTAGCATCACTGTTGTAGTTTTGCATGCCATGTTCTGGTGGAAATGGGGGACTGCAGGGGTGGCTTCTGTAAGAAGCAGCCAGAAGCTCTCTGCAGGCCCGACAGAGCAAACACCAGCTGGCTCAAGGCCAGAGTTTTTGCTGATTAAGGCCAAGTCCATCAGTGATGGTCACAGCACCTCTGGGAATCATATTTAAGAGGAAAAAAAACACAAGCAGCTGCTTTTTGCCACCAGAGAAGGGAGTGAGAAGATATAAGAAACTGTGCAGACACCAAGGTCAGTGAAGAAGGAGGGGAGGAGGTGCTACAGGGGCCAGAAATATTCTCTTGCAGCCCGTTGAGAAGACCATGGTAGAGTGGGTGTCCAGCCGCAGCCCTTGGAAGAGGACAGGGAGCAGAGACCCCACTTGCAGCCCATGGAGAGGCTCCATGATGAAGCAGGTGGAGACATATGGAAGACGCTGTGACCCATGTTGGATGGAGCAAACCCCTGGCAGCACTTGCAGCCTGTGGGGAGAGAGAGGGAGACAGAAAGAGACAGAGATGAGAGACCCACGCTGGAACAGGTTTGTTGGGGGAGCTTGTGACTCCATGGAGGACCAGGCTGGAGCAGTCTGGACCTGAGAGACATTCTATGATTTATGACTGCACCCTGCAGAAGTGACGCACACTGGGGTAGTTGGTGGGGCACTGAAGCCCCATGGGAAAGGACTCACGTTGGAGAAGTTCATGTAGGACTGTCTCCCATGGGTGGGACCCCACATTGCAGCAGGGGAAGGATGTGAGAAATGCCCTCCCAGCTAAGAAGGAAAATACTGGTGAAGAACTGACCAAAACCCCCAGTCCTCCATTCCCTGCCCCTCCTGTGCCACACGGTGGGGGAGAAGGGAGCAAAATCATGACTAAAGTGAAGTTTGCTAAGAAGGGAAAAGTGGGGGGAGGTGCTTTAAGATCTGGATGCACTTCTCATTACCCAACTCTGGTGTCACTGGGTGTGCAGTGAGTGCAGTGTAATAAATTAGAGAGTTTTCTTTCCTTTTTTCTGTGCTGAGTCTGTTGTGCCCATGATGTTAATTGCAGAATGATCTCTCCCTGTTGTTATCCTGACTTCTAAACCTCTCAATATCTATTTTCTCCCCTGTCCATCTGAAAAAGGGAGTGATAGAGTGCCTTGGGTGGGTATCTGGCCTCCAGACAGGGTCAAACCACCGGAATCACTTAGGTAAGTTGCATGTCCATGATGGTGTATAGCAGATGGGTCGCTGAAAGGATTCACAGCATACTTCGTGCGAAGATGCTCTTTTCTTTTCCATATAAAAATCAGATTTTTGGTTGTTTTTTTTTTTTTTAGTGTCTGCATTTTATTTCTGTAGTATCTAGTCCTTGAACGACTTTAAAAAGCATGCTTGTGGTCCTGGGATTGCCTGAAACTGCCTCCATCGAAATGCAGTTCCCCAGCAGCTAACCAGCTCTCAATGCACTTGAGTAGTGTCTGCTGACAGTTCCTCTTTCAGCATTTAAAGTTATGTGCGTTTTATTGGAAAAACACTCTCCTTGCTGTACATTAGCCAACGATGATTTATGAAGTATGCGAGTGTCTATGACAAACACACAACTCCAGGTGCCAGCTGAGTTTGTGCAGACTCCAATTCAGGAGCTCTGGCAATTCCCATCTTGCTTTTGGCATTTTTGTTTGGGGTTTGTTTTGGGTTTTTTTTTTTTTCTTTTAAATTACTCCAATCCACTGGCAAATCAAACTGAAGGGATGGAGCGCCTTTGCCCCTGTGTCGTTTGGGGTGACCCGGGAAGGAGAGGCCTGGCGCGGCTGTGCCGGGTGCGGGCCGCAGGGCCGCTCCTGCACTTCCCGCCAGCCCCCGCAGGATGGCAGAGGCACCTCGCGTTAACAGAGGGCTGCCTCTGGCTGCGGGGGGAAGAGAACCCGGCAACTTCGTGGGTCTGTGACGGCGTGCTCGCTCCCTGTGGGACTGTGGAAATGGGGCAGGGATACTGCCTTTGAACAACCGCTGCTCTGTGCTTCCTGGACACTCCGGTTTCTCCTTGCAGGCACGCAGTGCCGATGTGAACGTTCTTCGGGCAAGTTCGGCTTCAAAACGGAAACGTTAGCAGTGTTTTTACACAGCACCGACTTTTCCTGTCTCCCTGGCAAAGCTTTTAAACGTTAGCTGTTTTCTTACCGTTTACTCCGTGAATAATGTCTGCCAGCAGCCTGGAAAAGAAGTGAGAGAGGGAAATGCTTCTGTAAGTTTCTAGCAGAGGAAGAGAACACATATCTAAGCCCCTGAAAGCTGGGATGCAGGGGAGACGCGAATGCATCGAGCGTAGTCTCGAAAGGCCTCACACCAACAGGAGGTGGCACTGATTCACTCCTTTGCAACGTCCTCCTGTGCGGATGCTGCGGCGTGCAGCAAACACAGTGTGTCGCCAGTCCGGCTGCATGCTAAGTGTATTTTGTGGGTCTGTCTGCTCAATGGTGAAGATCTTAAGGCTCAAGAATATATATATCCGATTTCTGTGTCTTTGTTCTGTGGCCAGAACCAGGATGTTCAGCAGCAAGAAAAGAAGGATTCGTGTGCAGAAAGAGGAAAGTAAGTCACTAAGGAGTGAAACTTCTAGAGTTCCTAAGAGACTTTCTTTTCTACTTCATGATCTTGGACCATAGGCCTGGTTTCCACCAAGGTACTTATAAAGACAGTGTGAGAATACATTGTGAAATTTATGTTGCTATCTTGTTCTGTGTCTCTCCTTGTTGTGGGAAAAGCCCCATCCTTTTTCTGCACCTCCTCACTGTAGTCCTTATCCTAAGGAAATAGACATCAGTCTGTCTTGCCCAGAAAGATCTCCTTGACCTCTGGTACACTTAGGAGAGAAAAATATCTGGCTTTGCTCTTGGGCTCTTCTCTACACCTATGAAATCACCAAGAACAGAATATGGACCTGGTAGGGGATTTGTACCAGCTTTGCTCTGTTGTCCCCCATCCCATCTCTCCCTCAAGAGAAAGGTGCTAATCTTTCTGCCTCATTTTCCCTGTCATTTGTCCCTCCATCAGGAAGGTAAGGACATGTTTCCATCCATCCAACTGGTCCCACTGCCACACAGGCCATAGGGATGATCATCCTTGCTCCACATGATTGCAATGATAGAGGGAAAAGTCTGAGGAGAACAGGGATTGGTGAAGAGGGGAAAGAAGAAAGATTAAATGCTTAAGCAAAAGTACCCAACCATCAAAACAGTATTGTGATACAACAAAGAGGCTAAGGAGAATCTTTGTTCTTGTTACAGTTTTGGCATCCTTCATGTAGTATCACTTCACACGAAATATTCCTGTGCCTAATAATGTGACAAAGAAGCTATTTTTCCTTCCAGGAAAGTCTTTGAAGGGTTAAGAATTTCAAAATGTTTCTAAACAGCTAATAATAATTTAAAAAATAATTAAAAGCTGAATAAATTAAACTGTTCTGATTTTAAAATACTTTTTGTTGCATTTTTTCCTCCAGTATTAATGTGCTGAACTGTCTAGACAAGAAGTCAGATGAAAATAAAATATTTTCCAGAATAAAGTGAAGTCTGCTAAGAAGGGAGGGGTGGGAGGAGGTGCTGTAAGATCTGGTCACAATTCTCGTTACCCGACTCTGGTGTCAGTGTCTGTGCAGTGTAATAAATTAGAGAGTTTTCTTTATTCTGTGTTGAGTCTGCTGTGCCTGTGATGGTAATTGCAGAGTGATCTTTCCAAGTCCTTATCTTGACTCCTAAGCCTCTCAATATCTATTTTCTCCCCCGTCCAGCTGAAAAGGGGAGTGATAGGGTGACTTTGGTGGGCATCTGGCCTCCAGCCAGGGTCAAACCACAACACCGCTCTACTTAATTAACACCATGAGTCAGTTTAAGATTTCCCTGTATTTTTGATACCCATAGATCCTTACAAAGCATAGTTATTTTTGGCAGCTCTCTGAGTGGGACATGTCAGACCCTCGGAGTAACTCACTCTGCTAAACACCTCTGTACCAAGAAGGAATCACAACTCACCTGGACTTGTACATCAGGTTTGGTTTGTTTGACTGGCAGGCTGATGGATGGTATCTTTTCACCTACAACATGTGTCTGCTATGTATGGACATACTAGTACATGATAAATGTGGAAGTCTCTGTGCTCAGCTATAAAGAGCAGCTGACAGGAGGCGACGTGTTTTAATAACTGTTTTGATTTAATGAACATTGGGCAGTTATGCTGCTACTAGAAGGGAGCAAGAAAACATTTTAAATGAAAAGTCACTGTGAACTTCTTGTATTGAGGTAAAAATCTCCAGCTGACAGTTATATCCTCTTTTTATCTTATCTTCTCAGAGAATCTCTTTATAGATAATGTCTTCGCACTGTGCCCAGTGAAGGTATCTGGGATTAAAGGGGGAGACTTGAAGCCCAATCTAAGGCTCAATAAAAATCTCAGACTCTCATGCAGGGCAGGTTTGAATCCAAAAAGGTGAATGAGGAAGCAACCTTGTGATGCAAATCCTTAAGATACATTTTTTTGCACATAACTTGCATATTGTCACAGAGGAGGTAACTGTCCTGTTCCTTCCCCTCCCATGGGAGAAGCTAAACACCAATATTGGTGCTAATGCTCCTAATTATTTAAGAGCCACTGAAAAAATGCCCTGGTTGGCTGAATTAATACCTGCATGGCATTAAATCATAAATTTTGGTACTTGTGTGAAACACGGTGAGCACAAGCTGAAATGCACAAAGATTATATCATTAGGCAGAGGGCATTGTCAAATAAAATTAAAACAACCCCACTGGCTCAAAACCTGATGCAAGCTGTTCCCTCTAGCCAAAGACATGTGTGAAGTGATAATCCTACACTTGTCCAGCCCAAAGGACTGAACCCTGTTCCCAGCTGACCCATCTGCCTGACCCGCGGGAGAGGCTGAAAGCATATCCCAGGCCATGGGCATTGCCTTGGCACAACCACTCAGAAAGTCTGAAAAGAAACTCAGATGAAATCACACAAAAATTCAATTAGAGCGGAGAGAAGAGGTTTGTCTGGTGAACATGGAGCAGGTTTCCATCATCAAAACCAGCCATTCAAACCCCATCTCAATCCTGAAGCCCCCTTGGAGAGATGTGCTGCTAGGAGCATGCTGCAGGTATCACCGTTTCCCACCGCTGCCAGAGGCAGCATCTCTGCACCGAAGTTACAGCTCTCAAAGTATGCTGCTCCATCTTGAGGCACATTTCAAGGGGTAGGTTGTAAGAAATCTTGGTAAATTTTAATCTACCTGTTATTGTGGCAATTAATTAAGAGATTATGAAAACTGCAGTGTTTAGATGTGTTAGCTTGAATCATTTTCAGCATGAATTCATGCTCAGTTTGCCTAACAAAACCAACGGCAGCAGAGCTCCATCGTGCCTTGTGGAAAAAAAAGTACTCAGTATTAAACAGCTTAAAGGTTTTAATGATAAAGAGAATATTAACTATATCATTGCAGTCTCCAGAGTGTCTGCACATACCACTTGAGAAGTCTCAAATTACCATTGTGGTGAATTCAGCTATGAGAGTTAAGATAACATTGTTTGACTTGGTGTCATTTTGAAGGACATGTAGGTAGAATAACCCTACCTATGTATGCATATCACATGTCATATAATCAATTAAGAGACCATGTATATTTGAAGTGAAAGCTGGGCTCCAGATATTAAGAAGAGTAAAATAATCTATGGTGTAATTCTTCTTAATTAACCTTAAAAAAATATGAAGTCATTTTACAGAGGAAAGTACTGATGTGACTTTTGGGGATCTGATGCCACACCTAAATGAGAGCTGGGTGCTCTCCAAAACACCTCCCCTGTCAGGTATGTGGGCCAGGAAGGCTTCAGAGTGCTCTGCAGTCAGGTGCGGGATTGCAATGACTGGCAGATCAATAGCCAGCCTTTATACTGCAACTGATCTTCTTAATACCACTGTGACACCAAAGTATTATCTGGTGGAAAGTCTACCACTGGGATAAGTCAGTGGAATTTTGCTTTAATCTGATTTTATACTGTGTAGTGAGTGAGCAACATTCAAGGCTGCAGATGTATTTATTTGAATTTAATGTATACACCAACTTACATTGATTGCCAGGCAAGCAGTGCAACCCATAGGTTGGTGTTACAGCTCAAAGGTAGGTAGTTTGGGCTATTTGAAGAGAAAAATACTTGAAAGGTCTCAACTATTATTTTTGACACTGTGAAAGTGAAATTTGGGAAATGTTTGTGAAAAAGCAGAGGAGGGGAAAAGATTAAGACACCTAAACCCTTTTATTTACAGTGAAATTAAATGGTTCCATTGATTTGAATTCTCTTCCCATTCGGTGGATGGATGGGAAGGTTCAAAAGTCGTTTAGCTGATAAGAAATCTCCTTTTCTTGAGTGAGTGGGTGGGAAAAGTGGTCAGAGAACTAAGAAATCTATTATGCATCTACAGCTTTAGCTCTTGTGAATGCTGCCAGTCTACTTGATTGAAATGTGGAAATTATGAGGAACAAGGTACTTTGCATGCATATAGATAATCCTATGTTGTACTCAGGCTTTTATATGTACCTTAAAATATGTACAGTCACTTGACAGGAGTGAGAAAGAGCAAATATTAAAGAGTACCTAAATACACTTTGAATTTTTAATTCGGGTAACTGTAAAGACAAATTGTTAAGAATTTGTTTAAGTCTCTAAGCACAGACCTAAATCTGACCTTACAGGTTAATGCAGAGAATGTAAAGGTTTTACAGCTGTTATGGAATGTAGCTGTTTGCAGAACCACAGTCATCTGGCTGCTGTAGGGGAAATAGTTACACAGTGACAAGGATTAAAGTGTTCATTTGGAAAGAGAAATTGCTGTTTGTGCAGGGAAAAGTCTTTTGAGACTACTGTGTTCCTTTCAGGAACAAGGTAAATTGTTAATAAAATCACTTTAAATTCGACATCTAGTTCCAATGAAAAAGGAAATTGAAAAATGTTTAGAAAATCAGAATTTTTAATTGTAAATTGAGCTTAAAGGTCAAAATCCACTAAATTTAACACAGACAAAGGAGAAGAATATTTTGTTCTGTTACATTCAACTGAAGTAATAGTACCCAGGTTCGTGATCTATCAAAATCCAACCCATTTTGGAAGGAAAAGGGTATCCTAAATAAATTGCTATGGATTGTTTTTTGTTGCAGAAATTGGATTAAAACTCATTTACTGTCAGGGCCACTAGGCGTCCAATCAACTATTAACTATTACAATTAGCAGTGCCTGCCTCAGTTCAGGAGGCAAAAGTCAGTTGGGAACTTTAAAACAGAGAGATGTGGGGAGAAGAAAAGGATCAAAGAGAAATAGTTAACAGATTTGGTTTGTATTCATTTCATGGTCACTATTATTTAAATGCCTCTGACTACTTTTTACCGGCTATTTTCTTCATTGCAGGCGTTATTCTGTGCCTCAGAGAAATGTGCCAACTTCTGTGCAATGAAAAAGCAAGTGGATAAAACCAAGAGGGAACATAATGCAAGTGTAAAACGGCCTTGGTTTGTGTAATGACCTGCAGTTTGGTCACATCAACTGCGAAGTTACTGCAGTGGCTGCCACCTAGATGCAGGCTTATCCAAGTGCATTCAGGTTTCCATAACTTCCTTTGAAGGGAGACACAAATTTTATAGCACCTGCTATTTTCTGTGTGCCTCCAAGTGCGGATATAGAACTGAGATGACAGTTTTGAAATACAGGTTCTTCCAAGACCATCCAAGACTCTGCTGTTTAGATATTTATATGTAATCAAACTGCCTATTCTGCATGCAAGGTAATTTTAATTATTTAAAAAAGAACTATGTTGCTGTTCTGATAAAAAGCTAAGAACCTAAGCAGTCTGAGAACTGTCAACAGTTTTTATTCATAAAAAGTAAAATATGGAAAACAATAGGTAGATACTATGTAAAATACCTAGTTGAGAATTATTGGCTCAAAAAGTGGGGTAAAACTATTCCTACAATACATATTTGTATTGCTGTGTATCCTTTTACACTCACCCCTGAACCCATACAATTCTACATATGACTTCAGAAAATTAACATGTATTTTTACAATGCATCTACTCTCCCAATGAATGGACAATTTTGTCGTTTCACTCAGTGTCTGGTTTTATGGTATGGCTCTAACATTAATGTCAGGTACTTCATGAAGATGTAGGCATTTCATGCAACTACCAGACCGAGCAGGAGTACTCCAGGTGAGGTCTCACCAGAACCAAGCAGAGGGCCAGAGTCACCTTCTTCAACCTGCAGGTCATGCTGTATTTGATGCATCCCAGGACAGGGTTGACCTTCTGGGCTACAAGTGTGCATTGCTGGCTCATGTTGAGCTTTTCATCAATCAACACCCCCCAAGTCCTTCTCCTCAGGGCTGCTCTCAATCTGTTCCCTGCCCAGCCTGTAGTTGTGCTGGGGATTGCCCCAGCCTGTGTGCAGGTCCTTGCACTTGGCCTTGTTGAACTTCATGCAGTTTGCATGGCCCCAACTTTTCCAGCCTGTCAAGGTCCCTCTGTATGGCATCCCTTCCCTCCAGCGTATCCAAAGAGGAGCTTCAAATATCTGAGAAAATAGACCTGGATTAAATATCCAGGGATGAGTAGACTTTTATGGGTTGGCCACCTGTCTGAAAAAAACAACAGTCCAGACCTTCTGCACTCTTGCACAAGAAAATTATCTAACCTGTTTATCCATGTTTGTTTGCAGTGTAAAGTGCTAAATATGTTCTTGTGGCAAGCATACAGTAGGAATATTATCTGGGACTGGAGAGGATGCTTGCAAAAAACAAGTATTGCTTTTCTCAAATGGCTTAGGTGTTTTGTTTGCTCATTTCAGCATGAAATAACCAACAAAAGCCACTTACCACTTTATTATTTTCCTCCATCTCTCAATTATATGAAAACATCAGCACTTTATTTAGTCTTTAATTAGCATAATCCAAGTACAAAGTTTAGTCTGGGCAAGGACACAAGGATATTGATTATCTGTCCTTTCCACCAGAGTCAAAAATCACTTCTGTGCTGTGTTTATTAATATAAGTTCATAGCTATGCCATTGAAATCTATCACTGTGATCGACCTTTATTTTCAGGCAGTCAATAGCCATTGACCCATGCAGATAAATTACCGTAGTGAATTTTGCAGTTGCTTGCTCAGACTCTTTTATCAATAGTTGACTTACTGAATGAGCATTCTTTTTTTTTTTCCCTTCCCTTTTGCCTACCAATCAAATAAAAACTGTGTACACAGGTTCAAATAAATATATAAATAAGAAGCAAGTTGCAAATCATTTTACTGTTCTCTGCTTCCACGGGGGTACACGGTACCTTTCTTATTTCTACCTTTTGGTGTCAGCAAAACACCCATTTTACTAACCCGAAAGGGAGAGAGAAGGAATAGTGTTTCAAATAGATGGTCCTGATTCAGGTAAGGAGTATGTTATCCTGTAGCTACAAAAGATGTCTCTCAGATTTTGTAGATCCCAGTAAAATCTCATAGACTTGTCTGCAACCCTTTGGTGTGGATTTGAATTTAAATATACCAATGTTTAGATGTGATAATATTAGATTGTTTTCTCTGTCCTACTTACAACCTAGAGTCCTGCTCCAAATACAGGGTCTGAATCTGGCCTTTCCCATAGATTTGGATAGTTCTGAAACAAAATCTTGGGTTTTCCCAGTTCTAATAATTTAAATAACTTCTTCTCATTTGAAAAATCAAAACAGATTTTTAGATTGGCTTCTGATTTTCTTCATTACAGAAATTTTAAATTTCCAAGGGAAAAATGAATAGCAAAAATGATGTCAGTTTGTTTGTGTCCTTTGCGTATTTGATTTGAAAAGGGCACGTTTTTCAGGCAGCTTCAAAACTGTTTTCTGTCGTTTCAGGAGACAAAGAGGTGGCTTGGTTGCTACTGTGAGGAGCAACACATAAGGTCAGGGATGCAATTCCAATGCATGTCTTGTGCCAATAAGCTAGAAAATCTCTGTGATTGAGTCATCCCCCCTAAAGTTACTGTTTGGAGGGAGAAGGTGAATTCAGTAGATCAGTATCGCACTTGTGTCTGTTGGGATTATTATTAAATGACACAACTCTATACAGGGCTCTGAGAGTTACATCTTTTTTCCAGTTCTATGTAAAAGTAACTGATTAAGGCTAAAGGATTTTTGTGCTAGATCCATGAGACATGGTGTGACTATGCTGTTTTGCCCTTCCTTCATACGTAGTTCTCCTCCCTGCTATCCATAGTGGCTGTACTTACATTAGTGGGTTTTTTTAAAAGTGATGGTATGGTTTGGAAGCTAAGCCTCTGTCAGGACCCTGAGAGTACTAATTGCCCTTAATGGCCCTGATTATCCACATGTGGAGCCTTCACCCACCTCTGCACCTGAGCCTAGGAGCCCTATTTTGGTGACATGCCTGTCTTCAGCTCTATTTCCTGCTGATATTAGCAAAAGGGGTTTTGGACAAAAAGTTTCTGCAGATGCAGAGAGTTTGGGAGAGTCAGAAAGTTGATAATGTTTTAACTGCTGCTGGGTGCAAATAAGAGTTATGAGAAATGCTAGGTGATCAAGGAGGTGAAGGTCATGCCTCTGGAGACCTGTGAAGATGAGCTGCTTTTTGCATGAAATCCAGTGTTTGTGTTCAAGACAATCCTTTGGCCTGTTCCCTTTCTTACTCAAAGCTGGGAATTGCCTGTGGAGCTGTCCTATGCTGCCATTCTGGTAAGTACGAAGTTTTTGCTTAAATGTTTTCATGGGAAAATGGAAGGATGTTTGTGGGGCTTCTTGTGGGATTAGAGTATTGGAATCAGAGGAGAGATGATCGATACTGCTGGTCTGCTGACTTCTACTTTTTAGAGATATTCTCCTGGGGCTGAGAGTGGCCTCCTGTGTGCCAGCTATGAAATGACAAACTAGTCACCTAGTTTTTTGCTCCTAGTCCCTGCTACCATGGCTGCATGTGCAGCCTTCATGTGATATTAGAGCTTTCCCAGGCTTCTCTGCCACAATGCCATCGTGCATCCCTTTCCCCTTCCCTGAATGTGGCGGATGATAAACTGATGGTTTGGTTACCACACTCAACATAACAGTACTGTAGACCTGTCCCTCAAACAGTGAGAGTTGCAAGGTAGGCTGTGGCTGAGAGGGTGACCTCAGTGGTAGGAGCCATGAGATATGGGGCTGCACAGGACACCAGCCATTCTCTTAAATGCAGGTAGGGCCTCCTGAAAATTCTTAAGAGGCTGGCAAAGTCAGGGGCCTGCCACAAACAGCTGTGAGTACAAAATTCTGGGGTAGCTCATATCCTGATGACACCACCCAAGGCTCAATTTAAGGACTCCTAGAGGGTCATGCTCTTCATCCTCTTTCTCAGAGAAAAGGAGGCACTGGATTCCAAGCTTTGATTTATTGCAGGTGTCTTGTAATGGTTGCTGCTGCCTTGGAATTAAGGCCATGCTGCTATCCCTGTAGGATCTCGTATCCAACATAGTCCCAGGTAGGAATATTTCCCCAGTAAAGAGAGTATCAACAGCATTGTGGCTCTGAAGCAGATTTTCTTTATTCTAAACAAAGGTAAAGTGAAGGATTTCAAATCCTGTCATCTTTTTATTCTCTATCTTTTCTATGAAATGAGTATTTGTAAATCAGGTCCATTTCTACCTCACCTTTGCTGAGATTATTTCTGTAAGTTTGGAAGATGGATATTCAACACATAGTAGCTATCTTGAGGCCTGCTTTCTTGTTTGTACGAAGAAGCAAAGTAAAAAATAGAAAAGGGGGGGAAATTATCAGAAAATTGAGTGATGTGTCCATTCAGTTAAGGAATTCTGGTAAGACAAGAATGTCTAACAAGATAAATAAAATGTAGTAGTGTTTATTATTGCATAAATCCATAATATCATGATATAGAATCCTAAAGATGAAAAGTAATGTTTTCTTTTTGAGGCTAGTATCTGTCACTGGGACTGTGAAGGAGGTTAATTGTACTTGCAGTAGCCAAGGCAATGAATAGTAACAAACTCTTTACTTTGTTAGGACTCTTTCAATGCAACAACCTACAGTATTTTAGCACTTTCTTTGTAAATATCAATGTAAACTTGAACAGTGATCTTTAATAGACTCTCTTACATCTTCGAGGGATAAAAGCCTGTGCTTGTTCCCTTGTTTTCCTTATCTGCAGTCCCCTCTGTGTCTCATCTCCCATGATACTCTGTCTCAAAGGCACTTATGTCAGAAGTTTAATTCCTTCCACTCTGGAATGGATGCAAATGAGCACAATACGTTTTGGGGGTTTTGTAATACAAAATCTACACAAATATCTTGGACTTAGTTTTGTTGTGTGGAATGCTTATAGATTACACACCTGTGTAAGTCATGGTTCATGATGTAGACTTTCATGATTTATTTAACAGATTGATGTTGTTCTTGTCTGACTAACTCACGTAGTTAAGTAACACAGCCTTTTATAAATTAGCATAATGGCAGCTTTTTCCCCTTTGGCAAAACCCAAGTGGAAATTGTCCTTTCATTGGGTATGTGTGATAGGAAATAACCATGCTTGGATGAAGTAAATGTGGTGTGGTCATGGGCATGGAACAAGTCGCAGTTTATCTTAAGCTTTAGTCAAATATTTGCGGTGGAACTGGGTCTGCTGTTTGCTGAGCCCAGCTGCTAAGGAATCCTCATAGGATACAAGCTAACTCCACTGTCCTTTCAAATGTATCGTGCCATCTCAAGGGACCGCCAGCGATCAGGACCCCTGTTTGCGCTTCATCTGAAAGACTCTTCCTAGTAGCTGAGTACATCCGTCTGCGAGATACTGACTCAAAGCAGGCCTGAAAGGCAGAGCAAAAGAGAGCCAATTTAGAGGAGAGAGCGTTTCCTTCAGGTTCTCCCCTGTGCCAATTGCTTTCATCTGTACTAGGCTTTCTTTGGAGATTTCCTGTAAAAGAAATAAACAAAATAGATTCTCGCCGCCAACTTAATATAATTCAGGATGTTTCTATCGCAAAGAGTGTGAAGTACAATTGGGTGTTCTAATCATAGTAAGTACTGTATAATTAGTCTTCCAAATGAATGTTTCCACTCATCAGGATGACTAAATAACTTGTTGAGTAAAATTCTTAATTTACATAACTAAAAGCCAATAACAGCTTCATCTCCCTTCATCTGATTATATTCTGGTTTTATTTCCACATTTCATTGGCCACCTGCCACTCTCTAAAGGATAGGAGGTAATTAGAACCAGTGATAGTGCAGTATTGTTATACTTTTTACAGCACAGATGCAGTTGGGTGCTTTTATCATATCTGGTACAATTTTGTGGATAATATCATTATGTCTCTGCTGCCCATAAATTTAATTGGAAATGTGAATCAATTGAAAGTGCGTTTTAATCTCTGCATCGTAATACATTTTGCTTAACATAATGGTACTTCAAAGTTTTAACCAAATGTGTTGTGCTGTGCGCAGGCAGCAAATCTTCTGCTGCCTCTTAACTGTTCTGTATGCACATATACTTGCACAGAAACTTTCTTCACCGTGGTAAAAGAGTTACTGTACGAAATGCCATTGACAGTATACTGAAATAATGAAAAATACCATTAAATGCTAATTATTATGATTCTGACTTCTGCATTGCGTTTCACACAGATCAAGTCACCATAGAGCATCATAATAAATTGCTGCAAGTACTGAAATTGTTTACATGTAACTATCTCTTTTTAAAATGACTGACAGTCAATGTTATTTAAGTGTCTTTTTTCACTGTAGTGCTTGTTTGTTTTTTTTTAACTTGGCTATTGCAAAACAAGCATAACAGCTTGAGAAAAAGATTATTCTGCAGAGAGAAATTTAAAGAATATATTAGCAAAGAGATGAAGAAAATACAGATGTTTTGAATGACCACTAACCAAAGGCATATTATCTGAAATTCTTTTAATACAGGGAATCTGATGTAGCAGTCAAACATTCTATTGGTATTCCCAGAACTGAAACTGATCTGCATCCCATATTCTGTTATTACACTTTGTGCCTCTTTCTTTGCCTAACTTGGACAAATATACCTATCCAAAGTATTATATATCCCCTGAGTTGTTGCTTCTATTCACCATCCATCTTATCTTTGAAGATATCTTAGGGCTTGGCATTATGACTAATCACACTGATTCTTAGTCTTTTACTTAATTTGTCATTGACTATATTGTCACTTTTCTCTTGCTTCACAGTCTGGTTTTTCTCATTCTCTTCCTAGATATATATTTTTACTGTTGTTCCTTTTCAGGTTCTGTATCAAAATCAGAACGTGTTATACCACCTCATACTGACATTCACTTGCGTAGCGTTCTTTAGCAGTGCGTGCTCTTCTTAGGCAGATCGGACAATGGTTTTTGTCTTGGTATAAAGAAACCTTTCCAGTTTCTTCCTGTGATTGTAGCTGAAACTTCTCTAGGAGTTTCTGCCTTCCTTAGCCATAGGTTATGGCTGTGTAGTTGCTCTTCTTTCATTCAGTATTTAAACTGTCTTCACTTCCATTTGGTCTTTTTCCAGTTTAACACTTCAGAAGCCTTTTTTTCTTCATCTAGTAATCATGTGTGATCTGCTATTTATCACTCCCATATGTCTAATTAACCTGCTCCTTACAGATTTATGCCTCCTTAGGTCTGGATTTTCTGCTTTTGATGTTGTCCGTATGTGTGCATGTGATTGTCCACACAGACTCTTGAAATTTAGATGTGCAACATGTGCTTGATTTGCACTTTCCATACTTGCTTTTGCACGTGGATGAGCTTATTTAAAACTAATTAAATGCTAGTGCTTTTTGTCTATGCCATTACCCAATTTGCTTTAGCCTATTTATGTATACAGACTAGATGTATCAACTGCATGAAGTTTTAGCTCTGGTCTCTGAGGTAGAGTACAAATCTGTCTTTAACTCTTGTACCTGTATAGCTGAAGATATTTGGGGTTTTTTTCTGTTATGTATAGAAAGTGCTCATGTGATTCCAAGCTGCTGTAGTGACATAACTTTTTATTCTGCCTTTGGAGAAGAATGTTTCAAGGAAAGGGTCTGAACCATTGTTTTCTTCAGTAACTTGAAATTTCTGCTGGAAATTACTCTTTGGTAACTAAATGCAACTGGGGCCAGACAGGCCTTCTCAAAGGTTTGTCAGTTTTGAGACTGGGAGATTATAATGACTGTTTAGCAGCATCAACCCCCTGAACTTTTATGAGTATACAAATCAAAGATGGGATTTCTAAGTGCCTAAACATTTCAAGCTTCTCATCAACTTGCAAAGGAACTTGAGCTTCTTTGTAGTGAAGACTCTGTAATACCCCTTGGCTAATAGCACAAGCAAGTAGCTGATTCCTTCTACCACTGCTCCTTTGTTTATTGCAGGTTATTTATTGATCTTATGTGGTTGCAGGTTTGTTGTGAGGTTTAGTGGGGTATTTCTGGGGACAAACACACTCCTCACCCTGTTGCTTCATCTTTCTGTGAATTAAAGTTCAATGTCTGAAGATGCAAGGTAAATGGTGACTTATGACACCTTTTAATGTCACCTTCAGTTCAAAGGGGGGTGGGAGCATTGGCAGATTTGGTTGTCTGCCATTGTGCTGTTGTGCAGAGACTTCTGAAAGAAACAATTGATTTGTGCTGATTGTGTCAGTGTAATCCAGACTTGTGGGGCAAAGCATAAATATTTAACTTACAAAATATTTATTTGAGAAACTGGTTAAGAAAACCTTGTGCCTCCCTAGACAGTAAATTGTTCTCCAGATACAGTGTTAATCACACAAGGCTGATCTAATTGAACGTTCTTCATCCATGCTTGTCAACACATGGCTTAATTTGGCTTTTTAGATCCCTATTTTGGTCAGAGAAACTGCCCAAACTTCTCAATGGTTAAAATAGATTGTGTGAGAACTATTTAATAGGTCTCCTATTATGAAATCAGTTGGAGGGGTGGGGAAGATGGCAGCGGCCCAAGGAAATCACCAGGAGACTTCTTGAAAATGAAAGCTGTGTGATATTGGTGATAAGTTTCTGTGCTGACTACCAGTTTTAAGTTAATCTGAGGGCAGAACTTTCACTAACAGATCTGCTCATGTAACAATAGCTGATTTTAACTACTTGCTTTTATCTGAGCTTCCTATCAATTACATATCATATTGTACATTGGCGTTGTAGAAAATGGCGGTAGCAAATAAACATGGTTTTGTCTATTTAAGGGGCTTTGCTAAACCAGGGGAAAAAATATGGTGATATGTCTGTCCTCTGAGGATTTTAAATGGCACAGTTCCAAAGAATAGCTAAATTGGCCAAGTTCTCTAGAGCTGTTCTGCCAAATAGTGTCATGCTCTCCTTATTACATTTGGTGGATGCTTCAGAAAAGGTACTGAACCTGCTTGTGTGTTCTGAAGGCAAGAGTGACCTTCTTTGCTGTCTCAACAGGCAATCTGTTGATGCTTTCAACAGTGGCATGAAAAGACTTTGCTTGCAAACCTTGGTGATCTCATTAATAACACACATAATTAAGTCCCTTTTAACATCCTCACTGAGTACTCCTACTTAAAAGAATTTTGCAACTAGATGTCAAATAGGTAAATACTTTTTTTTAAACTTTTGTAAATACAATTCAAGGACAATAACTTAAATTTGTCAGTGTTCTAAAAGAATAGGATTTGCCTCGGCCACTCACTTTAATTTGTAATTTTTTTGAGCTGCCTTACAGTAAAACCTTTGCTCCAGTTTTGCTTGATACTCAGTCCTACTGAAGGCCTGATGTAGTAGTTCTGCAACAAGAAATTTCTACTTCCTGTTTTTACAGACTTCTGACCTATGCTATATCTTCTTGGTCAGAAAAGACACCAGCCGAAAAAACCTCAGCAAAGTTCCTTTATTTAACAGTAATGTAACATCTTTCGTGGTTTTAGTCCTTATTCTTAAAACAGTTGGATTGTGAAGTTAGCCTTAAATTGAAGAATTGGTAACATATGACAAGGCTCTGAGTCATAACTCCTAAAACTTGTTTCTTGGGATGATATGGAAGGCTGACATGTTCCACAGATGAAGTTGAACTTGGGTTTTCAAAGATTATAGAGGAGGTGTGCATAGATTACTTTTTTTTTCCACTAACTTTCTCACACTTCACTGTGTCCTGCTGTCATGCTGCTCAGCCCTTCAAAGGAGCCTGCACTGCAGAGGTTGTGCTAAGAGTACCTTTTTCATCAGTACACCTTCCGCTTTCCCAGCTCAACATTAGATCAATAACAAACTACTTGAGTTTGTGTTGGTCTGGTTCAAAACCATGGAGCTCTCTGAAATGAAGTGCATTGGGGGTGGGAAGTGCATGTATGTAACCAGTCTAATCATGAGATGTTTGAGAGTTCTGCTGTTGAGATGTGTACTCTACGACCACTGATGAAGAAAAATTAGAAGTGGTAGTAGAAAATCAGAGGAAATACAAAGTTTGAAATGGAAGTAAAAAGTCTTCTGTACACCACACCCCCGAGCAGAATTCAGAAAGATCAAAAAATAAGCTCATGGGTTGAAAGGCTGATGTACCATCGGTAAGCGCTGCCAGTTAAAATTTAGTGTAACATAAAACTCCGTCAGGCAGAGCGAAAAACCGTGGCAGAAGACTTAGAGGTGAAACAACCACAGATGATAATCCCCTTGAGGCCTAACTCTGACTCTAGAAACTGCAAAGCGTTGCCTTAATTTCTTTCATGAGTAATAGTACTCTATTACATGCTTTTGAGCTATGAAGCCAATGGAAATACGTTGCATCTGTTGATAGGAGCAGTCACATTGGGAGGAGTACAAGAGCTTCAGGAACTCAACATTTAAGACTTTCTATAAGATCTGTCTGCTGCTTTTGATTATTCTTATGTTGAGTTTGTCTCTTGAGTGAATATATTTTTCATCTTGCTGTAAGAGAGACTTGGATTGAAAAACCTAAGGATCGCATGTTGAGGATGAAGTGTAATACCATTCAGGAAGAAAGCTAACACTACTGGGATGCTAATCTTTGATGTAAATAATCTTATTTAATATGTATGAGGACCTTGGCTTTCCCCTAGCAGTGCACACAGGGAAGTTTTACTGGTTATTTACCCCACAGAGCTTTAGAAAAGCCTGACTGAATTGTCCAAGTAAGCTTGTTTATTGCTGTTCTCCCTAGGCTGTACAAGCAAACACTGCCTCTTGCTTAGCTTAGACAGCAAGATTGAAATTACAATTTGTGGCAATGGAAAGGTGACTGATGATTTTGGTGTGCTCAGGACCCGTTTATTTTTTGCAGACCAGGATTAGTTGTTGCTGTTTCTGCTATGTAGGTTGGAACTCTTTCATAACTGCCTACGGTGCTTGGAGACCTGGTTAAAATAAATGGCACCTGGGTCTCCAAATCCTTGAGGTGACACGGAAGACTTCAGCCTTGGTCCATATGTGTCTCAGCTTTCCAAATAAGGAAAACCAGACTTCCAGACTTTGTGTTTGACATTAAGACAGAAAACTTTCCTCCACTGGAATCTGCAGGAGCTGCTATGGTAATGTAGGGCAGGTCTGCAGAGAGAGAAATTGCCTCTTGGAGTGATCGCTGAGTGAAGGAATTGCTTTGGAGCTGCTTTCCATCACCACCTTATAGCTAATCTTGTAGGGAAAGAACTGTCCCATGTGATGGCATGCAAGATGAGCAAAACTATCCTCTGCCATGGTTACTGAGAAGGAAATAGTAATTTCTCCTGTTTCTAGATATTTTGAGATGCTGCTAGGATTTAGGTTAATGTTAAGATAATATTATGTTCCATCTTTAAATTTTTTCTTCATATGAAGATGTTAAAGCAAGTACTTATATTGTATTATTAATAAGCCAAGAGATAAACTACAGGTTTTTAATTCATTCTTCTAACTTATACATTCACTTTGATTATAGAGACATAATTAGGATGGGTAATTACAAACCCTGTGTTTCCTAGTAACATATTCATGCAGTAGTAGCTATGGTGTTTTACAATATCAAGCTCATATGTAAAGCAAATTATCTATTTAGTTGGAATGATATCACTAGAGCCAAATTAAATTCTCTGATAAGCACAACTATTCATTAGCTGGCTGCACATTATCTAAAAGCCACTTGTATCTCAGTAACAAAGTTGGAATATTATCCTATCCTAGATACATTTGCTCTCAAAAGCTTAATATACAAGTTTAACTAGATCAGCTGAGACAGTTTTGTTTTTCAATTTCCTAATTAACTTGAATTAAATTGCTGCTGACACATCTGTCTTAGAGTTGGCTTCACTGAGCTTCTGACCTGCTGCAAAATCGCTCTTAGGGAGGCTAAGATCTACTTCTGAAATGACAGAAAGGAAAAGTTTTCAATAGGCAGCTGAGTGAGTTCCCCTTCTATCGATTGCTTTATGCTGTTGAATTTTAAAATGCACTGTTAATAGTATATTAGGTGCTGAACATGCTGGGGAGGCGTCTTCAGGTATTTAAATCAAAATAAGTAAAATATTGACCAAGCTGTGCTCGGTAGCTCACTGAATAAAATTGAAGCAGTATATTTCGGTTTCAAACAATGCATTTGTAGGGATTTATTCCAGTTTAAATCAATGCTTAAGACTCCCCACTTTCAATTGATTTGGTGCCAATTTGTGTGCACAGGCAAAATCTGAGAGGTGCTGTTATACTGATCTGAAACTTGCGGGATGATTTTTACTTTTCCTTTAACGCTTTCCTGTGTCGTCTTCTAATTCCTTAGTACACCAGGTAGATTTTCCATAGGCAGGTGTCAGGGGAAAGGTGGGGTGAAGTACTGTTTCTCTGTCCATAGCAGAGTAGAGGATGGATGGATGGATGGATGGATGGATGGATGGATGGATGGATGGATGGATGGATGGATGGATGGATGGATGGATGGATGGTCGGTCGGTCGTCTTGGTACTTGTCTTCAGAAATCCAAGGTAGGATCCTGCACACGTGTAGCTGTCCCTGAGAAGGACTTGGGCCTGGCAACTTTCACAGAATCACAAGGTTGGAAAAGACCTTTAAAGATCAGCAAGTCCAACCATTCCTGACCTAAGCTAAACCATATCCCTAAGTACCCCATCTACCCTTTTTTTAAACAGACCCAGGGATGTGACTCAACCACCTCCCTGGGCAGCCTGTTCCAGGCCCTGACAACTCTTTCGCTAAATTTTTTTTTTCTAATATCTAATCTAAACCAGCCCTGGTGCAGCTTTGTGCCATTTCCCCTTGTCCTTTGAAACAACTAGAAAAATAATGGAAGGCAACTCTCGTATTTTCAGCACTTTATACCAATAGTCTGTCATTCCTGATGCAGAATTCTAGGTTGATAAGACAGTACAAGATTTGGGGTATTTCCTGTCAGTCTGAGTAGGATGCTTTATCCAGAAGATAATGGTCTTCAATGACCCAATGTTTCATAAGTGCTTGGTCTTACTTATGTACCAAGTACTCAGTCCTTGTCATTGTAAGGTATCTTGCACATATGTCCAGTACTACTGCTCTATTTTATAATGAGTTAATATTCCTAGTTTATGCATTATGGCCCTGTTTATAGGTTGGTTTTGATACTGTGTAAGTCTGCTGATTTGAATGTTAGTATTACTTTCTTGCAGTGAGGAATTGAGGGGAAGAAAACCCCAAGCATTCTGTCTGATTCAAAGACACGTAATATCTAGAGAAAAAAAAAACCTATTTTTTTATTTCTTAAAGCTTAAGTGCTATTCTTAGCTATTAATTAAAGTATACATGAAAATATATATATTGATCCATTGAGTGTGGTCCACTTCTGAGACTCAGATCTTAATCTCAAAGTTCAGGGCAAAGTAAAACAAGGATTTCTATTGGGTTTATGTCCTGGACTAGAATATTCTGTAATAAAGCAAATATATTGTCATTGAAAGAAGCTTGCACGGTAATAAGCAGAAAGAACAGAGGCCCCCTTCCATAGTGGTTCAGAGTTGTTTGGAATAAATAGCACTGGCTCATAGATATTTCCTTTGAAGCAAAAAAGAAGTGTCACTGCTATGATCCTCCAGGAGCCCAAAGCTTTGAGCTAGATTTCCTGCACCTTTTAAAAAGTGAGGCTTCTAGTCATTGACATCAAATATAAACTAGAAAAACGAACTTCTTAAAGGGTAGAGAAAATACAAAGTGAAGTGGAAATAAAATAGGCTTATAAACCTATATCTTCTTCAAGTTCTGTGTTCTTTCAGGGCAAATCCTTTTCTCTAGTCTTACTTTCAACCTGGTAAGTTGGGGCTTCCTAAATAACAGTGATTGTTATACAATCTAGTCTGGGTCTCCAGGAAAAGCCATTCTGCCTCCCTGAGGTCTGGCTCTGTGCTCACTGTTTACACGAGGTGTCTCCTGGCCTCTCTGTCAGCTCTCTCCCATGTTAAAAGATCCTTTCTGCTTCTGCCAGCATCTTTTGGGTTTTTTTTTCTTAAGCAATATTTTGGTATATTATTTAAACCTTTTAAGGTGCAGATGGTCTATTAGATGTTGTCTTTACACCTGAACTTCTGTTCCATGGACTAAATATATCTGAATTCTGTTGCCAAGCACTGGAGTTCTTATGCCCTATGCCAAAATCCCACCTACCCTTAAATCCCTTGTTTGCTGTCAGTGTGCCACTTGAACCAGAGGTGAATGAATTCTTGACATGGATGATAGCAGGAACACAGATGTTATATAATGAAATGAATGAGAGTACAAATTGTGCCAAGGTGTGTTTTCATAATGAAGGTACAGCTCTCTAGTATCCTGTTTTTATTGATGCATTGTGTGGGGAATTTGAGTGTAGCAGGTTACAAAGTTTTTACTTTACCATCAGCAACTGGTGTGCCTGTAGGAGACAGTTTCATTCTTTAAAATGTGGAATTCTCCCCTGTCTTTCTCTTTAAAACTTGTAGGTAAAATGCAAATCAATGCCATAGTGATATAATAATCTGCAAGTTAGTCTGACCCATAGTGCTTACTGTTGAAGTGGAGGTAGATATAATAAATGATAAATATTTGGAGTTGTGTATTCCCATTACAGCTAAATGTCAACTCTGTTCCTACTGCAGTAGTTACTGGCAGATGTGGGAATATATAACTTAATCCTCAGGTGTCTGGGGGTGCTTGGTTCAAATGTATGATATGTAAGCAGGTATAGTGAGAGATGATCCTTGTAAGGAGAAGAAAAGAATGTCTTAAACACCAGCTGTATTATGTATTTAAATGGTAGATATAACTTAAAAGACATTTTTACATGGAATGAAATGAGTAAACCACCAGTGCTAGCCTACTTCTGAATTAATTTTCCCTACTGTGGATGATGTTAGTTAACCACATTTGTAAAAATGGGCTAGCTATTGTATTTGCTTGCCCGAAGGCCCAGATTGGGGGGTGGGGTGGGGAGGCATCTGAATGTCTTACTCTACTGATCCAGGGGTCTGAGCTTGACATCTGTGTTTTCGTATGTCCTGTGGGTTGTATTCCTGTATGTTGGCCAATGCACCAGTGTACTGAACAGCTACAGTTCTTAGTCTTATGGATATGTTTAATGTTACAAACCTATGCCATAATGAACACAGGATGCCTTTACCAGGCATAAAAAACATGGTTGTGTATGCCTGAATTTAGGTACATAACCTTGAAACTTCTGCCCTGGTAAACAAAGTTACTTTTACATAATAAGATAGGATTCTAATTTAACTAGATTGAGTCAATGCCTCAGTTAATAACATGCAATCAAGTGTTACTTGCTACAACATTTTCCACATGTCAAGCATTATGCATTAATAAGATTTATTAGTAGGTAGTAAATAGTTACCATCACTGGCTTCATTAAGGAAAATATATTTCCAGTATGGAGGGATACCTTCAAGAAGAACACAAGAAACCCCAAACAAACATATTTGGAGTCTGGAAGTTTTAGTTAAGTCTACATTTCCACACTGAACCAACTACTTGTTTTCAAATCTTAGCTACATTAGAAGATGAGTGAAGTATTGTCCCACCATTTAATTACTGCAGAACTGTGGCATTTGGTCAGTCTGCTGAAGCAGAAATCACTAAAGAAACTGAAGGTGAATTTGGTCTTTTGATCTGTGGATTAACTTGTACAAGTCCTATAGGTATAGTGACAATAGACCTAATAGAAGAAGAACAAGCTCTTCTCTTGTGCAAAGGCATGGTAATGTCCTAGGGAGTGGTAGAAGGAGGAGAACCCACTTTGTTAATAGGAGTTCTCTAGCCTGCTGTGCTGAGCTCCAACTTCAGATGAGAAATATAATAAAAGGAGATGCTGATCCAAACCAGACAAGGTTTTTGGAGAGGTCATACCTCCTTAGTGTTGCCATGGTACTTAATAAGTAAGGATACATGTGAAACCTGGCAATGAAAACTGTCCAATTTATTGTCTACCGCTAAAGATAAGCTATTTTCTGCTTGCAAGTTGATGAGTGTTTTGGATCCTTCTGCGCTATAAGACTTGACCAAATAGTCTGATCAAACAATTTTCAGTGTGACTGTCCTCCTTAGCCTGTTTGTTTTGATTGCTGGCTTTTCTTTGCATGCACTGTTTATTGTTGGTTCAGCTTGGATGTCTGAAATTTCCAAAGCAAAACAACTGCTGGTGGATAATGTGACTAACAAGTATCCTTATTCCCATGTAAATAAGGGTAAAAGTGTGTTCACATAACTTTCCTGTAAATACAGCCCTCTTTGTTTGAAGTGAACATTGAAGGAGACAGCCAACTATGAAGTTTTAGGAGTGCAGATGTTTATAGAATACTTCAAATTAACTGGTATGGGAACTGTCCCGGATTTGGGATTCTCTTGGGTTGGGTTACAGATTCTTGGAATGATGACTTTTAATTTCTCCTATATGTACTGTCAACCCACGCTTTTAAATCTTACCAGTTATCCCAGGCAAAATCAGGGTGATTTGCACCGCAATATTCTTCTAGGAAAGGGATGAGATGAAGCTCATACATTCCAAAATAATCTGATCTGAATAGTGTGTGACACAAAAAGGATGACTGTGAGTTGTTTCTCTAGTTTTGTTTCCTCTCAAAGATGGAGTACACTCCAGAGACTTATATCCTTCTCAATTGTTTTGATTGTGTATGTGTCCACGTCCCCGTGGGTAACATCTATACGCATTTATTTTTTCTACACCCCTGCAGTGATTTAATCTGAGAGCACTGACTTTACTCAATTTATGCTGAGTATGTCAGCTGAGGTTTTGGACTGGACTACCTTACACTGCCTTTAAGAAGGCTAGATTAATTTTCCATTAAACTATTTCAATTTAATTTTTCAGGCATGAAAACTTGAAGCAGTCTTTCTAGATACAAGCCAAATCTTAGCTTATACTTGTGATGCAAAAAGTAATTCTACTTGGACATTTATATATTATGCCAATTAAAGGACCTTGCTTTGAAAATTGTATTTGGTTCTCAATTATTCACTCTGAAATATAGAAACAGAACCCTTGCTTCTATATTTACTCTTTTGTGGTAATACTGACATATCGAAAGAACCCAAGCATACAGTTGATGTAGTTGACAATAGTATGTACAAGGCAATTTTTGTGAAGAATAAAGCTGTTGTAGAGAACCTCCCCCTAAAACTCCACACTTTCTTGGTGAGATAGGAGAGGCAAGTACCAGAGCCCTCCAGGTCAGGAGTACCAAACACAGAACACAGGTAGAAGTAAAAGGAAAACTTCCAAAGAGTACATGACTTTGATGATTCAATCTATGTATTGGCCTACCTAAGTCTATCTCATCTGGACTTGATGGGTTCAATGGGCAGTTAACTACTCCAAATGAATACTGGAACACAGAATTGCCTGGAATCTAGATAACTTAAAATGGAAGTATGGTGTTTGGCAGAAATCCTATGTTTAACCTTCATCTCATACTTATCCCCTACTAATGTTTCCTTAACAACAATTGTTGGAGACTGTGTAGTGAACTAAGTGGGCTTGTGATCAAAGTTGTAGGGACAGTGTGTGATTTTTATGTAGGTTTTTGGGTGGGTTTTTTTTGTGACTCTAATATAGAACCTTGCATTGAGAAAGAGAGGAGATTTTACAGATCTTGTCTTTTATTTCTTTTACACCTTGTTGGAAAACTTATTGAAATCTCTAGGAAATATCCCTTGACTTTAGTGGATCCAACTGTTTCAGTTCTGGGGAAGAAAGCTATTCCAAGTTAACCTCACAAAGTTTAACAAGCAGCCAGAAAAGAAAAAAAATTAAGAATCCAGAGAACAATCACCATTGGTGAGTCAGGTTCAGTTTCTCTTTATATTCTTTACTTTTGTTCACATGTGTTGGGATGTATTTGTTCATAGTCACTTGTAGAGCAGCTCCAGTTTGGAGCAGCTCTCTGCAGGTCTCCCAAATGTCTGTTATGCTGCCTGGTTCCAGCTTGGTATCAGAACCACACAGTCGTTTGTTTCCTGGCAGGGTTGGGTTAGCTTTCAGATCTCTGGAGGTGATGTGTAGCACTATCCTGGTACTGAGAGCACCAGGACAATTACCCAGGACTTGAATTTCTTCACATTAATCTCTCTTCTAACTCTTTGTTAGCCCAGTATCATCTGTATATCACCAGTTACTAGGGTAGAGATTCAATATGAACGTGGTAGTTACTATGTTTTTGTCTAAGTACTTCTAGAAACTATATACATGCAAACTATATGTAATGTTTTTCCCCAAAAAGGAAAAATGGTGACAGAATAGTTGAATTGAAGGGAAATGTTTGCTCTTCTCTGCCTCTCATATGACGAGGCCCTGCACAGCACATATAGTTTACAGGATACTGTGCCCATTTGGGTGGGGAATATATATCAAGGGGGGAAACCCCTATAGTTTTTACCCTGTTAGGAAAGATCAGCTCACTTTTCTCACTTGAATAGTGGGGAAGCTTTTTTAACTGCCTTTTTTTTTTTTCTCACGTTTATGCTTAAGGCCACCAAAATTTATCCAAAGGCCACCTAATGTTGTTTGCTCAAGCCTTGTCATGCTGCATCAGCCCCCTTGGAAGTGCAGAGTGATCAGGAACAGCTCCCCACAAAGACGTTTAGCTCTGAAAGATTCTCATGTCCTGGGAGGGTTCAGTACTGGTGTAAAAGCTTTTCCCCACCCCTACTGAATTCCAAAATGAGAACAAATTGACCTGGATAAGATGAATTACCAATTTATTTTAAAAACAGAGAAAGCTCAAGTGCAATTGATCGGAATCAATTGTTTTATTGAACAGTGTAAAAAATAACTTGTATCTAAATGGAACACAGTTATTAGGGTTGGATTTCTCATTTAAAATTTAATAACAAAAACAGATTGGGAAAGGGAGAAATTTCGGTCACATGCTCTGACTTGTCTGGCCCTGTGTGGAGCCTGGAGTTGGGCTTGATGATCCTTATGGGTCCCTTCCAACTCAGGATACTCTGTGATTCTATGAAAGGGTCTGTGTAGCATCTCTGTGTTAGGTATGTTTGAGGAAGTGGCATTGGGGATGCGCAGAAGGGAACATGAACGTATGGCTGGGTATGTAGTCATGGGAGCAGGTACCCCTGAGGGGCTGCAACATGTAGGTGACCCATACTGGGTCAGAGGAGCAGGGAGATGGAAGGAGCATTGCAGGAAAACAAGAGGTGGCACAGGCACAAAAGAGCCCCAAATGTCCCATGTCACCCATTCACACATTCAAGGGCTCAGCATAAGGAAAAAGTGAGATAACATGACACTAGGAGGGTGGGAAGGAGATGAGTTGGACTTGAACTGAGCCTCAGGAAAGAGGAGAGAAGTTGTTTCCCTAAGTCTTTTTTCAGTAGGTTTTTTTCTACTACAAAAGTTTCCCCAGTGCCTAAATCTGTAAGTAAAAATCGGTGTTAATTGTCAACAAGTTAAATAAAACTTCCTAAGCTGGAGCCTATTCAGCCTGCAGTTCTGACTTCACTTGGATTTAGTGATTCCCTTCCCTGCATACACTGTGACACACTCAAATGTTTCCCTTGCACTCCCATACACTTTTCCCCACAGACACCTCCCCTGTCTGCTATCCAGAACTAACAGGGGTGAGACAAATCTATGAATGCTGGTTGCTCCGTTTGCCAAATGTTAAAGCTCATTAGGTATGTGAGCACACCCTGGCTAGCAGAGGCTGGAAAATGCCTGTGCCTGTGGTGGTTCTTGTACAGCTGGGTGCCTGAATACCCATTTCGGGGGCAAGTCTTCTTGGGGAGCTTTTTAAGAGGTACCTGGGATCTTTTAAAAGCCTCTGTTTAAATTGGAGACTTTGGAGTGCATGGGAGGAGGGTTTGTAGTTTCAAAACCAATGTGCTGCTGCTGTGAGCCAAGACAATTGAATGGTGGGATCTAGGAGCTGCACCCTGGTAGGGCTGATGCAGGATCCCAGGACTGTCAAAGTTTGGAGATGGCCACCACTGGGTCAGCAGTACATGTAGGAAGATTTCCTAAAGAATCCTGATCCTTTATGCTCTGAGTGCCTAGGGACTCATGCTTGCGTTTGGGGGTAGGGGAGGAAGTAATTAATGGGAATAAAAGCTTCTGCAGAATACCTACTCACAAGTTCAACAAGCAGCCAGCATAGAAACCAGTGAGGCTTTGTTCTGTGTTAGGTCACCTGCTCTGTTGTTAAATTACAGAGCAATTTTTACCTTTTGTGGGAGTGATAAGAGTTTAATCTTAGAATAGGCATTTCCCATAGATTGTTAATATTTGCTAACCAGGCTGTGTAAATTGGCCTATATCTTTGATTTCTCACATAATTCAGGTTTTTCTCTAACCAGGAAGAAGCAGTAACTCAAGACTGACAGAATACAGGTACATTTAAAATTGAAATGCTAAGAACACAAAGTTTTATATGAGTCAAAGTCCTGAAATAAAGTGAATGAGACTAAACTGTATGTGCCTTGCCTTGCATCCATCCTAATCCCTGTACCTCTGAATCTAAAATCCAAACCATACATATTTTAATGTAGGTAAATTAATAAATCTATAGACACTTAAAACCTACATGCAATATTATGTGAGTTCTGCTTTTCTACTCATAACCCACCTCTTAGCCCTGCTCACTCGTGCCTCTGAGGTCCATGGTATCTCAGCACTAGGAGCCATAGTGCAAAGATGTAATGCCATCGTGAAGCAGTGCAAGTGTACTGCTAGGTCAGATTTAAGTCTGTAGCTGGGACTTGCAAGCAAGATATATGGGCTGCAGAAAATCTGCAACCGATGGATGAAACTCTAAACAATTCTGAAACGTACTGAAACTTTTGGAATACACTGAAGTCACTGTGTCTTTGTATTATTTTATTAAGGGCTTGAACTTATCATGCTAAGATGAATGTCTTGACTCCCACAGACTTCTGTGGGGAAGCAAGTGCTTACATCTTCTCTGTCAGTTACTGCTTTGAGCCAGGACACAGAAACAGAGATTAGATATAAATTTGGTTATGGAATATTGTAACATGTTTCTGGCGCTGTCTGACTTCTGGCAGCCTCTCTTAGTCTGCTAATTTGTGATCAATGCAGACCGTATTAAAACGTGAGTAATAAGCAGACTGTCAGCTGAGGTGTTATCAAAGACTGATTTTATTGGAGGACATGGATAGTGACTTGAAAAGAGAACATGTTTACTGAAAACAACTGGATACATTTTTAATGCTTGGAAATTGGATGTAGAAATACCGTTCGTAAAGCTTGCTAATGCCACATAATATGAAGTAGTAAATGACAAATACTCATACAGACCCCTCCAGATCAAGTGGACAAAGGCTTTACTTTGAACATAATGAATTTTGACTCTGCCAAATGTAATACATGCAATCGAGGGAAAGGACATTGCCCAAATGTGAGATTTCATAAGGTCATTCTAGTCTTTGTTAAAACTGAAAGACTCTGAGGACACGATGAGATAAATGGGATAAACCCTACAGTGAGAAGTCAATGAGATGCTATTCCAAAACTGGACAGAAAGGATACATCAACAGAAAAACTAAGTATGCTTTCTGATGGTGAAAGTAATAGTTTGTGTTGGAAAAAAATTGCCTAGGAAGATCTTGATTTTTCCATCCCTTGAATATTCTATGACTTTCTAGAAGGGAGGCTGTTATTCAAGCAGGAATTTTGGCATGGGCCTGATGTAGAAATAACTGTGTAGGGCTTTGCGTTACAGAGGATGTCAAGCAAAATATCTGTAGTGCTGTCTTTTCTATCAAATTATACAAGCCCTAAATCTTAACTCTTCTAAGGGTGTTTTTTTTTTTCTTGAAAAATTGTCTAGCACTCAAAAAAAAAAAAAAAAAAAAAAAAGAAGCCAAAATAAAAACAGTAATTTTGCAGAATTACTATCAGGCAATGATTTTCAAACTCACTGTCATTCCAAATGGCCAGAAAACCAGAAGACCGGTCTGGGTCAAGTGAAACAATGAGTTGTTTTAGCTTTGCTTTCTTTTATTTTATGGCTTTTAAATAAAGTAAAATCAAACTAAGCTATGTTGTTCTTCAAGTGGCAGAGTAGTCATCCTGGCTTTCTTAGACTTCTTTATAAGTGTCTTCTAAAACAAAATTTCAGCAAAGCCAACCTGACTTCTTATACACTCTTCTGGATCCTATATTGCCATGACTTAAACTTCTGTAAGACTAAATATTCCAGCCAGCTCTACTTGTACTTTTTCTTTTAACTCGTAATATCCAGAACTCTTGAGTCTTATTCCACACCTTTTTTTACATAGGGAGAATATGAAACACTTGTCATTCTGTTTAACTGTAACTAAACCGTATTTTCTTTTTTTTGTATAAAAAAGATCCATTTGTAACTGTAATATTATGTTCACTGTTGACTTAGATTGTCACAATCTGTTCTTATGTACAATGATCTGAATTCTGCAATTAAGGAACCAAATTATGTTGAAATTCAGTATCAGTGAGTCAGGTCCAACATGCGTATATGTTTGGATTGCTAGTGGAACTCTAAGATGAAAATGCTGCTCCAGGATAACTTTTTTCATTCATTATGCCAGCTTTATGCTAATGAAAACCTAATAACTTCAATGGATTTCCCCTTAGTTTACACCAGTGCAAATTGGATTGAAAATCATATCCCAAGCACTTTAAGGAATAGAACAAACATCAAATCTATCCTTTTCCACTATAGTGCTGATGTTTCTATCTGCATCTGATGTGCAGTCTCTTATGTCACCTGCAGACTGTTGCATTTATGGCCACGCTGTAGAACCACTGGTTCACCAAAGTGATCTGTGTGCCTGACAGTCTGTAGTGTTGCTGGAAAAAGTGCCCTAAGGACCAAGGAAAACCATGTTTTCATCCCTAGCATTACTTTTGAGATTTCCTGGAAGGATCAAAGAACGTAAGTAGCAAAACAAAAACAAGCAACAACAACAGAAATCCACAAGTTTTTTCAGACTTCAGATTGAAAAATGTTGAAAGCACTGCATAGGCCTGGCACAATCATGCTTGCACCTACAGACTTGTTAATAAAGCTGATAGACAAGTGTAAAACAGGGTTTTGACATATGGGTGCTGGAAGAAATCCCAGACACAGATACAGACTGGGAGAAGAGCTCCTTGAGAGTAGCCCTGCTGAGAAGGACTTGGGGATTCTGGTGGATGAGAAACTTAACGTGAGCCAGCAGTGTGCTCTTGCAGCTCAGAAGGCCAGTGGTGTCCTGGGCTCCATCAGAAGAGAGGTGGCCAGCAGGGACAGGGAGGTGATTGTCCCTCTCTACTCTGCCCTCGTGAGGCCCCATCTGGAGTCCTGTGTCCAGATCTGGGGCCCACAATACAAGAAAGATGTGGAACTGTTGGAGAGGGTTCAGAGGAGCCACAAAGATGATTAGAGGGCTGGAGCATCTCCCCTACGAAGAGAGGTTGGGGGAGCTGGACTGTTCAGCCTGGAGAAGAGAAGGCTGCAGGGGGACCTCATTGCAGCGTTCCAGTACCTGAAGGGAACATACAAACAGGAGGGGATTCAACTTTTTGAAGGGTAGACACTGGCAGGACAAGGGGAAATGGATTAAAATGGAAGGAAGGAAGATTTAGATTAGATACTAGGGGAATGGTCTTTACAGAGAGAGTGGTAAGGTGCTGGAACAGGCTGCCCAGAGAGGTGGTGGATGCCCCATCCCTGGAAGTATTCAAGGCCAGCTTGGATGGGACCCTGGGCAACCTTGTGTAGATCCAGGCCTGGAGGCTGGTGTCCCTTCCTGTTGCAGGGGGTTTGAAGCTCTATGATCCTCGGGTTCCCTTCCAACCCATACCATTCTATGATTCTATAATACCCTCCTTTATAGTGGATGGGTTTATCCACAGGCAAACTGAGATTTGTGGTTAGGGATAGACAAAAGTTTTTAATCCTTTTTCCCCTTTAAATTCTGTCTTTCACCATTTAGTTGCTTAATGAGCAGAAGTACTACAACATATTTAAAGATACAAAAACTACTGGTATGTGGCAGAAGCTAGAAAACTTCCTATATGCAGGAAAAAATTTCTATATGCAGGAAAGCACAGTTCAGGAAGGTAAAAGTAAGGAAATGACAGAAATCCATAGCAACACTAACGTGTTCTAGTTCTTGTATGTACTGCAAGTGCTTCTGATGGCACAGTGAAAATAGCTATCACAGAAGTATCCCTTTAGCTTCAGAATGTGATCAGCTTATCCATTCTGTACACTAGCAGAGGCATCACTCTTATGATCCTTAAATTTAGCTATCATTAAAACAATCAGGGGGCTGGAGCCCCTCTCCTGTGAAGACAGGCTGAGAGTTGGGGCTGTTCAGGCTGGAGTAGAGAAGGTTCTGGGGAGACTTTTCTGTGGCTTTTCAATATATAAAGGAGGCTTGTGAGAAAGATGGAGAGGCTTTTATCAAGCCCCATAGTGACAGGCAACACTTTAAACTGGAAGAGGGTAGGTTTAGATTGAACATCAGGAAGAAATTTTTTTGTGATAAAGGTGGTGAGACACTAGCACAGGCTGCCCAGACAAGATGTTGATAGTGGTTGATATAAAGACAGTTTAATAGGACTAAAAAGAAAAAACAATAATAAAAGAATATGCAAGGTGATGCACAGCATAATTTTCACCATCCAGACCCAATACTCAGCTAGTTCTTGAGTTCACTGCCTCCTGGCCCCAACCCCTGTTGTATACATCCTTTTGGCTGGTGTGGGTCAGCTGTCCTGGCTGTGTCCCCCTCCCAGCTGCTTGGGCACCAACCCCCCACCCCCATCATCTTGTTGACAGTCCAGTATGCGAAGCTGAGAAGTCCTTGACTAAGCGGAAGTGCTAAAACTGCTTGGCAATAACTAAAACCATCAGTGTCGTCTTCTCAATGTTATTAAATCCAAATACTGGCTATGAGAAAGAAAATTAACACTATTTCAGCTGAAATTTGATATCCTGGTTACATTGGGAGAAAAGCAAGATCATACTGAGTGTGTAACAATTCTATGCATGTGGAGATTTTGAAACAGCCTTGCAGTAAGGGTATAATTCTGTGAGTTTAGAGCTGCAGCTTTTACTAGTTTAGCTCCCTTGATCCGCACAGTTTAAATTGGGCTGGGATTTAGCATGGGAAGCGTCATATCTGTGGGATCTCATTTGTTGGTAACCACCATTTATTTACAAGCACATTTTGTAAAAGCTATTGAATTTCCATAATAAAATATTCATTTGAGTTCTATTAAATTCTTTCCTTTTTCATAAGAGTGCTGGAGACTAGAAGCACCAGAAGGAAGTTGGGAAATATGTGCATCACATGTAGGATACTTTTTTTTTTGTTAAGCTCTGAACTGAACAGTTAATGGGCAGAGCCTGCACAGAGAAAGCACAGGCATTTACTGCTGTCTACACAGAAGCTAGTAGTCTGGGGTATTTTTAGTCAGCCTATGGTATTTTTGCTACTAAAACAAACTACCATATCCTGTTTTTCAGTGGAGGCTGAAAGTTCATCCTAGCCTCTAAAAGGGCCTGATCTATTGCAGCTAAGTAAATGACTCCATTTTTCCTTCAATTTTGCTATGTTTGTTAGTGCTTTTGTGTTATGATGCTTTTCCATTGATACAAAGCCTCTCTTGTAAATGATGCTACAGAGCCCATGGCTGACCTGTGACATCAGAGTTTATTAGAACACTGGCTGCGGTTTAATTAAAACTGAGGGAGCAAATTTGAAATAAAATTAAAAGAAAAAAAAAAAACAAACCCCGTAGTATATTGTGCTAGACTGCTTGTGTCCCTGGAGATGTATTAAATTCACCTCTACAGATGTACGAGATGCTTTCTGTGCCTAATCTGAACAAATGTCATTCCTGGTGAGTGCTCTCCCTCGGGCCTGAGACCACAAAAGGGTTGGAAGCATTCGGGTTTCCTGAATGTACACAGAAAACCATGCAGCTTCTCAGGGGGTCTCATCAGAGTTTAGCCCCTTATGCTGAAATGAAGCTTTGATGAGGTGTGGCTGTGTCTCTCTCAGCTCCTTCCCAAGGTACGTGCTGACTTTCCACCCAGCCCCCTTGGGAGTTTTGGTTATGCTCAGCCCCTTGCCTCTACTGCTTTGCACTTGTGCCTGTGGCTGGCCATGGACTTAGCTGATCCTGACCTCGTCTGACTTGTCAGCTTCCTGGCTTGACCTCAGGCCTGCCTCATGCCTACAGGCTTGCCTTGTCACCCAGGCTTGTGGCTGACACTGCTTAGTGTCGCTGATCAGATCTTTTCTACGTTTTGTGTTCAGCATCCCCTGGTGCTGTGCCCCTTGTCACTGAGGACACTGCCCATGCCTGCCTTGCTCTTGTCATCAACCCCCAGCTCGCCTCTCCATAAGTAGCAGCCCACTCTCGCCGCTCCCTGAAAGAACCGAAGCGCAATTGCACTTGCTTTCTACCTGTGCTCCGCTTGTTCATGACCCCCCACCTAGCCAGGAGGAAGTTAGCTGGCCTACCACAGCTCTGGTTCTTTTCTCAAATTGCTTCCAAGAACAAGAAGATTTGGTGAATGTGGATTCTGGCCTCATGTCGTCTTACACAGGGTTTAAGACATGGCCACGTATATTAGACAAGGCTCATCGTATTCCTGATTAAATATTCATGATAGTAATTACTTGTTCACATTACAATGTTTTCTGCATCTCCCAACAAAGATTAATGCTTCATGCACCAAGGCAGTACACAAATAAAAACAACCTGGGGGAGGGAGAATGCACATCAGAGATGACGGGGAAGTAAACAGAGCAGATAAAGGAACAAAATCTTCAGAGTTATTAAAAAAAAAATCAGAATTTTGAGGAAAGCAAAAGCATTCCAGTGTCATCTGAAAATGGGTGCAATGTATTAGTCTGTTTATTCAGGTAAGAAAGCTATTTGGGTGTTCCTGGCTAAAAATCTACTGATGACAATTTTGGAAAGCCCTTCTGTCACTGCCCCAGTTAGCTGACTAGCTCTTGGCAGTTCACTGCTGCCCAAATTGCTCATTTGTTGGGCTGGCTGCCAAGGCAGGCTGCTGAGTGACCCAGGGAGACATGCAGTCCCCGTGCTGGTACCTTGGGATTTCAGGGTGGTGAGCTAGCATTTGTTCTTGGAAAACTGATCTGGTTTTAGCTAGCTATGTAAGCCTTATGCAAAGATTCAGGGGAAAGCAGTGGAGAGACATAAAAGATGAATAAGTGTCAAGGGTCAAGCTTCAACTTCTTCAAGGATTCTTACCAAAGAAAGACAGAAGGACCTTTCCCAGTTGCTGTGTGTATGTGCATCTCAACTCCAGGTGGAGTTAGGGTTGTGAGACATGGGTGCATACCAGAAAAAGCTATTGCTGGGTACCGGAACTGCCAATTCACTGGAATCCCTGAATGTATTCAGATCCCACTAAAAGATGTCAAACCCAGGGAATAAACAGTGAAAACAAGATCCTGTTCAGAAACTGCACAGTGTATAAAACCCCCCCTAAAGTTCTTGAAGTTACTTTATAGACAGAGATTCAGGAGAGCCATGACTGTGTTTTTCTTTCCTATTTAATGTTCTATGCATTTCAGTTTTCAGGTGTGTCATTCTTTTAGGTTTTTTTTTTTTTTAAAGGCTTTTCTGTATTTCACATATAATTCCCTTCTCATTATGTATGTAGCTGACAGCTCACAATCATTTCAAATAGTGTTTTGATGAAAATGGCAAAACTCCACTGGAGTCAATGGGGTGCTATCCATTTACACAGGCCAAACACTCTTCCAGCAACACTTACTGCTGTTTGCTTTTCTGATGCGTCAATGCTGAAAGGAATAGTAATGTAAACAATTTGTATTTATTGTAGGTCCCATTTTGCTATAGTTGTATTCATTACAACAATATCACGTTGTATAATATTTATTCAGAATGGGAGGGATTATGTCATCAAAACTACCTTGTAAACTGTGTGCTATACAGATTCTTCCCAGGAATGGGAAATTAACCCATTGTGAACATAATCATAAAACCAGATGAGAGTTTGCAGCTTGATATAATAAATCTAGTTGAGGGCTTACACTTTTCAGTTAAAAACATCACAAACATCTCAAACACATCACCCAAAACATTGACTTGGCCTTAATTTAAATTATTGATTAAAATTAGTTGGGTTTTAGTGTTTGGGGGTTTTGGGATTATTTTTTTTTTAGTTTAATGTATAGCTTACCTTTTTAACAGGCCAGATATTGCCTGCCTTTCCATAAATTTCTAAGTCTAGAATAAGAATAGAAAGTTATACTAGGCTGTATCATGCAGATCTAATGCCTAGTATGCTTTAGTCACTTTTCATGGTTCAAATTCGTGGCTCTGTCAATGGCTCAAACAAGTTAGAAACTGTCCAGCTGCATTCTCCTCTGTTTTGTTTGGGGGTTTTTTACCTCCAAACTTTAAGGGATGTGTAAAATCAGAACCATTGCTTGCTTGCTTGCTTTCAGAAGATTGAGCACTAGCAATGGGATTCTTAAAGTACAGTGATTGTAAGACTAGATTGCTAGAGACTGGAAAATCCAAATTATATTGTTGTGCTGATTTGGGAAGGTTACTGAAGTATTACACTTTTTAGATTAGTTTAGATGAAAACAAACTGACCCTCGTATAGATAGGTAAAAATTTGATCGCTTAACTACTAGTGTTGTTCTGAGATTGCCTCTGAAAACTGACAGAACTTGAATTCTTCAGAAAGGATAGAATTGCCTTCCAGGGACATCTGAATGGATTGGAGCCTTCAGAGAATCAAACTTAACTATAGATCAGAGTTGCCTGAAAATTCAGTTTTCCCTTCCTATAGAAAAATGTGATGCAACTGTAAGAAGAGTTATTAGACTAATCAGTGCTGTGAACGTTTTCAGGTGTTGCTCTGCCAGACTCCTGAAGTGACACAGTTTTATTGATATCTAAGACACACTGACAGATAAGAATTACCTACAAAACATACTTGTGCTTACAACTTGCTTCTAAAATGGATTTTAGTGAGAGAGCGAGCAAATGACAGATTATCTTAAAAAACAGTGAAGAACTTGTATTGCTGCTGAGTTAGAAACTGTACATCACTGTACTCTCTCATTGTAAGCTAGTTCAAGCCCCTGCTTCCTAAGAGAACTATGAAAAGTGGGAAAGTCAAGTTTCAGATGGAGGGCACTGCCCATGATGGAGCTGTTTTGCTCAGGGACTTTCCATTGGAGAGGAAAGCTAAAGAGTGGTTACAGCATTCTTTCAGAAAGAACTACTTGTGGACCCTGAATGTTTTCAAGGTAATCAAATTGTAAAAGTCAAGGTCTTCCACTTACAAATGCATTCCCAGTGCTTAGCCCAGGACTTCAGATCCTTTCCATAAGTGACCGTCAGCATGACTTGCTTCAGCAACTTCACTGGAGCAGCTGGGTGTGCTCCCTGTTCTTCATAGGGGAGGGTGCTCTTCATCCACATGAGCCAGAAAGCAACCCTAAAAATCTTTCATTTAATTTTGCCCCAATTAGTTGGCTGGAGTGGTCCTTGTGCAACCTTCTCCAGGATATCCAGTAAAATCCAGGCAGCAACTTCCCGCTCAACACACTTTGCTTGAATTTAGCCTACTCGCTCACAAATGGAGCCTGTACAGAAAGGGATGCTCTGTCTTTCCATGTCTCTGCATAACCTGCTGCCAAATCCCATTCAAGATATCTGTTCAAGTAGAAAACTTCTTAGAGACCAGCAAGATTTATTGGGTGGGTTTTTTTTTTCTCCAAACCACCTAAATGAATCTTCTACTGTATCTCTCAGTTGTTGATCACTTACGCCGGTATGTAGTTATTCACTATCTGTTTAGCCTATCTGACTCATTTAGGCTTAGTTTTTCCCAGCACGCTTTGACATGGGAATGGGCCTATTGAATCTGTTGTTTTAATACGTCAGGATGGTGCTGGACTGTTCCAGAAAGCTCTTTTCTGTCTGTCATCTGATAAGTATCTTCTGTTTTTATATTGAGGTTTATTTGGCTTGCTTTCCTTCACCCCCACACCCCGTGGCATCTGTCTTTCCTAATTCCCAAGGGACGTGAATCTCAAAGACCTCGAGTCAGGTACTTGCAGTCTGTTTGTATCAATGAGGATGAAGTGTAGAAACAGTATGTGAGTCTGCAGGGGAGGGATGTTAGTGCTGTGGCAGTCTTGCACATGTTGAAGTCAGGTGATGTCTTTCCTGTCTCTCACTCTGAAGTGAGTTCCATGATCTTCCAGTAAGTTGCCTTTGTAGTGTCTTGTTTGTAAAATGAGAGGGAATGCTTATCTGCCGTTGTAGGAGGTGCATGTGGGAAGGGAAGAGTAGAGATACATGGTGAAATAAGCTCTGCTACTCTTTTGGTAATACCTGGAAATCCCACTCAATCCTGCAACACGGTGCTGGAAGGCCTTATATAAATACTCAGTGAGAGACAGTAAAAAGCTTTAAAGTGTAACTGGGGAAAAGAAAAATGAAGAACAGAAAGAGGCAGCATCCTGGTTCCTACCAGGCCAGAGTCAACCTCTCCAAGCAGCCAGCCCAGGTGAGCTGAGTCAGCCCGGGCTGTTTCCACACCACCTGACATCACCCCCCATAAAAGGGGCTGGTCAGGGACGGGTTCTCCTGGGTGGTTCCAGGGCAGTCTGAGTGTGGCCAAGTGTCATGTTGGTCAGTCCTTGCATCAGGCAGCGCTCTGCAATTGTCGGTAAGGTACTCTGTGTTATCACAAGGTGTGAGTGTAATTGACTGTTATTGTTCTACATCCATGGTGATTTTGTCAGTAACCTGTCCTTATCCCAACCCATGGAAGCTCTGTCTCTTTCTCCTCTGGCAGCGAGCGAGCAACGTGGTGCTCAGCCACTGCTTGGGGCTGAACCACCACTGGCAGGAAGATCTGGAGGTGATGCTATTGTATTGGAGGTGTTACTGAGTCAGAAAACATTACTTATCCCTTTAGTAGTAGTTAATGGCATAATGTAAAGGATGTGTTTCTCCAAATCTGGTTTGAAACCTATAAAATGAAAACTAGTTTAACATTTTTGAAGTAAAATCTGTGCTTTCTCATCTGATCATACCACAGTGCACCATAACATTTTCATTCCCTTCCAAGTAATAATTGCTAAAGTTTTAGTCATGGTTTCTTATCTGAATTACCAAATCTCTGTATGAAAATATTTAGAAGTTATTACTGAGTAGTGTGAAAATAGGTTAGAATAGGCTGTTGCTTTGCCTGTTTTTCTGATGTGTTCTATGGTTTTGTTGTAGCAATTTTAGGCTGTCTTAATTCAGATACTTCTGTCTGCCAATATGTCCTATTTAATAATAAAATATGTGATTAATGACTAATAGCCTCATCATTGTGTGAGCACTGGAGATATTGAAATGAGATTTCTCTCAACATATGGTCTGATCTGTGAATTTTGTGATAATAAAAAGAAATTATCTCTAAGTTTAACGAGGTGTGAATATTAAGATGTTTGAGGCTGGTTTCAAATGATGTATTCACCATGCAAAACTCTGTACGTTTTGTCGGTCACCTAAATAAAGCACCAGTGATACAACTGCAGGTCTGTCTGTTCTAGCAGAGCTTGTCTTCCACATTAGCTCAGTAGAACCAATGAGGAAAATGCATCCTACTTTTACCAAGGAAGGGAGTCAGAAATCAGTTCTATGAATTAGGGTCTGCAGTGTTGAGCCATAACTTTGTTGCTTGCAGCACACACGTTTTGGATGTTGCAATAGACATACTAAAATATCTCATGAAATCACAGAAGGTTTGTTAGCATCACTGATCTTGAAAGACAGAAGTTCTTTGTTATATTATGAAAACTTCAGCATTTTAAGGTTTCCTTATCTGATTGTGTAGTTGACATGTTGAGCTCTGGCTTGAGTGCCTGTATTCCTCAGAATGCCATGGAAAGCACAGTTTGATGAGTAAGGCTGTGTTTGAGTGTGATCCTATTGTGGAGAAAGGTTTGGACATGACAATTCTGCATTTCACAGAGAAGGACCCCAGTGTCCCACAGCTGAGTCAGAGCTGTGTAGTTTCCTGGATGGACTAAGCTGAGTTGGAGCCTGTGGCTTTGCAGTGAGAATATCTCAGTGTGGGAAACTGTATTTCTGTTCAGTGTTTTGCATTTGTGGCCTGGTTTTGGGTTTTGTTTTGTTTTGGTTTTTTTTTTTTTTTTTTTTTTGAGGTGAAAAGTATTGGAAAGCTGTCTGCTGCAGTGGTAGTTGGGAAACTGTCATTTTTTTTACCTTAAACCCATGACTGAACCATGGAGTATGTCTTATTCTCTTCAGTAAGGTTTGAAATTAATTTTGTTGTTAAGCAATGCATAGGCTTCTTTATAGGCACCCTGAGCAGTTTATAAACTTCTGCTGTCCCTAGGTAGCAGAATTTAAGAGATCTGAAATCACAGGCAGAACACGAGTGAGCAGTTTCTATGAAACACCTCAGATACTCTACAGTATCTAAAAATAAGGGGAATTGAGATAGATGGGGTTTTAATATTCTTCATAGAAATGGGCAGACCCTTATAGATTTTATAAATCCTATAAGGAATATTTTTATGGACTTATGAACCCTCTAGGAAATTGCCTGATATTTCCTGTAATATAGTGACCCCATTAACAATATGTTTATGCACAAAATGCTGTAAAAACAGATGTACTGATATGTGTTGTCATATTTTAGCCAATTTAATTAATCTAAGTGAATGCATCTGGGTTGGGCATGCAAGTTTAATCTCTAGATAAAAATTTTGTGAATTGGTGTACTATTCTTGGAACCAGCATGCACTTATTTTGACACATTTTTAATATGCATCAAAGAAATATACTATACAGTAAAAAAAAAAAATTGGAATCAAGGAAAGAGAAATGTAGTATGTCTCTGATTTATTTGTTTTCATGATGATTACTGAAGATGCCAGCCAAACATGTAGCACCAGTAGTCTGTGGTTTGCACTCTTTTCATTCTTCTCCCAGCAGAAAACATAGCTTTAAAGTGGTCCTCATGATTAAATCCTGTTTCTGTTTCAGGCTATAGTGATGTACTTGATTTCTACCAGCAGAAATGTGTTCCTGCACACTTGCAGATGTCTTTAGGGACCCCGTGAGGTCTGTCTGTAGGTGTGTCTATGCTGATGGACATTGGTTAGTCACAGGTCACTTCAGTGCTTTGGGGGTTTAACCTGTAATGTCACCTCTCAGCTTTCCTGCTCATATGGAAGCAATCACAAGATGCCTGCCTAGTGCTTAACCTACCAGCGGAGATTCAGCAGCAGAAATATTTATGGTATTATATCTGCTTACTGCTTCAATCCACTTGGATTCTCCACTAACCTTCTAGTCCTGTACCATAGGAACATCCTTTAAAAAACAAACAGAAATCGTAATTCCCTCTGAAAGAGAAGAAAAATTGCTGTCAGACAAACTTGCCATCATTCACAGATCCCAAAAAACCAGGATGGCTATAAGATCTCTGGATTACAAGATTTCTGGAACTGTTCAAGGTAGTTTTGGAGCAAACCTCCTCTAAACCAAACAAAAAGTCCCCAAAACAAACAACCCCCCACCCCATGAGAAAGACACGATGAAGCAGAGAAGAAAACTTAAATACACGTGTATGATTACTATGACAGAACTTTCTGGCTGAGCTTATTTGGCTTTCATTTATCTTTGAGGCTAACCAGTTCTGTTTTCAGGAAGTACTGCATGGATAGTCATTTTGCAAGGGCTCATGTATGTTGGCAACACCAAAGCACAATTGAGCTGTTTTCTAGGCCTCCTGCAACCTTTTGTCCCCAAACAGAACGCCTGTACACATACTGATTTAAAAGGCTCTCAGTATCTTTTTCCCACTCTAGGGCGACAAAGATAAGAGGGCTGGAGCACCTCTCCTATGAAGACAAGCTGAGAGAGTTGCGTTTTTTCAGTCTGGAGGAGGGAAGGCTCAGGGGAGGCCTTGTAGCGGACTTACAGTACCTGAAAAGGGCCTACAAGAAATCTGGGGAGGGACATTTTAGAAGGGCATGGAGTAATTATGACGAGGGGGAATGGCTTTAAATTGGAAGGGGGTATATTTAGATTGGATATTAAGAATAAAATTCTTTATTATGAGGGTGGTGAGGCACTGGTTACCCAGGGAAGTAGTGGCTGCCCCCTCCCTGGAGGTGTTCGAGCCCAGGTTGGATGGGGCCTTGAGCAGCCTGGTCTAGTGAGAGGTGTCTCTGCCCATGGTAGGCGGGGTTAGAACTTTATGATTTTTAAGGTCCCTTCCAGCCCTAACCATTTTACGATTCACTCTAAAATGAGTTTAAGAAGAGCTCTCCTACTCAGAGAAGGAAGAAAAAGGGTGGTGTTCATACTGCCTTGCCTATTGAAATGTATCCATTGCTTCTGGAAATAGGGTCATTAATTCTCCTGATTTTGTAAGTGTTGATCCATAGTAGTGGTCTGCAGGCAGCAAAAGAAAGGTGGGAAAAAATTAATAATTTATTGTAAATCAGTCTTTCTGGTGAATCTGAATTCACAATGAATATACAAAGCTGAGGTCAGATGGTTTAGCTTTGATAACAAAAGTCCATTTTAAATGCTAATTAACCCCCCAAGTGTATGCTTTAAAAAAAAATTAAAATCTCTAATCGTTTCACTTTGAAGTTACATTTTCTATTAGACAAAAAAGGAAACTATGCAGCCTCTTATATTTGTCTGGAAGGGACCAAACAGCTGATTAAGAGAATGAACTCTAACCATAAAAGGAAATTTTAATGACATCTCATGAACAATTAAAAAGACCATTTGCATTCTCCTAAGTCTACTGAAAAAAAAAAAAGGCAAGTAAGGTTGGGCTATAATCACATGCTGCAAGGGGATAGAAAAGAGAACATTAAATGCTTTTCAGGATTCCTCCTAAACCCTTCGATAGCACAACAGGATGCTTATTAGCATGCACATTGCTGTGACCTGGTTTACTACTGCTTTGCATTTAGGCAGGTGTTTAAAACAGGTGTAAAAACATCTATTATTTTTCTTTTCTCTTTCTCAGAACTCTAGTAATGTGGACAACATGTGCTGTTTGTTTTTCTGTTCTTTCCATGGGGATTTTCTGCCCCCTTGGCTGCAGCAGGTGGCTTTATAAGATGTTGTTCAAATTGATTTATAAGCCTTGTGAAACCAAACAGAAAAGTCGGTTGTCAGTCTCCAAGAAAAAATTTCTTTCTTTTCTCATTGTACAAATGTGCAGGGTGTTTGGCATGTCCCTCAAACCCCAAAACATATTACGTCTATTGACCCAATAACATCTGTGATGTAAATGAAAGTCCATATTAATTTTCATCTTTGACTGTCCTTATCTGTAACAATAGTGTTATCTGATGAAGAAAAGGTTTGGAGGGGGAAGAAACAGGTCATGCGACCTGTGTTATAGTACTAGACGCCAAATATACAGCTGGGAGGAAGTCTGAGTATCTAACCAAGATATGAATATGTTGTGCCCTTAAATGGTAAAATTGAAAAGATACCTAATATTTCTACAATAATCTCTTAAGTGCCTTTAAGTCTAATCTTGCTGAGCTCTGCCAGTTATGTCAACCAATGCTGGAGAGATGTAAGGAAGCTCAGAGCCTTGGGAGGTTCTTATGAGAATCTTGTTTTTTCCCCTGCATGCTCACTCTCACACAGTTCACTGAGCATCTTTCAGTGGCTCTTTTCAGGACCAATTTGTATTGCAGAGTCAGACTTTCCCCGTGAGACTAGAGCCCTCCACTTACCAAATAAGCTAACAGAATCAGCTACTGGAAAGATTACAGAAAGACCATGTTATGACAGTATGTAGAGTGTTGACTACGATCAGATAAGATTCAGATTCAGGGTTATTTCAGAGGATAAACTTGTCTGTCTTCATTACCTCCAGAACTCCAGTACAATTTCTGTGTATCACATGGTGAAATGTTTCTTTTCTTTTCCTTTTTTCTTTTCTTTTTTGGTTCTTTTTCTTTAAATAGGAAAATAATTGCTCAAACTGACAAGCAACCTGTAATTCTTATGCAAGCAAGCAGGGAAGGCACAAGAGCAGCCTTCAAGGGATTAGAAGTGTCGAACTGTGTAACTCTAAACGCTGCTGATCTAATTGACGCTTTACTTAGCAGGGGAGGAGAAAACTATAGCAAATAGTTAGTAGTTATTTTGCTTTCAGAAAGAACACTGTCACAGACATCTCCCTATAAATGCCACGTCAGTTGCTAACAAGTTGTTCTGGGAGAATCTTCTTCCTGATTTATGTGCTGCCACACAATTTTTTTCCAGTCGTTGTGAATGTCCAGGATTTTCCTTTTATTTATTATGAAAGATTGCTTTGAACATCCACAAGAGAGCCAGTTAAGAAGCTCAATTCTAGATCCTAGGAAACTAATGTACATCCTGTTCTTCATGTTACATGCATTTGAAACCTCAGAAAAATAGATTTATTGCCTCAGTTGTAGAGTTGCTAATATCTAACTATTATGCATGCAGTTGGGGACACACCTTAATTTTAATCCACATCACAATTTAAATTTGGCACTAAGCATGTCTGAAACAAGCAATATTCTCTCTACTTTTACAGAAGAGTGTCTGTATGTAAAGAATTAAATTGAGAGTCAAGGGTCTCAGGGGCAGTTCCCAGTTCTCTTGAAGAGTTTTGTGATTTTAAACAAATCACTTACTGCCTAACTGTGGTGCTCTGAGATAAAATGGATGCTTGAGAGGGTAGTTGATACAGCATAGGTAAGTGGGGTCTGATGAACAGACAGACAAGTTCTCTTTTCTCGGTCTTGGGACGTTTTTTACTTGGAAGTGTTTCATTGAGTAAAAGAGCTAATACCAGCTGCTGCACTGGGTAATAATACCCACCGTGTGCAGGTAGGTGCTTTCTTAGAAGACAAGTTGTATATGGAGCTGTTCACTGTGAACATCTTCTGAGATGTTTTGGGACATTTTAAAACATTAGGAATAATTCATATCTGGTTCCCAGGCTGGAAAAGATGATACATTATTGTTAGCAGTGACACTGAATAACTAGGTAAGCCCACTGTGCCTCTACACTTCTGATGCTCTTGAGCATACATTCATACCTGTACTTGAAGAGCATACTCTTTGTTGAAACACTGATGTGTGTCCCATGGACTGGCACTGACACTGTGGCCTTGGTGTTGCAAAACTTTGGAGGAGGCAGAAAAGCTTGGTGCTTTCGTGATTTGGAATGACAGAAATCTAATTTTATGTTTTGGATTCCCTTGCCACATGCAATGAAAACTTCCCTCTTTTGGGAATTAATGCTTTTATTGAAGAGAGAAACTGTGGGATCTCTAACAGATACATATATATATATAAAATCAGTATAACACAGCATTAATATTAAAACCCAAGGAAACCCGTTCCTTGTTTAACACATTCAATCTAGTGAAATGCTACAGTAAGGACTTGTGATATAAAAGTCATAGGTATTCATTAAGAAAGTAGCCTTTTTTCCCCTCCTCCCTATGTTGCACATACACTGAAACTTATGCTTCTAGCTACTTATATTTTGCTGAAGGAGGATTCCAACTACTACATGCATGCCACAGGAAGGTTAAGTAAAATGCTGTACAGGTAACTGTAGCAAGGCTATTAGCAGCCTCTAACGTGGTGCAAATGACACTACTAGTTTTCCTGTCACCATGTAATGTATGTGGCAAGTTTTACCTGTAGCTGTATTTTGTAGAAGTGATGCTGCCTCCAGAGGCATGCAGTGCAGATCACTTAGACCATGAGTCAGCCATAAACTGAGCAGAGCCTTTCTACACAGTGCCATCCAAGTGCAAGGAGCTGCCCTGCGGCCCTCGTTTCAATGGTAATTAATTGTGTTGCTTCTTGGAGGGTTTGTCTCATTGCATAGATCTGTTTGATTAAATCAAGATCAGACTTTTTGTATCAGATCCTCTGCTGTGAATTTTCCCTGCTAAGAAAAATAACTAAATAATATACTGTATCTCATGGTCTGGGGAGATGTTTTGACAGCTTTTATGTACTTATCCTTGTGAGACTGATCGGGTCCTGGTTATGCGTGTGTTCAGTGACTCCATCCTGATATGCCCTTGACTTCCTCAGAAGTAATATTGCAGCCATTCTGGTTTGAACAACAAAACAACACCAACAAAGCATAATAACGTGGTGAAAATCTTCACTCTGAGTGCTTTGGTTGCCCTCTTCTGTTCTTCCACACAAACTGTTTCAGGGTAATTAATTAACTGTCATAGAGGCAAAGTAGCTAACGAAGCTTTCTTCACCAGCCTTGCCCCAGTAACTACTTAGGAGCCAATGTGTAGTGCCAAAGATGAGCTGAATCATAGTGAAGGGTACAGTCTATATCCTTTGTAACACTGTCAAAGATGACACTCTTAAAATTCTTTGCTTATATTAATAGCATCTGGAGCTAAGGAATTGTGCAGTTGGCTTTTAATAGCCTAAAGGTCTTTCTTAAATTTTCAAAGTGAAGATTATTTATTTAAAAATGCAAGCAGACTACACAGCTGAAAAGAGCAGATGTTTTGGGGTTGCATTTTTCTCTTTCACCTTGAATTGCATAGAAAAGGAATTTTTTCCCTTCTAGCCTAGATAGCACCACCTTGGATGTGCAAAACGGATCACTGTATGGTAGCCATTTATAATCTGTGCAAATTTGCTTTAAAATTACACTGTTGTAACTGTCCAGCACTTCCTACCTGCTGGAAGGACTGCAACAAGAGAGAGGAGTCAAATGGACAGTGCAGCTGCTTTCACTTGAATCCAGCATGCCTTTGGGACGAGAGACCTTGATTTGCTGGGGCTGTTTTTTCTGGAGCAACAGTATAGTTTTTGCTTCTACATCAACACACTAGATAAAGAAGGGAATATTTAAACATTCAAGGCTGGAAATGCTAAAGGCTAAGGCTGCTGAAGACTTCTTGTATGTTATTTCACTACCCTGATAAAGATGACAGATTTTCCTCATAATAACAAAAATAAATATTTTGGCATTCAATTAGACTAGGGGGGATAATTAATATTACACTGATCCTGTCAGGGTCATCCTCACTGAATGTTCTTCCAAGGAGACACTTAGGATCCTGATGGATCTCCTCCTATCACATGTCCTAGGCAATGTCTACATGGTGCTTTTAGGAGGGATAATGAAGAGAGATTGCTGTGTTGTCTGCATTATACAGCTTAATGATTTACCTAGAGCATAACAGAGGTGAGAGCTTGGATGAAGGCTACCTACCGAAATTCAAGCTGATTGATGCTATGTTTATGGACTAGGAGAAGATGCTACAGGGGAGTTTATATCCATAGACTTAATTTGAAGAGATGCCCTATTATCTATCATTCAGGCTAGTATTCTACTCCCTGGAGGCCAAGGCTCCCCTTTCTCATGGGGAAAAGGCTGTAGTCTTTTACGTCACGTAAGTGAAGGTCTGCAGAGATCTGGACATCACTTTTTAAGAAGGAGAATATGATCTGTCTAGATCTCTTGTATGCTTTTCAACAAGGTGGTAAAACTACATAACTTATGTCTGAACTCCCACTGGAAATTATTTATTTCCCCTCTGGTGATTTTGCTTACGGGGAAAACAGCCTACCACATCTACCAGCTAACTATATTGTTCTTTTCTCTCAGACTGTAGAGCTGTGTCAGTATGCCTCCTTCTCTGTGTTCAGCTCTGTCTCCATGACACTCTACAAATGTACTGGTTGGTCCTGGCTGTTACATATGACTTTGTCCCTCTTACTTCTACATTCTGAACCTTTCCAAAATAAGCAGTATAGTTCGTATTTGGCCTAGAATCCCACAATATCCTGTGAAAGTTTAAAATGAGTCACTATCTCTCCCTATCATGACTGAAACTTTCAAAACCTCTGTTACTTCTCTTAGGGAATCTCAGCCTCATAGTGAAGACGAGTTATTTTCACTCAGCCACAATACCTAACTTCTAGCAGAGTGAAAGAATTAAGAAGAATTTTTAAAGTAACTTTTAATGCATCTGTCATTCCTTTCATAACTGAATTACTAAAACTCTAGCAGTATTTTGTATTTTACTTTCTTTATAGGTAATTATAGCATTAGGTCATCCCAGGGTAATTTCTTAGAAGAAAATAACTTCTTTCATTAAATCTTGAAAGTTCAATTGAACCACTTTAAGTTGTTAAAGTAATTGAAGAATTGAAAGATAATTGATATTCCATGAATAAAAGACAAAGGTTAAAAAAATAGCCATTCTTTGATTTAGTTAAATGGAATTAAAATCACAATATGCAATTCAGTTCTTTGTCATTCTTTTCTGTGTTGTGAATGTCCATTTCTTTTCCCAGATTGAAATGTATGTCAGAATGCAAGAGGGAGAGCAAGAGCCAACCCATGTTCAAATCCAAAGGGTCATACATGGTTTTACTCACTTCTCTGCCATAACTCTTAAAAAAAAAAAAAAAAAAAAAAAAAAGAAAGAAAAAGAATTAGGTAGTTCTGAATAGAGAAGATTTTTACCTTTGAACAGCATCTGAAGCACTCCATAAAATGTATAGCCCAGCCTTCAATAAACAAGAAATAGGAAAGGGCTGGATGGAAATGAAATTCAAGGACAGATGGTTTATTCTAAGAGAAAACCAACCAGGAGGGAAAAAGGACAGCCAAGAGCTCAGAAATTGCTTGTAGAAGCATCAGAAAGAGTTACTAAGCTGAGCACCCCAGACAGCAACCTATTGCCAGAAGACATCCAACAAGAGGCTTTCTGCTGCCTCCATGTTGCTTGTGTGAGTGGGCTGCACTTTTGACTTCAGGGCAAGATGGTAGCGGTTCTTTGTGCCTATGTTTGCTTGTAGGGCAGGTTCACTTCTCTTTGTATCTGGTATTTCTGATCATCCAGACCGGGACACCAGTTGCTATGTGTCACAGCTGCCTATGACAGATCATAGATATGAATTTCATTTTGAAGTGTCAGGGACTGAGTCAGTTAATTGCAATCGCCTTTCTGTGTAAGCACAGTTAATACTAAAAAAAATTCCTAAACCAACCCAAACTCAACAAAACGAAACATATGCCTCATTGTGTGCCTTTTTAATAGGCTGCTGGTCTCCAGCAAGAGCACAATCGGACAAAGATGTTTGTTTCCATTTCAGATGTATAGTGACAGATGCAAAGGTTAAATCTGCCTCACAAAAGTAACAAGCGTTTTCACGTGTACTTTTCTACAGAAGGGGGATGAATGTCTGCTGGGATGTCTGTTTTGGAAAAGAACATATTTCTTTTACATGAGGGTGGGGCGAGAGGGGGGCATTAACCAAGTCAGCGTTTTTGTATCATAAAGGTATTAATGACAAAAAAGTTATAAGTACAAAGAAACACATATTGAACAGCCCAAACTAGAAAACTGAGCTACAGCTGTCAAAGCAAACACCAAGAAAACAAAACTGTCTGATTAATTTCAGTCTCTGACACCTCAAATAATTTCTTGTCGACCTTTTCTCCGTAAGTCGTGGTAAGACCTAACTTAAATCATCCCTGCTGTCATCAATCCTGTTTTCAACGCTACAACTGGAAAGATGTACTACCAGTGATCAATTAGAAGACACTACTGCTTTTATAGTGCCATGGCCCATGAAACAATAGTACCATATGAAGACTATCTTGTCCTTCTCAGTGTCCTTGATATCAAAGACAACCCATAAGAGGAACAAAATAGCGAGTAATGTTCCGTACGTGTCTCGTTTTTGTTCTCTGTGAATTAACATAGCCCTGAAAATGGAAAGGAAGAATTTGAAAATGCATGTATACCTTTGTCCATGGCCCACCTATAAGTGTATGTAGCAAGCTGTAAAAGTTGTTTCCGCCTCTTCTCAGTTGGCAGAAGAGACGCTTCTAATTAGCGATGTATCTAGTAAATTAAAGTGAATTCATATAGATTACATTGTAGGAAGTGCAGGAGGGAAAGGAAAAAATAATAATAGGGGTTGCTTCAAGGCATATGCTGTTTGTGGGTTTAGCAACTAGGTGCTTCTATTTATTCAGAATATGTTTTTATTACCACTGCTTTTCAAGGTACCCAGTGTAAAGAGGCCCAGGTCCCTCACCAAGCATCCTTAGTACGATGCAACACACTTTGCCCCACTTTGATTTCTTGAGAACACTTCCTGGGGCTGAAGGAAATTGCATAATTTGTCAGTATGATTCATACTGCTTATTAACTAAATGCTTTGATTGTTGCCAGTTCACATGGACAAGTTTCAGTCAGCAAGTTTATATATCAGGCTCTAGCAAATGATAATTGATCTGGGTCATGCATGTGCATTCACATGGTCTAAAGCAAGGTTATTGAAGTTGGCACAGGTGGTAATGTTGCCCATGGAAAAAAGGAGATGTGCAACACTGATTTAACAAACTGTAACTATTAGGTTAGGTTTTGTCATGCTGTCTGAACAGTTCCATTGTTGCGTTTTTGGTTTGTTCTTGACAGTAAGAATAGAATAGCTCATCATATCCGTGATGAGTTGTCACAGCTACTTTACTGGAAGCTTTAATACATATGTACTTTTCAGAAGCAAATTCTGAATGCTTATCAAGGTGTTCATTTGTTACTGTCATAGTTTGCTTAGGTGATGCTGAGTTGTAGTTTGCTGAAAAACTATTTGCTTAGTAGACCCTGAAAACTATTTTTTTGATGTTTCGTCTCCACTGAGCGTGCTCACTCCCCTTCTGCTTGCTGGGGATATTCTGTCCTCATCCTGTAAGGGCTCAGGCCAAGAGTTCAAAATGGAACAGAATTCCCCATACAGCCAGAATAACTAGAGTAAACTAGCATGGTGATTTGACAAAGTTTTCTACATAATTTATGTTTGCACAGTTTGTTTTTACTGCAAACTTTCTATGGTGGTGCTATTTAAATGACTTTTAAATGCTTCTGCCAGTGTATGTTCCTGGCCTTTCAATAGATAATTTCAGACTATGGCAGTGTTATCGTGCTTGGACTATAATTAAAACACTTTGATCAATCTTGTAGGATCACCAAAAGATGGGAGGTGTTTTTTCCTACCTTTCAGATGAAAGGGAGAAGAAAGGAATTTGGGTAGTCACTAGAAAAACACAGATGAGACCTTTGAGTCTAGACTGGAACCGTAGTAAGAAAGTTTGGGTAGGTGTACTAGGTGCTATCCTAGAGGAAGAAATTTTGTCAAGGGACCCTTTAGAACAAAATGCTGAGCTGAAAGAGAGTAATAAAGAAAATGTTACAAAGAAAAGTCTTGGATCAACCTGAATGACCGGGATCCACTTTGAGCCTTTTATTTTGCGGAGGAAACTGAAAAGAGATTTCTGTATTCAAAATTATTTAAGGGGAATCCTTCCTTTGAATTAAATCTGTGTCTACTCCCTTCACAAATGAATGTCTGACAAGGTGAGTTAATTTGAAGAAACAAGTGAGTTTACCTAATCATCTGTAACATTTAACTTTATCTTTTAGGAAGAAACTGATCAAGTGTTCAGAAACTGTGTGTTGCCTCTCTTTGTCCTTGAATGAAACTTTTTTTTCCCCTCTCATATCTGGAAAAGTTTAAACCAGAAAGCTTATATTTGACTTAAGAGGCAGGACAGGGTCTTGGAGAAAGTTATTGACAGAAGAGTTCATGGACATGGGAGCAAGCATTCCAGGGAGTTTGTGTGAGCAACCAATGTGCCCAGACTCCCAGATTAAAAAAGTAATGCTTTGACGTTCTTTAAATTGCAGGCTTAAACAGTGTTGGCTCCATCAAGGGTATTGTCTGAATACCCCACTGCCTCCAGCAAGTATCTGATGGAGTGCGGGGAAGATACATGGCCAAATCGCAATCAAATTCAGTGGAACAATTTTGGTATGCAGGGAATATCAAGTGGAAGAAAGAAGCTGACTGGCATTCATATAGGTAGGAAGCATAGGGTGAGGGAGATATCAGAAAGGATGTAGGACTGGCTCTGGGCAAAGTAACATGGAAGGGACTGCAAGGATAAAGCTTGAAGAGTGATGGGAAGGAAAAAGCTAGATCCCTGACTGTCACTCACTCCATAAAACTAGCAAGAAAATTAGTTTCCACTGTTGTGTGCTTGAAAAAAATGGTGATGATCTGGAAAAGAGAAGAAAGGTAACAAACCTTGTCTGTTCTTCTAGAGATTGCTATAGCTGTGGAAATCAACCTTCTCAAAGGGTTGCTCTATTTACTCAAGTGATACAGGCATGTGTGGCAGATTTAAGGGTTTCCACCCAGCATTTTGAAGCAAGTAGGAATGGATGAGAGAATGCAGGGCTTTCAACGTTTGGTTTATTTTTTAAATTTTGGGGATATTCTTACAAAAAGCCTCCCCTGTTTAAGATTACTTTGAGAAGACAATCTATTAGTGTTTCCTATTAGCAACATAAGTGTGTGCTTTTGACAGTAATCTCAAAGGAATATTGTGAAGATAAAAAGGTTTATGAAGTGCTTGGTTGCTGTAATGATAAACTTTCTAGAACAGCCTGTAAGAAAACAAAGATGTGTCTGAATGTGCTGTATGTTAAACTATGTGTTGGGACACTCGTTTTAAATGTTCAAATGAAAATATTTAGCAGTTCTGCACATTCTTCAAAAATCACTTTAGAAAACCTGACTTGATAAAATCAATATGCCTTTTTCTCCCTTTTCTTTTTTTCTTTTTTCTTTTTTTTTTTTTTCCCCTGGAAGTAATGGAATTGACATAGTCTGTAATTTGGAAATAGTATAAGCATGTGATTTCAACTCTTGCAAGTTACTTTATATCCTTGCCATAGTGGATAATGATTTGAGAAGTTCAACCTGCAAGTTTGGCAGGGTGGGTTTTCTTCGCATTGAACAGTTGTTTAAGCTTTTGCTCCAGTGACTTTGAAATGGATCTACCTTGGCTGTATGAATCCCATGTTCCACTCGAAGTACTTCTTAATTCTAGGGGTGCTTTATCCTCTTAATTATATTGGAGAGTGAAAGGTATGATTCATATTGATTTTAATTAATTTTTCTGACAAAGCAAAATGAAAATTGTGATATAAAATTGCTTTGTGCTTCCACATATGGCCTCTTGAGGGCAGTAGTCTTTCAGAGCTATAAAAAAATGAGTCTTAACTTTTCAGTCAAAGCATGCTCCTCGTAATAATCATAATTATCCATTGGCAATGCAGAGGGATGCTAGAATTCATTGTGTCATTCAATCAATAAAAATGCTGCACTCAAAATTTTCAAGCCAGTTTGTTCTTAAAAGTATCACACAAGCATTTCTATTTGTGTTTCATTATGGTATAATCTGTATAACTGGACCATATGTTCAGCCTAGGCCTTCTTCTGAAAATCTCTCCACTGCACCAGAAATAAGCAAGATTAGAATGATTTTTTTGTTTGTTTGTTTGTTCCCTTGGTGATTAGGAGATTTCACAGATCTTTAGAACTGTACAAATCTGAGAAAGTCTTTGGTCAAAACAGTGAACTTATACTTTGATGAGCTAAATGTAGATAAAATATATTACACGTTTCCCATGTAAATTCCATTTTCTTAATATTCCACTACTCTTGACAGTCATCTCCAAGGATACGTGGATAGGAAGACTAGGCATAGTCCCATAATGAGACCTCACTGGTTTTTTGAACTTGAGAGTACTTAAACTTTTTATTTAAATAGAGACTCCTGTTGGATGCAAATCTAGTTTGACTTGATTCAAAGTTGAAACTGCAGAGTTCTGGTTCTTGACTAAAGTACTGCTCTTTGGAGAAGGAACTTCAACCGTAAACCTTCCTTTCCAGGTGACCATCAGTAGGCTACACTATGAAGCTCTTTCTTATTCTATCTGTAACACTAGATATGAATTAACTTCTTCTTTAGAAAATCCTTGACAGGATGGATTGTGTGCCATGAACATGTAGATGGTATAGCCAGTCTAGTGGAACTTGAGAGTATGTCTCCTTGTCTGCAAGCAGAGAAAGAAATTTATTCCAGGTCCTACTTTCCCAAAGAAGTGTTCTAATCACAGGCCTTGTATGTAAAATAAGTTTTCCCTAGGGTTCTTGCTTTCCTTCATTTTAAAGTGGGGGCAATCACTGTGGTATCTGTGACAGCCTGATCCATAATGTACCTCTTGAGAATTAACTCCTGAACTCCTTCAGAACATCTATAAAGTTTCTCAAGTCTGATAAAGGACAAAAGCACAAGATGGATAACAAATCTGGCCATATATTCATGGCCAGAGCACTGCCCACCACTATTGCAAGCAGAGGTTTAAACACTTGCCTGCAGAACCTGAAAAACATAATTCAAGACATCTATGGAGTCTGGGACATGAAGACATCATTTTTAAGCATAATATCTGAATTCTGATTAGTCCTGACTAAAATTTATTAGTAGATTGAAAAATGTTCTCACAAGTTTTCTCTAAGTATACTCCATTAGAAGCCAAAACGAGAATCTAGATCCAGAGAGCAATTTAAGAGATATAATTCACACACAACATAACATTTGCAGCTGTTTTGGGAGAAAATAATGAATTAATAGCAAAGTAATACGAGAAACAGGTACCTAATTTCTTGTAGTAATTATCAATTTAAATTTTAAATGTCTGAAATATTTGGAGCTGAGTAAAGGTTCTTGACTAATGTGCTGTGTTATTGAAAAAATCTTTGCTATCCATTTCACATAGTCTGCTTTGCTAGTAAAACCAAGATCGTGTTTGTCTTTCATAAGCTCTTTAAAATGCAAACGGATTTGATGATGATGCTCTGCTAAGGGCTAACCACTGCAACTGTGCTTTCACTTCTCAACATTATCACGTGACTTCCATTCCTGCAAGAGGAGGAAGATTTACACAAATGATACACATGAGGAATAACCACTTTGAAGAGTTGCTATATTCATGCATTACTTTCCCACTGAGCAAGTGAAGCCACTTCCCTGATTCACATGGTAGTACAGTGGGCTCTGGAGGATGGGATTGTCTATCTGTGTTCCCACTTTGCCCAAGCCTTTTGTGCAATTCCTATCTGTTAACTGGGTTGGGAGCTATGCTGTCATTGACCACTGCCAAGTGTAGCCTAAGGCCTGGGAGGGCAGTAATGGGAGCCTTGGGAGGCAGCCACACCCTTCTAGCTCATTTGTTAGAAAGTTTCTGGTCTGAAGGGTGATGAGCTCACAGTCTTCTAAGGCTAGAAGCTATAATACAACTATAGATTAAAGGAAGACAGATTTTTCACTTGGCATCAAGCAAGCAAATGGTAGGACCAAAGTTGGTCTATTGCCATTAACCCACACTGATTAATAGGGTTGATGCATGTGGGATTTGCTATTTGGCCTGTAGCTAAATTGGCCCATTGGGTGATAATTCTTTTGCTGTTAATATAAAGCACTAGTTTTGAACATGTGTACTGGGTACAGGTGCCCAAGTGCTAGCAGGAACGATTGCAGGGGCTCTGCAGAGCTGGTCCTGGGGTGAGGAGGTGCCAGGGCCGCCCGATGCCATGGACACAGCTGGCTCCATGGCCCCAGCACGGCAGGGCCCAGCTGAGCCCCTCAGCCCGGGCCAGGCGCCTCGGGGAAAGCCTGGGTAAGAAAGGGCAAAGAGCTGCCTGGCAGCCGGGGCTGAGGGAAACACAGGGTGAAACAGCCCTGCAGGGAGAGCGGGAGGAGCAGCTCCAGCCGTTGTGAGGACAGAGGAGTGACAGAGAAGAATTGTTATGGACTGACTGCAGCCCCTGTTCCCTGGCTCAGTGGAGAGAAGGTAGAGGAGTTGGGGAGGAAAGAGTGAAGTGGAGCCCAGGAAAATGGGTGATAGGGTGGTGGGAAGGTGTTTTGGGTTTTGTCTTTTAATTCTTACCATCCAAATCTACTTTAATTGGCAATACATTAGTTTTCCCCTATATAAGATATAAGTTGAATCAGGGGAGGTTTAGATTTCTTCACAGAAATGGTTGTCAGTCATTGGAACAGACTGCCCAGGGGAGCAGTTGTGTCACCGTTTCTGGAGGTGGAAAAAGACTTAAAAGACGTGTAGATGTGGTGCTTAGGGACATGGTTTAGTGGTGTACTGGGCAGTGCTAGGTTAACAGTTGGACTTGATATCTTAAAGGCCTTTTCCAACCAAAATGATTCTATGATAATTTAGTGCACTCAGTTGTATTAGTGGTAAGGTAAAAAGTCTTTTATGCATTTCATAGTAATAAATATTGCCCTTATGGCTCTATTCACTCCCCCAAAAACAACACTTCACAAGTAAAATGTGAAATTTAGTAATCCATTCCAAATTATGAGCTGCTAGCGGTAGTTAGAGTTGCTGTTTGGAGCTATAAATTACCATGCATAGATGGTAGCTAGTAATTTTATTTATTTTTTCTCTCTAAAGCTTCCTGTTGTGTTTAAACTGCTCTAATCCTTAGAAGTAGAAGAACACATGGGGTATAAAAGCTGTCTTACTGTAAAATTACGAGACATGCACAGCCCTCATCAGATGCAGGAACAGGAAAACCAACTTTCTGGGTTTTCTACCTCAAATATTAATTAAGCTTTTTTTTTTTTTTTTTGGTCTAGGAGGATGGCAGTAGTTATCACTATCTCCAGCAGTGCTATGTGAACAGTTCAAGAGAAAAAGGAGAGCTAAGCTGCAACTTGCTATCCAAATAGCGATGTACTACAGGGAACATGATACGTTCAGATGAAATAAAAAGATTTTACAGGCCCTTAGGAAATGCTAATATGGAAGCAGAGGTACAGAAGCAAAAATCCATAGTTGGTCTGGAGACCAGGGACCAGGCTGAGCCACCTGAATAAGCAGCTCATATGATTGAAGTTGGCAAAATCTGCGATATTTGCTTCTGTTCTCAATTTTATTTGACGCAAACTCTAATTGCTGCATTTAGGACTTGCCTATGGAAGAGTTTTGGGTTTTTTTTCCCAGTTACTTCTTTCTTCAAAGTCTTGCTCAGGATGAAGCAGGCTTGCTGGTGTCTGGTCTGGAACTTCTAGGCTGACTATAATGAAAATCAGGCCCTGGTCTTTCATGTCATTGTGCAGAGAACAAGCCCAGGGTGTGCATTTCAAAAGGAGATACAGTTCTGTCCAGAAAGTTCAAGTGATATTTTTTTTTGTTGTTGCTTCAAGACTTCAATTAAATAAGACCAGTCTTTAGCAGTTATTGTGTCAATCAGCATATTTGGTCTATGTGCATACCGTCTTCCTGCTGAAAATCTGAGCTCTTTGTTGTACTAGGTACAAGGGAGTCTGTTAGATCAAATAGAGGCATCTGCAACAGCATGGGGTTCAACAGTTCTTTATCTAGTTAAAGATATATTCAATAAATAAAATCCTTTTCTTCTGTCGTGTTACTTCTGAATTTGGTTTTGATATCTCCAGTAATGTCCCTACAAATTTCAGGGTACTGCCCTAAGAAAAGAAAGGGCTGGATTAGAGGTTATTCAATATATATGACAGTGTTCATCTGCAGAGATCAAAAATTTGTGTGTGTTAATTTTGTCACACCTACCTGTGCCAATTGCATGATTTTTGCCTTCTAACTGCATAGAATGTAATCCTTTGGGTTGAACAGTTAAGCAAGGCACAATTGGTGCTTTATTTCTCTACAGTTGTCCTGCATGCTTGCTTGCTTGCTTTCTTCTGTTTCCAGGGAGAAGAGACAGGTAATTTAAAAGCAGAATGTGAGCATCTTTGCCACAAGTGTCCTCCTGACTGAATGTTTCTGTTGAAGTGCAGATAGCAAATACTTTATTTTTTCATGCAATTCTTCTAAATTGTAGTGTAGAATTTATAGGAGTAGAAAATAAATTTAAAAAAAATTCAAAGATTGGCTTTAGTTGCTTTTAAAGAGCAAGGTTTTCCTCAACTAAACCATAGCATAGATTTAATGTGACACACAGGTTAGTGGATGCTTTCCTACATGGAGTACTTTCATCCTACGACGTGACAGAGGGGATGGGATATTGTTTCTTTGTTCCTACCCCTGTTCAAAGAGGACCTGGTTGGTGGTGTAGACACGTAGGGTGTCTAGGAAAAAGCCAAGAAGAGTCTGTAACCTGGAGAGCCACCGGCATTGACAGAAGAAGGTGTTCCACTGTAGCCCTGTAAAGTACAGCCCTCAGCACCTCTAGGAGGTTGCTGAATTACTCCCTAAAGTCTCTGACGCACGCAGGAGGAAGAACAAGATTCTAACAGAGATGTGTGTAGGGATGGACAGACAGACATGGGTATAGCCTGAAAGTGTACAAATTATGTTGAAGTGTCTCCTGTAAAGCTAGGTCATTGTGAGGGTGGGGGGGGAAGGTATGACAAATAGGAGCTTACAGCCTTAATATAGCTTTCCTTGGCTCCCTACAAATTTTCTTTTATCCTCATTGGAGTTCTGTTTGCAGGTACTGATGTATTGTTGAGTTTATTCTCACAAGTTACATGCCTAACTGTTTTAATTCTTTCTCTAGATATAATTATAGGAAATTACTTGCGAAGCACCTACTGAATTGGTACAAAGCACAAGAGAAAGGTATTGTCACCCCGTCTGGCCATCTCACTGCTTCAGTTGGAGTGCTTATACTGTTTCAGAGTAAGCTTGATTTCTTCAGAAAACAAACCCAAGCATTAGACTGACTTGCTGTGGTGGTTTGACCCTGGCTGGAGGCCAGATACCCACCAAAGCTGCTCTATAACTCCCATTTTCAGCTGGACTGGGGAGAAAGTATATATATTGAGACGCTTAGGAGTTGGTATAAGGACAGGGAAAGATCATTCTGCAATTAGTGTCAAGGGCAAAACAGACTCAACATAGAGTAAAGGAAAGAAAACTCTAATTTATTACACTGCACACACAGTGAAACCAGAGTTGGGTAATGAGAAGTGCAACCAGATATTAAAGCACCTCCCCCCACCCCTCCCCTCTTAGCAGACTTCACTTTAGTCATGTTTTGCTCCCTTCTCTCTTCTCCCCCTCCCCTACCTGCCCCCACATTGTGGCATGGGGAGGGGCAGGGAATGGGGGTTTTGGTCAGTTCCTAAGGAGTTGGTTTCCTTCTTAGTAGGGGGAGGGAGGTATTCCTCACACCCTTCCCCTGCTCCAGCATGGGGTCCCACCCACGAGAGACAGTCTTCCATAAACTACTCCAATGTGAGCCTTTTCCTGCAGGACTTCAGCTCTTCATCAGCTGCCCCAGCGTGGGTCACCTCTGTGGGATGCTGGCCTAGAATCATAGAATGTCTCTCAGTCTCTTGAGCCCAGACTGCGTGGGGCCTCTCCTCGGGCTGCAGGTGGGTCTCGGCCTTTTCCATGGGCTGCGGGGGGAAACCCGTTCCACCATGGGTTTCTCCACAGGCTGCAGGGGCACCTGGGGTACCTCCTCCTCACCCTCCTTCCCTGGCCTTGGTGCCTGCACAGTTTCTTACATCTTCTCACTCCCTTCTCTGCTGGCAGAAAGTGTCTGCTTGAGGGGTTTTTTTTTTCCTAAATGTGATTCCCAGAGGTGCTGTGACCGTTGCTGATGGGCTCGGCCTTGATCAGCAGTGACTCTGGCCTTGGATCCAGCTGGTGTTTGCTCTGTTGGGCCTGCAGAGAGCATCTCGTGGCTTCTTGCAGCCACCAGAACCTGGCCACACAAAACTACAGCACTTGTTCTCCTCTGATGGCTGTTCAAGGCATCTCTAGATTTTTATTTGTCTGCCTTTGACAAAAAGTGGGAAGTATTTACTTTTTGTATTGTCTGCAGAACTCTTTGCAGAACTACAGTAGCCACTTGTAAATTTCAAACAGTAATTGAAATGGGTGCTACCTTTTTTTTTTTGTTTTAGTATGCTCAGTCCTGTTCACCCAATTCAAAGCATAGATGAAGATGCAGGCTTGACTGAAGGAATCTATAACCTTGAAGGAATAGGCACATAAAGAATACAAAAGTAGCTCAGTCATAGCTGATAGAAGATTAAGATCCAAATGATATAGACAGTGCTGTTAGCTTCAGATACCTCATCTTTTATTTTCCTTGGGGATGACCATTTAATTGGCTGCACTGAATTAAGAAGGTGAATGAAGACATGTGATAGAGGAAATAATGTTTGTATTGGGAAGTGGTGAGACGTGACAGAAGAAATTAATGCATGTTAGAAAGGAAGGTGAAAGGGAAGAATAAGGTACATGCTTTTATTTCTGTGGTTTTGAACTTATTTTTATTAGTGAGATGTATAGAATAATAGCTCAGACATTTCTGGATATGCCAACTTCCAGAAAACATCACCAACCATTGCTTTTTTTTCTTGTGAACATCTGCTTTTTAAAAGGCAGCAGATGCAGAAGCTTGGAGTTCCATGAATGTCTCAGTTTGCTGTTTCCTGGGAATGGACACAGCCAGGGAAAGCTCTGAGGGGAATACATACACACTTCTGGAACTCTAGGGAAGCAGAGGAGGTTGTACAGGAATAGCACTGGTATAGCAGAAGAAGAGTAACAATAAAACAGGACACAGAATAAAGGATAGTGTGTGACAGGTGGCTACTGATAATTAACTGCAGTTTCAGCAGAAAGGGAAAATGGAAACCAAGCAAGATATTGAAATGAGGATTAGAAGAGAAACTGCAGGAGGGTATTTAGGGAGAGAGCCGAATTGTCATGATGGAAAGTAGCCTGAACAGGCAAGACAAAACAAATAATGGTCAGTGCTAATTATTTTGATGCATGTACAACTTACTGTATGATAATAATTCACTCCGCTTTACCTGTCTTATGGTAGCATGCAGAACACTTGTTTCTCCATAATGGTGTGTGGTAAAGGTAAGGTACGAAAGGAGACTAACCAAGAGGTGATCAGTGATTTGTTTCTTCAGTAGTATTTGTTTGTGAGTGAAACTCTGTAATGCCTGACATCAAGTTTATTTGTCTTAGTCTAAATGTAATAATTTCCTTACAGAGATCTGAAATAATTTTCTTACCAAGCTATTAAGTTCAATTGAAAGCAATGCAAATTCTTTTTGACATCTTTGTAAAGAAGTTAAAGAACAAATAAATGTTTGTACTAAATGCAGGGATGAGGAATTTTGTGTTCTCCCCACTAGCTATATGGGTAAGGAAAGCCATCAACCTGTGGAAGTGTGAGATGGGTTTTTTCAGAATAACTCCTGATGTATATCATATGGGAAAATGCATCAGAGGGATTCTCCTGGAAGCCTTTTCTAGTGTATGGAAGTAGTTAATATAGTGGAAGGCAAACTGTGTTTGGTCAGATCAGTGAACCTAACTCCATAATACCAATCCTAAACAACAGACTGAGTGGAAGGAATCCCAACCATACTGTTGGGTTTTTCTTTTGCCTGGAGGGATTTGAACCCATGTTACCTACTTCTTAAGTTAGGAGATGAGCCACCTGGCTAGAGAGTGATCTGGGACAGCTTTCATATGCACAGACTCACAGACTGGGTTGGGTTGGAAGGGACCTCAAAGATCATCCAGTTCCGACCCCCTCCCTTGCTGCTTCTTGTTGCTGAACGTCATGAGGTTTCAGTTGGCCTCAGCCTGCTGAGGACTCCCTGGACGGAAGCATGACCCACTGGCATATCAACCTTACCTACAACCTTGATGAGATTATGCTGTGTCCTGTCATCCAGATCATTGAGCAAGAAGCTATGTAGGTCTTAGCTGATGTCTGGGTCTAAACCACGACTATTTACCCACCTTATAAGCAGCCTTTAAACACACAGATACTAGAACATAACAGGGTGTGGAGGTGTTGATACAGAATGGTTCACCAGAGTTCCTGCTCCTTCTTCCCTTCTCTGCTATCTGTGACTTCCCGACTTTGCTTACAATGCTTACTTATGAATTGAACAACCCTTCCAGAATACTGAGGAATTTAAGGCTCTGTCTGGAGAGTACAAGATGTAAGCTGATCTCTGAGATCCCTGATCTCAAGGGTACTGGGTAAAAAAGATTCTTCTAGTCTTCATATTGTTTCCCAGCTGGATGAAGATGGTGAAGTTGACGCTGCCTGTGCAAACAGACTCCAGAGGATTAGGAGGGTGACATGAGAAGCTTGAGGCACAAAAAATAGAGTCAGGTATAGGGACATTAGTTGAAACTGAACATCGATCTAGTGGTGGATTAGATGGAAGTCTAAAACCACTCAGTGATGTAAGAAAAGAGAAAAGGTAAGACACTCTCCTTTCCAGAGTCCACAAGGTAAATAATCAATGGCATAATGTTTTGTGGTCAGTCTTTTGCCATGTTCTTTAAGGGACTATCTAGTTTGTCCATCTAAGATACTATAAAAAGCTCTTGCCATAAATAATTATCAGGGTTTTAGTACTCTTGCCAAAAATGTTTCTGTTTTAATCAGAGCTAAGTAGCTTTGGAAAGCTTCAGAACTTGATTAGTAAAGTTTCAAGGTGGGGATGTGTGCCTAAAATATACCAGCTCTTAAAACACTGTTTAGACCTTTACTGTTTCTTCCATTTAATTTTCCCCTCTTTTTGTTTCTCTTTTTTCTCTTTTTGTTTCTCTTTTTTCTCTTTTTGTTTCTCTTTTTTCTCTTTTTGTTTCTCTTTTTTCTCTTTTTGTTTCTCTTTTTTCTCTTTTTGTTTGGAAGGTAAGCAATGTTAAATGGAATGTGCATCTCTTAAATTCCCCTTGTTTTTACAAAGTGGTACGTAAGTTGAAAGAGTGTGGAGTCTTCCTCCAGAATGAAAATGATGTTTTTCTAGTCATCTGAATGCAAATCAATGGTGAGTGCTTACAATGAAAATACAAAAACTCTTTTAAACCAATAGATGATAAGATGGTAGTTATGCAAAATGAAGGGTCACAGCAATCTAGTAGTAATTCCTTTTTTTAATTTCAAAACTTACAATAATTGGACACATCTTGCCCTCGTTTACACCTGTGCAAATCCTGTTATATTCAACAAGGCTTTACAAAGAAGACAAAATTCATCCCTTGCAAATTAAGAAATGAATGCATAATGAGAGAGAAATTGGTTGCCTTCCATTTCCAAAGGTATTCATTTTTCACTGATGAAAATTTTCTGCAGAGTCCTGTACTTTATACCTATCCAGGGTTTGAATCTCAACCACAGGCTGTTGCTACACAAAGTCCATCTGGTGATGTTTAGATGTTTGATGTGGTACTAGCTGCTTGCTGTGCTGGAAGCTGGGAAACATATCAGTGTCCTCAAAGTGCAGGAGGTGTCCAAAGTGATATTTTGGTTTGCATTCTGTGCTGAAACATGGAGATAACTGGATACAGGTGTGTTATTCCTGAGAGACTCTGAGAGAGTATTTGAATCTGGGACTGTGAAGACTGAGCATCCTGTATGGTTTCAGCAGGATGCTGTGAGACTCCTGTTATTTTAATGTTCAGCCAGCTGTGACCGGATGAAAAATAAGGTGGATTTCTTAAGTACAGCAAAGCTTTGAGTGGACTACTGAGCACCTCCCCCAGCTCCAGTGAAGTGAACAGGAATTGCAGGTGCGCAGTACCTTATGGATAAGGCCCTACTGGGCAATTTGTGCAGTTGGTTATGCCAGTGCAGAATCTCTAAAGGAAAATACAGTGCCCCGAATTCACGTTACGCTGGTCTAACGGGCTGATTAACAGTACCCACAGGGCAGTGCTTCAGATACTGCCTTAAGGGACCAAAATCATTGCACACAAAAAGCCAAAGTAGGCAGCTGGTGTGAGCCAGTTGCGATTTTGGAGTCATGCAAACAATTAATGTGACTGTGTGGCATTTTTTCAAATTGTAATTTCCTCTTCACTGTTATTACAGCCCTTGAAAACAGATGACAGTCTACTACCTTCAAAAAAATGTTCTCTCTAAGTAGTAATTGCTTATTTGCATCAAATCCTTAACACTTTGTATTGTATAATTGCCAAAACGTACTGAAAAATTATTGAACATATTCATGAGCAAATAGAATATGACTCTCTTTTGAAGAAAAATGCTTCTCACTAATATTACTAATTGCATGTTTATTACAGCTTTGCCTGCCAAGATGATGAAAATTGTACACAGGCTACTCTTAAATTACCTATTGGTGAACAATCTTTTTTTTCCTGTCTGTGATAATTTTGCCCAAAAGTAGGGTACAATTTACAGCCTCATTCTTCCATCTACATTGTTTTGGTATCACTAGAAATTTCAAATAATCTGTGAGAAGGCTTTTTATTTCTTCTGGTGGATTTATTTTTTGCTTTTGTGTTTTCTTATTGAAATTTTTAATGTATGCCTACAAAAAAAAAGGAAAGCAAATACTTGACTAGGAAGAGTAGAATGGCTCATCCACATGCACCATAAACTGACAGCCTCATTGTAGACAGCTAAATGTTGACAAAATATCAAACTGAAGACAATACAGTTTTTATAAATACAAAGTATAAAAATAAAATATAATGTAGCAGAGTGCTTGTCTTCTCTGCACACCTCCATGATGTAAAATTAGCATAACTAATTTCTTACATTTCAATGCAAACAAAAGTCCTCTGAAAGGTTTTCAGTGGTGGCTTTAACAGTTTTTTGAATGTCTTTCCTTCCATATGACAATCTCTTATGCTTTTTTAAAAATTCCTTTAATTTTACTTATATATATTTTAAGTGCATTATAAGTAGTTATTTTACAGTAGATTTCATTTGAATGAAATCAGGAAGTGGTGGTGGTTTCTTCTGTAATTGATATACCTCAGACCTGTTCTCCTGTAAGGGTCAGCAGATCTGACATGGTCTTGTTATTACGAAAAAGCTGAGTGCATGGCCTGTGCTTCTGGACCAGAGGCCTTCATTTTGTCTAACATTTTCTAGCACAAAGGGTCTTGGTCTCTGACCAGGTCTCTGTGGCAGTCAATGAAGTTGAAAAGGAAAGGATTTGAATTGGGAATCTGGCCTCAAAATCACCTATAACCCATTTCTCTTGTAGAAATGTCTACTCATATTTTGAGTAGTGTTTAAAGTATATGCAACAAGTGCTGTCTTTATCTTCCCAGAATGCTTTGTAGAAATAATCTAGCAAATATTTTTTCCTATAAAGATATTGGAAAATAAGGTAAACATTTAGGGGAAAATAGCATGTTGTTGTATTTTACTATAAAATTTAATATTCATAATAGTTATAATAAAAAGGATGTAAAAGTACCTAAAGACAATTTTAAATTGTTTTGAATTTCACCTTCAAATAGCATCAAAATGTCTAACGTAAATTTCCAAGATTAATTTGATTAAAATGCAGTCATAAGCAGGTATTTTCTCAATATTAAAATTTTACAGCCAGGTTAGAGAGAGAGAATATTTTAAGCACATTATGTTGTCAGAACTGCTTAAACAGTTTTCGTGGACATCTTTAATAGAAGGTTGTACTTAAAGGTCGCTGTTATTACCTTATTGAAAGGTTATTTGTCCCTGTGTTCAAAACATTGCTGTGCTAGCTTCACGTATCTCAAATGTTGAGCAACTGCTTTGATTAGCAGTTGTATATTGATAAATAGTCCCTGAGGTAATTCAATATCCTGGGGGGCAAATGCTCAGAGAAACAGATTAAATCGGATTAGGAAATCATTTCCCTGCCAACTGTTAGCACACAGCAGTTTCTGAGGCTGTGATCTGCAGTTAGCTGGGTGTAAATCAGTTTATTAGCTTGTATGACTGTTTAGAGCATGTTTTACCACTGCTTCTGAATATTTCTTCAAAGGGTTATGAATTCTGACAAATGCCTCATTTTCAGATCTTTTTGCTTTATTGGGGTAACTGGGAAAGAATTAGTGAGGGCCAACAAAAGAACCTGCAACAGATGATGAAGTATGTGGATACTGAGTGCTGTAGTTACAGTTTAAGCACAGTGTATTTCTTGACCATATGCACACGCTTTTGCAGTATAATATATAAATTTATTTATTTTCCAAAAGTCAACTTTTTCCCTAGAGATCTCTGTGGTAGACAAAGAGTGTTATAATGCTAAGTAATTTTTAAGCATCTGATAGCCTCATAAATAGCTGAATGAATGAATTGGGTTTGTTAAGACAGGGACAAATCTTGGATAAGTATATATGCCAAAATACTTATTCCAAAAATGTGAATTTAAAAGCTATATGGGATTATAGAAAAGTTTACTTTATATCGTTGATATGAAACAACTTAGCTGGTTATTTTAATACAATAGCAAGACAATTTCATGTCTAACCTCGGCATTATCTAACCTGATTCTTCTGGTTTTCCTGGAGTTATCAATATGATTATTAGTACAGATATTGAGTGTTGTTACTTTTTTATATAGTTCCTAGATCATGTCTTTCTTTTCCATGAGAGGATTCTATTTAACTTGCACAAAATGTGGAATTCAAAGACATTCAACAATCCATTTACAAAACACTGTGTGGGAGGTACACAAAAACATTTTTAATTCATTTTGAAAATTCACAGGGCTATTATGTGTCTCTAAACGTTTCAGCTATTTTGTACCTTTCTCTGAAATTATATTTTCATGCAGCTGATGCGCCATAGTTGTGCCTTAGAAAGGTCCCTTCTTAATGCAATGAATTTGCAAGTGACTAATTCTTTGAGGAGATGAGAACATGCCCCTCTTTTCCCTTGTTGGTTGTGTGAAGTCATAAATTCACAATGGAGAACTTCACATTGCTCACAGGATCCAGGGTCTGTTTTACACTCTGACACAAGATCCGCTGTGAGAGTATAGCGGATGGGCTTAGAGGAGTGGGTGATATTCATATTAAACATCAGAATGAAACCAAAGACTTGCAATTACCCATGCCCTCATAAAGACTCCAGAAATTATAAATCAGAATATTCATTACAGCTGGTATCTGACCCCATTGTCTTTTCTGACGAGCAGGTTTTCCGTTCATGTTTCCTTTAACCTTCTTTAATGTATAAGAATTTAGATGGCTGTGACTCTGTTTCTGGTGTCTGAAAATGAGTACCATGTCTTTTTACCCCTAAGTATGTAGACTGGAATTCTAAGGGGATCACATTGTGGTTTTCTGCAGAAAAAATATAAAAGTTCAGATTACTGAGGGGTGGGGTGGTGGAGGGGGTGGAAGGGGGAGGAGAATAAAAAAGGAAACCAAAGTTTCATGAAAAACTAAACCTTCTAAATACGTGGTAGGAAAACAGAACGTTAAAGTGCAAGTCAAATATGCAGTCCTTCATAGCCAAATAATTTAAGATTAGGTTACTAACTCTGAATAAGATATGAAAACAGGATGAACCTACCTGAAACAAGGAGAACATTGTAGCTTTGAGTTCTCACTGTCCTCACCAAAGGAGCACCCACTATCAGAAAAAGTCTTGTCTGCAGAAAATGGATTTTTATATGACCAAATACTCATGTATCCATTGCATTTCCTGGTAATGTTATTTTAGGAGAGTTAAAATAATGATCTAACGATCACTTCCATTTTGAGATGGAATTACTTCAGCCCAAAATATAAATCTACTTTGAGAGATCTTTGGTCTTGAGATGACAGTACTGTTTCCTTAGCTTTTGGAAGAGATCTGGCACTCAATTTCTTAAATTATTCAACTTTGAGACTACTAAAGTATTTTTTTGGCCAAGAAAGGAGGACTGTCCTTTCTCCTATCTTGTTTGATTTAGATTTATTTTTTTTTAATTTTTAAATCACTTTTTCACAAGGTAAATGAATTAATTCAAAGTAATTCTGTGTCCTCACCGGTAGCACTTGAATGAGCTGTCATCATGCAGGAATGAGAGCCAGTTGGTGCTCAGATATAGCCGTGAAAAGCACATAGGCTGTGGGACACTGCTAGTTAGTAAAGGAACAGTGAGCTTACGCCATAGTATAAATAATGATGTTTCTCACATCTTGAACACAGTATGGCATTCTTGTTATCCTGCCTTGGAAAAGAACTGATAGAATAAAAAAAGGCATAGATAAGAGCAACGGAGATGATCAGAAGAGTGAGGTGAGATGAGATGAATTGACCTCCATAATACTAGAGGTTGGGGCTAACAAATGAAGCTATCAAGCTTGAAAATATCAGCTTTAAAAAAGCAAACAGAACCCAATGTGTAAAGTTGTAAAGCAGGAATGACATGAAACTGAAATGGCCAAATGATGAATAGAACCATTGGCTGGAATCAAACATGATGATCTAGTTATAGCCTCTGGCTCCACAGGTCCTTAAACTATTGTGGATTTGACAGCTTCAAGGTAGAGTGTACCTACTCTTTGCTAGACATGTAATCGTGGCCATTTTTAGACAGGTTAATGGAGCTTTTGGTCTACCTCAGTGAGGGAGAAACTTCTTATGTTCCTGTAGGTCTTTAAACATTATCCCTTTAGGAATTACCTTCTTATGCCCTTAAATAAAACCTCATTTACTTCTAGCAACTGTCCTTCAAATTGATAATAGGATTGTGATCATAGGCTTCATTACTCTCTGTGTTCTTAGCCATAGCTCTGACAATTGCCACTTGTATTTTATCTGTGATTGGACAGGTGGTAGTTGATGTGTATATGTTTCCTTTTCCGCAGACTGACATGTATTTAATTTAGTTCTGGACTTTGTTCAGCTGCTTTGTTTTGCCGAAATGCTCTAGAGGGTGAGCCTACAGCCACAAATCTTTCCAGGTTTGTGTTCAATTTGCAAATCCTATATTTGTAGCAGAAAAAAGAGCTCTCTGTTCTCAGTGGGAGTGTTTGTCAGACCTTTTTTGGCAACAGCAATAAGTAGTTTATGGTCAATTTCATCTAACGCTGGCCTCCCATAAATAAAGATGTGAAACCTTTTACACTCGTAGACTAAGGCCAAGAGGCTTTTTCTTTTTGCACACATCAACACTTATGCATTTCAGACTCTAAAAGAAAAAGAAGATATTGGTCTCTAGTTCTGGGTATGCTGCTAAAAGCCTGTACTCTGACACTAACTTCTATGGATGTGTCCATAGACAATTTGCCTCTGTTTGTACATTTGAGCTGTCTGAGAAACTCCCTGCATCTGAGAAACTGAATAAGATCTTTAGTTAAGATTGTCTTTTTCAGGGAACCTGGTGGTTAACACACCCTTGGTACTGGCTTTGATAGCTAAATGAGATGCTAAATTAACAAACTGAATTTATGCTTGAAGGAATCTCTTTGTTACTTCCTTAAAACTAATCTTATTGGGAAATGCGTGTCCATCGCTGGCTTCCAAATACTAAGTATTTTTCTTGAATTATTTTCTCTTTGTTGTATTGCTTCTGTTACAGGGTAATCATTTGTTTGTTCTCTCTTTGTGTGTTGTTCTACCCCTTAGATTGCATTTTCACTATGTTTTGTTCTGCTTTAATTTCCATCCTCTTTTCTCTCCTGTTTGAGCTACCTAAAATACCCATGTTCTTTTGCTCCTCCAAATTGGAATCTCATCCCGGTAAAATCCCATTATATAATCAAAAATTGGCTGGTTTCTAATAAATGTGTTGCACGTAACAGTATAAACTGTAGTACAGGGATATGCTTTGTGGGTTTGGGTAATTTGGGTGTTTTTTTCCAACATTATGTAGTAGATCTTTATAGCTTCATCATGTGATGAATAACAGTTTCTCAGCTATTTCTCCTAGGCTTTCCCAACTCAGTATCAAAAAGAAAATACCCTGTGCTCTTCCCTCTTTTGCTTTGGATGCATACATGAGTTCTTGTCTTAAACAGTAAAAAGTGAGCAGACCTTAATTGCTCAGTTGGCAAGTAACTTGATTAATCTTGCCAGTTTCTCTTGAAGAAGACCAGCCTGGACATCACAGAAGGGAGCTGAATAATTTGGTAGGTATCTGAGTTCTCATTTCTCTTAAAACCATCTTCAAATATGTTTGTTGTTTGGGGTTATTTTTGTCCTATGTCCTCTCAAGTTTATACTGAAAACATGAAAACATAGGCAAGAGGTATTTTAACCCTACATTGGACCCTTTCTGCGTCAGGGCTTCCCCACCCCCTGCCCATTTTTATTCAGTGTATTTCTCCACAAGTTTAATTCCCTCTTCCTGACCATTCATTCCTATGAATATCTGAATATAACCTGGTTACTATGACATTGAAAGCAACCTCGACTCTATCACAACTTGTTTTCTAAAGTAATTTCTTGAGAACTCCAGTTTTGATGTCTGTTCCCTGGGTCTCTTCTGAACCGTTTGATTGCTCGTGTCACCAGATGACTGGAAAGTATCTGTAGAGGTTATTAAGTTCATCCTTTTACTCTAAGACAGAATCAGTTATATCTATGTCAGTCCTGATGGATGCTTGTCTGTTCTGCCCTGAAATGTTTCCTAATGACAGAGACTCCATAGCTTCTTCAGGCAGCCTCTTGTACTTTGCTGTCCTTATCTTTAGAAAGTCTTCTCTGCAGCCTAATCTGAAACTCCTACAGATCACTTTGTTATTTGTGCTTTTAATGATCATGAACAGGAGGAACATATTGTGAAGAAAATGAAGAGAACAATAGCTTTTTAAATATTTTATCAGCACTATTTAACCACTAGTTCAGCTCGGCATTTTTGTTTCCCCCATAGACAAAACCAACAGTAGTTTATTTAACCTGCCATTAAATTCTTATTCTTACACTTCTGAGCCTTCTTAGTCATCTCCTGACCTTTCCAATTAGTTCTACCTTTTATTGAAGTATATTTGTAGACACAATAGTTTGAGGTCATTCCAAGGTTAGATAAGAGTGAAGGGCTATATTCTGTGTCTTGCAGGCTGTGTGCCTCTTAATGCCTTCCAGTACATGAGGAGGTACTCTTTACACAGTGTTGCAGTAGCATGACATTGATGGGTGGGCAGTTTCTTAATTTTATAACTCTGTTGTGATAATCTTGCTCTAATTCTGTTACAATTTATTTTCATTTGTTACTGTTGAATTGTAATCTCCCTTTACCCTCAAAATTGCACATCTAATTTGCCAGGATCCTTTTGAATTTTGCACTCTTCGATGTATGCTGTGTCCCCACAGTCTGGTGCCATGAATAGTGTTTAATAAGCATATGCTATATTCAGTCATCAAGCTATTATTGAAAGTCTAGATTGATGCTATAAGGAGAGTCCTGGAAGGATGCTCTCAATTTTAACATTAAGTTGTTAATTATGTTAATTTTCTAACCAACTTTACATCTTTGGTATATTTCTCTAGAGCTTTAAGTACTTCCTGAGCTGGCCAACGAAAATGGCATTGGAGGTAAATCCTTACTAAAGCTAAGATCTGTAACAGATTGCTTCCTCTATCCACAAAATTTGTTTCTTTGTCAGAGAAGGAAAGTAAATTGGTTTTGGTCTAACTTGCTTATGATATATCCATGGCATGTCATTCATGTCTCTTCCTTTTCTTTTTTTTTTCCCCTCTCCCAGGTGTTTTTAAATAATGAGCTTGTCTGAGTATTTGAACGGAAATTGGAATCAAGCTTGACTCACCATTTTTTCTTTTTAAGGATATCGACTGTGTTTTCATTCCTCTAGTCCTCTTGTACCTCACCCGCCTTCCCAGAGATGAATAATGTATTCCACAAGTCATTTAATTACATGACAAAGACAAAAAATGCCTGTCTCCTAGGACAAGCTGTTCCAGTACTTACTACTCATAGTGGAATAGTTTTTGCTATTATCCAATCTGAACCTTCTAAGTTGCAATTTACAGCTGTTGTTCCCTGTGTTTTCAGCAGGGATAGAGTTAATGTTCTCCCACAGTTTTCTTACTTTCACTGTTTTCTATTCTCCCCCTATCCTGTAGGGAAAGTGAGGGTGAAGTGAGCAAGCTGTTATGTGGTGCTTTTTCGGTGCTTACTTGCTGACCTAGGCTAAAAAGCAACACCTTGTTCTGTTGTCTGCCAGTACTGAGTTATTGTTTGCTTATTTAGAAAGCATTTTCCCTACTAAGAGGAATTTTGTGGATGGAGTCTCTCTGCCTGTCCATGTTTCAGGCTTATGAGTAGAACATTTCTTTTTTTCTTGGTTTTCACCAGAAAATACATTTTAAGTGGAAAAAATACCAATAACCTTCTCAAATACGAAGAACCATATATTTACCCATTTTTTTCAATGATATCTATAGCAAGTGTTACTTGAACTACCAGAGGCATAAGAAATACATTTAATATAGCATCACGAGTGTTTGAATGCTATTATATTATGAAAGGTGATCATGGATTTATTGAGAACTTACTCAGAAGTTCAAAAGACTGTTGTGGGGTTTGTTTTTTTTTCTGCAGCAGTGTTTCTCTCTCTTAATTTCTTTTAGCCAGGACATTGATTCAAAGAAAACCAAGATTTTTATTTAATTTGAGTTGATAAAAATTTAATTTTTCACAAGGGCTCCACAAATTCTGATAAACTGAATGTGTGTTCCTGTGCTATGTTTTTAAATTGATGCAGAGTCACCTGATTGTTATGCAACTATTTGGGAAGAAATCAGGACACCAAAAATACCTTCTTCCCTTGATCATGACCGCACAGGTGCTGCCTGATTGAATCCTGGTATTATAAAGCACTAAAGCCCTGATTCAGTGAAGTGCTTAAAGTTGTTTATAACTTTAATCATTTCAGTAATTACTATGGTGCTCAACACAAGAGGTGAAATTGAATTCATGTCCTGAGAGGTTTGTCTCATTTATACACTACGAATTGTTGTGTTCAAACAGAACTAAAATATCAACTCAAGAGAAATCAGTGCTTTGCCTGCATTCCAGCTTCCCCACATCATCAAATGGAAAGCAAATAATAAATTAGATTATAAATTTGAACTTTTTGGATGTGCAAAGTTTAGTGCCAAAAGTGTAGTATTTTGAAAACCTGAGATGCTGAAATTGACCTGGTTTTGAATTAAAGGGAACATTTTTCACAGTTCTATCTATTACAGTATAAGCAAGTCTTATTTCATGCAACACTAACTTAGAGATGCTTTCCTAAGGAGAACTGATTACAGTATTTGTTTTCCTTTACATAGTCAGTGTCAACAGTAAGTTATCCATAAAGTTTATTAAGACCTGTTAATTTTCTCTTCTTTTATTTTTTTTAAGAGCCACAGATGAATACATATGTACTACAGATAATTTGTAATATTTCATGCTGAAAAAAATAAATAGGTGATCAGAAAATCTGAAAAACGCCTAAACCTTGTCAGGAATGCTTTGAGTCGTATGAAATGACTTCATAAATAAAGTGTAAATAATTATTATAGTGATTAAAACATCTGTACCTTCTTTCTAAGCTATTTTAGCATTCATTACACAAGGTGCAGACTTGAGAGACCTTGTGGGCAAAGAGGTGATGCAATAGATAAAGAAGCCTGTTGCCCATAGATGATGGTATTTCTGCAGCTCCTTTACCTCATGTCTGAGCTAATTCTCTTTCCTCTATGCAACAGTGCAAGACAGAAAAGAAACGGGCGTCTCAAGGTCATGGTATCACTTTAAAGGTGATGCAAAGTCAAGTGATTTTGTCATCAAATAAACTGGATATTTTTGTAGCCAATCCCTGATTTCACTGGAAGTGAAAGCAAGTTTTGAAGTCCTTAGTGAAAAGGCAACCTCTCTCAGCCTCTGTATTTCCAGATCCAACAGTTATGGAGAGTATTGGATGTGTTATAAAAGCAACTTAACTGTCAGTCATAAACCTCATGTGGCTGAAATGTACTTTTTCATTGCTGTGGTAGTGGTTATAGATAACGGATTGTGTGTGTACATTGCACCAAGAATGCAGCTGCTGCTTTTTTTTTTTTTCCTTTAATGTCCTAGTAGTATAACTTAAGTGTACATGAGATGGAACTGCCAAACCTGGGATAGCATTGCAAAAACTGGGACTAATCCAAATAATCTCTAAAATCCTTTCCAGAAATGACATTGTCACATTTTGGATGAAACAAGCAGCAAAATGAAAAATAGTTTATCTAAAACCTGTGGGAAAACAATACAATGCACTTATCAAAGTCAAGCTCTTCTAAAATGTAACTGAAAAGCAAAGGTTTTTCTTCTGCTTACAAAATGAAAAGTTTCTGCTCAATTTGCATTTAAAAAACAACAGTAAAATAGTGACAGGGTTTGTATATCCCCCAGTAAGAAATGAAAATACAGGTACAAATCGTGGGGCTTCCACATGGAAATTCACAGCACTTTAAGAAAAAGCTTTTCTTTGTTGCTCTTACATTGCCATCCTCTGAAGATGCTTTGCTGTTTCTGTTTCAGTGGGAACAGAAGCTCTAATAGGTCTTTAGCAAATAAGACTTCTGTCAAGGACTAAGTGGGAGGAAGAGAAAAAGACTACAGATGTAGATATAGATATGGTCTGTCTACAAAAGATATGATGACATTTAGATACTTGATATCTCTGATAAATGTCTGATGAAGGAAGGCATGCTAAACAGTCATCTCTAATCAATAGAGCTAGAACTACACATGTTCCTACATGCTACTTGTGGATGAATATGAGTCTAAAGGCAATGGGCACGGTCTTCAGCTGCAGCAAATCAACATATTTCCATCACAAATATGGTGTAGATCTCTTATCTCTTCACAAAATCAGAATTTTGTGGAGCAGTTAGGCACATGTTTAAACTATTTTCTAAAACCATAATGGTTCTTAGCTAAAATTAAGGTGGCCTTGACAGCCTATGATACATTTAGTGCATTCAAGAGCCTGATAATAGAACAAAGTAGGCATGAGTGGTTTCTTCTTCACAAAGATACATGTAATGCACACACTGTGTGTGTAAGAACGGAATCACAGAATCGTAGGGGTTGGAAGGGACCTCAAGAGATCATTGGGTCCAACACCCCTGCCAAAGCAGCTCCCTAGGACATATCACTCAGATAGGCGTCCAGACGGGTCTTGAATATCTCCAGAGATGGAGACTCCACCACCTCCCTGGGCAGCCTATTCCAGTGCTCTGTCACCCTCACCGTGTAAAAGTTCTCCCGCATGTTATTTATGTATTTTTGTATTACATACATACCATATTTGTGTATAAGTATGTATATTTCAAAGCATTTTTCTAATCCCATGGAAGAACTAGATTTTTTTTTTTTGTCCCTCATAGATTTGATATGTAGCCACACTGTATAAAATGTTCTTCCTTTTGGGGAGAAGATGAGGGACAAATTCTACTTTATGGTAAAAACAATTTTTTAAAATCTTGCAACTATTGAAATGAGAATTTTCATAATGGTGATAGATGTACCCTTTTGTCATCAATTTTTAATAACAGGTAGGGGCTTTGAAGAATATCTACGAACTTCCTTTTTATTAAACTAAGTTTAAAAAGAGTTTGTTTTGAATGCTAGTAAACTAGTTGAAATTATTTTGGCATAAATAGCAGCATTGCTTTTAAAGGCAAAGTAGGTAGAAGGTGCCATTTTTACTTATTTTCATATTTTTCAATATGTTTAGTTAAAAGGTTTTGTGTGGCACCTCTCATGAGCTTTGCTGGGTGAGAGAAGACCTTGTTATCTTTGCAGTTGCCTTTCATTTTTGAAGTTTTAAAAATGGCCAACAAAAATACTGATGTTCATAGCTATTAACAAAGTATCAAAATGTTCCACATAACAGTTCAGGTTTTTTCTTACTTGAGTTTTTTCTGCCTTGTCTGTATATTGAGGGCTACAAGGCCCTTTTTAACAGATGTCATTAATCTAATATGAGATAATCTTACTTTGGGTCTCTGGTTTCTGAAGGACTGGGAATTCTCAAGGTTCTTTTAAAGTTTTAAACAGCTTTTCACATTTGAAAAGATCAGTACAAGCTTAGTAATTTCTGCAGTTCATCAACTAGCCAGTATATTCCAGTATAAAACCACTAACAGTTAACTTCTTTTAATGTTGAGAATCTTGATTTCAGTGCAATATCATTTTGATTATTTACCTGTTATTTGATTTTCATGTTAATTGAAGTACTCTACTTGAATAAAATCTCTGGAAGCAATTCATTCTTGCTGGGTGTTGAAAATTTTCTGTAAATAGGCATGCATTTTGTTAGTGTTTGGGTGTAACAGTCAAATGCATTCCTTGTAAAGGTGAACCTCATTTTGCAACTTTACAACTTTTTTTCCTAAAAAGTTCTATGACAGATTGATTTGAAGAAATCAGTAATTTTGCCTTCGATGTTTCCTTTTCCTCTGGTGCTGTGGAGCTAGACATGGATGGGATTTTTAAAAAACTTGACTTTTTTGGTGTACTTTGCAAAATGATCCTGCTTCTCATGGCATTTTTATTTAGGTCCCTTTGAAATATCTGCGGTCTCTAATCTGCCACCTCTGGTGTTCTTTTTTGGGAACAAACTGCACTAAATCTCATACACAGCAAAATATATGACTGTTGTGGATGCTTTTCTGGTTGGCAGGATTGGAGGGAAAGAAGGGAAAAAGGGTACAAAAGAAGTGCTTAACATGGTCTAGTATCTACTTACATATTTACTCACTGTTGATACCTTGCAATCAGCTGGAGAGGCCATCACTTGGAATAGCTGGTATTCCTGGAGGAACTGAAGTCAACAGTTGATTTTTGATGACTTGGTGACTTAAGTTCCGTTTCCTGATCCACTTAATCTTGGATCATCCACAGGGATGCTGATGAAATTCATTCTAAGTGCAGAATGTTGTAATTATCAGACATTTTTATTACAGCCAAAGTTATTATCCACCTACTTCACAGATTAGGAGTGCTTTGGCCCGTCTTATGTCAAGGTTGAAGCCAAAAGACTCTCAGACCAAGGATCTTGGAGCAAGCTGCAGCCCAATACTTTGTAAGCCCTCTGCCTTCCCCAACCCTGTCACTACCTCTGCCATGCTGGCACGAAGCCCAGATTAATGCCCTCTGTGGGCTTTTTGTTCTGCTCTACTAGCAAGACATAGTTCATTAACTAAGAACCAGCATACTTTCTCACAGTTGGATTCTAGATTGTTACTGGCCTTTCATTTTCAATCAATTACCCTGATATTGACCTTAATAATTTGTTTGGGATTAAAACAATTTGTCTTAGCTAAAGCTTGTCTTCTGAAGAGCATCCAGTGTTGATATAGAGTTAAAAATAGGTAGACAATCTAGGTCATCTTTTGCTACCTTTTATTATATTCATTTTTTTCCCTTTTTTAATTACAATTTTAATCTGGTTCTAAATTCCAGCACTTGACTTTGGTTTTGCCTGCTAGATTGAACAGTTTTGTGCAACTCAATTTTTTCCCCTATTTAAGATATTTGCATACTGTAGTCAAACTACCTTTCAATCTTTCTGGTAAGCTAAACAGACTGAGATCTTTGTTTCTCAATGTAAGGCACTTTCTCCAAACCAGTTTGTTTGGCTTCTTTTCACATGCCCTTCAATTTGTCAAGAACCTTTAAGAAATGAGAAAGCCAGAGCCATTTGGAGCATTCTTGTAGAGGTTTCTCAAACATAATATACAAAAGTGATGTTATTTTCTGGGTCCTACTCAGGACCCCTCTGTTTTCAAAAAGACCAATGACTTCGAACTCGTTTCCACAGTTTTATATAATTGTAACGATAAGCTTTTATTTCTACAAAATACTGTTTCAAGGTGATAAAACCTCTGTGAGATCCTAATTCAGTGAATATATTCAAAAGGAGTAAAGTGTTTAAGATTACACGTTTAATTTTGAGTGTTTCTTGAAACAAAAATTGCTTTGATTTCTTGTTGGAAAACTGACCCAAGTTTCTAAATATGGGGGGGGGAGGGGGGAAAGGATTGTTAAAAAATTTTCAGTTGATTTATTTTTCTTTCTCTTTTAATGACATGCACATTTCTTAGCCAACACCAAAACAAAACCAGAACAATTTACAGCTGTTCTGGCTTAAATTAAGTAGGCGACATGTAGCTATAGCCTGAAACTAAGCTGCACAGAGATCTAAAATACTGGAGAAAAGCAACTTTGCAGCATATTAGAATCATTGGCATTATTAATACTATGATAAAAGGACAAAATAGAAAACCAGCATCAAATTCTTGTTGGAGCCCTTGTGACCGGAACATAGTTGAAGTATAATATTCAAGCAAATCTTCCAACTTCTTGCAAGGAGAAAGCAGACAAAATACTCTCAAAATATTTTACATAAAGCAGAGCAAAAAATATTCAGGAAGCAATCCAACTTCTAGATTTGTGGTTATCTAGTCTTCTCTCTCGTGGAGATGAGAGGCTGAAAACCAGCAGGCCAAATCCCTACTTGCATTGACTTTAGGAGGAGATTAGACTTTATAATTGCACTCCTAGGGGTAGGGAATTGCAATAGCAGCCTTGCCATTGCAGGCAGTGGAGGAATTAAGAACTTGAACAGTGATGGTTGAATTTCTCTGCTTTGGGAAGATAGGTACAAGTATTAAGCAGGTGATTAGCAGATCAAATAAGCACTTTGAATTTTAGTATAGATGTTTATCTGCCATTCTTCTGATACTTGTAGCAGAAAATTGTAGACAAGATAAAGAAAAAAGAAAACCTCAAAGTTTTGACTTCCCTTCCTACCCTCCTTCTCATTTCAGCTTGGAGGGATTTTTTTTTTTTTCCTTTTCACCATGTGTCACATTGCATGATAGTTAGCTTTCAGGACTAGAAGAGGCTTCCAGAGAGGGTAAAATGGTTTTTAATATAAAAACTTTTTGCTTAGTGCTGCATATGGCTTTTTCCCTACTGAAAAAACCTTACACACATGAATAGGCTCCTTGCTTTATTAATGACTTCAAAACTGGGCCCATCCATTGAAAGGTGTTTTTACTGTCACATCACCACACTGAAAGACACACTGTTTCTTTGGACTACTGCAAAGCAGGTGGAAAAAACCCACCAGTTTTAGATGTCTTCAGAGTTGTCTTTTCTAATGCACTTTACACATGCCAGTGGGCACGCTGTGACATGCAGCTGTGCGACAGCCCACAACAAAACACACCAGCTACATACAGGTGGTGCTCTGCTTTCTGGCTCTGAGGAGGCAGCAGAGTTGAGGAGTCATGGAAGTCTCATGGGTAATGAGGAACCGTCAACAGATGTGCACTTTGTACTGGTTCAGGGTTGAAGAGTCATGAGGGCTTTTCTTTCCTGAGTTCCAGTCCCTTTGCTTGTGAGTGTGTGTTTGATTTGTTTGGCTGTGCCTTTGAGTCTAGTGTCAAAATCTATAAGCTTAGAATCTACAGCTTTCCACTATTTAATTAATACACCAAAACATTTACTTTACTGAAACAATTCTAAAATCCCTGGGAAGTATTGTCCTTCTCCTCCATAGTCAAAAGTATTTCATGGCATAAATTAAAACCTGAAGAAATGCCACTGCTGACCTAGCAATGAAAGCATTCTAGGAAGATCCCCTAACATGCTGGAACAAGTGCAAGGATATAGGACATCATAAGATAAGGTCAACAATATAGATAAAGGTTACTATTTAAGATTAACAAGCATATTCAACTCTACTTTATGTTAACTGATTAACAGTAATATAATGATGAATTCAGTAAGATGTGTTGTAATATGCTATTTAAAATGAAAATGGTCTGGGTCTATTATGAGCTAATTTATTATATTCATAGGGAAACTGCTGTAAAATTAATGTTGTGTCGTGCTTTAATATTATCATCAAGGAATATTAGTTTTAATGAACAAAGATAATGAAAGAAAGGGAGGGGAAAGCAAGGGAAAATAAAATAATTAAGCCACTGAGTTTTGAAATTCATCACTTTTTAGTGTTCCGTGACTGAATAAATAAGTGGTAGAGTTGATTACAGCAATGCCATATGAGCTGAAGTCAAAACAAAAACAGAAGCAGAATTAAGAAATTCTCTAAGCTCCACCTGAAGCCTCAGAATGGCAGCTTCCAGAAAAAGCAGGTTAACTGAGCTACCTGCATATTATTGGGCTTTGTCTTCCATGAACTAGCTGGTAGGTGATATTTGCCCAGGGAGAATCTCGGCTAAAGCACTAGCCTGTGCTGCTGCAGACCCACCTTCACCACAAAAGTAGGATACTATAAGTTGTTATCGATCAAATATATAGCAGGGTGCAGCCATTCATCTGTATAGGCACCGCTTCTTATATAGAGGCAATTATCTGGCATCACCATGCAGACTTTAGAGGGAGAAGGACCCATCATAGAGTTGGTCCCTTTGACTTTTGGAGGCATCTTTGGTATTCTGGGCCTCAGTGATGTTCAGGAAGAAAAAAAACATGGTAGATCAAACACTAGAGATCCAGGTGTTTCAGGTGGGATCCAAAGGTAACTAGGTTTTCTTCCTTTCCTTTCCTAAGAAAAGCACGACAAGGAAAGCATCAGAACACCATCCTGAGACCCCTATGTTAAGGGGTAATAAATTTGTCCCCAGCAGAATTTTCTATTGCCAAGCCTGGCATCTGGGGTGCTGTATGTTACATGAAAGGGAGCTGGGATGTTGATAGGTGCATTCATCCCAAATAAAGATGTGTTAATGTTAGGTCCTATTATAAACAGACGTTTATCTCCTGATCCAATCAATAAAGTTTGTAATTGGTGTGCTGTAAATGCCATGAAGCAGTGCTGTTACTAGCTGCACTCAGCTGCACTTGGTTGTTGGTACACCAAGGACTGATTTTCCTCAATTTGTCATTTTTGTACACAGTGGTTCCTTGTCCTGTTTTGCCATGTTATTTCTGCTCTGAAGCAGAGATTTAGATCCTTTGCTGCTGAAGTGGTACGGCTACCCCGAAGTTAATGGAGCTTTGCTGAGCCATGCCAGGTGGATATCTGGCCAGTAGAAAACTTGTTCCAGAGCTTGGGAGAAGACAAACTGTAGAAAGAACACCCAGGAAAAGAGTGTTTGAAAAGAATAGTTGTAATAATTTGATTTTATAATGTGCTCTGTAATACCAATCATTGCTCTGTTTTAAAAAGCAAAAGGTCTCTCTCAAGTAAATCTCTTCTTTTTCCCCTGTAACATTATCTTTGCTTGATCAAATATGTCTTAAGTCCCTCTGTGAACAAAAGTTCCACACTTTGAAAGTCACTTCTTAATGCAAATCAGCTTGCTTGTTTTCAGCTTCATAATCTTTTCCACGGCAACAGCCTATCAGGATGTCACAGATAGAAAATGATGACTTTTGATGAGTAATAAGCAGCAGGGGCAAATGAATCCTTCAGGAAAGAGAGGGAGAAAAAATCCTCTTTAGATGAGATCTAACAAAAAGAGCTGAATTCACCAAGCATGTAATTTAAACCCACTGACAGTATTTGCAAAGTTTATTTGGTCTTAAACTCCCTTTAAGTACTCTCTGTGCATGATGCAGCATAACATGCTGGTCGGCCGAGTCCCCATCAGCACAGCAGCTGACAGACTCCCGGAATTTGTCCCAAAAGGCCACAAAAGTCTGGCAAAACGTTCCTGATGAATGAAACCAGTGAAACAAAAGAGAAACATTTTTAATGGGGGAATTAGGAGGAGTTTAATGTCCATGCACCATGCTGAAGTTTTTTTACTTGGTGTTGCCTATGCATAGTGAGCTTTTGTCTCTTCTGTCAGAGCTGCCTGCCACCTACCGCTTATTCAGAGGGTGTTTTCATAGTTAATAGCAGCATAACTAACAACTGAAGGATGTTTCTTGCTGCAGGGATTTTGCATCTCTGGGAGAATATTAGAGTGACTTAGAGATTTGTTTTGCCTTTGGTTAGGGCTTGTATTTTTTAAAAGACTTAATACAGAAATATTGGGGAACTACAGTCTTCAGCCCTCCCTGAGGCAATGAGTGTTAATGATTAGGCTGGGCTCCCTCCAGCCAGGGGCACTTCAGTAATTTTTAAAATTAATATGTTGCTGCTGTTAAAATCTGTGTGTTCATTTGCCTGAGGGATGTGCAGAATGCAGCATGCTCCCAGAGACCCTACCAGAGAGAGATGTATGTGTTTTTATCAGGATCCATGCTGGTTTTAGGTCTTCGAAGAACTTTGCATGCTTGACTATTGCATCAGTCACAGCAGCCCATGAGAGACACCAAATAAGCATGCAGTTTCAAAAGGAAGTGGGGAAAATATAGAACTTTAATTCAGCCTTCCAGTCTTGCACTTGCTCATTATTTCTCCCTGGCAAGGAACAACCCAGGGCTTTTTAAGGGGGTGATCAAGTTCAATGAAAGTTCATACAGGTTACTGTTCAGTGGGCCCTTATGATGGAAGAAACATAATTATTTTTTATTATTTTCCCCCATTACCTCTTTTAGCTTTCTGTGTTGCCTTTCCCACATCTATATTAGCCTCCGGAAGGATTTTTAATTTTCTCTGGCAACCTGAAGCAGCCATGTATGTGACAGTCACAGTTAGTGTCCTTTTGCAGTCAGGAATTATTATTATCTCTTGGGCAGATGAATGTTAATTCTTCTGTATGTGTTTATGCACTTGGTGATGTATAGCATGTTACTTCAGGTATCATTTAAAATACTTATTCCCTTGATAACTGGAAATGGAGCGGGTCCACAGGTGACCAAGGGCTGGGAGGAGAGAAAGGGAAGAAATCTTGTCTTTGAACATCAGTATACAGTTTTTGGTGTCACCTGGCAGAGGCTAAAGTGTCTGTGCCTTTCAAAGCAGACATCTATGTTGACTTCACTCTGGTATCCCCACTGGAGGAAGCATGCCATGCTGGACTGCCTGCCGTTTTGACATACTTCATGTTTTTTGTAACCGTTTTACCTCACGGAGGTTGGAAAAGAGACCATACCCATTTATAAGCTGCTGATTTAAGCCGAGTCGGTGGAATATGGTAATAGTGGATAGAAAAACTAACGCAATTATGAGTGATGCCTTTAGAGAGTGAGGGGCTTAGGTTGTCAATTTGCTGTAAAAACAATACAAAATGATGTGGTTTAGTTGCAATGGCATGGAATAAGGAAGGCTTCAGTAGAAATGAGTCAAAAATCAGATGTGATTGTATGCATTGCTGGATGAGTTTTGGAATAATGGCTAGTGGTAAAATAATAATAATATCTCTTGGGTTTGCATTTTATACTAAGATACTCCCTAGGATTTCCTTTCCAAACAGCTGCACCATCAAAAGAAGCTTTAGGCCATGGGGTCATGTCCAGGTTCTGTGGCCGTTCTCTGCCTTAGTCCTGTGATACATTGATAGCATTGCGTGTGTGCTGCTCTCCCCTTTGAATTAAAAACTCTTCTAGGCTAGTTAAACCAGTTTCAGGTCATAGGTTGTGGCTTTTTCCTACTGAATAATGTTATCCATAGGACTTGGTAGCCTGCCATGATTATTGTGAGGGGAGAGACAAATGGGGATGCTCTTTGGAAAGCACAGGTGAAGACTGGAGAATTTGTTTGTCCATGGCTTCCATAGATGTGAGGGGAAGGCATTTTTTAAGCTTGTGAAACTCATGAACATGGAGGTGGAAGAAGTGCTCTTTAGTGTACAGTAAATGCATTTCTGTCCTCCCCCACATGTAGAATAACACTAACCACCACCTCATCTCTGTGTGGTTTTGGTAACCAAAGAGACTTAACAGAACCTTAATTCCCAGGCTTATTTTTCTCTCCTCCTTTCTGTTTCTTCCTGTCTTCTAATCTGCAGTTTACGCCAAAGTTGTGCCAGTAACACCAGGTTAAGGTTTGACTCTGAAGTAGGTCATGGAAGCAGTCACAGCCCAAGCTCTCCTGAGAGCTTATTACACGTTTTGAGTTTCCCAAAGGATGCAGCCTTTCTCTGGTGAAACTGAACAGGCAGCACAAAGATCTCCAGGGATGAAGTCCAAATTCATCAAAATGTATTGGGAGATTAACCATTAATTCATGTAGCCATCGGATAAAAGCAATGAGGGCATGTGCAGGAAAGCAACATCCCTTATGAAAGTGGGCAGGTAAAATCTAGAATGACACCTCAGAAATTAGCCTAGGTTTAAAATTAGCTTAAAATAGACATAAATAAGTGTGTATAGCCACTATATTTTATTCTTTTTTTTATCCATTTTAAGACTTTAGTGGCAGATCTGTAAGTACCTGTAAATTCCATATGATATTTGAATGAGAACAAAGTCTCCTCATTGGATTCCTTCGGGTTTTTCTAGTCAGTTGCAGCAAAACCTGACCGTAATCTATGAAAAAAAAAGGCAAGTTATGTTTAGTACATAATTTTAGGGACTAATTCCAACATATTCACTGTAAATGTCAATTTTAACAGAGGGAACATGCAAGATACTATTTGCATGCATAATGGCCCCAGACATATTGGTTCCAATGAAATTTCTATCAATTCGAAAGATTGGGCTTTGGCTTCAGCTTGGAACATCCAATTCATCTACACAAATAGTAGGATTTAGGCTTGAGGGAAAAGCTAACTTGGGAATCAATGATTTGATTATGTTATGTAAATAATAATTAATTACTGTTTTAATTGCTATTTAAATGCAGTTGAAGAACATGGTTCTTTCCTCTAAATGAGTCCAGAACTGACCTGGATCCTGAATGTGTTTAGCACTGAGGTAGTAATATTTTCTAAGACTTTGAAAAAGATAATAGCAATTTCCACATTTCACTTTTTTTCACATTGCAAGAGGAATCATTCATTGGTGCTACAGAATTGTTAATACACAGTGTGTTATTCTTTGTTTATCCAAATAAAAAGAAACACTTGAAATTGAGTAAACAAATTGTTTCTAATTTATTTTTTTCCAGAGCTAGTAATATATCATTCTTGTTGCCAACCATTTGGAAACTTGAAATACATGTTTAGTGAAAGTTTGGCAATGTAAGAACATCCAGGAGTACAAGTAGATGATACGGTTAATACAGCTATCCCTTTTAACCAAGCTGCATACTTCAATTATTTTTAAGTTCTAAACTGTATGAAGTTCCGTTTAAGGCAAAGCAACTGTTGGAATGAATACATTTACTTTAAATAGGCACTTAAATGTTAATGAAAACAGTGAAACTTGAAATGAGGCTGGCACAGGCAAGAGTTAATGCACAGAACTGTATTTTTGGATAAATTTTGTTTAAAGAATGCATGGTTTGATTCCTTTCTATTTATTCTAACATTCAAACCAAGTGAAACTCTAGGGAATTATTAGAGAGAGAAATTAAAACAACAGATGGACTTGCAGTTACGTGCATAAGGACATCTTTTCAAAAAGCCTCCTGACAATTTCAGATATTCCAAGTTATTCTATTTAATTTCAAATGAAGAATCTTTCTCTTTCTGCAAAGCTGTCAATCTCAGCAAGCCCGTAAGAAGATGATTTTAAAACATCATGAAATATATTTTTCTACTTGTCTTTTTTGAAGTACATTGACAATCAGCTTATAAAATAGGTAGAAAAACACGTTCCATTTTTTAACGGATGCAAAACATGAGCATTCAGATCTTTCAAACCAGAGTGCAGTGCTTATACAGAAATTATTTCTTTGCAGTCAAGTGCATTGACATGGTCTTTGAAGACAAAATATCAGATTTTCCAGTGGTCTGTCTACTCTTAGATCTAGAAAAAGTGGGGTTTTTCCTTGACAGTGGGTGTTAATCAGATCCAACCTACCTGAATGTCTGCAACCCAGGCAGCTGGTATAGTATTGGATTTGCACCCTGATTGCAGTGTCGAACGATAATGAAATAATTTGTGAATTGCAGGGAAACAGAACTGTTATTGCTATGCCCTTTGATTGCTTGGCCTTCTGCCACTTGTTTTCAGCTGTCACTATTAATCATGAGAGAAGAACAGAGAGGCAAATGAAATCTTTAGCAGCTCTTCCTCAGTAACATGACTTAAAGGGATGTACATGCAAGTTTTGAAGCTTTGAGATAGAGTTAGTTAAATGTCATACAGCTTATAGGAAATGGATGAATTATAGCCACAAGTGCCACAGAATAGCTATCTGTAGCAGGGGAATATGTTTGGCCACCTGAGTGATGGGCATGGTACAAGGATTTAGATAAATAGATAAGCAATACGAACAAGTCTATGAAACTGGCAAAGGGCACATAAAAGCTGGGCCAGAGCTCCTATAAGAATCAGATGGATGGAAACTACTCAGTGCCTGGAAAATCTATGGTTGCAAGACTCATTTTCCATTCTAAAATGTCCCTCTTAGCTATAACATGGCTGTGTCCCAGACAGACTGCGGCTGGTTTGCGTTGCACTGTCATAGAACTTTCACATTTGTCTGGACATCTTCTTGCACCTCTGCCTGCAGGTAAGTAGTAGTACTACACACTGAGAATTTCCTTAATTAGCACTTTAAGCAGGGTTGGACTTCACGCAAAGTACACCCGCTTCTTCAGGTATGTCTCCAGTTTAGGTCTGGATAAACATACATATGCTGACCTTGACTCTCATGAGTAGATCTAGCAAACCTAACAGGCTAGTTTTCCTGGGGTTTAGTAAACTTCTGAGGTGGAAGTTCACAACTTTGTAATTGGCATTACAGCAGTGGGAATTCAGGTAAATTTGGTCTCCATGAGTATAAATGAGTTTCCCTGCTTCGAGCCTATCCAGAACCACACTGAGAAGCTGTTTCTAGTTCGTTGTGAAATACTGCTGCTTCCCTAAGAGGTTTCCATGAAAACAACATGTCCTGGGGCTGCACAGTCACTTGGGGCATAGGAATGGGGCAAGGAAACAATTTTCATCTTTTACTCCATCTTACTTTGTAGTAATGCCTTGTATTCAACTGGGAAGCATGAGTTTGGAAAAGGTTATTTATTAATCAAAATTGTCTTATTAAAACTTTCTTGGGTCTAAGTTTACTTTGTAAGCATCCCATTTAAAGTGTAACATTTGGTTACTGAAATAATATCTGTCAGTTTCCAAGTCTGATGCCTATCTGTGTAATATGAGATAGGGAGCCTGCTTTGGCAGGGGGGTTGGACCCGATGATCTCTTGAGGTCCCTTCCAACCCCTAAGATTCTGTGATTCTGTGATTCTGTGACTGCTTTGTTTTCCAAAGCAAACATTTTTTTTTTTTGAGAAACACATGGAAAAAGGAAATAAACCAAATGCAAACAGTGGGAACAAATCTGTGGTTTATTACTAATAGCTGTTCCCTCAATTCATGTGTTTAAATTCTTGCTCATGAGGTATTAGCACTCTGCAGAAAGGAAACATACCAATGTCCTTTAAGAATTAAATCTTAAACGAGGCTTCAAAAATTGGATATATCCAAAAGCTGGGTCTACTTATGGCAACACATTATAGTCACTTTTAATCTAACAGGCTAGAGCTGTTTTATTGTAGATTTTCACAGACTGGTGGTAGCATAGCTAATTGAGCTTGCAGAGCCAACGCATTGACCATGCACAAAATGTTTTTCTGAGATTTATAGTCATCACAGTGCAGCAAAAGTCTGGTAATTTTCTTAAGAAATTTATAGCACAAGAAAACTTGAAATGGTTTGACAGATTCCTATTATTGCTATCTTATTTCTTTGCTACACTGAAGTAGCTGGTCAATGTACATCTCCCCAGTTGACTTACACAGTACAATCTTAGGAAATCTTATTCTGTATCGCACTTTGTATCGCACAAACATATAAAATGTTTCTAAGTCTTCTCAAATGTCAATGAAGTAAGTGAAATCAGCCTTTTAAATTTCAATTCTGCATAACAAAAATAATTTTTTAATGCTTTGGTTATACTTGTATAATCCTATGTCACTTTTGCCCTAGGCTGGTACCAGTATCATCATCAGTTTTATTTGGATTATGATTATATCGACATAGGAAGGTCTAGGTCATGTTAAGTCTCACTCAGATTTTGTGTGTCTCAGACTGTGAATTAGGTTACTCTTCCATGAAGCTTGTCATAAGTTAAGACCAAAGCCTGTAATGAATTTACATCAAGACATGGTCTTTAAAAATTATGCCATTGAACAGCTCCTGCAGACTTCAGTAGGTCTTTGCATTGGTCCCTTTGTAGCAGCACGTTTTCAGAATTAATCTTTGAATTAAATTTGTTTTAAAGTTGGTTGCATGCCAATTCCAGCAACAGTGAAAAAACCCAAAGTTGACTCTGATCACAGCTTCTGGAAGTTTTCCTATTAATGTGATCATGATTTCATGCCTTGAAGAAATTTTTTGCATGCTTTCGTTAAAAGAGCTGTACAGTTTGTGCCTTTTGGGTCAGGCAGAGAGCCTTTTAAGATGTATTATTTTTTAAGTGTGCCAAACAGCAGATATTTCTTGTCTAGCCTCTCTTGTTTGAGAGAACAGCTTGAGCTTTGTGTTCCAGAGCAATTTTCTGTCTTACTGGATTACTCTTCTTGAGAAAAGATTGATCATCTCCAGTTCCAGTTTTCCTCTGTCACAAATAACTGATCGTGTCTGTATGCCAGAGAATGAGAGTCCTATCCAGCTGTTTTACCAAAATAATCAGGAAGTTAGTGGGATGGGCTATATGAAGATAAGTAGCAAAATTAGGAAAGTGCAAAAACAGGTTATCTTTTGGGATAAATGCACAGAGGACTGTGTTTGGGGATGAGGGATTCTGAGACTTCTTTTTCAAGGATGGCAAAATTGTAAGATTGATTGCAAAAGCATTCTAGAAGCCTTTCTTTTTCATCGTGCTCAAGAAATCAAGGAGAGGGCTGGAAATCTAGGAGTCTTTGATCACAGGAGCTGAAAAGCTGCCTGTAAACTTCATTTTTATGGTTGAGTAGAACTACCTCAACAAGAAAGGGTAGCATTTGAATAGACAGCTGTAGGCATATCATTACTGATAAGGAAGGTTATCAGAGTGTAACAGTATAGGAGGAAATTTTTGAGGGAAAAGAAGCAGCCAGGGTTCATGCCCATTTATCAGAGAGAGTCTGAGACCAGGCTTCTTGAAACGAGAGAACTTCAACTGTGAGGCATCATCAAGAAACATTGGTGAGATGTTTGAAGCTGGATCTCATTTGGAGCTTTGCCTTGGGAGGACTGTAAGGTTCTGCAAGTAGTATTAGTAGCAGTTTAACTTACTGCTGGTAAAGAAAAGAGACAAAGTGTCCAGAGCTCTAAACAAGATTATGCTTTGCAGTGTTGCACCATGGTAGGCAGTGGGATGTGAGCTCAAAGTTTAGATTTGTATATCGTGAGGACAATTCATAGCATTTTGGTTGTCAGTGATCACACAATATGTGTAACACAGTACGCACTCTCCAAGTCTGTCTCCTCATTATAGTATTTCAACTATTTTCTAAGGCATAAAGATGTACACAATGAATTGCTGATTTATTTTTAAAACCGTAAACCACAGTCAACAAAGTAGAAAACCAACTCGATTCAAGCACAGACACCGGTAGCTTAAAAAGATTGGGTTTGTAGTCCACATAGGTTGCTGCAGCTGCTCTAAAAAGAATGTGAGGAAGATATTTCTAAATAGGTTAAGGATTTGTGCTCAGTAGATATTTATTTCTATGACTACAACAAATGCACAGCAACAGAATAGTTTGTGTGCTTTTTTTATTTTTTTAAAACATGTTCTGTGTATAATGTCTCTTGCAAAATATGACGAGTCTTCCTCTGTAGAATGATTGTGCCATCTAGACAACAGCTAGAGGTCTTCCCTCTTTTATTTTTTCTCTCTTTGCAGGAGCCATACCACTCTGGAGTATCACATATCTAGACAATCACCTTTGTGAGGCCTGAGCATGAACTGACTAAGTCTCATTATTTTGCCAAGATATACACAATACTGCTGAAAAGTATATAATAACTTAGGAAACCATTAACAAGAAGTTTATGGTAGTCATAGACTCAGACATTTCTAGGTCAGTGTAAGATTTCTGCTGTCAAGAGTTCCCAAGCCTCTAGATGATGCTGTAAAGAAAGATTCACTCACTGTACTTGAACACAGTACAAGAAAGTGAGAGTACTTTAGCCTATTTCTTTTCTAGCTTGGTTCCTTATCTGTTTTCTGAAAGCTGCTGGAAAGCAACAGAGATTTAGCTGCCAGGTCTAAACTGCAGGGGTGGAATTGGCAGTAGTAAAAGCAAAAAGATTCAGCAAATAAAAGATAATATAGATCGTCTCCTGTTGTGCCTGTTTTCAAATTACTGTGTTTAAATGAACTTCTTGTTCTGCAAGCTGTCTTTAGTCTCTTGCTCGCTGGCCTCCAATGACCTTTCTCTGATTTTTCTTTTCCCTTTACCATCTCCTGGCATAGCAAACTTTTATCTGCTTTTCTGGTACTTTAAATATGGACAAATTTCATGCATACTTTTAATCCTATGGGAAGTCTGATCTCAATTTCTAGCTGTTTAGGCAATGAAATACAGTATAAGCTAATGTGTTGTGTAAGAGATGACTGACAATATAATTTTTGGCTTCTGAATATGAATACTTACACACTGAAATTTTCACTCTGTCTCTTCTTCCTCCTCTGCTTGTATAATTATTAGTGGTGATAAAAATCCAAATCTCTTGCATTAAAGGATGGAACCAATATTAAGATGATGTCTCTCACCATCTTCAGTACTTGTATGAGGATTGTGAAAAATTCCTAGCCAGACTCAAGTCAAACAGGAGTGATTTTATTTTTCTACTTTTTGTCAATTTGTCCTAACATAAATATAGCTCATCTAAATTTTGGTGGTGCTCCTTGGAATATTTTTCCTAGACCTCTTTATTGACAAATGTTATTAAAAAGGAAAACAAAATCAATAGTGATGTGTCATTGAAAAACATTTTTGTAGAGTTTTGGTTTTCTTTCTTTTCAGTTGGGTTTTTTTGGGGGGTAGTTATTTTGCATTACTTCAAAACTTTTAAGAGAGCCTCTGAAGCTTTTCCTGAAGTCTGTGAAAGCTGTTAAAGATTTAGAAAAGTATGAGTTATGTTTGAAACTTGTGCTCATTTTAAACTTGCTTGGAAAAAATAATGGATGAGGAAAAGAGTTATGCTTTGTGATCTCATCGTGGCATTTCTCTGCTCAAACAGCTTCTGTGGTCAGAGAGCATTGTGCACAAGAAAGACAGATGTGTCCAAAACTTCTTGGCTGCTTGCTTTTCAGTGACCAAGTAATGCACAATAGAGTGCTTTGCTTCACAAATAGGACGCTGTACTAACAAGTCAGAAGAAAAGGCTAAAACTGAAGCGTGGCGATCTTGATACTCAACTGCCCTGCCTACAGGTAGTATCCACAGAAGGATGGCAACATTGAGGTCTCTAGTCTTGAGAAATTGTAGTCAGCAGTAACAGTGAGAGCCCAGTGAGCTAAATTATCCCAGGCAGATTGTTCCTTTGACATGTGGGATTAAATGGAGGTCAGAAGTCCAGAGCAAGTAATTACTGAAAGGTTGCCTCTTGAAGAGTGAAGTACCAAGGGTGAAGAGTCTGGCATGTTAGCCTCTTTGTCGCTGTGCCATTGGTGAGGATTGTTAGAGGGTCCCTACAGTACCTTTAATTGAGTGGAAAGTCCTAGAGCTGTAGAAGTATCTATGGGACTCATAACATGTAATGTAATCACGCTCATAATGCTATGGACTTACGGAATCCATAAGCCCAGAGAGTACCTTGTCTGAGATACCTGAACTCCTGCAGCAAAACAAAAAACTGAATTTGGATTTCACGAGCCTGATATGTCTACACAAATAAGTATTTACTCACTTTACCCCTTTTGTGTAGACTGCTTGTGCCAAGAATTTGAACTGCACCACTTTGGCGGTGTGTGTAGTAATGAGTTCAAAGTCAAGTCTTGGCACTTAGAGGGATGGTTTAGCAGTGGACCTTAGCAGTGTTAGGTTTACAGTTGGACTCAATGATTTCAAAGGTCTTTTCCAACCTAAATGATTCTGAGTATCAACACAGGTGTTTGGAATATGGGTTGTTCAGCTTTCCCTTCCTCTTTTTATTTGTCTGAGATGGACCTACCTAAACTACCCTATTCATGTGACTGTGAACAACTGAGAGAACTACATCTTGTAAAGCAATTGGAGGGCCATGGGTGAAAGATACATTGTTAATGTAAATTTTTATTAGAAATGTATACCTCTGCTAGCAGAGAACTTTCTGCAAAGTTGAAAGGGAAAGTAAAACTAAGTATGGAAACCTAGGGATGTGTTCCTTCTCATTTTTAATACAAGCAGCCTTGTATGTTTGAGTAGTTTTGAAACCTACTCTGTTTTTTCATCTTTATTTTTAACGATGTTCTTTCCTTCGGGGACACACATGTATTATTCCTTTCACCTCCTATTTCTTAGCACTAGTGGGTCTCACAATGCTTTTCATTCTTTTCTTTTCCTGTCCCAACTTGAAGTGTGCAGGGAGGTAAAGAGAAGCTTGCTTCTTACAAGTTGATAGATATATAAAGCCACTCTTAAAAACTAGAAGCAATGCAGATCATGTAATGTCCCAGGGAACAACTATAAAGGAAGGAATCTCAGTCCTCTGAGTCCATTATTAGTGGTCTGTGGCATCATTGTTATTCAGAAGATGGAAAAGAAAAAGGTAGCCTAGAAATTGCATGGGCAATAGTATTCAGGCAAACTTAATGCTAAGACTTTGTTTCCTCTTGATACTTAGTTCCCCATCAGCTATTTATTATTTTCTTTGAGCCCGTTTCATTTTTTTTTCATTCTCTCAAGTAATCGTGGAATTCTCTCAAATAATAAGGAACCACTGCAAGTCCTTCAGTTCCTTATGCTGTTCAATAGTCAAAGTTGCTGGTGACACTTCTGATATCTGCTAAGCTAGGACAGATACCAAGTTCATCACACAGCCACTGAAGAAGCTGAAAAATTAAACTTTTTCTTCATGGAGAGGTGCTTTCCAGAATAAGAAATGCTGCTGACCAGCTTTTCAGAGGTGTTGCCTTCTGTTCAAGTTAAGAGCTTGTGAAAACTCCTACCAGCAATTAACTGTATATAGTTCCTCTCCTCTGCAAGACCTCTGTGGCTACAGATGCCCCAAGAGAGCACAAACAGTATAGCAGTGACACAGAAGTAGACTATCTAGCCTTTATTTGCTATTATATAGCAGAAACCATTTTATAAGTCTCATTAAGAATTCATATTAATCATTTAATTCATTTCAGACACACCGTATTAAGGAACTTGTGAAATACTCAGTTTCAAAGGGCCAAATACCTGTGGAGAAAATATATATGGTGCAGTAAAGCCAAGCAACCTAGAGCCCATTGTTTTATGCACTAGTCTTGGAATTTATTTAAGAAAACTCTTTCTGCCCAACCTGAGGAAACACTGACTTCACTTGGAGAGTTGCATGTCCAGCCATTAATCGTTGCTGCTTTTCACCTGCCCTCGCTAGATGAAAATTTAGTCTTTTTTCAATGTCAGCCAACAGGTTTGCAAGGAACTGATTTCCCTCCCTACCCACAGCTCCCCTCTCCCCTCCCCCAGCTCTTCCCCACCCTGCCACCACATGTGTTCTACCCAGAGATGGGATAAACATGTTGCAGGGCAGATTTTCTCAGGGCACTGCATTCAGTGCAGTTTGTGTCTTCATTAAAGAAATCTCTGCTCACCAAAGGTACCCTGAGTCTCATGCCTCTTGGGTATGAGTGTTCTGTTTTATCCAGATATACTCAGCATCCTGGATGTAACTTCAATCCTCTAAACTGCTCAGCTGGTGAAGTGAAAATAACATGCAAGTATACAACAGTATTTGTGACAGTTTCAAGTTAAATAAGAAAACTGTCGAATGTTTTCTATATTTATGTCTCCTTGAAATGTTTTTTTGCTAATTTATGCCACCCACTGGGCAGCTTGGCTCTCTGCCATCTTTTCTGTTGCCCCACACAACTATGTAAGATTGAATGGTGGAACCTAACAATTTAGTAGTTTTGAGTATTGAAACTTCTCTCGGGGAAATAATATATATTTGGGCTGTCTTTCTGTGTTGTATTGCATGCACAGCATAGAAGTGTTGCTGGAAGGTGAGGTTTTCCATATTTCAAAAAGTAATTCCATATTTCTTGGCCATTAAAAGGAGTGGCCCTGAAAATGTGTATCTCAGTCTGCCGTTCTGATGAGAGAGAGTGTAGCAGCAATAGGGCTCACATCAACAAGATCAATGGGCTGTAATTATTCCTTTGCCCATCCTCAACACAACCACGGTTGAGACATCTTCTGGGCTTAGAGCTGCCAGCTGCCAAGCAACCTGGCTCTGGTCCACCAAAACACTTAAGCACGTACTTATCTTGAAACAGTAATGTTGAACTATTTCTTCAAAGAAAGAGTGTGCATATTTAAGAGCTTTGTTGATTCAGTACCTAAAGAATACGGCATCTTTCAAGAGGAAGCCCTCTGTGCTCGTATTTCATCTTCTGTCCTTTGTCCTGTCCTCTTAGAGCTCAAGTGTTTGAGGCAGCAATCATTTCTCATCCTCTCTGAGTGTGTGTACAGCATTTAGCGTTTGGGGATTTTTATATGAACTGAAGCCTTTAATTGCCTTCGATAGTTGTGTTCTGTAAGGAGAAGAGAGGGACTCTGCACTTCTTCTTTTTAATAATGCTCATTATTATTCTTGCCTCTTTCTCTTGCTTTCTTTTACTCTTGTTAAGCATTCCATTTTTGTCAGGCTTTCATATTTCAGGCTGCAACTCAGAAATTCCCATGTGATATGTTACTATACATATTTTTATTTTTAATTTTTTTAAAAAACTCAGTTTCAGTAAGGAAATGTTGCCAAGTGGGGAAAAAAAAAAAGGCATTTTCCCAAAGCCACTGAACTTGACTACTAGGAACATGAGTAACAATGAAGTTAGGAAAGGAAGTATCAATGGACCACCTTATGCCAAGCAAGGTAAGAATTTGATCACTGCATGCTCCTACGATGTGATAGAGTTGGCAAGTGGAGAGGGATTTGAAATCAGATTTTGAAATCTGACAGAATTTTAATTTAAACCCAAGCTAAATACCTCAAATAACCACACTGTAATTCTGGGATGCTATTGATTAGCAGCATTCTTGGTACATTATATGTATGTAATGAAGTAAAAAGATAAAAATGTACACAGATACAGAGGTAATAACATTAAACCAGCAGGCTCTGTTATGGAAGGTATATGGAAGGTAAGAGATTTTCTTTAAATGCACAAAATGAACTAGTTTCAAGGTCCTTGTGAGGTCTGATTAGAGAGATCTCTTGCAGATGATCAGCCAGAGAAGCAAAGATAGTTTTCCATTTCCCAGAAAGCCTGCCTAAGAAAGAAGTTTTTGGAGGTACTTCTCAGCCTTTTAAGTATCTTCATGTGTCATCTTAGGTGGTATGTTTCTGGCTGTGGTTGATCAAGAGAGGTGCCCTGGATACTTCTCTTGTAATTACTATCCATCATATCTTTTCCTCCTGTGAGTTCCTGATGAACCTGGTGAAGTTTAAAAGCAAGATATACTCATAAAAGCACATCAGCCTTGAAAATCACGTGGCCTTTCAGGTCCAGAAAACCTTTAGATGTTATTTTAGAAGAATTGTTCTTGTTGGATTTTATCTACCTATTGAGTTAATGATTTGAAAGTGAATGGGGAAAACTGTCTAGAGTATTCAGGATAAAGGAGATGCTTGTTTCTTCTTCAAGCCCTTGAAATAACTTGGTATTTTTGCACTACAGTACGGTATTTTACTTGCATCTAATCCTCCCTTCACTGCCTTCTATGCCACTGTTTAAATTTACAATGTTAGATATACCTTGTCCCTTTTCTGCATTTTTTTAAACACTTGTTCTTTTTTTAGGCACACACTCTGTCTTTTGAGCCCTTTGTACATTCTCTTTCTATCTCATTTCTCTTTTCAATACCTTATTTTTCTCCCAGATCTCCCAAGGCAGCATGCAAACCTCAGGATGCTAAAAAATTAGCTGAACTTGGTAACAGGCAGTGTAGTCAAAACAATGCAAATTGAGTTTTATGTTGGTTTTGTTATTGTTCAATCACTTGATTGAAATTTTTGACCTTTCTTCTCATCACTTCAGTTCTTACTTTCCTGCAGGGCAATTAGCTCCTTGGACAGAGCTTGCCTAGGATCACAGAAGTTGTACCTGCATAAACTTGAGTGCAATGGAGAGGGGGACTACAGCTGTTCACTGGGTTTCTATCGCATAGTCCCATTTTACCTGTGTGTACTCATCCTTGTTCTTCCAAACTCCAGGGACCCTACATGTCTTCCTGACATGTGTCCTCCTTCTCACATCTTAACAATGCTTCTTGCATCCTCCCTTCTCTCTACATGAATCCTCCCCCCTCCACTCATCTCCTTCACCTTCAGAGGAGCGCTTCAGTGTTTGTATTGATTATAGTCAGAATCAGTTTGCATAAGAGAATGGTTATCTAGCCAGTGTTGAACAGTTCTGTTAGTCTGAATTATCTCTTTTTTCCTTATCAATCATATATAAATAGTTACTCTTTAGAGACATTTAAGAAGCAAACATGTATCTTCCTTTTTTTTTTTTTAAACACACTTGCATATTTTGGAGGTTATTTTAAAATAAGGAGCTAAAACTCACATCCTCGTCACAGAAGTAGTCACTGCTTGTCCTACTTGTCATTCGTTCTCTACTCTTTTTCCTCCATCTGCGTAGTAAAGATCAGTCTGTCTCCATGATGGCAGCCCCTTGTATTTTTGTTTCCTGCATGTACACCAGCTCCTTACACACACATTTGCAATGCATTTACAGCAGTGTGCCTTGGGTATCCGCTTAAGGCAAGAAAAATCAAAACAGTCTGCAGTCAGAAACAAATCTCATAGAATCTCAGAATGTGTTAGCCTGGAAGGGACTTTTAAAGGCCATCTAGTCCAGCCTCCCTGCAGTAAGGAGGGACATCTTCACTAGATCAGGTAGCTCAGAGCCCCATCAAGCCTGACCCATCTCAGATCACCCAGAGAACTTGTGGTGAAGCAATGTTCCTTGCCACGAAGTTGTAAGAGTGCTCTGTGTCCAGAAGTTAAAATTTAATCTGGGTAGGTGAAATGGTTGTACTATGTTCATTTTGGTATGCAGTTAATCCTCTGCTATAACCAGGCATCATTTTTATGAAAGTGTTAGGTAGGACAGGAGAGCATCTTTCACTCTTAAAGGCCATCAGATGTGAAACATTAAAGGTGGCTATGCTGTCTCTGTAATAATGCACAATAGGATAATGAGGCTAACTCACAATGAATAAAACCTTGCTCCCCACTATATTAAAATGAATGGTTTTATATGTGATGAATGTATCAAATACCCACACAGATCTTGATGGATAATTGGCAAATCATGTCACTGTTCAAGAGAAGGTCATCTCTTAAACTCTTGTGTCTCAGCTATTTTAACTCCAACTCTGCTGTCATTTAAATACTTTGATATTCTCAGTGTTGGCAGGTGAATTTGTCTCATTTAATGGTCTTTCCTCTTACAGTGCATCAATGAGATGCAATCTCATATGTGACTTCTCCTACAGTGACTTCTCCATGATGTTCAGTTGAAGTAAAGAGAGATTTTAACAAGTGTATTGCTGCTTTTGCTTGGAACAACTGCATCAGCTCACCATTAACAATATTTGGTGTCTTTATTGGGTTTTATTTTAAATTACTGTAGCAGTGTGAGTGTATGCCAAATCACCATATTTTCTCTTTTGTCTCTAGCACTAAATTCACCCTGATTATTTCTCTCTCAAAAATAGATGTGGACAAAGATTTCTCTCATGTTAATAGTAGTCTAGGTATGTAAATGACAGATTTTTTATTTAAAAAAAGAAAACAAAACTGAAGTACTTTTTTTTTTAATCAATACTGAGAACAATGTTACAGGAACTAATATTAGAAAATTGCAAAGTCAGTGAGAGTTGATTGCAAGCTTTAGTCCTACAGTGCAGTAATTAAAACCAGGTCTGCAACTAACAGGCAGAAAGGTGTCTACTTAGCTTAAAAGTGTTTGGTTAGTTGAGATGTATTTTCTTTAAAAGAAAAGTAATGGAATAAATAGCTGAAGTCTTCATTCCAGAGGAGGCTTTAAATTCAGCTTTTGACCCATTGATTTAAAAATGTAAGTATTCAGAACTTTACTTTTTAGCCAAGGGGTAAGACTGAGTACATACAAATGTAGTTTGGAAAGGAGACTCCCTTGGTGATTCCATGTTTTCAAGTTGGAGGACTGGGTTTTGATTGCTGGGAAAAACCTAATATATGAAATTACTTTTCCAGTAGTTGGGGATTTTAATTAACTGAACATGGCCAAGTGTAGAGTGCTGCACATGGGACATAACAACCCCATGCAGCACTACAGACTTGGGGGAGACTGGCTGGAGAGCTGTCAGGAAGGGAAGGACCTGGGGGTGTTGGTTGACTGCTGACTGAACATGAGCAGCAGTGTGCCCAGGCGGCCAAGAAGGCCAATGGCATCCTGGCTTGTATCAAAAGCAGTGTGGCCAGTAGATCTAGGGAGGTGATTGTGCCCCTGTACTCGGCATTGGTGAGGCCACACCTCGAGTACTGAGTCCAGTTCTGTGCTCCTCACCATAAGAAGGACACTGAGGTCATGGAGCGAGTCCAGAGAAAGGCAACCAGGCTGGTGAAGGGGCTGGAGGGCAAATCCTATGAGGAGCAGCTGAGGGAGCTGGGGATGTTTAGCCTGGAGAAGAGGAGGCTGAGGGGAGATGTTATCACCACCTACAACTACCTGAAGGGAGGTTGTAGAGAGGTGGGCGATGGTCTCTTCAGCCAGGTGACAGGTGATAGAACAAGGGGAAATGGCATGAAGCTGTGCCAGGGCAGGTTTAGATTGGATATTAGAAAAAACCTTTTTACTGAAAGAGTTGTCAGGGCCTGGAAGAGGCTGCCCAGGGAGGTGGTTGAGTCACTTTCCCTGGATGTGTTCAAAGAAAGGGTTGATGAGGTACTTAGGGATATGGTTTAGCATAGGATGGGAATGGTTGGACTTGATCTTTAAAGGTCTCTTCCAACCTTGTGATTCTGTGAACAGTTAATGGTATCATCGGATAGAGAGCAGCAAGGAAAGTATCTGTACTTCAGAAAGTAGTTCCCCCTTTTCCCACCTGGTACATTTCTCCAGCCTCTGTAGGCTTTATAACACGCTTTGTCAGACGGTTTATTTGAATAGTGAAGTAGTTGGATGACAAAACAAGTCACAAAGTTTTAGCCACAGCTTAAGGGATGTTTTTTGTTGATGAGTGAAGATTCCTGCCAATACCAAGTCTTGTATCTAGTGTATGCTTGTTTAAAGCCAAAAGGACATATAAATGAGGGAGGGAATGGAATGAGAAGTACAAAGAATAAAGACACATAACATGTACAGCTCTGCAGATGTACATTTAAACACTATCTTCAAGAGAGGGCTGGATGCAAAAGATGTAGATAGACTTTCATGATTATTTCAATCATAAATGTATGTTTTATCTCATCTAGAATCTTAGATTTCACAAGCTTAAAACTTCCATTCTCTTCATTGCAGGGTTTTCCTTCTCTGTTCCCAAAGATATTCCTTAATTTAAATGAAAACAATTGAGATGTTTCTATTTAAAATGGGAAAATTATATGATTTAAAGAAAAATACTCCCTCCTTCCCTTTTTTGTTGAACATTTCTATTGCTGAGATTAAAAACTGAAATTTAGTGAGTCCTGTTCTAGAGAAAAATTACTTCTGTTTATTAGTTTTGGAGTCTTGAGAGTGTACAGCAGACTGTACACTTGTGAAGGCCCAGTTGTCTAGGCTGTAAAATGTCTTTAGTTGCACTGAAGGCAGTAGCCTTAATTGTACACTTTAAGAAAAATAGCCATGGTTATGTATGTAATTAACTGTGATGTCCTGGTGAAATGTAAGGAAGGAGGTGAGGAAAGCAAATAACTTTGCTATTTCTTTGTGAATGGTGGTGCTTGTACAGAGCAGTGGATTCTTAGGACGAGGAAATGTTCCCAAAGCAGACCATGAAAAGCTATTCAAGGTATTTAAAGGTATCCAATTCTGAAAGTCTCATTTACCTCTTCATTAAGACTAGAGTCATTAAGGGAGGTAGATACCTATTTTACTCGAGAGCAGAACATTGAACCTCTCCATTGCCTTTATCTGCTGGATGTCTCTGAACTATCCAGGATCACTTACAATATAATTTAGGAAATGGAAGGTTCATTTGAAAACATGTCCTAGGTTCTGCCTTTCCTACCAAGGGAGTGAGCAAGAGGCAGAACGCTAGAACTCCTTCGTGATGTTTCTGTAAGCCTCCAATGTTAAGGATTATCTGTCTTTAAAACTTACTGTGTGGGAAAGAAATGCTGTGGTAGCTATCAGGCAGTCACATGCCATTAATTTTTCACTGAAGATGAGTGCAAACTAAGTCACAAGGAAATGGATTGTCTTGCCTGGCATGTTGTCATATGTTTGTGGCAGAACTTTTTGAGAAAAAAATACTCTGATTTATGTTTTTAGTCATAAAACTGTACCTATTTTCACAGAGCTTCATTGTGTGCTCTGACAAGGGCACTTAAATTCTTGATTCTACGTTCAGTAAAATAAAATGTGAAATCTCATTATCTACCATAATGGAGTGGTGCATGAAAATTACTTATAGTCTGTTTCTTACTAAAATATACGGTTTTTACAGTAAATTTTCTACAAGCTGGAATAATAGAAGATTGGTGGTGTAGCTGGCATATACCACATAACTTAAAAGCAGTGTACTGTGCTTGCATTGGATTGCATGTGGTGTGATGTGGTATGTCCTGCTGGAGAGAAGACAGCTCCACAGGGTGCCACCTCTCTCATGACCTGGCTGCACTCAGGGCATAGCTTATTTGCAAATGGATTAACCTGCTTTTGAAAGATGGAAGTTGTCTTGGGCTTGCAGTCACAAAGAGCAGAAGGACCAAGAGGTTTTGTAAAAGATGTAAGGCGTGGCTGGATGGCTCTAACCTGTGCTAGGAAGAGTATGCAAATGCAGAAACTCTTGATAAGGAAATAAAGACTTGCCAAAGCAGTACAATAATGACTGCTATCATTTAGCTCTGAGCAGCAATTTCCTAGAGTCCAGTTTTCAATCCCTTGAAACTCCTCTGAAATTTGCAGCGTCTTGACTGAAACTTCATCCATCAGCTCTGCCTGAATGTAGATAATTTGCTTCTGGAATTTGAGCAGAAATTTAGTCATTTCTTTGTAAATTGGAGAAAACTAGGAAGTAAAATCCACTCTGTAATCAAAAGAGGGCGTTTTAAATGAGATGAATTACTCAATTTTGAAAGCTGGTATTTCTAACAGAAATTACCCTTATGAAAGGAAGGAGATTGGTTTTAATTTGGCCAGTTTTAGCAGTTAAAAATTTGTTTTTGAGAATGTACAATAGAGTCCTTTTTTTTCTATCATTCACACATGAAGCGCACAAATCAACAAAGCTGGTCTATAAGTACTTTTGAGTACCACAAGTTTTAAGTTTGCCACCAAACTACCCAAATAGTGGGGCCACAGCTGAAACAGGGGTTCCTTTGTCCTTGGAGAAACTGGAAGAAAGTAGTTTCCTTTGAGAACTCATGCACAACTAATAAGAGGCTGTTACTCTCCATGGAGAAGAATGGACAGCTGTTCACATCTTCTCTTGTGTGGTCCATGAGAGCTTTATATTTCTTAAACACAAAAGTGCGTGTGATGCCTGAGAGGAGATGATATCCCAATACTTGCACCCAAGTGAATGGATAAAATGCTGTTGGAAATTTAAGTTAATCAAACCCTGTCTCTTGCATCTTCTAAAAGTAACCTTTTTTGTTCTTGCTGCAGGGTATGACCACTGTCTAATACAGACTAACTTGTTTCTACAGTAGTTGTAGCAAAAAAAAAAGAACTTCTTGGGTTTTTTTTTTTTGGTTGGTTGGGGGTTTTTTGAGATTATTTTTTTGTTTGTTTATTTGTTTTTCCTCAGCCATCTGCTGCTTTTCTAAGGAAAGAACTGAATATCAGAGAAGCCATTGCACAATGATATGCTTATGGAAGACCCAAGCATATGCTTCTAGTCTTAAGCTTTGAAGTACTACTCAGGAGTCCTAGACACTTGTGTTTGTGTAGGAAATTGTTCATTAACCATCCTCCTTGTGTTGCTTCAAGACCATACAAATATTTTCCTTAAGAATATGAGAAGAGCCTGTAATTGAACAACCCATGAGCAGTTTCTGTGGATACAGATGTAGGTCCAAGCTTGCTCCTATTCCGAGCTGTGTACAAGTGGAGAAAAGGCTTTGGAGAGTCCCATCTACTCATTTGAGTGCTCTACTGTGTCTGGTCTTCATGTATGGGTACAGCCCATTTATTTTTTTAGCATATCCAGTAATATTTTGGAAACCTTTAAAGCTATATTTTGAACTGTACTTCCAGCATGAGCTCAGTTTTCACCCTACTGACAAGCCCAAACCAAATCTATCTGATTTTTCACCCTTTTTATTTGACAAATAAAGGCTTGCTGCAATGTTCTCCTGCCTAGTCATGGCACCTGATTAGTGGCTGTCTGATTTTACCACTTGCACTACAGTTAACTAAACCCTTCTAAGCTGATAAAAATGTTACTTTTGATCATCTTGGCCGAAAGTTTGATGAGCTTAAACTATTAGTCTCTTTTACAGGCTTTATGGACACATTAGAGAGCCTTGTCCTAGTAGAGCTTCCATTTGTGTGGGGTATGGTGGAGAGGACATGGAGTTTACACCATGATGCTTTGATCATCTGTCAGAGAAGTCTAGTCAAATTGAGTTACTCCTGAATATGAGTTACTGGCCTTAAATATGTACGGAACTGTTCTCAAAAAATATTTGAGCAGCATTATTAGGCTTCTGGAAAAAATAAATCTGTAATAGTACCTGGTTGGGTTTTTTTTTCCTTTAAGGACTCTGAGATTCTCCAGGTTCATTTTCCCTTGAGGCTTTGTGGCACTAGTGGCCTATCCATTAGCTATCCCTCAAAACAAATTTAATAGACTCCTCAAACCACTGTAGAAGAAAATCAGACTAAATGTTCTGTTGAGATATTTCTATTGTACTTTTGCTTTGTCATCTTTGTTGAAATAATCTTTGAGATAAGCGTCTTAGTCCAGCACACGTTTTCCCTCCAACTCAAGAAAGAAGGGAGGATTTCTGAGGATAACAGCAGAATGTAAAGTACATATTTAGAAATATTGTTTTCCTGCTGTCTTGTTCCTATCCCTGAACAGTTTATTCCTGTAGACACTACTTATGCCTTGCAGCATAGTTTGAGTGGAACATCCACTGGTATGTGGCTGGGATTAAAATTCCCATGATCTTTATCTTGAAAAGTGTTTTGGTACTTTCAGATTTTATACCTGTTCAATCTGTTAAATTCTGACTGCTTTTGATTGAGCTGATGGAAAATCAGACATGGAATATATTTGGATACATTATATGGATTTGAAGGCAGAGTGCCTGGGTAGCTTTTCCAAAATTCAACTATGTGACTCTTGACAAGACTTCATCAGGAACATCCAGAAATTACTTTTGAAAATTATAACCATGTAGCCTTACTGCTTCTCTCCACTTTTGATTCTGTCCATTTGCCAGCATAAGAGGTGCAAAGGCCCTAGATTTCCAAGTATATTAAGATGTATGAATCAGCTGGTAGCATACCTCTAAAAAGGTCATGGCTAACAACAAAGAAAATGTGCCTTTTACAGGGTAGCTACATGAGGAGTAAAAATGCCCTAATTAAAACACCATTACTATTATCAACTTCATAATTCAGAATTTGCCATGTGCCCAGGCACTTTTTATCAGTGGACTAGTGGACTGTCTCCAAAAGGATTATTTTTACAGACTTTTCACATGCCACATTTCAGGTGAACTTCCATGCCTGGTTCCAAGTTACTGTGGCTTGATCTGTTCAGCAGATCAAGCCTGGAATAATTTACAGAAAACCTTGACCATTTGCCTGCAGTCCACAGAGCATCCAGGTACAAGAGCTGAATACAGTGTGCAGGATCCACATCGGAGCACGCTTTGTGACTCATGGCTGTCTTGTGAGATCTGAGTCTCCATGGTTTTCCAGGAGGGCTATAAAAGGCCTTAAAAAAGCAAAGGAAGTCTGCAGCCCCAGTCGCTCTTCTTCCTTACTTGACAGCATAGCTATGATGGTGGGGCATGGTGTGTCTAGGGCAGTATCATGTGTAACGTACATCAGTGCTTGATCTTTATGTTCTGACCCAATCCTCTGAAAGATGATACAACAGGAGCTGATGCTTTATCATGGTGCATCTCAGAGTAATATCTACATCTTTGCTCTGAGCTTTTCCCACCCACAGCTGACTTTGCACCACAATAGTCTATAGTTAGAAATGCCATCCTTAGAAAGAATTATGTAAATGATATCAGCACCACCTTCCCTGGAGGATATTAAACATCTTAGAGCACTTGTAGGGAAGACTAACCCCACTGCTGAGGCCAAAGTTACTTCTTTAAAATATTGTTACTATCAAGACCTCTGCATGGTCTGCCTCCCGTCTAGGCAAGGCACGTTTTCAGGTGATGTGAAGGCAGGGCAGAAGGGACTGGTTTTGGGCTGGTATCATGTGTGTTTGTGCATACACTAGTGCATCTAAATTAACAGATGCAAGTTGTCTCATTCCACATATAACTTGCACTGTCACTTCAGTCCCAACCTGTGTAGGGGGTGAAAGGCTGAGCAGAAGTCCTTGCCATAATTGTTAATTGCTGCATAGCTGCACCATTGCCATTATCTAGTGTTTTTTCCAGGGTACCTCAAATATTTTTTGTATTGTGGAGTGAAATCTCAATGTATTTTTCATCTTGGTCTCCAGTCTCTGACTCTATATTCTTTTGTCAGCATTAAAACCCTGGAACAGTGTGCTGGGATTGGTTTTGAAGTGTTTTGTGTTTCTGTATGAACAGCTGAGCCTGCCTTTTTAATATATAACCGCCAACATCGCGTTCCCAAGGGAGGCCGGTGAAACATCAAGTGATAGCACGGTGTTTATTTTAGCTGATATTGTCATGAAAGTATACTGTTAGTCACTTGCTCCACAAAAACATTGGTGAGGGAGGTATATGAAGAAAGTGGAAGTTTGCCCTGAGTTTTTGTGAGGATCCTGAAAGGGAGAGCATCTCCTGGCCTGATCCAGGGCAGAGCAGGGGTCCTCTGTCCAGCACAGTGCTCGTGTGTTACTTAGGATTTGGGTGAGGGCAGGGCTCCTGCATCTTCATAACACACCTTGTTTCTTTTCTCCATGATCAATATAATTCATGTCAGAAAATAAACCTAAGCTAAAGCATGGGTGCAGCCTCTCTGTACAAAGTTTTTTGGTAAATTTGTGAAGGTACAGCTGACTTGAGCAAAGCAAAGATGCCAGGGAGAACGTATGTTTTGATGCAAATTTCTGCAGGAAACTCTGGATGGCATTTTGCATTTTATTTAAATGTAAATATCCGTAATGTAATGTGGGTTTCTTTTATTTCTGAAGTTTTCCTTCCTTAGAACAAAAATTCATCTGAAACCTTGATGCAGAATTATATTTCTCCAATAGCAACAAAACAGCAGACCCCTTGTTTCCAAGGCCTCTTGACCCCACTGTTTTAGCAAATTAATCTTGTAGGATTCAGAGTGACCTTTTCCTGTGAAATTAACCCATTCTGATGAATTATCAGTGCCCACGTTTGACAGATGTCAGTAGCTGGCAAGAACATCACCACTCCGATGATGGAAAGCTGATCAGCTAATGAGCACACTTACCAATTTGTAAAAGGAACAGCCTTCTGTCTGAGGGATGTAATTTCTTCTGGCTGCCTAGGAGTTGTGGTGACTTTCCTTAACTAAAAAGGGGGAGAGGAGGAAGAAAAGAAGCCTACTTTTTTTTTAACTGTTTCACTAATGAGGCAAGAAGAAGTATTCATTGAGATGTAATACAGCCTGCAATGAGACTCTTGATTTGACACATGATCTTGAATGTACCATTAAGTGGTACTGAGTGGTTGAAAAGGATGGTGCTGCCTCTTGAGCCTTCTGAGATACTGGTTGTTTGATCTGCCATTGACACGTAGCCCTGCATCCTACGGTTGTATGGGGCCCTCTCTACAGAAAGGTCTACAGACCTTTCCCTATCTTCCCCCCTTGCCCACCCTTCCTCTGTTTCAGCTTTTGCCTCTGTCAGGAAGAAGAGAGCTAATCTCAAAACAATGTAGGGAACAGTGTGAATAACCACCATGAAAGTCACTTAAACAAATGGATTTGTAAAACTCAATTGTTCTAAGCCTGTCCAAGCCAGGACTACAATTTGAATTAAACATAAGGTGACTCCTTTCACTGAATCAATAAGTGCAAATAACATAGCTTGCAACCATGTTTTATTTCCCAGACAAAAATGGTTCTTAACAGCTTTCTGAAGGCTATGCTTCAGCCACCTGCTGCTAAAGTTGTTTGCCTTTTCCTAGAAAATTTGATCTCCTACAACATTAAAAAAGACAAGTATGCAGTCAGCGCGCTAGTGCAATACTTGGGGCTAGATGTTTCGTGGATGTTCGAGTCATATTTTTTAATGAACATTATAACTTTCTACAAACTTCCTTTTAGAAAGTACAAGTGACAGGGATGGAGGCTTGAGAGATGGAACTGTGGGAATTTTTCTCTCATCCTCACTCAACTCCAGCTAGGTTTCAGAGGCAAGAGCAATCCTCCCTGTTAGTGAGAAATGCCCGCTTGCCACTTCATCACGAATCTCTTCATTGCTTTTCTAATGCTAGTTTTCACTGTGAGATCCTGTTCTCCTGCTATTCTTCTCTGGTACATGTGCTCTGGTATTTGGGTTGCTGCAGGGACCTTAAAGCATCTATTTTGCAGTACTTGTTTCCATTTTGCAAAGACACTGAAGCACACTGTAATACCAGTTGATTTTTGCAGCTGGCATATGAATGCATTGTAGTCCCAACAGGAGAGTGATTGAAATGCAGACACTGAGAACAGCTGTTTACAGTGAAATCGCATTTCCCAGTTGGTTTGTTCTGAGCACAGAGGAGTTCCCTAGAAAAATAGATAACCTCAGCTTTTACTTTTTTTTTTAGACTACTCTGTTTCCTAGAGGTATAAACTCTGGACCAAGTTTCCACATTTACTATTTCCACAACTTTACTCCAGGAAGGCTAATTACAATGGAAATTTCCTCTGCTAGGAGCTGTTCTCTTTTCTGCTATTGTTTTATTCTCTCCAGGCCACCAAGTAGTGCGTTACTTCATGTCCTCCCCTTGGTGTCCTACATCAGTAAAACTGTTAGGTACCAACAGTGAGAAGTGATAACCTCCAGTATCAGAGACCATTACAATTTTATGGGATTTACTTTCTGTTCCAATACTCTTATATATTACAGATCACTACCACTTTTCAGCCTAATTCTCTGCACACCTAATCAATTATTGAGTAACTAGCAGGTAAATGAGGAATTTCAGATCCCTTATTTTGAAATGCCCTTTCTGAATCGAACATGCAGGATGAGGAAGGGAAAACGTTAATTTGCATGAATCAGCATACTCTTTGGGTGCTAATTTACACCAAATGAGGATCTGGGGTGCCGTATAGTTTCTGATTTTTAAGTTTGTGTCTTAGAGACAGCTCTACTGCTATGCATTAAAGCTGTTGTATGGACAGCAGGCAAACTGCGTATATTAACATGTTGTTGTTGTTAAATCTAAACCATTTTTTCCTGTAGAAGCACTAAAGGGGAAAGAAAACATCCAAAACCTAGTCCAAATTGAGTCTTTATGACACAACAAAAATAAAAAGTAAAAGCCAGAGAAACTGAACATGTTTTTTACTGTTATTAAAAAGAATATGGATCTGGACTGACAGCTTGTAAACTAAGATGAAACTTGATCAGATTTCAAATGGCCAAAATGTTTTACTATCCTCAAAACAAGCCATGGAAATCGTGATGTTTTGTTGAACGATTCGATACTCAGGGCCTTGATTTGTCTTCTTAGCAAAAGGAGATTTTGCCCCAGAAGAAAGTTTTGTATATTCATGCAGTTAACCTTTGCGCTAACTATTAAAAGCAAAAGAAAACAAGCTGCAAGTCAGCAACATGTAGAGACACGTACTCAGGTGATCTAACCTTATATAGCCCCTTACCCCCTCCACTGTTTGCTCCTTTTTAAACCCATAGCCCAGTTACTGCAACCTTCCCCCACAGTATCCCGATATGCTCTTCTGTCTCTCTCTCTCCAAACTTTGATGTGGCTAACTGATGATTTACTTTGGGTTTTTTGGACGAGATGCAGTTTGTCTGAGGTGCAAGTGCTTTCTGTATAAACAACAGTCTTTTCAAAAACATCACTTCCACTACTAGTGATTTAATCAACAGTAACAGCAATAAAACCCTTTATTTACACTGGACTGACACTTTCTTGTGTGTAAGACAGACATTGGCAGGTGAGATTTTATAGATGATTTGTAAAAGTCCAATGGATGTTTCTTACTCCCTGACCATTAATTATATGTGTTTATAAAATATGTCTTAATAGAGGTGGATACAAGCATACATGTGACCGTAAAACAAAATGAACAAGGTATAAACCAAAACTGACAGAATGATTCAATAGGGAAAGAATAACCAAAGGAAAGAGGGCTGATTATTTATACATAAAAAACACATCAATATGATATTTGGGTTGCCCTGGCAGTGGAGTGAGCCAGGAGCTGCTATTACTTCTCAGCAAATGATACCAGGCATCTCTGCTGGTTTCCAAGCCTACAACTCTGTATACAGAGATTAGACAGGAGGTACTTAAGTAACAACTACCACCAAGTGAGTGAATAGCTGTAGAGTATAACCAAGTGCTTCATTTTTGACAGAAAAGCAACATCTCCTTAAACAGCATGTCTGTCATTCCACAGATATAAACACTATATTGCATAAATACTATACTTTCGCTCTCTAAATGATGTTTTGCAAGTATTCTTTAGCAGCCCCTAAACCAAATTGTTTATAAATGTGGATGTGGAAAAGCTGCATCCATTAACTTTATCTGAAAAATAAAAAGAACCCTGCTGTTAGTTACGGAAGGAAAAAATAGCTGACAGTCATTTCTTGGCTCTTGGTGGTTTTAGTGAGCTATTTGCTGTGACAGAGGGGACTATGCAACCACAAAACTGCTGGAAATTAAAAATAGCCCCATAAACAGGTAAAATAAAATTACCAGTGTTCAACCAAACAAGGATGCTTTAGCTACAGCTAACATGTAATTGAACACGGATGCTTTAGCTGCGGCCAACATGTAACATTGATTCATTGAGAGAACACCTGAGGGCGAAAATCACAATCCTGTGTGCAAAATGTGGATGCTCACTCAACAGCTACCCAGTTCGCTACCTTGGTGCTTTTTCCCTCAAGAAATGTCAATGTCTTTTAGCTAGGTCCAGGTGTAATAGAGGCCACAAAATTGTACCTATAACTACTGGATGGAAGTTACAGTGTTCAATGTGATGGTGATCCAGACTTCATTCGTGTACATAAATGAACTCATAGGCACTGCAGTATTTTAATCTGTGATTTGTTTGTAGTAGGCCCTTTCCTTCTCTTCATTTTCCTTCTCCTTTAAGAATTTGTTCTTTGATTTCAACAGAAGCAGGCTCAGGCATGGCTTTTTCTACATGTCTAACTGCTTTACTTGGGGAATCTGCAATGCTATTTCAACATCATTGTTAGGCTTCACCCCAAAGCTTCAGGTGACTTTCTTCCCCTGCAGACAAATGTACCAGCCTCATGTAGGGATAGAAAGGATGGGAGGACTTTACAGTTGAAATAGCAAGAGTAGAAACTGTAGATATTGCTGTGGAAAGTAAGGATGGGGTCAAACCCAGTACCTAATATAGCAACACCCAGAACTGAAAGTCAGATTGGCTGCCCAGTGATTCATCTGTGTTTGGGGTAGAGGGAGAGAAGGGGAGGGAAGCACTGGGCTGTGAATCACATACTATATGATTTTATATTTATAAATGTATCAATGATATAAAATACTAAATAAGAAATCCTTATCCTTTAAGGAAGTTTGAAGCTGAACTTCAAGACGTTTGGTAGATAATCATAATCTTCCTTAGAAGACGGGTCATGTTAACCAAAAGTTAATTTTTCTTTGACTTTTAATATCTTACTGGCTTTGAAGCAAAGAAGGATGGGTGGTGGAGATAAGAGAGATGGAAATCTCTTACTAGTATATCTAATTTAGAGTTAGAATGGTTTGATTTTTTTTTGTATGTGGAATTTTTACTTCATTATTGCTTCAAAAGTTCCACAGATACCAAAGCAATCCTTCTAAAACAGAGTACACAGCCCAAAGTGACACGTTTGGGTCTGATTTTAAAATTGGTTCTGCTTTGCAATCCTAAATCACACTTTAAAGAACAAAGCAAATAATGGGTGTCTTGAGCTGCTTTGCATTGGAGATAGCAGTACAGATTTAAATTGTCTCGTGGTGGGAAGAAGACTGTTTGTGAAAGACAGTGCCTTCTTGGGGTGCTGGTGGCAAATGCCAAGGTAGTGGGCTGTCCGATCTTTAACAATAACAGATAATCTGCTTTCAGGCTGGGCAGTTGTGTGAATTCACTGGGATGACTGCCCAGTGTTTGTGCTCGAAACTGTGTCTTCAGCTTGCTGCTCAAAGGAAGAGTTAAGGCAAAACTAGGACAAAAGAGGCAGCTATTCACTGGAACATTTTGGGGGCTACAGGACCAAAAGACACATTCTGGAAGACACAAGTCAGAAAATCAGATTTTTAGCATGAACAGGAGACTTTATTTTTCAACACTTGCATGACAAAGGATTTTTAACATAAAGGCAATGATAGATCAGGAATGCTGCTGCAAAGACTGTTGCATTCCCAACTCCTTCCATCACCAATTCCATGAGCAGAAGGGGAAATGGATATCATGCCGAATGACCTGAATTGTGATCTGATCTGGAAAAGGTAAAGGACTTGCCAGGAGTCCTCCCTTCGTCTTTTCTCTTTTGAATGTTGTTTCAGGCTGTTTCAGACGCAAGAGCATCTGACTGTTTTTGCCTAAATCATCAATTAGAGACGTGAACTCTTTCCTTCGTGCCATCCAGCAGGACACATCACAGTGTTTCAGTGCAGTCAGTCATTAGCTGTGTCCGCTCTGACCTTAAGTAAACTAACTTCCAGACCTGTGCTGGTTTGCAGCCTGCCGGTTTTGAGAACAGACAGGACTCCTGCATAAGTCCCTGTGCTGCTCTCGGTGAACATACCCTCCAATCTGAACAGTGCTTCAGATGTCAGAAACATGAAACAAATTGCCACTCCTCAGAGCACACAGGAATAGCAAGTAGGCACCATCCCAAAAGCATGCAAATCACAGAAAGGCAACTTAATGCCATATGGCAGAGCTCCAGTTGGGTGGGATCCCATTACATAATGGAGGAAGACAAGATATCAAAGGACTTGTGCCCAGCTTTTGGTTTTCCTTGCTTTTCTGGTGTGTGTCCTTGTTCTCCTCAGCCCCCTCCCAAAGATGAGTAAAGTCCCAGGGCAGTTTCACTCTTCTCTGTTGGCTTTCCAGGAGCCCTTTTTTGTCTCGGTTGTGTAGATAAGCCAGTCAAGGAGCAAAAATGCCACCACATGGTCTTAATGACTGGCAGAGGCACTTCAGTAATGAACCATAAACACACAGGTACATCAGCTCATAAAAACCTGTCTGGATGAAATGTGTTCTCACCAAGCATCTGAAGGGCAATTTTTGAATGGCAAATCAGTTCATACATATCACTTTATCTTCCTGTGGGCTATCCACAGTCAGGAGAAGGGGCTAAATTCAAGGAACAGTCCACAGTAAATAATTTGCCCTTCTTTAGAAGCTTTTCTTCTCCATCCATTTTTCTCTCTCGGTTTGTTGCTCAGCACTTCTGGGCAGGCTCTTTTCCCAGAGGACACTGTCAGTTGTCATCGGCTGCTGTTAAGGAATAAAGTTCAGTCACAGTCTCTAGTGTAATGTAGAAAAGGAAAGTATTAATTAAAAAACAAGGCAGCCTAATACTTACAGCCCTGTGAACAGACCGCGGGCAGCACAGAGCTGATTCTTTTGCTTCATTTCTCCTTCATACTTGGGCATTTATGCTGACTCAGATAGATGAAACGATGCCTAGAGCAACGCTCTTTAAGTGTCTTTTTTTTTCTATGTGCTGAACACCTGTCCCCTATCTCTCCCATTGCATTTAAAACAGTGCAAGTCTCATAATAGCATTTCTGTCTCTATTTCTGAAGTAACAGATTGAAATCTATTGATATTTAACAATAGCTCTTTAGTAGGAGATGATAATTGGCTGAATAAAGGTGTCTTTAGGGTATTTAGTGGCTTTAAAGTAGTATATTTCAATCCGGTTCCGCTTGCTTTTTTAGTAACAGCTTTCAGGCATTGAACCAGCAGGACATGCTCTGACCCAATATAGTGACCCTCATTGTCCAGACAACAAGAATGTGGCCAGCAGTTAATATTCCAGAAGGAAATACAAGAAGCAGGGTCATGGACAACTTAGGAACAACTTGTTCATCTGGAAATTCTCTCCTAACATTTGATATTTTAGTGGTTAGGTTGTGTCCTGAGGTATGCATGCTTGTGCCCCCTCGTTAGAGATGCTAGTACAATTGCAAAAGATCTCATTATCCATAGAATCACGCACAGCTTTAAAAAATCCTAAGCAGTTCTTTTCCTCAACGACTTTTTTGCATCAATGTTCTCCACTTTAGAGAGGAAATTGCTGCGTTGTTTTCAGTTTCACTGTCTTGTTCGTTTGTCTACGTAAACGAAGTTTACCTGATTTAATTTCTGTGAGCTACTGGTCTTCCCATACTACCTTGTTACTCTTGTTCTTTTTGAGTATCACATCTTTGCTCTCATCCCACAAAACTTTTTTCGAGCCTTCAATGCCCGTGTCCCCACTTCTGAAGTACTTCTGATCAAGAATTTGCTTGGCGTAGCGGGTCAGCGCTGTGCACTGAACACTCTGCTTTCTGTTTATAGCTCATTTTATGTGATGTCTGGATCATCTTCCAGAATCGCCGCCGTTCATTTAAAAGTCAACAATGTACACAAGTAGGTCAAATGCTTTGTCACAATCTGTGGTACCTTGCATTTTATGGGGCTTTGTGCTCCCGGTTCACCCAGCTTTATTGCATCTTGCTTGAGTGCCACACCGTCTCTCTAGTCTTAATTATCCTGTATAACTTCATGGCATCTGCAGTTTTGTGCCACCTTGACGCTCGTTTTTAGATCTCTCATGAATAATATGAACAAACCTACCTCACTGTGGGGCTTTGGGGCAGCCACTGACAACTTTGGACACATTTTAATTTGACCATTATTCCTCCTCTTTAATTTCTGTCTTGCAGCCAGCTTCTATCCAATGATGGCACTTCAGCTCTGGGGTTTTTTGTTTCCCACTGTACCTGTAAGCCATATACATGCTTCCCTGTCTGGCAGCTAATTTTCTCCTGTCACGTTAGCTATGGATGCCAGGGCACCCACAGCTGTACCTGACTCCTGCAAGGCAGTAGGCTTGGCCTCTTGCCCAAGGCGAATCCTTTCCCAGAATTCCTAGTTCCCTCTAGAAGGATCGTGAGCTGCAGAGAGCTGTAGAAGACAATAAGAAGCAGCTGCCCTTCCTGGTAAGGGAAGAAGGCTACCCTCCAAAGCGTCCAAAAACCAGTGAACAAAGCAGTTTTATCTGAGGCAGTCTCATCACTTAAGGGAGTGCAGTAGCATGACAGTAATATCACCACACAAATAGAGATGTCTCACAGATCCAAACTCCTTCTAAATATGAGTCATTCATAATTCATCGCTGGCTGGCCTAACAGGTAGTGGTCATTATGATGAAGCAGTTTGGCAAAAACCGGAATCGTAGGAAGCTGTAGCGACTTGATAAACATTAACAAGTTGCTATCACACAGGGCATAAATAATCTTGCACACTTCTATCAGCTCTAAAACACTGCCTGTACCTGCCCTTGGATTTAGTGGCACAGGCGCCAGCAAGGGTCTTAAAGTTTACGTCTAATTCTGGCTGGCAAAGGTGATGGAAAGCACTCACCAGAGGGCAGAGTCTGGTTCTTGAACTGAAGTTATTACTTAGCAAATACTTAATTAATACTTAGTGTTCCTTGAATGATAATGAGTTTTTAACGCTTACAAGGACCCACTGTTCATGAGCTCTGTGGATCAAGGTTGTGCTGTCTTACAGCCTGAGGATTCTTCTTTGTAGGAGCCATTTTTGACTGGTTTTGCTTTCACACTCTGTCTCTAGCAGAGCACCGAGGCTACAAACAGCACAGAAAAAAAGATCTCCAACACCTCTAACAGGAAATCTTGCTTTCCTTCTTCCACCTTTCCCCACTGGAATTAATAATATCTTAAAAGGGTGACATTCATTTCTACTGATGTAAGTATTTGCAAATCCATATATTTGTGAAACTTTAATTTTAGGGCTAAGTTGACCTGACATGTCTTTTTAAGGAGCTTGCCCAAGGCCATGCAGTGGCTCTGTGTCAGCCAGGATTAGACCTCAGGAATTGTTGCCTTTCAGTCCACTAGACCAAGCTGCCTCTCACACTGCCGCTGGAGTTCTCCAGGCCAGATCAGTCTGATCGGTTTCTACATGGGGTTGATCTTTGAAAACATGCCTATACTAACTGCCTGAGAAAACAAAATAATACCTTTCTGTACCAATAGAGGGCATAACCTTTATTCTTTTTTTATTTTAATTTTTTGTATATGTGTGTGTGTGAAATGAAATCACATCTGTTCTATAGACTTTACAAAACCAAAAAAAACCCCACAAACCATCAGGCACTTACAGCTACAGGGCTGCTGGTCCACTGTGTGTACACATCACTTCATCTTTCCATTTGGACAGGATTGACTTTTACCATTTGGCCAACTCCAGAAGCAGTGTGGGCTGGATTTCACAATAGCAAGAAATATGCTCAAACTCAGAATAAGATGGGGAACTCAATTAAAGCTTTACAATTGATTCTTCACTATCATTCCACGCATCCCTGGACCACAAAAACTTATTAACCAGAGATGATATTCTGTCTTTTCCCCTCGTTTCAAGGGCTGTGTGAACCAGATGGTGCCTGTGGTCCTCAAGGTACAGCAGAAATCTGTTTCCAGCCAGGGTCCAGCTCCAGAATTTGTCTCCTTCCTCTTCCTTCCCCACTTAGTCCAACTTCTCCTATGCTCCAGGACAGGACATGTGCATTTACCCTGTCAGCCTGCTCCAGGACTCACTGACTGACTGCCTAGCATGTCAGGTGCAGGCTGCAAAGGAGGAGTTTGCAGCTGTGCTGCAGCTGGCAACACACAAAGCCCACAAAACCCCTGTGTAGTGAATGGGTTAATATTTTGTTCATTGAAACAAAGTATGAATGACAGGAAAACACTTAGCTTCTAATATTAGTTCTAATATCAGGGAGGTTGCTGACTTATATCTCGAAACCCGTCACAACATCTGCTGACACATTTCGAAATCGGTCACCACATCTTAGTTTGTAAAAAAATAACTGTGAGGAATTATGGACCAGGATATTGTTTATTAAGGCTTATGCCAGCAGCTACCAAAAATGTGCAATTGCTTATGCAAGCTACCAGACACTGCTTGTCCAGGATAAGGTAACAATTGCTTACACAAACTAAACCTGCTTGTCCAGGATAAGATAACCACAATTGCTTACACAAACTAAACCAGATACCGCTTGTACAAGATAACCAGATGTCCAGGAGCCACAGATAGGACAAAGGAGGAAGACTTCTTACTCCGGCCTCAAAGACCACCCAGAGGCAGAAAACAACCCCCTAACAACAACTGAAGCATACGCACAGTACCTCCACTACTTCATGAACACGGAAGTAAAAAATATATAAAAGGGGACTGTTTGAACTGATCAGCACGGCAGTTGGCAGAGCGCAGACTCTCCTGCCGTCCAGCGCTGTCTTTGCTCATATTCTACTTGCTATAATTAATAAAATTCTAATTGGATTATGATCCATTGTAGTCTCAATTTATAACAATCTGGTGCCGTGACTCGGATAAGGAACGGTGGGCTTCTGTCCTCGGGGAGGCGCCCCGCGGCAATCCGCGGCCCCGCGACCGACAGCCTACCTCAACCTTACCGACGAACCTAAATTCTAGGATAATGAGCAAAGGAGGAACCGGTAAAATCCCATAAAAATTCTGTGCACGGGAGTCCGGACGAAGACGCAGGACGCGTAAGTATATTGCGAAATTTTTCGCGGGTTTGCCGTTCGGGCGGGATTGGGTTTCCTGGATTATAACGAGTGAGAGGTTCGATATACTGAACCAAGTGAGTGTGGACTCTTAAGTACTGCGTTTCCCATCTCCCGCGAGGGACTGGGCCAGGAACAAAGGGAGCGAGTGAGTGTATGTTTGTGGATAATCCAGAAGATGGGGGTGAAGGGCAGCAAGCCTTCGACTCCCATGGGAAGGGTACCCACTGTACCTAAGAATACCCCTCTGGCATATATCTTAGACAATTGGAGATATTTACCTGGAACTCTAGGGAAAGATAAGCAAAAAATGATAGAATATTGTACTAAGATATGGGGAGGGAAGAAGATTTCTAAAAATGTCTTTTGGCCAGTCTATGGGTCAGAAGAGGATTGGGTAAGACAGCAATTAAACCTCTGGGTTAGTAATAAAAAACCCCTTAACCCGGAGGAGAGTCAGTATGCGGAAGTGTGGCTAGAAAAACCGGGAACTAGACTTTACCCACTGAATGAAGTAAAAATTAAACAAAAAAAAAGAAAGAAGAGTTAGACGAAACCCTTCTAACCCCCCCTCCTTACATTCCTTCTCCTGCTCCCACAGCCCCTCCAGAGGTCCCCAGAGCGCCCACTCCCCCACCAGAGTCGGAACAAGGGTCTCCCCCTCCTCCTAGACGCGTGACTAGAAGTCAAAAAGAGGCAGCTCAGATATACCCTCTAAGGGAAATGCCCATGGGGGGACCTCAACCTGTGATTGGATATATTTCTGTACCCCTAAGCTCGGCTGACCTACGAGATTTTAAAAGAACCGAGATGGGAAACTTAATTGAGGACCCATTCGGAGTGGCAGAAAAGATTAGATCAATTTTTGGGACCAAACCTTTATACTTGGGATGAGATGCAATCTATCCTTGGTCAATTATTTACTACCGAGGAAAGAGATATGATTAGACGAGCAGGAATGAGACTGTGGGATACTCAGCATGCCCAGGGACCCCAAGCAGATATTAAATGGCCACTCCAAAGACCTAATTGGAATAATCAGGATCCGATGCATAGAACTCATATGCAGGACCTGAGAACTATAGTAATTCAGGGGATTAAAGAAGCAGTACCCCGTGGCCAGAATATCAATAAAGCATTTAATGAAATGCAAAAGAAAGATGAGAGCCCTACTGAGTGGCTGGAACGACTGAGGAAAGCCCTTCAGCTGTACTCTGGGGTAAATCCAGACGACCCTTTAGGGCAAGCGCTCCTCAAAACTCAGTTTGTAGCAAAATCATGGGAAGATATCAGAAAGAAAATTGAAAAGTTAGAAGACTGGCAAAATAGAGGGTTGGATGAATTATTGAGGGAAGCTCAGAAAGTCTACGTAAGGCGGGAAGAAGAGAGTAGCAAGCGACAAGTAAGAATGATGGTAGCAGCGGTCAGAGAGGATCGCAAAGAGCGGACTGGTGAACACAGATCCGCTGGAATAAAACAAGGGAACGTAGTAGTGAAGAAGGAACAGAGATGTTGTTTTTACTGTGGAAAGAGGGGACATATAAAGAAGAATTGCAGAGAAAGGATCAGGGATGAGGAAATATTGAAAACGGAATAGGAGAGTCAGGGGCTCTATATCTTAGGGGACCGGAGTCATCATGAGCCCTTGATAAAATTAAAGATAGGTCCCCATAAACAAGAGTTCACCTTTTTAGTAGACACTGGGGCTGAGAAATCGACTATTAGGCAAATACCTGAGGGATGTAAAGTTTCCCCTGAAAAGGTACAAGTAATTGGGGCAAAAGGAGAACCCTTTATAGTAAGCAAAATCAAAAATGTAGTATTCGAAACTGAAAATAAATTTGGAATGGGTGAACTCTTGCTCGTCCCTGAAACAGAATTTAATCTGTTAGGACGAGACTTAATTGTTGAATTGCAATTAGAAATTAAAGTAAAGAATCAAGAGCTAACAGTGTCTGCTTATCCTTTGACCGTGGACGATCAAAAACAAATTAACCCCGATGTCTGGTACTCCCCAGACACAATAAGCAAACTGGAAATCCCACCGATTAAAATTCAAATTTCCGAACCCCACGTACCTGTGAGGGTAAGGCAATATCCCATATCCCTAGAGGGACGGAGAGGATTAAAACCAGAAATTGATCGATTGTTAGCACAAGGAATCTTAGACCCTTGTATGTCACCCTTTAATACCCCCATTTTGCCTGTGAGGAAGCCAAATGGAAAATATCGGCTTGTACATGATTTAAGGGAAATAAACAAAAGAACTATCACCCGGTTCCCTGTAGTAGCAAATCCATACACACTGCTAAGCAAGCTAGGACCCCATAACTCCTGGTATAGTGTGATTGATTTAAAGGATGCCTTTTGGGCCTGTCCACTGGCAGAAGAATGCCGTGATTATTTTGCCTTTGAATGGGAGGACATAGAGACAGGTCGTAGACAGCAATTGAGATGGACCGTGCTCCCCCAGGGGTTTACTGAGTCCCCCTAATCTGTTTGGACAGGCCCTGGAAGAGCTCTTAAAAGAATACCAGGTACAAACAGGAAACGTGCTGTTACAGTATGTAGATGATCTGCTAATAGCAGGGAATAATAAGGAAGATGTAAGAAAAGAAAGCATTCGGCTCCTAAACTTTCTTGCACAAAAAGGACTACGGGTATCACAAGAAAAGTTACAATTTGTGGAGGAAAAGGTGAAATATTTGGGGCACTATTTGTTTAATGGCAAGAAAATATTGGATCCAGAGCGCATTAAAGGAATTTTAGAATTACCTATGCCTGTCACTAAGAGGCAAATTCGGCAGGCATTAGGGCTATTTGGGTATTGTAGGCAATGGATAGAGAACTACAGCTTTAAAGTTAAATTTTTATATGAACAACTGTCTAAAGACAAAATACCCAAGTGGACCCCTCAGGATCAAGAGCAGTTTGCCAGTCTCAAAAGGGAGCTAAGTCAAGCACCAGTTTTAAGCCTCCCAGATTTAAAGCGGCCATTCCATTTATTCGTTAACATACATGAAGGAACGGCATTTGGAGTATTAACTCAGAAATGGGCTGGACAAAAGAAACCGGTGGCTTACTTATCAAAGCTGTTAGATCCTGTGAGCAGGGGTTGGCCAAGTTGTTTACAAATCATTGTTGCTGCTGCCTTATTACTTGAGGAAACAAATCGTATTACCTTTAATGGAGAAGTTGTCCTATATGCACCTCATAATATAAGGGGGGTGCTTCAACAAAAAGCAGAAAAATGGCTTACAGATAGCCGACTACTAAAGTATGAGGGAATACTCATAGAATCTCCAAAACTGTCCCTAAGGACTATCGGAGCGGTTAACCCCGCAGAATTTTTATACCCGGGGGAAAGTACTGAGCTAGTACATGATTGTTTTCAAACGATTGAACAGCAAACACGAATTCGACCAGATCTAGAAGAAGAGGAATTACAACATGGAGAAATAGTTTTTATAGATGGGTCATCTCGAATAATAGAAGGTAAACGATTGTCTGGATATGCCATCGTTAAGTTGGAAAAAGGTGAATTTAAGATAATAGAATCAGGCCCCCTGAGTGCCAGCTGGTCGGCTCAAGCCTGTGAACTGTATGCATTATGGAAAGCATTACTGTCACTGAAGGGAAAGGATGGAACTATATATACGGACTCACGCTATGCGTTCGGAGTAGTACAAACCTTTGGGAAAATATGGGAGGAAAGAGGATTTATTAATTCACAGGGAAAAGAACTGATACACCCGGAATTAATTCGGCGAGTTCTGGGGGCGTTGAAAATGCCGAATAAAATAGCAGTTGTACATATAAAGGGACACCAGCGAGGTACAAGTTATCAAGTTAGAGGAAATAATGCAGCCGATATAGAAGCAAAACGAGTGGCAGGCAATTATAATACGATTTTAATTATGCAACAAGTACCTGTTAATAAAAATTTAAGTTTTGAATCTATAGAAAAGGAAAAACTAAAACAAATGGGAGCTAAGGAACAGGATGGTAAGTATATATTACCAGATGGAAGAGAAGTCTTGCCGAAGGGCATAGCACTCGAAATATTTTCAAAAATACACAGTAAAACACACTGGGGAACGCAGGCGTTAGTTGATCATTTCAGTCAACGGTTTGCCTGTATAGGTGTATATAACATAGCAAAAACAGTAACGGCAGCCTGTGAGACCTGTCAAAAGGTTAATCGAAACAACATGAGACAAAAACCTCTTGGAGGACGTTCCCCAGCATATAGACCTTTCTCACACATACAAGTGGATTTTACTGAACTACCCAGGGTAGGGCGTTACAAATATTTATTAGTAATGGTGGATCATTTAACACATTATGTTGAGGCTTTTCCCACCTCCAAAGCAACTGCTAACCAAGTTACTAAGGTATTACTTGAACACATTGTACCTCGATATGGAGTACCTGATGTAATCGACTCGGACAGAGGAACACATTTTGTGTCAAAAATTGTTAGAGATCTAACAGAAAACTTGGGTATTAAGTGGGAATACCATACTCCATGGCATCCACAAAGTTCGGGAAAAGTTGAAAGGATGAATGGAGAAATCAAAACTATTTTGACTAAATTAATGATAGAAACCAGATTATCATGGACTAAGTGCCTACCCATGGCACTATTAATTCTCAGAACCAGGCCCCGAGCAGATATAGGAATATCAGCGTTTGAAATGGTATATGGAATGTCCTATAGAATTGAAAGTCCACAAACAAATGTTTTAATTCGAGATCGTGTGATTAATGAATATGTTTCACAATTAGCAGAACATCGCAACAAACTTTGGGAACGTGGACTGATTGTGCAACGACCCCCGTTGGACTTAAAAATTCACAATTTTAAACCTGGGGACTGGATATTGGTTAAAACGTGGAAAGAAGAAACCCTAAAACCCCATTGGGAGGGACCTTATCTTGTTTTGCTTACAACAGAAACAGCTGTCCGGACTGCTGAGCGTGGATGGACTCATGCCAGTCGCATTAAAGGCCCAGTGACAAGACCCCACTGGAAAATAATCAGTACTCCAGGTGACACCAAGATAACCCTGAAAAGATAACGTGATGATAAAGACTTTATTTGATTATTTTGCTGCACTACCTTTTGGTATAAAGTGCATGTTGTCGTTTATATTTGCTATAATTATTTCTTTTTTGTCTATTACATCTGGAAAAACACAAAGTGTGCAAAAGGAAAACTGTTAGACCCATGCAACCACATAATATTGAATTTAGAGAATATGTTGATATAAGTAATACATGTACCTTTGACGTAAAAAATTAAGTGTAATAATTAAAACTGTAATTGTTATCCATTTGCTTGTTTTAGGTGCAAGGTATGCCAAGATAAATGGTGGGCACACTGTGGATATGGATACCCGCCAATAGGGGTTTGTACACAGTGTTGGAAAATTCAAAGAACACTCACTGAGTGGAAACTAAAACAATTAGAGCTAACACAAGAAATTGTCCGAGAATCTCGTGAGTGGTGGGAAATTTTTACCAAAAGAATAAACCCTCAATACTATTGTTACCATTCCAACGAGCCAGTCCCCTTTGTAGCTGATATCTTGGCTATAAAGTGCAGAAGGGAAGTAATAACGGTGTCTTGTTTTGCCCCATTAGTTAAAGCTGCAAAGTGGGAAGCCTATATAAATAGAAAAAAAAGCCCAGATCAGCTGTTCTCCTGAAGAATTCCCTTGCTGCCGAGAAGATGGTACCCCCCGTGGCTCGAAGCAACCGAGTCGACGGGCGAGGCAGAGGAGGAACAAACTGTGGAGAAAAGAACCAGAACAATGGGACGCAAAAACAGCAATGGCCGAACTTCCCCAGGACTGGTAAAAGTATACTTAAATTAGCCAAATTAACAGACACCCTTTTTCCTGGTATACCGTTAATCTTGTTATTAATAATAACTCAAGCAAATGGAAATCCTCATCAACCATTTAAGTGGGTCCTGCGTCACCTTTCCAGTGACAAGGCACTCCACAAAACTACCACACCGGGTAATCCATTTTTTGAATTTAAACTAAAGGACATATTTCCTTCACAACTAGGATTTCCCAAATTTGGTGATCAATCATTGTATCAAACTTATTGGTGTCCTGGTTCAACTATTCTCCTTGGTTAACTACCCTTTTATCAACTATAGCAGGACCACTCATCCTGCTAATATTAGGTTTGACATTTGGACCATGTATCTTTAACAAACTAATTACCATTGTAAAAGGACGCTTAGAAGCAGCACATTTAATGCTTATTAGAACACAATATGAATCATCACCTGAAGAATCAGGCGACGAGAAATTAGAATGGGCCAAAAAGGAATTAAAAAAGGTTCAATGAACAAGAATAAAGAAAAAGAAAAAGGGGGGATTGTAGTGAATGGGTTAATATTTTGTTCATTGAAACAAAGTATGAATGACAGGAAAACACTTAGCTTCTAATATTAGTTCTAATATCAGGGAGGTTGCTGACTTATATCTCGAAACCCGTCACAACATCTGCTGACACATTTCGAAATCGGTCACCACATCTTAGTTTGTAAAAAAATAACTGTGAGGAATTATGGACCAGGATATTGTTTATTAAGGCTTATGCCAGCAGCTACCAAAAATGTGCAATTGCTTATGCAAGCTACCAGACACTGCTTGTCCAGGATAAGGTAACAATTGCTTACACAAACTAAACCTGCTTGTCCAGGATAAGATAACCACAATTGCTTACACAAACTAAACCAGATACCGCTTGTACAAGATAACCAGATGTCCAGGAGCCACAGATAGGACAAAGGAGGAAGACTTCTTACTCCGGCCTCAAAGACCACCCAGAGGCAGAAAACAACCCCCTAACAACAACTGAAGCATACGCACAGTACCTCCACTACTTCATGAACACGGAAGTAAAAAATATATAAAAGGGGACTGTTTGAACTGATCAGCACGGCAGTTGGCAGAGCGCAGACTCTCCTGCCGTCCAGCGCTGTCTTTGCTCATATTCTACTTGCTATAATTAATAAAATTCTAATTGGATTATGATCCATTGTAGTCTCAATTTATAACACCTGTGAGGGCAGGAGCACTGATGCTACACTGCCTTGTGCTGTGCCGGATCTGTGCATCCATCCCAATCCAAGCACAGGCTTCCTTTGCTCTGACATCTAAGATTTGGGGCTTAGCCCACACAAAGAGATTTGGGATGGTGACGACATGGCAAACAGAAAGATCTGAGGTTTTTTCGCTGTAGTTGTGGGGGCTGGGGAAGTATTTGGAGCATGAGAAGAGGTTTTGAAACCAACAGGTTTCAAAAGGTCTGACACTAATGCAATTAAGAACACAATTATTATGTAGATTTCTCTGGATTTGCTGGGAAACTGCTGCTTATTGCAGTTTTTTTAGGGCCCTTTAAAACCATCACTGTGAAGAGCTGGTCTAAGTAGAAGACCGTTGCAGCTCCTTTTGTGATGTTACAGGAACTTTGCCAGCCTTCAGATTTTCATGATATACACACAGTAGCTGAGGGAGAACTTACCATCTGTAGGTAATAACAGTAATGTCTTGCACTGTTACAGTGCCTTTCATCTGTGGATATCAGAAAGGTTTTCTAAACATTACCTAGTTAACTGACACCGCTTGGGTGAGATGCACTTGTAACTTGGGTGGTCTGGGTGGCTTTTATTAATCTAAGAGCTCTGAAAAGGTTGTCAGCATCCTTGTGCTTGCAAGGCAAATATAGCAACAGACAAGAAGATGTGGTGAGTTTGGAGCCTGGAAACTCAAATGGTTTAGGGAGGGATGAATACTTTAACTAGTGTCATTTTTATATGTTTTGACTGAGTTCTTAAAAATCCTTTTTCTCCTAAAATCTGAGTAGCCATGTAAAATGAGATAAATATGTATCTAGCAATAACTAAAAGCGATGCTTTTTTTAAGAAAAAGAGTATAAAAAGTCTTTATGTTGATTCAAGATAAACCAAAAGCTAACCAAATTAGTCCCACTGCTAGCACTACACCTTTGATGGCTTATGGTGGTGTTCCAGCAAGATTCCTTTCAGAGTTTTTATCATCCTGCTTTTTTACCATGTTTAGGAGATAGTCCAAGATCTAGAAGCGAAGAACTGTGGATATACATGCAGAGCAATGTTAGAATTTGATCACACTCAGCATCCTTATGAGTGTGACCTCCTTTTCTATCAGGTGAAATATCCTGATATAAAAACAGGTCACCTTAACTGCACTTTTAAACATCTAAAGAGCACTACTGGTTTCAGCAGGACAGTTTGCATCCTTAATCTTAAGGATGTGTTAGGATCCACAGGAGGAGGGAGACTGAGCATATATGGGGTCAACTCACTTTCCCCATACTAATGCTGCTTTAATGTGGAAAGAAAACGATGGATGCTACCTATGCTACCCAGCCACTGTGAGTCGCTAGTGGAGAGGGAGTTCTAAGTTATATCTTCAAAAATAACATAAAAAATAATCCACTGTACATTTATTGTGTGAAGCCATCACAAGAACATCTTTAACACCACAATAAACACCCAACACCACAGCTGAAGTGAACATACATCTTAGCAGGAGTGAGTATGTAGTTATCAGTTCATTGTTTAATTGGTGTCATGGCCCAAGGACTTGTATCATTTCAAAGTCGAAGCAGGTGACAGCCAAGGTAAACACAGGATAAAATGCAGGAGTTTGGAACTGCATGTACCATTAGAAAGTTTGCTGATATCACCAAAATGGGAGGTGCTGTTGACTCTCTTGAGGGACAAGAGGCCTTGCAGAGGGGTCTGGATAGACTAGAGCACTGGGCAATCATTAGTGTCATGAAACTGAACAAGAACAAATGCCAGATTCTGCACCTGGGACAGGGAAAAACATGACACCTGTCTAAATTGGGAGAAGGGAGGTTGGAGGACAGCACTGCAGCCTTGCATTTGAGGTGGTTGTTGCCTCACACCTGCCATTGTTTCAGAATCATTTGGACAATGTCCTTAACACCACGCTTTCGGTTTTCATCAGGCCTGAAGTGGTCAGTCAGTTGGACTAGATGCTGGTTGAAGATCCCTTCAAGCTGAATCATACTAGCTTTATGCTATGCTGCTTCTGACCTCCTCCATACCATAGTATACATGCTGAAAAAAAAATCTGATGCCATTTCATACTAACCCTGTACAAGCAGCTGACACTGAATATCCAGAACAATCTCTCAGCCTCTGTCACTTCTTGGCAAGGACACTTGTATCTTCTGATGGGTTATTTAGAGAGAGTTGTATGAAATGCATGCATTTGTAAAACACAAGTTTGAAGTGTGGTTTTTGAAGTCTTCTATATTCATTGACTTGAGCTGGGTTACCACATGGTGGAAAACCATCTCAGACACTAGTGAGGTTGAGATATCAAGCTCTCTGAAGCCAGAAATACTCCTCCATTAAATGCTTGAAAATCTCCTTTTTGAGATAAGCAATACTTGTTAATTTCTCTGTGAAATAATTTCAGATCCTTGTATTCCTTTCAAGAAATCCCAAAGTGATAATGATTGTAACTACATGCTGCGATGTTCCTTGGGGACTTGTAGGCCTCACTGATTGGGACCAGCCTTGTCTGGGACCTCCACCCACACAGTCTCCTGCCAAGGGCCCTGGGGACATGGCTCAGCTCAGCTTGGGGCCTTCCATCCCTGCCCGAGCCCTGGTGTAACTGTGCCTGTCTCTGCTCCTGTCTCCTGGATGGGTCTGGGACCTGCACTGCAGAGAGCCGCTCTCCCGCATGGAGCCCTCAGACCCACATCAGAGTTTATCAGGCAGAACACAGCATCTCCTATTCTATTCCATTACACGCCTCACGCTTGCCCCAAGTCACCTAACTATGAGACACTTATTTCCCTGAAAAGCGTGGGGTTATTCAGCACCACAACTACTTCCAATGACACAGAACACAAAGGACACAAGTAGAAACAGGATTTTGTTTTATTTTTCTGAGTCTTTTCAGAGCCTGTGCTCACTGTCATGAAGACAGGAGCAGGCTGATACAGTCTTCACTTGTGAAAAAAGCATCCCTTGCAGCCTGGCAAAGGCAAGTCCCAGTGCTGCAGAGAACAGCAGCCAGAACAGAGGGCGAGCTGTCCCTGTTTCTTCAAGGGCAAGAACATAGATGAGGGTCAGGATGGACCACACCAAAGTAGTAGAAAATGATGACACCAAAAAGGTGTGTGGTATCATGAGCTATTTGCCAAAGTATGGCACGCAGCAATGACAAAAGCATCCTTCCAGTATTCCCAAACTTGCTCCACTGTGCTTCTCGGCCAGTGACACATAAAAACACTCTTGAAAGTGCCTGCCCTGGGCCTGTATTGCCCACAGGCAGAGGGGGAAAACAGCAGTTCCTTCCTTATGGTGCAGCAAGTCCAGAGCCCTTCCAAGCACTTCCAGGCTGTTTTGCACAAGCAAGATGCTGGGGAAAAGGAGCCAAGGGAAGAGCTATTAAAGCTCGCTCCTGCTATGAAACTGCCATGGGCAAGAGAGCCTGAGAGAGCCAAGGCCTAAGTGGCACCTTGGAGGTGCCAGAGCAGCAGGCAAGAACCTAGCCGAAAGGGCCCAGAGGAGCCCCGACAAGGATCTGTGCTGAGTGCTACAGAGGACAGGGAGCAACCCCTGGCAGCCTCCCTTGGAGCCCGCCCTGGGTGTCCAGAAAGTGTCCTCCCCCCGGATGCGGGGCATGAGGGTCACCTTTGTGGAGCATGAGCAGCAGGCCCTGAGCCACAACGGCCCAAAGGAACCCGGGCAAGGAGCCATACTCAAAGCCGCAGAGGAAGCAAAAAACCCCCCAGGGGCACTTGCTAGCCCACTGGGGGGGAAAAAAGCCTTCCTCCCCCCAGCTGCAGGGCACAAGGTGCGACCTTCATAGTGCACAAGCAGCAGGCAGTGACCCAGCCCTGATGGGCTAGAGGAGCCCTGACAAGGGGTCCTGCTCAGTGCTGCAGAGGAAGGCAAAAAACCCCCAGGGACCAGTGCCAATCTGCCCTGGGGGAAAATTCCTTCCTGACCCCAGCAGTGCTGGCGATCAGCTATTCCCTGAGCATGTGAGCAAGACCGGCTCCTTCCTCCCACTGGCTGGTCACGCCTCCCAGGAGATGCCCTAGCCCTGTTCTCTGTCAGCCTGGAGCCATCTCAGGGGCTGCCCCGAGTAGCCAGGTTGCCCCAGCCTGATCGACCTTGGGGGCAAGTGCCCTTCCCTTGTGCCTGCTGGGACACCAGTGGGTGCTGCAAAGCACCAGCACCCTTGCAACTTCTCTACATCCCATTTCTTACAGCTGTGCTGCTGCTCCTGGCTCCATGGCAGGTAAGGATGGTGAGCTCTGCAGTGGCCTGACAGCCTCAGGCACCTCCAGGGATTGGTGGTGGTTTCCATGCCATGAAGAGCTTCTGCCTGTTCCCCAAGGCTGAAGCAGGTTTTGTATCCATCAGATAAGATTCCAATGTAGCCCCGATGCAGTGTCCCTTGCAGTAAAGCACCTCCAGCAGCCTCGTCCAAATCTTCCTCCCTGAGGAATTCCAGCAGTCGCTCCTGAGGACATCCTCTGAGACGTCTCCTTCAGGCTGCCCCTGCAGCAGTTCTGACTGCAGGACTGTGACTGCTGAGTTGCCAGGTGAGCACTGTGAGGCGGCAGTGATGTCTGGCTCGAAACCCCGCCCACCGAGGCTCCACCCACCAAGACACCACCCATCATCACTCTGCCCATCGAGGCCCCGCCCACCACAGCCTCCCCTGCCACCCCTCTGCCCAGCACCCTTATGAGGAAGGCCTTTGGGGTGCTGGCTCCCAGGCAGTCCCTGTACCCAGGATGCTGTCTGAGCTCTGGGTGGCCATGCACCGGGCACAGCTGCCTGGCATCCCTGTAAATCCATGCGTACCTTCAGGCTATGCAAACACTCCAGGGCCATAATACCACCAAGACATTCGCTTGGTTGTGGTGATGCTGGATGTGGAAAGAAAGGGGCTGGCTTCCCTCTGCATGAGCTCTGCAGCAACACAGACAGCGTGCCCGAGTCCTTCACCATTCCTATGCAGTGTGCCAAGGCAGCTTTGCTGCTACACTCCACGGTGAGGTCTTCTTCGTGGAAAGAAGTCACAGTATCACAAAATCACAGGAGTCCAGAAGTCCTGAAGTCCTGGAAACTCTATTGTGCCCTCTGACAGTTGTTCATCTCACAGTTGCAGATGTTAGCATTGACCCACAGACCCTGCTTGAGCCCCCGTGCAAACCAGGGACTTCCCAGCAAGAGGAGGCTTACACAGAATCCTAGTGCTGTTTCTCAGAAGCAAGGAAAAGGCTTTAAGGAGTAGTCTTACCTTCTTGCTGCACTCAACTGGAGTTGTGCCAAGCTGCTCATCATTACTTTGGAAAGCAGAGAGCAGAGGGTGGCTATCAATCTCAGAAGAGCAAAGCCAGGCAGCTACCCTCAAAGGCTGGTGCCAGATATAGAATAATTCTGGCTAAATTTCTCTTTAATTCTTCCTTTTCTCTCCTTTTCTCCTCTTCTTTTTTAATTAATTACAGACCTCAATATCCTACTGATGACAAGAAGATGGGGGTAAGAGGAAGAAATGTTTTACATAGAGACTTTTCTATTTATTCTTTGTGCATCCAGACACCTTTAGCACACATACAGTGCATGTACAGTTCTTGCTGTAACCGCAACATGGCTCACTGCTCATGAAAATTTATAGACTCTTTCAATCTTTAAAGACAATCCCAACAACTTTAAATATGCCAGAAACATCACACTCTTGAAGGAGGAGAGAGAGTCACAACAAAATTCTTTAGCACTACATTGTGCTTCATCCCAACTGTTGGCTGGCTTTTATTTTTGAATTTAAAAATGAAAGGAAATGCTTATCATTTGAGTATCATCTCATAAGCTAGTGTACTATAGGGGAAGACAGTCCTATTTCAGCACTGTAAACAGGCATTCATGCTCTTGAAGAATTACAAATGTTGGTGGTTGATGAATATTCAGTTTGCCCATTTTCTTCCTTGTGAATTTATTTTTTTGGGGAAAAGGGAAGCCATAATGAGAATACATCAAGTATTTCTCAACTCAGAATCTTTCTGCAGCTCTTATTCCACTCTGGATATGCCAAGTTGTGAAAGGATTCTTACTTTTCTTTTTGCCCAAGAACAAGCCTCGGGTGCCATAAGGCTCCTCAGCATCACCTCTTGCTCAGCTTGTGTGAAGTGCTGAGACCTTTCCTCGGGCAAGCACTTGCAGGCAGTGCATGCCCCATGCTGGGTGCTGCAGCAACGGGATCCAGGCTGCTGAACACTGGCCCAGGTAGGAAGCACCTTATAGCTGTAGGGAGGATAAGGGAAATGCTGAAGAGGCCAGGGAGCTTGGTTGGATTGCTTTCTCTGCAGGAGTGTGGAGACTGGGAAACTGGTAGGGGTGGGAGGATGTGGGCAAAGCAGTGGAGTCCTAAGATATGTATATGAGAGATTCAGGTGTGTGTGTGGTGGGTCCCAGAGCTGCACTAGTTGTTAGAGGTGGTTTTCAGGCCATGAGAGTGTCTGTTAAGTAATTCATTGCTACTGTTCAGGTGTGGGAGGTTTAAAAATGTGCTTTCAGAGCCAGTAGATTTGAGGTCAAATAACGACATGCCAGTGACTTTCTAGGGGAACCGCAAGCTTTCCACAGCAGCATCTATGCTGAGCTACTCTACCTAGATATTAAAAAAAAAAAGAAAAAAAGAAAAAAGAAAACCTGCCACACACATACCCACAAGCCAGGATCTTGCTTAATGAGAGTACAATTTGCAGTAGAAACTCACTCTCAGCCACCTTTCTAAGTGCTGCCGTCATTTAATATAAATGGTTTCATAACAGCTTGGAACAAAAATTATTTCAAGTCAGAGATGTGTCATTCAGAGCAAATCCAGAGAGAAGCCAAGTGACTATCATATGTGAATCACTTTGAATTTAGCTGACTACAGGATATAATTACCTCCATTTATTGTGTTTATGAACATTTTTTTTTGTGAAAAATGTGGGGGTTTTTTAAATTTTTTAAATACTTTTGGTGGATGCAGAATGAGATAAATTCCAACAGAGTAGAAGAAATACATCTATGCACTTGTATCTCCACAGCTAATGTCATTAATTGTATTAAGTATCTCAGTACAAATAAGCTTTGTATTCCTACCGTTTCTGTTTAAAGGAAACACAAAGGACAAGATAAAGGGACATTACTAATACAGATAAATTACGGAGAACACTCTTCTCTAAGTGGTTTTCAGCCATCACATTTTCAGCCTGTGCTATGTCTAATTATTAAACAAGCAGCACAGCTTTAGATTAGGGACTGATCAGCCTGCCTTAGTCTGTTGGGTTTGCATGGCAAGGTTTTGGTAGGGAGTGAGGAGCTACAGGAGTGGCTTCTGTGAGAAGCTGCTTGAAGCTTCCCCTATGTCTGACAGAGCCATTGCCAGATGGCTCCAAGACAGACCTGCCACTGGCCAAGGCTAAGCCCATCAACCACAGTGGTAGCACCTGTGGAATAACAGAGTTTAGAAAGGGAAAGGAAAAACTGTGCAAGAGAAACCGCAGCCATAGAGAGGAGTCAGAAGGTGCGAGAGGAACCACTCTGCAGACCCCAAGGTCAGTGAAGAAGGAGGGGGGGGAGGAGGAGGAGGAGGTGCTCTAGAGCAGAGATTTCCCTGCAGCCACTGGAGAAAACTATAGTGAAGCAGGCAGTTCCCCTGCAGTGCAATGAAGTTGTTAGTAGAGCAGATATCCACCTGCAGCCTGTGGAGGACCCCACGCCAGAGCAGATGGGTGCCCAAAGGAGTCTGTGATCCTGTGGGAAGCCTGTGCTGGAGCAGGGTCCTGGCAGGACCTGTGGCCCCATGGAGAGATGAGCCCACACCAGAGCAGGTTTGCTGGCAGGACTTGTCACCCTGTGGGGGACCCACACTGGAGCAGTTTTATACTGAGGGTCTGTACCCTATGGAAGGGACCCACAGTGGAGTAGCTTGTGAAGAACTGCAGCCCATGGGTAGGACTTATGTTGGAGAAATTTGTAGAGAACTGTCTCCTGTGGGAGGGACCCAGCACTGGATCAGGGGAAGAGTGTGAGGAGTCCTCCCCCTGAGGAGGAAGAAGAAGCAGAGACACGTGATGAACTGACTGAATCCACCATTCCTCCTCACCCTGTGCCGCTGGAGAGGAGGTAGAGAAATCAGGAGTAAACTGAAGCCTGAAAAGAAAGGAGGGGTGGGGAGAAGGTGATTCTAAGATTTGGGTTTATTATTGCTTGATTCTGATTTGACTGGTATAATTTAAAATAATTTTCCAAGTTGAGCATGTTTTGCCCCGACAGTAATTGGCAAGTGATCTCTCCCTGGGCTCATCTCGACCCGGGAGCATTCCACCGTACTTTCTCTCCCCCTCCAGCTGAGGATGGACAGTAATAGAGGGGCTTTGTTGGGCACATGGCCTCCAGCCAAGGTCAACCGGCCACATCTAGCTAAGGTTTACCTTAGGAAAGAAAGGAAAAAGTAAATTTGTCTTCTCGCTGCCCCATTGCTTGGTAGTTCTGCCTTCATATCGTTGATGCCTTAAGGCTCTGTTTCCAGGTGAAGGAAAACTTTTCATGTCCCTTGCTTTTTACCAGTGATGTTATTTCAAAGGTTAGAGGAAGGAAGAAGATTTGCATAAAACAACCCTTAAAGAAGTAACATAGAAAAGTTACTCACTCCTTTCCTCCAAACTCTCTTGGTATATTCTAATCTGAGGAGAACTTGTGTGGTGGTTTAGCCCTGGCTGGAGGCCAGACACCCACCAAAATCAGTCTATTACTCCCCTTCTTAGTTGGACAGGGGAGAAGATATGTATTAGGAGGCTCAAGAGTCAAAATAAGGACAGGGAGAGATCATCCTGTCATCGAATGACATGGGCAAAACAGACTCAACACAGAGTGAAGAAAAGAAAACTAATTTATTACAATACACTACACTACAAAGAACAGTGAAAACCAGAGTCAGAGGTGTAACCAGATCTTAAAACAAACACGACCAGAACTTAAAACACTTTCGCCCCACCATTCCTTTCTTAGCGGACTTTAGTCAGGATTTTGCTCCCTTCTTCCCCCCGTTCACAGTACAGAGGGGGCAGGGACTGGGGAAAATGGGGTTCTCAGTAGCACCTCCCCCCCACCCCTCCATTCTAAGCAGACTTCCCTTTAGCCATGATTTTGCTTCCTTCTTCCCCCTGCTCGCAGCACAGGGGGGCAGGGATTGGGAAAAAATGGGGTTCTCGGTTACTTCTTCATGAACTGTTTTTCTTTTCCAGATCTTAAAACACCTCTAACCTCCCCCCCAACTCCCTTCTTAGCAGACTTCACTCTAGTCATGATTTCACTCCCTTCTTCCCCCCAGTCTCAGCACAGGGGGGCAGGGACTGGGAGATGGGGGCTTCGGTCAGTCCCTTGCAAGTTGGTTTCCTTCTCAGCCGGGGCGGGGTGGGCATTCATTCCACACCCTCCCCCTGCTGCACCGTGGGGTCTCACCCATGGGAGACAGTCCTCCACGAACTTCTCTAATGTGAGTCCTTTCCCACATGGCTTTATCTCTTTATCACAATGTCTCTCAGTCCCAGTCCTCCACAGGGTTATAAGCCTCCCCCAGCAAACCTGTTCCAACGCAAAACTCTCTCTCTCATCTCTGTCTCTGATTCTCCTCATGGCTGCAAGTGCTGTCAGGGGCTTGTTCCAACGTAGGGTCACATGCAGGGGCATCTTTCTCTCCGGCACCTGGGCCACCTCCTCCCCCACCCTTCTCTGCCCTTGGTGTCTGCACAGCTCGTTACATCTTCTCACTCCCTTCTCTGGTGGCAAAATGCAGCTGCTTCCGGGTTGTTTTCTCCTGTATGTGATTCTCAGAGGCGCTGTGACTATCTCTAGCCACAACTTTGGCCTTGAATTGCCTGAAGTTTACACTGAGGCTGGCAGAAAACTCTAACTGCTGCTTACAAAAACCATCTCAGCAGCACAGCCTCACAAAACTGCAACAACTGCCAGTGCAGCTCAACACTTTGATGAGAGGGAAACAGTCTGTTGCAGGTAAACATTGAGACAATAAAGTGTATGAACATCTGGCTGTCTCACACGCTTTCAGTGATGTCTGTATTTCATCATCCCTAGGGTCTGCAGCTGTGCCACCCAGGGGTTTCCCATGGCATATTAGAAGTGGACAATAGCCCTTGGATACATGCTTGATGTTTGAAAACTGTAAATGTTCCTTTTTTTGAAGAGGCTAGCATGCTGACTTGGTTTGGGACTGCTCCCGAGGCTCTACATCTACAAGATGAGTTTCTCTTCCTGGGAATACAAATAAGAGCAGCCTTGGGGTGTAGTAGTCAAAGGGTTTTGTTCTCCTGACAGGAGGACTCTCAGGGTAGGACACAATGCCAGATGCATCAAAGCTGTCTGCGAGTGTCTACAGCTGCACTGTTCAAAAGCTTTAAGTAAACCAACCCTTTCCAATGAACTTTGCTCTTGATCCAGGACAGCAGTTGTTGGACTCCATGCTTGTTTAATCACACAGACAGTCATTAACATTTTAAACATCTCTGTTAACCAGGAACAGCCAGGAAACCCTGATTTCCAGACTGCCTGAGGGTAGCAGAGAAGCAAGCATATCGGTGATTGCCATGTTTCTGGATGCATTTCTCTTGCTTTCCATCAGAGGAAACATGACCAGAAATCTCTTCTGGCAAAATCTGTCCTTACACCTGCCCCTACCCAGAATACTTCACGCACACAGATTACAAATGGACAAGCACTGTGAGGCCAGTAAATGAGGATGAAGAGAAGCACTCTTGTGCTGTGGTGTCTGCAGGCTCCGGTTTCACAGTTCTGTCAGCCAGCATGAAGGATATCATCCAGGTACTGGGGTCATCATTAATAACTCCTGCACTGGGCAGCAGGAGGTGGTGAGGAAGTAACAGGGTAGATGCTAGCTTTGTGGTTTTGCTACAGAAGGTGAAGTTTCTGAGACCATCAGAAGCCACTTGGAGATAAAGCCAGCCTATTTTTCTCTTTCTGTTTTGTTTTTTTTTAAAGTCCCATCCACCCCCCTTGAAAAGCCCTTCCTTAGTGCTCTGTCTTTACCTAGATGCGTTCTGCAGATAAACCAGCCATTCTCTGTGAGAAAGCAAAACACCACTGTGCTATGGCTGCCCCAAAGGCCTGGTTTCTCAGATTCATCACAGAGGAGGGTGTAGGGTAAAAGAGAAGGGAGGGGAAGGGTTATAGAAGACAATAGCCTGTGCCCTACCTGAATGAAAAGGTTTGGCTGGGATGGCCTTGTACTGGCTCTCAAAGTTTCAGCTGCACCCACGCTGTACCCACACCAGCCCTCCTCAGCCGAATGTGGCTGCGCAGGCGTCTGCATCTTCCTGACGTTTTTCCGTGTGCCCCACACTGTACCCAGATGTCTACTTAGTGCAAGGCAAGAAGCACAAGTACTTGGACTGTGAACCTGACTTCAAGGCCATGTGGTCCACCCCCCCTAAACAATGCCCCTTCTCTCGTGGGGTCTGGCACAGCGTTCCTGCTCCTCAAATTGTCTGTGCTTCCCTGCCAAGCAGGAAGACTCTCTGGCAGTGCTCACCAAACTTTTTCACGCCAAACTGAGTTCATGTTGAGCTCATACTCAAGATTTCTGCATTCAATTAGCTCTCAAGCAGTGTGATGATCACTCGGGCCTTTTTTGATAAATGGCATTAATTCACAGGAATATGCTAATTAAATCATTTGCATTTTTTCTTGTTGATGGAGGAAGGGGGCTGAGCCATCACTAACATATGAGATGTCTCTTGCATGCTGGTTTCATGAAATACCTCTCATGGGAGACAGAAGAAGTTTGCACAGGGCTGCTGCAGATTGTGGGGGACTATCCCGCCCATGAAAGTTTCTCCAAACTTCTGTACGAAAACATAAAGGTTAGCCTTTTTCTCCTCACTCACATCTCCTCTGCTATCCATTCTGTTAAGCTTTTGCATTTATGCTCCTAATTAAGTTAACAAATGAATTGTGCCACTTAATTCAGCATGTCGTATCTCTTTGTGGTGCACACTCCTCAGTAATACAGTGGCATTATATAATGACTTTATTTCTTCGTGCTTTTAGTCTAGATCAAATAACATATGATATCTTTGAAGACAAAGTTGTTACTGCTGTTCCTAAAACGTATGAATATGATAGTAGTTTTCTTCACACACTCGAATCAACCCTGCTTACTTGCTTTGCCTCGGTTTAATTTGATAGGAAGTATTCGTAGAATTACATCTCTCCCTTTTGTCTGTCATTTTTCCTGGAGCCGAAATGGAACATGTTTCTACTAAATACAGGCAATGAAAAGAATGGCACCTCTTGAAAGAGATTTTTGCCTCTTGCTTAAAAGCAATGTCTGTTTCCAAACAGAAATATTTTAAGGTGAATTGACTGCTCTGAATAGGTTTGAAACAGACTTTCATAACTTCAATTATAATGCCTTGATAACAATGTTTGTGAGATTAGAAATTGAATTAGCTATGTTGACTTGTATTTGAAAATAAGCAGAAAATACGCAATTCATTCTGGAAGTGGGAACTCTAAGGCTGTTCTATTCATTAAAATCCTATTTATTGCTGCATGATTTATTGTATGTTGTGTAAATAAATCACACTGATATGAGAGGAGAGAGGGAGAACTGTGTGTAACATCTGCAGACAGCTCAAAGCTCTTGAAAAGGAGTCTTTCACAACTTCCACTGCATGCAGGGTAATATAGTATGAAATATAGATGATTTGAAATCTCCTTGCTCAAGAGACTGGAGTCTGTAGGGTTTTCAGTTAGAAGAGTAAAGAATGAAGTGCAGTATATACAAATTTGTGAAGGACAGTGGGAGGGTCTTGTGCCAACTGTATGCGCAAGGCATCCAGGTTTTGTTCATCTCTAGCCTGTGTGATGAGATTAGGAGAGTTTCCTTTCCATTATCTATTCTTTTCACTTTACAAATTAAAGTTGGTTTCTACCACCAAAGGATTTACATCTTTACTTTGCTAGACATTAAGTGAGCTTGTGTGAATTAGACCTGAATTTGCTGATGGTAGCTGCAGGTACAGCTAGGTTGTGGCAAGGCTGCACTTGGAAATTTGTAAAAGGAGCAGAACTATGAAGCAGCAGATGGGAAGAGAATTTCCAGCACCAGTGTTTGACATCAGTCTCTGGTCCAAATTGGGACTCGGTGGAAGAAAACACGACTGCACTGATGTCAGTGGTTTTGACTACATGCCCAGCTGCTTTGCTCTGTTGGAAAAGCCTACAGCAACTAGAACAAGCTTGTGAATCTGGCCCATTACTTTCAAGTGCTTTGCTTAACACTCTCACTTTGGGGTTTTGTTTGTTCTCTCTTCTTTTCTTTTTTTCTTTTATTTTTTTTTAATGGTGAATAAATCCCATCTGGCTTGTCAGTTTTCATAGCATGTTTTGGCTTTGTAGTATTTGGCGTAGACATGACTGAGTGTGAACATTAGAGAGTCTTATTTCTTATCCAAACCTTTCTTTCCTTTTGGTTTCTAATGATAAATACTGCATGGCAGAACTAATAATTTTTTGTGGCTCCATTCTGATCAACAGAACAACTGAATTTCTGAGCCGCCTCTCCTTCAATTGGAAACAGTATTTTCTCATTGGCAATATTAGGAATTGACCTGAAATAAATTAAAAGTTACATTAGATTATTATTCTCATCAGACTTACCTCTAGTGTCTAAGCATTGATTTTACTGCAAAGAGTAAACTTCAACGCCTTCAGCTGATTAATGTCCCGTTCCCAATTTGCATGCATGGATAGCATCAACCCAAAGGTCAGAACAGAGGAGTGAGGTGAGCTGCTACTACCTTTCCCTCAACTGTGGGTTTGGCAGCCAAAAGAAAGAGACAGACAGAAAGCATGTGAAGATTCATGCCCGGGGAAGGGATCAAAAAGGTAATTTTCAGCTCCATGATGTGTATGTTTCTTTTAATCAGCTATGATAACAATCAAACATACATAGTGTCAAAATCAAAGGCTTGTCTACTTCTGCTTATTCAGCATTTACCAAATTTAGCTGATCTCAAAAGACTGGGTTTCCATTTGTGATAGGTCGTTCTGATGCTGTTGTTTTCAGAGGCAGCAAAAGCATGCGTACGGATGGGGCAGCCACTAGGAGCGATTGCCAGAGGGATGTAACAGGTTTAGTAGGAATGAGAAAGGAAGATGGGCAAGAAGTGGAAAAACTGAGGTAAATTTACCTTAAGAGTCTGATATTTACAGCCACTAATTGGTGAAGGAGGTGATTGCATAGCTGAAATTAATTTAGTATAATTACATGATTCTATTTCTTGGAAATGATGGACGCAGAGAGGGCCACCAGCTTTTCAAATTACTTTAAAAGGATAAAGCATGGACAAATTTCTATGGTAACTCACTGCTCCTGAAAAAAAAAAAGAAGAAAAAAAATTAATCAAGAAAATGTTCCGTGGATGACACTTCTCTGCTTCCAGTGTGGAGGATAGTTATTTCCACTGTGCAACGGGCCCCTCTTGCTCTGCAAGGTTTCCTGATAAGCACAGGAACATGAAGATGTCTTGACCAGGCATCCTGCCTCTGCAGCAGCTCCTTCAGACCACCTGAGAATGAGACACCACATGTGAGTAGAAGCCCATGTCTAGTTGGAAGCTTATAGCTGAATACAGTCGATGATTGTCTTGTATCACTTGATTTTACGAAGTGTTTCAGGCAATTTAAAACTTAGGTCTAACTCCTGCAAGCACTTGCATGTGGTGGGAATCACACCAATCAGATCACAGGGTCAAGTTCACTGCAGCTTTTAAAATGCCTTAGCAGCATGTTTCCTCTCAGAGGATTTGTACTTAAGAGCTGTGGAGAAAAGAGAGGCTTATACAGTGTTTAAGCTAATGGGAGGTCTGTCTAGAGGCTGAATATATTTCAACGTGTGGGTAACAGGGTATTAAGACAGCTTGAGAGATCACATACCTGTGTCCTACAAATGAAAACTGGAAAGAAGTTTGTAAAAATGTCATTTGTGTGTCCTCAAATGCCATACAGGATTCTCCCGTCTTTCAAAACATTAACCCCATCCGTCACTGGACACAGTATGTGTTTTGTCCATGTTTCACACTGGGCTTGGTCCAAGGCACCAAGTCAGGCTATGCTTGACTCCTGGGCCAGCTGAACACAAAGGCAACTGAGCACTGGGGCTCCCACCCACATGCAGGTGTGGGAGGAAAGCTATCCTCCCAAAACATCGTCCACTGTCTCCTTACTGCTGCTCAGTCAGTGGCTGGCACAACAGAGCCAGCTTTTCATGTACATCCCAGATGCAGCCCTTTGTCCCCTTCTCGCCCTTCTGACTTGCAGGAGGAGCTGGTTTTCAGTCTGGTCCCATCTCTTCTTCATCCTTTTGGCAGCAAAGATGCATTTGCTTACATTTCTGACAAGCTTTGAGCCAACCCTGTTTTGCATATTTTCAGTATCTTGTTACATTCCTTATGAGTAGTGACATCTCCAGGTGTAATGTATCTAGGATCAATAAATGCCATTAAAATCTTTATGTGTGTTGCAGCTAAGAGATTGGGAATGTTTGAATAAGTCTCAAGTTAAGTGAGCATATAAAGTTGACAAGCATTCATTTAAAACTATGGTTGTGAAGGCCAGATCTCAAAGATGGTTTAGTTAGCCATTCATCTGAAACTCCTGTACTTTTACTCTCTTATTGATTTATTAAAATAGAAAAGAGAAATTTTTTTTAAACATAAGACGTAGTGATTTTTCTTCCTCTAGGCTATTAAAACCTGACCCTTTTATGTTTGTTTAAAAATCTTGAGGGTGTTTTTGATCACTTTCTGGTTTTTTTATTCAGCAAAATTCTTAAAATACTTCCCACTTATTTGATTCTGTTTTCTATTTACCCTGAAACAAGCTTCAACTTTGGATAAATGGTGTTTTGATGCCCATTCAGATAGTGTGAAATTAAAAGCTAGTCTTAAGAAATTTTCTTACATAGATGATTGTAACAATATTTTAATCTGAAATTTAATTAAAGAAAAAAGAAAATGCTTCCAGAACATTTTAAAATTGGGTGGGAGGAAAATGTGAAGGAGAACCACAAATAATCACTCTCTGCATGTCCCTGAAAGTAGCTGATATCCTTGGTAACGGAACGTCATACTCTCCTACTGTCAGTGAGCATCTAATGAAAGAAACCACTAAGCTGTACCTTGTCCAACAAGTCCCACATGATGTTGCACAGGAGTTAGCACCTAATCATTCCCAAATGAAGGGATAGGGGAAACACTGGGAAAATACTTTGAGATGTGTATTTCAGTAGAAATGCACATTAGGGATGTCTCAAACATGCGCCTCTGTCTCAGCTTCACACACCTTCATCTCACCTCTTCCCCTTCCAGTTTGGCATCCAGATCACTTGCATCAAACCTCACACAGTTCCATTGCCTGCAGCATGATTCGCTAATTTATCATTGTAGCAAACACTGGGAGCCACATCGGCTTTATGGCTACCATAAAGTGTCCCACCTAACAGAGAAAGAGAGCACCTTGCAGTACCTACCTAATACCGAAGTGATAATTGCACCATTGCACTGTTTTATGAGGCAGTAATCCAGTTCCTGAACAGATAAACTACAAGGCTGAAAGCTGAGTAGTTTATCTTGATGAGGGAACTATATTATTGCTGAGTAAAACAGCATGATGGTACTACTGCCACTTTACTCTGCTCGGGGTAGGGATTGTTTATTTTGTCTTGTGGTGTGGTTTGCAGGGTTTTTAAGCCTTTGAACATGCCTTTACCCAACTACCCAAACTAAATTAAAAACTTTATGGATTTTGGGTTTCATCTCATCGTGTGTTTAAAATAGCTCGCAAGGAGAAGATATTTGCAGTCAATGTGTGTAGGCGGGCAGCGCTAAAGAACGTGGCCTGCGAAGCGATGCGCTGCTGGAGCAAACTCCTTTGGCTTTGCCTTTGGTTTGCCTAACTGTGGGCTTATGCCACGTTCTGATTTTAATTGTGAAAAGTGAAACAACTAAGGCTCAGCATGGGATCAACCAGTGCAGACACGCATGCTGTGAGCCAAGAGGTGAGTCAACACACTCTGCACAGCGTGGTGAGTACCCGGGACCCGGGGCTGGTACAGCTCAGGGGAATCTGTGTCTCAGCTGCAGGAGGTAATACTGGCTCTGCCTATTTTCAATGGGTATCTGTAATTTCGGACATTGCTGAGGCCTGGACAAAGCTCCCACAGGCTTCCTAGCTGCCTGTCACATCCCAGGGATAAATTTTAGGTCCCCGGGCATTTCTCACCCCTTCCACAGAAGCACACGTGTGTATGAGGCTGCTTGTGTGCATATTCCTCTTGCAGGCAATAACTTTGTGTGTTGTTGGTTTTTTTTTCCCAGCAACTGTGTACCTAAGTGGTTCTTGATGACTTGGTCATCTTTCTTAAGCTGCTGTTTTTGCTATATGAAGTTTCCATGCTGAGCTGTACAAAATCAATAAATAACAACAAGAGGATATTTCATCTCCTCTTCCTGCAAGCCTCTATTCCTCTTGACATACGCTGGGAATGTTGAAAGGCAAAATTATTTCCAAATCAAATGATAAACAGTGCCCTTTGATAAGTTTTGCTTATATAGGAGATTCTGAAGAGAAAACAAAAATGTCTCTCTCTCCTCCTCATAACTTCTTCCCTCAGGCTTAATAGAAAAAGATAAAATGAGAACCATTACAATGGCATTTGCCAATTTGCAGGCAGAATATATTGCAGGTGAGTAGGCATTCACCTTCAGAGATAAAACTGAGTCAAAGAGAGAGTCCACATTGCCCTTAGAAGGAATGATTGTTCATGTCGTACTGGATGTTTTTTATGCCAGCCGTTTGTCAGTCAAGCAGCAGACATCTTTTTGCTGCACTCTGGCCCCACAGTTCAAACAAAATGATGCCATAATAGAAGAGGCTGTCCAAGTCATAAGAGTTATTAAATGTCTTTCTTTTGCACCTAAACCTTTCTTTTCTCCACACAGGATAAATGATGTGGCCCCTGTAATATTTATTTTTTTTTAAAAAAAGGAAAAAAAAAAGGTTGCCATTATGTATTACTGAGGGAAAATAGGAAATCATGAGGATGACCTCAAAGTAAGGGCCACTCTGCAATGTTTTTTGCAAGGGGGTACAAGAGACCAAAACACTTGATCCTCCTCTGTGTCACCTGCAGAAATCCTGGACGTCAGCCTGAGAAGGAGAGCGGTCTCTATGGGTCCCCTGTGTCTCCTGCCCTCCCAGAGTGCTGGACAAGGCTGGAGGTGCAGGAAACACTGCTCCCCATTCAGGCATCATTGCAAGGTCTTCAGTCAGAATGAGCAAGGTCCTTATTTTTCTGCAGACCCAAACTCTTAGAAGTGCCTGTTATGTCAGGATGCCCAGCTTGAAATAAGTTAGAACAGCTTGCTCTCAGATGTGCTGAACACATCTTTCCTTTTCCCCACTTTCCCTGCCTCCTCTTGAACAGAGCCCTTTGAAGGCTCTGAAGTTAAGAATATCCAATCACTAATCCATTTTTAAAGACTGTGGTTGCTGTATTGGTATTTCTGAAACACCATTTGTCTTGTCTCTGGGCACCAGCTAGAAATGTGATGCAGCACATAATTGCACAAGTGTCTCAGCAATGGTGCAAACTGAAATTAAATCATTGGATGTTTCACTCTGTGCACATAACTCCTGATGCCTGTTTTACAGGTCACACGTTTAGCAGCATGCTTTTTAAGGTGTAGCACTACAGTAGACATTAAATACAAAAGAAATAAATGTATGGTCTTTGCCACAGTACAAGATTTTTTTCCTTCCAGGGATGACACCAGTGGACACCAAAACAATCTAGTTAATTCAGTTTAATTGTTCCTTGCAATAGTGTCTAAAAAAAAAAAAAAAAAAAAGACAGTACAAGGAAGGCAACCACAGAAGCCCTTGGCCAGCTAAGTTAGATGCAGATTTTTAGAACAAATATTTACCTTCTTGGACTCAAGCAGGAGAAGAATATTCACCATTCTCCAGGCCCTCTCCCATACTGGGCTGCCACAGCTCATATCCTCATTCTTTCTGTGGGTCGTACCAAAAGACATTTTCTTCACAGGCCCACTGGCATCTCCTGTTTAAAACAGGCTGAAGGCTGTCCTTCAGCCACCGAGACTTTAAGGATGTGGTACTCAGCAGGGTGTGCAGCATGAATACTGTGCTGCCTGTATTCTACCCACTTTGGGAACAACAACAACCCAAAATCAGATCACAACCAGCCAGCTCTTGGCATCTAACCACATGGTCAGCTTGTTTCTACTGGCCTCTCATAACCAGGAATCACACTACATTCTCATAGCCAAAGAAGTAATGTTAACAAGCAAAAACTGTAGTGTTTATTCTCCATTATCTTTTGCTTTCCCTCTTCCCTGGTTTTCCAGACTTGAAGGAGGGGGATAAAAGAACAAATCCCCATTGCACCATCTCACTTGACAAAACTGCTTTGTGTCAGAGGCGGAATTCTTGATTCTGCCCAAAGAAATCTGGGCAATGACAAGGTCATGTTTCAGAACATTGGAATGTTCAGGCATCAGCAGACCAGCTATTTGTTTAGGTTTATTTTTTCATAGGACATAATCTCCTTCCAAACAATGTCTGCTATCATCTCAGATGATGCTATTCCTACAAGTGCTGTTCACAGTAGCACTTTCAGCACTGACATTTCAATGCTAAGGACAGCTAAAGGCAGGGAGTTCATTACTGAAGCTCCCTTTAGGCTTTTGGCAAGATGTAGTGAGATGCCAGTTGTTCCCAGTCATTTTCTGTGAATGAGAATATGTTGGAGCATTCGACCAAGTAGAGTGTATTCAACAATATTTCCTTATGGTACATACACCATATTTTGTCACAAGTGTGATGAAAGAGTTCAGTTGATCATGCAATCTCTTATGAGGTTTTTTCCATTTATCAGCAATCCTGGCAGACTGAGGAAGTTCCACTCGACTTGAGGCTGGCAGATGTTGCACCCATTCACAAGAAGGGCCAGAGGGAGGATCCAGGATGACCTCAGTCCCAGGGAAGATCATGGAACGGGTCATCCTGAGTGCTATCACACAGCACATGCATTACAATTGAGTGATCAGGTCCAGTCAACATAGGTTTACATAAGTCAGGTCCTGCCACACTAACCTGTTCGCCTTCTATGACAAGGTGACTTGTTTAGTGGATGAGGGGAAGGCTGTGGATGTAGTGTACCTTGACTTCAGGAAAGCCTTTGAACCGTTTCTTACAACAGTGCTTGAGAAACTGGCTGCCATTGGCCTGGAGAGGCGCACCCTCTGCTGGGTAAAGAAACTGGTCCAAAGAGTTGTGGTAAATGGAACAAAATCCAGCTGGAAGCCAGTCACAAGTGGTGTCTCCCAGGGCTCAGTTCTGGGTCCAGTTCTGTTCAGCATCTTTGTCAATGACCTGGATGAAGGGATTGAATGCTCCCTCAGTAAGTTTGCAGATGACACTAAGCTGGGAGGAAGTGTTGATCTGCCTGAGGGTAGGGAGGCTCTTCAGAGGGATCTGAACAGACTGGATTGATTGGCTAAGACCAACAGGATGAGGTTTAACAATGCCAAGTGCAGAGTCCTGCACATGGTACATAACAACCCCATGCAGCGCTACATGAAAAAGTAGGCTTGGGGAAGAGTGTTTAGACAGCTCCCTGGCGGAAAAGGACGTGGGGGTGTTGGTTGACTGCTGACTGAACATGAACCAGGAGTGTGCCCAGGTGGTCAAGAAGGCCAATGGCATCATGGCCTGTGTCAGAAACAGTGTGGCCGTGAGGTCCAGGGGAGTGATTGTGCCCCTGTACTCAGCATTGATGAGGCTGCACCTCAAATACTGTGTTCAATTTTGGGCCCCTCACTACAAGAAGGACATCGAGGTCCTGGAGGATATCCAGAGAAGGGCAACCAGGCTGGTGAAGGAGCTGGAGCACAAACCTTACAAGGAGCTGCTGAGGGAACCGAGGTTATTTAGCCTGGAGAAGAGGAGGCTGAGGGGAAATCTTATCACTGCTTACAATTACCTGAAAGGAGGTTGTAGAGAGATGGGTGTTGGTCTCTTTGCTCAAGTAACAAGTGATAGAACGAGGGGGAATGGACTCAAGGTTCAGATTAGACATTAGGAAAAAGTTCTTCACCAAAAGTGTTATCAGGCATTGAAACAGGGAGATGGTTGTGTCACCAACCCTGGATGTATTTAAGACAGGTGGATGATGTATTTAGGGTTGTGGTTTAGTAGAGGACTGTTATGGTTGGACTAGATGATCTCAAAGGTCTTTCCAACCCATAGATTCTGTGATTCTGTGATTTCTAGCATCTTCTAAACCATTATTTATTCCAAATGCAAGAAACTTTTGAAGGCTGTGTGCTGCATGTAGTACACTTGCCTTCTTTGCCCCACATCTCCATTAACAAATAGAAGAAAAACAAAAATTGAAAGGTACTTAAACCTATGCTGCTCTTCGGAAAAAGCAGGTGATATGAAGCCATTTTTGTCTTTTCATCATTTCCAAGCCATGTTATTTCCTCCAGCATTTGGTCTACTACAGTCTTCCAGTGTGTTGTGATGGTAATGTGTTAGTGTTTTCCAGACACTCATGTGTCATCCAGTATTTGGAGATGTGATAAATCTTTAAGAATTTATGTTTTAACTCCTGCAGCCCCATCACACCTTAGCCCTATTTAGTTTTACCATGAGATGCCTACATGTCTGTTAAGATGCATCTTTCTTCCTGCTTTTCCTGACCAGAGATGGGCAATCCATCCAGAAAGGGTATGTTCTGTTATGATTTCAATAGTGACCAAATGGCATTATGCCTTCATCTGTTGCTTCCTCAGAAAGGGATGGAAATGAAAGGATGATGGTGGAGCAGATATCCAGCTGCAGCTCATGGAGGATCCCATACCAGAGCAGGTGGATTCCCAAATGAGGTTGTGACCTTCTGGGAAGCCCATGCTGGAGCAGACTCTAGTGAGGACCTATGGCCCTGTGGGGACAGGAGGTCACACTGGAGCAAGTTTGCCTGGCAGGACCTGTGTCCCCATGTGAGAAGTCAGAAGGAGCAGCAGAAACAATGTGTGATGATGAACTGACCACAACCCCCATTCCCTGTTCCCCTGTGCTGCTGGAGGGAGGAGGGAAAGAATTTGGGAGTGAAGTTAATCCCGGAAAGAAAGGAGGGGTGGGTTATGGTGTTTTTAAGATTTGGATTTATTTCTCATTACTCAACTCTGATTTGATCAGTAATAATTTTAATTCATTTTCCCAAGCTGAGTCTGTTTTGCCCATGAAGTTAATTGCTGAGTGATCTTTCCCTGTGCTTATCTCGACTCAGGAACCTTTGGTTGTATTTTCTCTCCTCTGTCCAGCTGAGGATGGACAGTGATAGAGTGTTGACTCCAGCCAGAGTCAACCCATCACACTATTTCTGCCTTAAATATGCCAGTTTGTTTTACAATAGTTGGTTAGGCTGGGTTTTTTTTAGTCAGGGTATCTTTTTTCTGTGCCACACAAAGGTGGTGCAGGTTTGTAAACACAGTGCTCAGAGGGCCGTCCTGGTTTCATGATTTCTGCTGTATTAATTTTTTTCCCTGGAAACTACATAATTTGTTTCCTCCTGGTGGTGTTGTCTATTTTAGCATGCACTGATGGATATTGAGGTTGAAATTTTTAACGTAATAGTTAATCAAGGGGTCGTCTTGCCTGCCTTCTTTCTGCCAGTGACACGTTTGCCCAGAGCTGCATCAAGGGATTTCCATTTCAGTGGGCCACTGACATGCACAAAGTCTGAATTATGGGTGGGTGGTGATTTAAACTAAGTGAAAGAAGAAAAAAGTACCAGCAGCCTTTGTCCTGCTGCCTCTCCATTAATGAGCACAGACTTCACAATCTGGGTTCTGTAAACCTCATTTAGGTGTGTCAGCAAGAGCCAGAACTATATTAAAGTCCTGAAACTGGAAAAATAATTAAGAAGGCTCAATGCCAATTACTTTTCATCTTCAAACCGCTGCTTACAATTCATTCCCAACAACTGCTGAAAGGTCATCAGCAATTTTTTTTTCTTTTTCTTATGAACAGGTTATTTAGATTTCTTCTTGGTGTTCTCAGCACTTCGTGCTGTGGTACAGAAAAAGAGCCCAATATACTACAAGCCAAACAGTTCATCTCTCGTACTAAATGGAAGTCAGACAAGGACAGTCCATTTTTCTTTTTAATCACAGGCAGTATTCATAGCACTTCCTCTATTTTCTGTTTTCTTTCTTATTATCGTGGATAATGCAATGGAAAGGTAATCATTTTTAATCAGGTTTAATTACATACTTTATTCTCATTCTTTATCTCTCCCACTTGCTAAAAAGGTGAGTTTCTATTTCATTCTGCTTCCTTTGTTGGAGGACTATAAAACCATCAAATAACAATACGTGGCTTCCACAGCTAATGTGCCGCTCACAGACACCAGTGCCCACCCTAGAAGCCTGTCCTGACTTTAGCATCCTTATTTGGGCTGGTCTTGCTGTGAGGATTAATGTCAGGCGTGTCCCCAACCGCAGTGAGTCAGTGCGTTCCCGCCTGCCCGCGTGCCCTTGGACTTACACCCCATCACAAATTCTGAAGCGTCTCTCTCGCTGGTAATAGGTATGCCTTGTACCCATCGCATTCGTCTCAGGGGTCTGGCGCTTCAAAGAAGATGCCAGTATAATTCTCATAAATATTCCTCAGTTTATTAATGCTGAAAGGTGTCCCTCTCATCTTTTGCTATTTCAAAGCACTGTTCTGTGGAAAAAAAAAGAGCTACAGTCTCAGGGTTTTTTTAAAAAAAAGTCATTGTTAAAAATAAAATGTTCTTACTTGTGTTACTATGAAAACCTTAGATGCTTAGATAAATATAAGAAATCATTTAAATTCACTTCTGGTTTTTGGGGGTTTACTTATTTTCCTTTGCTTTATGCTGGCCAATCAAGGTTGATGAATTTACTACATATTATTCTTCATGATTTCTCGCTCCCGTTTCATATCCTGGCAGGATTTGAATTTCAAGTGCTACAGGCAAAGGTGAAGCATATTTGTTTATTCACTTTAATCACCACTGAAATAATAATAATGAAAAGAAAAATCTGCACCAAGATATTTATATTTCGTCAAGACTTGTGTTTAAGTTACCAAAATAACCCCCCTGAAAACCTGAAGGTTTTTCACTTGGAACAGGGAGGAGACCCTTGTCCCCAATCTTTCTTTAAACTGCCTTCCCTGGACATTGCTCAGCCAAGGTTCAAGGATTCACAGTGCAGGTCCAGTCTCAAATAAAGTCTATCCCTTTTACATCCTTTTCTGGCTGCTGGTGTGCAGTGCATCACGCTGCTTCCCTCTTTTTGTAACCTATTGCCATTCCAGTGACCTTTCCTTTTCTTCAGCTCTCTCAGAAGTGAGCCACAGGCCAGAAAAATGGGAGGGAATGGAAATGGAAACAGAATTGGCACTCGCAGTTTCATCCAGCACATTTTTTTTCTGTTCACAGGGGAAATCTTTATAACCTTGTCCAAAATGTCGACATATTTTTAAACAAATGTTGACAGGGGTGGGCAAACTTCAGCAAGAGTGTTTACAGCTCATTTCCTTACTCACTGAGACATCTACGGTTATGATATATGCTAAGGAGGCACTTTCCAGGTTGCAGTAAGATTCTAGACAGTCTGATTACTCGGACGTCATTCTCCCAGTCAAATCTGAGAGAAATGTGGTTTTGCTCCTAAGGTCAGTTTCTAATAACCCAATAGAGACTAGCTGTGGGCAAGGTCATTTAACAACTGAATGGCCATCATTGCTTTACGAGAGAGCCGAGTTATAACAGGCAGGGTGGAGTGAGTCACAGCTATCAAAAGCATAAAGCAAAGTAAGAGCTTGTAGACAGCTGTAGCACCGGGAGAGGGGAAAATATACATCTTGGACTACTGTATCACACATCCACTGGACCTGTCACTCATGGACAGAAGGTCCCCAGCACACTGTGCCAGGTTGTTTTCATTAAGACTGGAGAAATCTGATGAATGTACAGGAAGCTGAGCTTTTCTGTCAGTGTGAGAGATGGTCTCGCTTCAGACTGGGGAAGTCAACAATGTGGGGGTGGCATAAGCCAGAGGTGAAACCCTGGTTCTGTTCAAAATTTTAAGAATATGGAATTTGTGCCTTTGACTGGATTTCATGCCAGAAAACTAGTGCATCTAATGTTGCAAAACGTATCAGTCGCATAGTCAAAGAATAGATTTAGCTGATGCAGAATTTGTCATAGAGCAATGCTGTAGCATCTGTCACAGCACCTGAAGATGAGGAAATACTAGTAACAACAGCAGAAATTGAATCTGCGTCCCCTTCATGACAAATGTCACCTGAGTTAGCTGTATGTGTGATTTTGACTGAAAACTGAAACTGGAAATGGATAATGGAGTTGTTTATTCTTTGGCACTTGGTGAAAAGTGCAGAGGTAACTGCTGTACTTTAAATCAACTGTTGGTATTTTTTATAAGATTAACAAGGATTTTAAGGTTCATGAGGAATGGTTGAGGCTGTTATCCCTGCACGGCACCATAAAAAGGATTTTATTTTTAATCCTGTGAAGGGCACTGTGAATTGCTTTGGTGGCTTTGACAAAATAACAGCTGTGGTGACTGACGGTTCTCCAGCTGGGGGGGGATGAGGGGCGGGGAGGGGAGGGAGTCAACAGTTTTATTGGTTTACTTAAAAAGAAATATGGAGTGAACTCCCTACCTTTTCAATGACTGAGGTGCTGAAAAGCCTCATGCGGGAAGGTACTAGCACTGGCAAATGTCACGGAAGTTGTTAAAGTGATTAACCTTGTTAGAGCAAGGAACGGAGCTTCCAGTGGCTATCACTCTGTCTCTGACACAAAAAGTTGCTGAGAACAGAGTCTGGGGATTGGTTTCTTCAAGTTAAAGCGTCAAAGGAGGTATTTTGAGAAATGAGAAATATTTTGTCCTCTGACAATTAAATGTTAATTTTTGCGATGAAGCCTTCTGGAGTCAATAAACTACTGCCAGACCTTATCAGCAGAAATTGTGCAGTACTGTTGGTTTGTGTGACTTGGCATTTGCTTATAAAGTAATTCTTACCTCAGGTTTCTTTTTAATAGAAATATTAAAGCTATTGGAAAACACAATAGGAAGAAGAGATTGTCTTCTTCCCAGTTATCGGATATATTTCGTTAGACCAACAGATGAAAAATGAATTATCCATAGAAATTGTTAATGCAATTTGGGTTTTTTTGCTGCAGCTGAGGTAAAATACTAGCCACCACATCTTTTTCATATATCCACACAAATTGGCACATGTGAGTCTGAGACAGGGATACTGTAGACCTTACACAGACAAAATTTTTACTGGATTCAGCAAGTCTTGCAGTCAGTCCTAAAAGAGGAAAACATAGTGTGATAACCAACAATGTGGATGCTTCCACAGTCTTTTCTTTCACTATGAAGTCTGAGTAGGCAACCACGGTGGCATATGGAGTTGCATGCTCCAACCTGGAGATCCCTGAAATAGGACTTTTACCCATGAGTATGGAGTAACAGTATAGAGACCTGCAAAATCAACCCCCTATCATCCACCTTCTTAAATTAGTTACATTCTGAAGGTAGAAGGAAAATGGTGAACCTGGTTAATGGGAACTGCCTGCCAAATGTTTTCCAAAAATTAGAGAAGTTTACTTCCCAAAAAAAGGTTAAATTATTCATTTAAAAAAAAAACCCAACACTGTGTGGAAGAACTTCCTGTGAATTTTAAACTCCATAAAGTGAAGTAAACAAACAAAACTACATTTATCTTTGCCGTTCTACTTCCTAGGTCCCCAGAAACAATTCTTAATGCAGTTGCAGTCAACAGCTCAGTGTCCAAAAGGAGACCAGGGATGAGCAGTGTTCCTGAGGGGCAGTACTGGAACTGGCACAGTTTAACATCTTTGTTGGCAACATGGACAGTGAGATTGAGTGCACCCTTAGCAAGTTTGCAAATGACACCAAGCTGTTTGGTGCAGATGACACACTGGCGGGAAGGGATGTAATCCAGAGGGACCCTGACAGGCTTGAGAGGTGGGGCCATGTGAACCACATGAAATTTAACAAGGTGAAGTGCAAGGTCATTCACATGGGCCAGGGAAATTCCAAACACAACTATAGGCTGGGCAGAGAATGGATTGAGAGCAGCCCTGAGGAGAAAAACTTGGGGGTGTTGTTTGCCTAAACATGAGCCGGCAATGTGCACTTGCATCCCAGAAAGCCAACCATGTCCCAGGCTGTATCGAAACCAGTGTGATCAGTGTGCCACTCTGCTCTGGTGAGACCCTATCTGGAGTACTGTATCCAGCTCTGGGGTCCCCAGCACAAGAAAGATACAGACCTGTTGGAGCAGTTCCAGAGGAGAGCCACAAAGATGATCAGAGGGCTGGAGCACCTCTCCTGTGATTACACGCTGAGGGAGTTGGGCTTGTTCAGGCACAAGATGAGAAGGCTCCAGGGAGACCTTATTGCAGTCTTCCAGTACCTAAAGGGGGCTGCAGGAAAGTGGGAGAGGGACTCTGAATCGGGTGTTGTAGTGACAGGAGAAAAGGTAATGTGTTTAAACTGAAGGAGGGTAGATTTAGATTGAATATCAGGAAGAGATTCTTCCTTGTGCAGGTGGTGAGGCCCTGTCACAGGCTGCCCTGAGAAGCTGTGGCTGCCCCCTCCCTAAGAGTGTCCAAGGCCAGGTTCAATGGGGCTTTGGGCAACCTGGGCTAGTGGAGGGTGTCCCTGCCTGTGGAGAGGGGGTTGGAACTAGGTGATCTTTGAGTTTCCTTCCAACCCAAAGCCCTCTGTGATTCTGTGTAGGTAAGGTAATAAAGCAGAAAGCTACTCAAGTAATTTTGTCACTGAAATCCTTCTTAGAATGTCAGAAATAAAATGTTTCTTTGTTTTATTTGCTGCATGTATTTTCTGTTAGCGTTCTGGACTGCTAACCTTCCTTTCAAATGATTAGCTATAATGGGCCATTGTGGGAAGAAATGGGGAAATGAAACCAAGCCAATATTTTTTTCATGTTAGTCCAGTTTTATGTCAGTCATCTTGACCTTTTGTCAGTTTAAGAGTCTTCTTTTTGTTGCAGGCAGTCGCAGTATTACAAAAAGATCATTTGGCTTTTCAGTATAGGTAATTTCTGTTCTAAAGGAATTCCCTCCACCTGGAGGAAAAGTTGTTACAAGTAAGACCAGACAAATGATTGTGCCTTTCTTGAGAATTACTGGTGCTGTAAATTTTAGCTAATCTGGGACCCAAGGAATCAGCACTTTAAAGCTCCAGGCCTTCAAACACATGAATAGCTCTATTGAAAGCAGTGGCACTTTGTGCTTACAGCTAAGTACCTGCATAAGTCTTTACAAGATCAGAATCTGAGGCAGAAATGTATTATGCTGGTAGATCAAACACCTAATTTTGGATCTATAATGCAGGTATTTTTTGACCTTGTTGTCACACTTGACTTGTCCGACCTGTTCACTGTAAGACCTCAAAGAAGCACAACACAATTTTCATGTCTTGCCTCTTGATGCTATGGAAGAGGGAACATGTACTATGTTTAACTCAACCCTCGTTTTCTAAACATGAAGGGAACACTTTATTCATCTTCTCTTTATACTCAGAACAGATGGATTTGTGTTTACCAATGCCAACCATACAGTGAAGTGCTATGGCTGCTCCCTTAACTACAGAAAGCTGGTGCTTTGCCACACCTCTCTGCTAAAGCAGCTGTTTATAATCAAAAACACCTCTCCTGCCTCTATGCTGTGGTGTCCCTGGTGTAGGAGATGCTGTGTAAGACTGACTTAGAGGTACTGTAGATCAACTGTGGGCATCAGAACTTGGTGGTGGGAGGTTTCTTCGTGTTTGTTGTAAGTACCTCCAGTGGATTTGGCTTTTGGTTTGGGGTTTTTTTTATTTCAGAATTGACCATTGTTTTCTTGCATGGGTATATTTTCTGCTCAATGAGATAGCACTCTGGAGGTTATTTTAGTGAGTAATGTGTCCTGGATTTTAACTAAAACTACATGAGGAAGACATTGTGAAGTAGGAAAGGGGCAGGTAAAGAGGCCTAAGACTGCTGCAGTCTTCATGTCTTGAAGAGATGAGAGGGTAGAAAGAACTTTTATCTTAGGATAGGACAAACTAATTCCAAATCTCTTTTGTGGAGGGATATTGTGTTTCAGTGACTGGCCTGGGTACATGATGGAAGACCCCCTAATATTGTTGTTTGAAAGAGCTTTTAGCATGTGCCTGGTAAGTCTGAGGTACACTTTGTGCCAGTGATTTAACTACCAAACCCTTTGGCCTCTCAGAATGAATGAGAGACAAGTAGAGGCATGTTTGTTACCTGTAGCATAGGAACACATTGAACTTGCTCCTCATAAGATGCCCTGCAGTTCCTAGCAAAGTGTTGAGTGTGGAACACTCACTGTGAGCTACTTCAGCCTGGTAGAGATAATGGAAGCTGATAACCTCTTCTGTTTGTTTGGTCTTTTCAGAGTATGAACTGCAGAAACAGCTAGTGGTCTGTTAAGTGACATATAGAAACTCTCTAGTTTATTTTTTAAATTACTCAGAATGTTTTATCCAATCAAGTTATAATTGATATAACTGAAATAACGTGGTGCTATAATCTGCACTTGATGGTGTTACCTCTCCTTAATTTACCAGGGCATTTGTTTCTAGCTCAGCATGCTGGATTTATAAAGGCATTCACAGACCATCTCCAAGGCTTTGGTAGCATCATTTGCATTTTTCTGATGAGTGTGAGAGACTGGCACCCATATCTGTCTAATCCTTTCAAAATCCTCCAATTTAGAAGCACGTAGCAAAAAAAATCTGGTGGGAAGTTCAGGTGCAGACTGCTGGGTCTGAGACTGAATAGATTTGATGGGTGGACTGTTCAGTGGATGAGGAATTATTTGGACTGTCACATCCAGAGAGTAGTGGTCAACAGCCCAATGTCTACATGGAGATCAGTGATGAGGAGTGTGCCTCAGGGGTCTGTGTTGGAACAAGTGCTGTTTAATGTCTTCATCAGTGACATACACAGTGAGATCAAGTACACTCTCAGCAATTTTGCAGATGACATCAAGCTGAGTGGTGCAGTTGACATGCCTGAGGGACAGAATGCCATTCAGAGGGACCTAGACAAAGTTGAGAAGCGGGCCCATGTGATTTTCATGAGGTTCAAGAAGACAAAGTACAAGGATTGGGGATGTTCCTGGTATCAATACAAGCTGGGGGATAAAGAGCAGCACTGCCACAAAAGTCTTGGGGGTACTGATGGATGAAAAGCTGGACATGAGCTGGCAATGTCCAGAAAGCAAACTATATCCTGGGCCGCATCAAAAGAAGCATGACCCACAGGTCAAGGGAAGTGATTCTGCCGCTCTGCTCTGCTCTTGTGAAGCCCCATCTGGAGTACTATGTCCAGCTCTGGGGTCCTCTCCCAGAAAATATATGGAGCTATTAAGGTGGTTCCAAAGGAGGGCCATGAAGGTTATCAGAGGGCTGGAGCATCTCTCCTATGAAGGTAGGCTGTGAGAGAGTTGCAGTTGTTTAGCCTGGAGAAGGCAAGACTACAGGAAGACCTTATTGCAGCCTATTGATACTTTAAGGTGACTTATAAGAAAGATGGGGATGGCCCTTTTAGTAGGGTCTGTTGCAGTAGGACAAAGGGTAATGATTTTGCATTATGAGAGGGTAGATTCAGACTAGGTACAAGGAAGTAATATTTTATGAGGGTGCTGAGACACTTGAACAGGTTGAACAGAGAGGTGGTAGATGCCCCGTCCCTGGAAACATTCAAGGTCAGGTTGGATGGGCTCTGAACAACTTGATCTACTTGAAGAAGAAGTCTCTGTTCATTATAGTAGTGTTGGATTAAATGGCCTTTAAAGGTCCTTCCAACACAAACTATTCTATGATTCTGTGACTTGGAGGGGGAGAGCCTTTATACAAAGACTGTAGGACTAAGGAAGGAGTAGCTGGCAGGGGAGTCTTTGGCAGTAGAGTTTCTTGGAAGCAGCAGCTTGGGGTATAGGATCCTGAGGACAAGCCATAATGGACATTTCATGAATCAGCTATGATGTCAGTTGATACTTCGATGTGACCATACTCAGGAGACTGTGGCACAGCCACGCCAATGGCAGCCTCTCAGCATAAAAGTTCCAAAATAACCAGTGACTTTAGCGGCTTCAAAACACCCAGCTTGAGGATCATAAGTGGGCTGAATCTTCTGAAAGTCCTGCATATTCAGCCTCTGAAACCCAGCATTCATGTTTAGTGTATCAGTTCAGCCCTTCAATTTGGGGGACAGGGGGAATACCCTCCATTTCTCAAAAAGGGGAAAAATAAAATGAAAGCTTTTGAAACAGTCTTTAATCTTAGCAATTTCTGAACCATCTCCTATGTGAAGAGTGGAGATAAATTATTACAGGCTCATTTGAAGATATAGAGCACTTTAACTGTTTGCTGGCTGACCCACAATGTTTCCTTGAAATACAAGGGCTAGTGCAGAGCTTTCTCATGGAGTAGGTGTCACGTTCCTGTGTGGAGTGAGCAAACACTGTGGGGGGGAGAATGTTCTTGTCTGTGCATTAAAATATCTGGATTTATGACTGCTGAGGCCTTCAGTCTTTTTGCACATCCCTTATGTGCAAACACTTGAATTGTTTGATTTACTAGTAGTGCTGTACATAACTGAATTTCAAAACTGGAACTGTTTGTTTAGGGTAGCTTAAGTAACTGTATGACCAAATACTTTGGGGCCTTACCGGTTGCATGTCACTTTTCCTCAGTTTTCATCCTGGCATTCCTTTGTTTCCTTCTATCCAGCTCACTGCTCACTGAGACCAAGAGCTCTAGTCAAGTACTATATTTTAATATTTCTCTCTTCTCTGGGGGTGTGGGAAGGGAGAACAAATCAATGATGGGGAAAAGTACAGCAGCGGGGAACTGACCTGGCTGTACTGCAAACCAGTTATGTCCATGATAAGAACCTGTTGAACTGTGGTTTAATCTAGCTTAAAATCATAAGTATAACTGCAGAAATGATAGATTTGTTTAATTATAACGTGTCCCTCTAGACTCAATCTTATCCAGGGTGCTTAGGCAGGATGAAAGCATGTTATGAAGGATGCATATTACAATAACCAAGTGTGTAAATCTTCATATTAATCACTTCTGTAATGATGTAGAAATACATACATGCAAATATTTGGTTAGAATTTTAAATAGTTACAGTAAAACTAGCTCCTGCAAGCAGAATTCCTAAAATCCTAGAGCATGCAAAACAGGGACAATGGATTGTGATTCTGCTCTGGCAGGGGATTTGGAGTAGATGATCTCCAGAGGTCCCTTCCAACCCCTGTGATGCTGTGAGACAGAGAGGTTCATGTCTTGGAATAGCTGTTAGCTTGTGGGTTGTGTTAGCTTGGGGCATGACTACTTCTGTGGTGACCATTCTGTGAGGGGTGTGGAAGTGCTTAACTGCTGCATTTGTCTTTACAAATTCCTGTTAGAGGAGGAGGGAGTTTGTGGGTGGATCATGTTCAGCCTCTTGCTTGGTATCAGGCAAGGACATCAAGCTGGTGGTTTTGCCTCTCCAGCTTTGCTGTTAAAATCCACATGCAGGGCAAAGAACATTTCTGAGCACCTCATGGTCCCTTCTGTGGTAGGCTTCTCCTTTCTGGAAGCCTGATCCAAAGGCAATTTCATCTTCTTTGTCCTCCCTCCTCAGCAAATCAGTATCTTCTAATGGTGGAAGAATTCAGGTGAAATCAAGCAGCGTTAAAATAAATGCTTAAGTTAAACACAAACAAAATATGCGTGTGATAAGTGGGATGGATAACAGGGATTTCAGTGACCAAAATCTCCTGCCTTCATTCACCCAGAAACACAAAGATTGTCTGAATGCATAAGGCTGTTGAAAGATGTACATTCATGTTATTTTTGGGGTGTCATATTTTCAGGGGCTACAGAGGAAGGCACAAGGGTTTCCTATGCAGATGTAGGACTTGCAAACAACTGTCTATAGTGACATGGAAACCAGAGTGATTACCATGTCATTGTGAGAATCTTATAAAGGGAGCTGCCAAATCTCTGGAAATACTAAGTACGGTACCTGTGTAAGCAGTCACCAGTTTGATAGGTGGTCCATGTAGTCACAGTGAAGGTAGTGCCTTTGGAAATCCCACGGCCTTTGAGGTGGAAACGTCCATGCTACGCTCTGTGGAGGATACTTTGCTACCCCTTCTGGAAAGGAGCTATGTACTTTTTCACTGAGTTGTTGGTAGGCGAAGCTGTACCCTGGAGCTGAGACTTGGCATAACTCTCTCAACTGACAGATAGGAACGCTGCACTGTCAAGTTTATAGTGGTAAATGACACCTCAGTGTTGAGGGAGGCAAAATTTATATTTCACCTCAACAATTTTCTACTGTTTCTTTGTGAATGACACCAACATAATCTTCTGAAGATGGAAAAAGCGTTAACAGTTACCACGCTGAATTGGGGCTTGGCTGCTTTCTGTGCACTCTGCATCACACATCCCTATGTTCCACTTCGAGTGGCAGGCCTTATTTTTTCTTCTTTTTCTTTTTTTCCTGAAAATAAAACCTAGGTTGGGCCAATTCAAATTATTTGGATTATGGTTCTGTGGATTCTATTCACATTCTGCTTTAAGAACAAAAAAGAGAAGAAAATCAATCTTCACACAAAGTCACTTGTTGCTGGATACTGTCTTTGCTTTACCCACTTTCTAGCTGTGTGAAAGGAATTAATGAGGCACGGATCACAAGCTGATGTTTGTAGTTGTTCAAGGGCTTTTTTTCCCCTTGCTTAACTTAACTAAATAAGGACCGTTAAATCTCTGCTAATTTCTTAATGCTAAAACTGCACTTAAAAGTATTTTCTCATTAATCTGTGACAAACCATAAAATGTAATATTTTCATCATGACTGTGGTGAAAATGGCCATGAAACTTGTTAGCTTTGTCTCGGGCGTGTAGTCTTGTAAAAATGGATGTTATCCTCCTAAAATATTTCTGTTTTCTATTCCATTTGCATTCATGAATTATTGCACCAGCTTTGGTTATCAGTAAATTACTAGTTTTTTATGGGAGTGAAACACGCTGGAGCTGAGGCCCTCTGTATCCTGTGACCTAAAAGTCATTCTGCCAGGGATGCTTAACTGTTTTCTAACTGCCTCATTTTTAAGTGCAAATGACCTTTATAAAAGGTGCTGAAGTGACAGTGCTGAAGAATGGAGCCCTATTAATCTTTCAAGGCGACTCCAGCATAGGCAAGACCCAGCGAAGGTTCAGCACCCTCTCCTCGCGCTGCAGTGGCAGGATGTGCAAATGTATCCGTGGCAGAATGGGCAGAAGGTGGATGTCAGGTGGGTGGGAGGTTCAGCTGTGGGTTCAGCCAAAACTGATGTTTTGTGTGAAGTCAAAATACAGAAAGCATTTTCCAGCCCAGCAGCAGGCAGACCTGACTGGGGATGAAAGATTTTGAGTACTGTTCCCAATGTACTGATACATCTGGTCCTTAAAAATTTTCTTTTCTTTTTTTTTAATTTTCTTTTTGTGCTCCTGAAATGCTCTTGATCCACTGGTTTCAAGATAGAAAATCAGACCACCCACAGATGCCACATGAGTTGGTGTTTTTGGCAGGCAGAGAACTGCATCTTCCTTTCATGTTTTCCTGACTTGAATACTGCATGGCAGAACCATTGGTGTTCTGAAGGAGCCATACTAGCTGACATCTCCAGTTTGAGGTCTCTCGGGGAGATAATACATGGTGTAGGCATCATCAAGCCTAGGCTTTGATGTAAGTAGTGGGAACCAGTAAGTATACTAAAAGAGACTGTCCTGAATCATGAAGATCTCTGATTACTGGTAAACACAGTTGTCAACAAAAGTTCTGCCTGTTTGTCAGATGAACAATGGAGGTTTAGAAGGATGAAGCTCAACCTTGATAGGCAAATGGTTGCATTTGATATCTGACATAAAGAAATCATCTGAAAAGAGTGGAGAAAGTAAGTGCTGAGATAGAACATAGCTAAAAATGTTCCAACAGTGTAGGCTTATGAAGGACTTGTTGACTGAAGATTTAGATTAGCTATTGGGAAAATTTTTTTTCTTTGAGGGTGGTGAGGCACTGGCACAGGTTGCCCAGAGAGGTTGTAGATACGCCCTCCCAGGCAGTGTTCAAGGCCAGGTTGGATGAAGCTTTGGGCAACCTGGGCTAGTGGAGGGCATCCCTGCCCAGGGGGGTTGGGACTAGATGATCACTGAGGTCCCTTTCAACCCAAACCATTCTGTGATTCTGACTGAATTGGAAACTTGAAGTGTTCTTCCTTCCTCCATCTAGTTCCTTTCATCTTCATGACCCAGGAAGTAACAAAGTAATTTGGTTATTATGCTTTTAGTTTAAAACCACTAGCCAAAGTTGTATGGATTTAGAGTAACTGTAGGGCCCGCTGGGGGAAGTGCCTGTTGCCACTAATGTGTACCCAGGCAGGTTTGGCTAATGCTGACATTACATAGAACCTGGGTGCCTTTGAAGCTCTCTTCCAAGAGTTCCTCACTGCTGTATTTCATACACTTAGTTTTATATAGTTATTTACTTAGATTGGCTTCTACACAACATTGAGAAGTTCATATAGTCTTTTGCACCTACATTCTCCCCCTCCAAACCATTTTAAAATAATTATAATGATGTTACATTGTTATTTATCTGGTGCTGTTTGCAAAAAAAGGAATTTTGATATGTAGAGTACATTTTGTCTGCTTCCAGCTATTTTTCTGCTGAGTACTAGCATTGCTGTATACCTCTGTTTCATGAGTTAAGAGACCAGATTTCATTCCTAAAAAAAGGCCATGCCTTCTGGCTTCATGTGTGTGTTCATATAGGGTGATACGCAATGGTGAACTCTGATGTATGGGGAAAGCTTGGACCGACCATTTGGTGATGTTGAAATTGCTGTTAGAGGAGCTCTTGCATTTAGCCTTTCTGTGCTTCCTCCTACTGTGTTCATTTGGTATTTTAAATATTTTATTCCACTTCTAGTTGTAACAGCAGGATAGGAAGTACCTTGAGGGAGAAAAAAGGTATTACTTTGTTTTATGGTTCATGGTTCTGCAGGGGAAACTTGAAAATACAAACCAGGACACAACCCGTGAACTGAAAGCCAACATAACTGCTAGATTTTTTTCTTGTTTCCATCTAGAAAGGGAGGCTGAAAATCATTCATTAAACAGAAAAGAGAACAATGACAAGTGTATGATGTCTGAAGTCATCTCAGAAATAGATTTGGCATTCTCTCCTGAAGAAGATATTGTGTTATTGGGCAAGACTAATAGATTTTTCTTAAGCTTTTTCTTGACAGTCTTCAGCTCTCTGATAGTATATATGCAACACTTAACCTGCAGGAGTCATATCTACTAATGTCTTACCTGCTCCTTAAAGACTAAAGGAAGAGAACTGGTGCAAATCTAGGCCAGAAGACATTTTGATGTATAATCTGTAGTAAGGTGCCCATCTCAAAAAACCAACCAAACAAAAAAACCCTAACCAAACAAAAAACACTAACACACACCTTTCCCCCTTGCCCCGTACCCGCTCCCCCCCCCCCCCCCAAAAAAAAACCCAAACCCACCACCAAACAAACAAAACCACCAAAAAAACAGTTTAGAAGGTTCAGGTGCCTAATACTTGTAACAGATCCATGGCTGATATGCTTCCCAAATGCTGTGCACTAAATTTAATTCAAGACCTCCTTCATTTATGACTAAAGATTTCTATATGGTAGGCACTATTACTATGGTTCTGACAGTTTTTCTTCACCCACTCATAATCAAAGACAACGCTGCTCCATTTTTAATATATGCTGAAATGTACTAAATATTCTTCCTTTTTTTGCATAAATCTGAGAAAGAATCCACCATTATAAAACTTCTACCAGCAAACTATCAGGACTTGTATATTCCCCAGAGGAAAATGTATTTATCCTGAACAATTCCTTATTTTTCACATAACTCGAGTGTATTACCCAAATTGAAGATGTACGCTCAAGCTAGTCCAAAACATATTAAAAAAAAAATCCCCAAAAGAAACCAAACCAGCCCAGAATACTAACAAACAACAATTTCAATAGCCCAAATACTTTTAAATTTTCTTTTGCTGTGAAGTAAAAGGTATGCTTTATTTCATTGAGCCTTGGTTGCAGTAAGATTCAACAATTAATGTTGAATTTTGCTGTGGAGTAGTGCTAGAAGTGGTCTTCCAGTCCTGGGAAACTATATCAAGATTTTCCAAAATGTTTCCTTAAGTTTCTTACAGAAAGAGGAGAAATGTGGCTTCCTTCTTCTCCTCCTTATCCTTGCCCCCAGCAATACCGATAGCAAGCTAATCAAGCCACTTGCTCTGAGTGCAGGAAACAAGAAGGTATTTAAACCAAGCATGCCATCTGGATTTTGGTGGCAAATCAACCCCTTTCTTGCCAGTCCCCTACTCTATAAAGAGCACTGGCCCTAAAATTGCACCCTGGGGACCCCCTACTGCTGACCAGCCACCAGCCTGATGTCAAACCATTTACTATAGGTCTTTGAGCCTGACCAAAGAGTCAATTGTTCACTCAACATATTATGGACTTGTCCATCACACAGATAGATATCTTGTCTAGAAAGATACTGTGAGAAACAGCATCAAAAGCTTTGCTCATATCAAAAAGCCCCAAGTCTACTGGCTTCCCTTGACTGACTAGATGGGTGACCTTGTCATAAAAAGAAAATAAAGAAAAAAACAGGACTTTCCCCACGTGAATCTGTGCTGGCTGTGACCAATGAAGGTAATTTCTGTTGTACAAAGGAAAGCCAGTGTTTCACTGAATAAGTTATGCTTGAGGTTTTAGGCCTGGTATTTTGACTCAAGCACCTAGTTTTGTAGATTACAGGCAAGGTCACATAAAATCTATCTTCAGTGGTGCTGAGTAAGGCATTTATACAGATGTTTACCTTTGAATTCTCCATGTTTTCTTTTTCTTTCCTATTCAGATGATTAGGCACTTGATAAACAGCTTGGAAGAAATATTTAATCCTGATTTGCTGGTGGGTATAGGAATTAATATCTGGCATGGATGTTCAGCACTTCTGTGGAATTTCTGGATTCAGAGGCGAAGCACTTTAGTTGGGTACAGTAGACACTGTTGTGCAGTAATCAAGAAATGGACCTTTTCCTATCAGCTGAGCACTTGCATAGGGGATATTAGTCTGCTTCTTTATAATATTCATTAGTCAATTGAAGTCCTAGCTAATTTAAATTTCCATTTTTCTTCATGTAAGTATATACATACCTATCCCTCTTTTCCATATTCTGTAGTCCCCTACCACTAGAAATAAAATTCTTCCAAGTAATGGTTACCGTAACATAAGTTAACAAATCTGTGCTCTGTAGGCACACCCTAGAGTATCATAACCACAGCTGAGTTTTTGTGGCTCACGATGGCCTGAGGCATGATGTTTCATTCTGGCCAAATCTGAAAGTTATGGTTTACTTTAAGACCTTTGTTACTGGGGGCAGTGACTGGATTTGTTCAAGATTAGTCTTTCCACAGTATTTTCCCCAAAAACTATTTGGCTGTTTGGGCTGGTACATACATTGAAGATATTGCAATTGCCATCACTGTTCCAAAATATTCCATAAAGGCACATCAGTGACTCAATTTCTGTGGCCTGGTTTTAGGAACTTACTCTACATGTGCACTGAAATTAAATAGACTAAAATAAAAAAGATTCATTTTTTTGACAGTGACTCGGTTGAAGTAGGCAAGACGCTTTCCAGACATTCATCAATCAGTGACCTAGTAAAATTGATTTAAGTGTAGAGAGGCTAGGAGAATGCTGTTACTACACCATGTTATAATGACATGAAGAATTCCCATTTGGATACCTGACTTCTCAAGGGTTTTTTTTTTGCGGGGGAATCCTTGGCAAATCATCTACATTGAGTAAGCCTGTGAGACTCTGCTAACATATTGATCCCTAGCTCCAGTTGCATGTTGGGCATTAACTTTTCTTACCCTCTACACTTCACATTCATTTTGGAGTAAGGAAAAAAAAAAAATCACATACACAAAACCCAAAAAATAAACAAATGAAAACACCTAAACAGAAAAAATCCAAAAGAAACTGAAATCCGCTTTCTACAATGTGTCGTGGTTTTGCCCCAGCTGAGAGATGAAACCAGGACACAAGGTCAGCTAATACGTCTCCTGTAGGCTGTTCAACAGTGTAAGGACTACCTGTTCTTTCGACAGCTCTTTAGCTATAGGATCAGGCCTGAAACTTGCCTGAACATCTATAGCATTGTGTTCAGCAATACTCTACTCCAAAATAGGCAATTTTACTTCTTTCTAATGAAAAAAAAACACACAATATCTTTCACTTTCAAACAAAGCGTTCTCGTGCCCCTGCTCTCCCCTGTGTTCTATTCCTGAAGAGTTATTCTGATTCATGCTTGCGAAGTGCCTAGGTAATGGAGATTTTTAGGGATGCAAACTTTTTAAGGACTATACTATTGTTTGTGTGCAAGTTACAATGATAATGTAATATCCAGCAGTATTAGATTTTCTAATATACAAGCTCCAAAAATAATGGACCATGTCCATTAAGTCTTTGATGTTTGTGCTACAAAGCCAGTTCTTGGTATAACAAAATAAATGTAACTTAGTCATGCTTTTAATCCTCGTCCTGTTGAGTGAGAGAGGTTTTAGTAGAAAAAGAGCTGATATGTTCAGTGCTCAGCTGAGTCATTTAATGCGTGTTCTCAAAAGTTTGTCAGTATTGATTTACTTGCACTAAAAGCCCCATACAAAAATGGTCAGGTACAAAATATTAGATGGATGGCAAGATTAAAAAAAAAAAAAAAAAAATGCAATGTGCAGCTTGCAGTTTATTTTTTTGCTACAAGAGTTGTTTGGGAAAGATGTGGAATATCAGTCAGGCTCAAGATAGTAGGTTAAAGGATAAATCAAATGAGGGGTTTTTTTTTAATTTAAATCACTTTTACTGCATGCGGAACAGCCTAAATTATAAAATCTTCTGTTCTAACTGGTCACCATTTTGAAAGTAACTGGACTGGGGAGAGGCTGCAAGTAGTCATAAGCTTTAGGCAACGCTTGACGTAAAGCATGCAGATTTGTAGAATTCCTATCATACAAAACTTTCCTCACCCTTCAGTTCTTCCATTCCTCCCTCTTTGCATTTTTCTTCTGCAAAATGCAAGAGTTACAAAGTCTACCCACACCCTTTCTGTGCCCTTAAGGGAGTAGTCTGTTTAACTCAGTTACCAGTCACTTTTCAAGATATATCATCTTATCAGCGTTGGCTCTGAGAAAATTGAGGCTGCAGAAGGTGACTTTCACAGGAAGACGTGCAAAAGGTACTCTCCTCCTCCTTGACTTGCAGAGCTTGCTCTCTGAGCTGACAGAGGGTGATGCCAGCATGCATCTTGCTCGCCAGCCTCAGTCCCAGACCCTTGTGCACACTAACCTAGGAGGAAACATAATTAAAGTCTCCTCAGTGGTATGGTAGGAGTTGAAATATCCACCACGCTGTACGTTCAACTTCAGTCAGTTTGCAGACAAAGCAAGCTGGTTCTGCTGGTAAGGTGCCTGACCACTCTAGGATGGAGACAAACCTCTCAGTGAACAATAAATCTTGAAGTTGTCATGTTCAACTATGCATCTACCATTGCAGGTGAAGTGATGCTGTTTTCAATTTCTCTTATGTGCTCCCATAAATAGCAGTGTCTTTCACATTTTTTACAAATGGGCAGATTTTTGTTTGATATACTGTATGTTCTGGTCTGTGTGACCATGTGTGAAAATCAGAGCGCTTGGATTTTTCAGGTGAATTACACTGGTTTTCCTTATATAGAATTACAACTTAGTGGATCTTTTATTTCTGTAAGAGAAACTGAAAATAGGTCATCTAAATTCTCCATTACTATACTGTTTTTGCCCTTCGGATATTGGGAAAATTGAGACATGTCAGTTAAATACAGCAGACAAAATAATATGCACATCAATCAGTGGCTGGAAACAGTGTCCAAAATGTTATTTATTGCAACTTTTCATCAAATATGCATTATTCTAATGATCGACACATTACAAAGACAGACACTTTGGAGAAAAATTATACAGAAGAAGACTAAAAAAGATTGAAGTCTGCTTGGTGGGGAAAGGTGATTTAATTTAAAAATCATATAATTGTTATGGAAAGAGACAGATAAATCAAATGTCAATGTTGACAAGATTTTATCAGGCATTCTCCCAAATATCACCCTATGAGTATATATAATAAAGTCAATTTCCAAGCTATTACAGTAAGAACAATGATGCAAGTTTTCCTTTTGTTATTGGGAAAGTTTTGCCCTATTTATTTGAATGACATTGGTATGAATAGAGAGAAGTGCATAAACTGTTTCGTTCACTGTGCCTATAAACTTATATACAGTACATTGCCCTTGGCATAGCTGTGGTTCTTAAAAGGCAATACAAAAAGATTAAGCCAGATCCTTTTGCTCCATAGCTCAATGAATCAACTGAGTGGAAGAGTCCATGACTGGTTGGTTGGGGTTCTTTTTTTTTACTTTTATTTTCTTTGTCCTGACTTGAACAGGTAACAAACAACTTTCATAGAAAATGGCCACAGATAATAGAGGAGGAAAAAAACCCAAGCCTCTTCTCAGCATCCCTTCCCACACCCACCTCCGCGTCTCTTGATGTACACACACATGGGCACACTATCCATTGGTTCTGTTTTTCCTCTCTATTTTTCAGTACATTTTGTGTGTCAATTGGTAATTGTGCATGTGGCTAGCTCATATGTTCTATTTTTCATAAATGAAGCTGTACGTGTGCTGCAGCTCTTGTCATATCCTTGCAAATCAATGAGGGTTTTAGAAAGACGATGCTGTATTGTAAGACAGTGTCTCTGCAGGCCAGTTAAGGACCAGTGACAGTAACTTTTGAAAAGGAAGGCAGTAGCTTAAGGAACATTCAGGTATTGCCTATAGATAGAGTTAACTGAAGAGGAAGGAGGCAAGCCTGAGGACTTCATTATTACCAGCAGCAGCTTCTAATAACAGTGTGACTTCATTTTACAGAGCAACTTGACACAAAGTAACGCGCTTTTTTGCCATTTTTGGCCTTTTTTTTTTTTTTTACTAAGAATTATATGATAAGAGAATACCATGTAGACAGTGTATTCCAATACTCATAAAACAAACTAGCATTACTGGGGAAGATGGAGTAGAAAGAAACTTGTGGCAAATAAGGAAATAGGGCTTGCATCAGTGTGACAACCAACTATTCTCAGAGTTTAACATTTAAACAGAGAACTTGTGTGCCAGTTCCCTAAAATTAAAAATGTGTCCAGAAGCAATTACTTCCCAGAGAGAAAGGTGGCCACTTTGGGCAGACTGGACACAGGCCATCCACACAGCTGCCTGGAGGGGTTGTGTAACTTCTGTAGAGCAGCAAGGATATGGGCCTCTCCACAGCTGTCTGGGAGGAGGAGGAGGAAGTGGGATTCACTTTGTTTAATTATGGATGGGAGAACTTTAAATGCTGAGTAAACATGTTTAAGATGGGTGGGGAGGACAAGCCCTCCCCCCAAAAAAAACCCCAAACCAACCAAAAAAAAACCCCCAAAACACCAAACAAAAAACCCAACAATGCACCAAAAAATAAAAACCTCAAACAATAAGCAAAACAAAACAAAAAACCCACAAGATGAGATTTTCCCAGGAAGGTGGGTAATCCTCCTTAGCCCTGTAGCATGGAAACATATTTGCATGAGGCTGTCTGATTTTATTGAATAAACATTTCAGAATGGCTTCTATTCCTGTCCTCTGAGTAAATTCTAAACCACGTAAGCAAGCTGCAGCAATCTGTGCAGGGCCAGGAGGAAAAGGTAGTGTTCATTTTTATATATATATATATTTTTTTTTTTCTACTCTTACCTTTCCTGAAGCCCTTGAAAACTGGGGAAAAAAAACTCCCAGTGATACTTTTGTTCTTGGTCAAAAATAAAGTTTGTCACAGAGAAGGAAGAAAGCTTTACGAGCCTGGCATGGAGACTATACTGTGCAGCTGTTTCTGGTACAGGTTATAAACAGAGCTGGTCACCACAGATGAGTCTAATATTGATTGAAATTTGGGGAGATTTTTTTTCTTTTTCTCCTCTGGTCTGAAGAGAAAGAGTACTGTAAGACTTAATCTAGTAAGCTGTGATTTATACTGCTGTGCATGCAGGAAGGGGAGGAACAATATAACTGGCAAGAGTTTGTGAGTTACCTGCTTTTCTTCCAAGGGAAATGCTTTGAATGTAGGACACAGAATCACAGCAACTGTTAGGTTGGAAGGGACTTTAAAGGTCATCTAGTTCAACCCCCCTGCAGTAAGCAGGGACATATTTGCTAGATCGGATTGCTCAGAGCTCCACCAAGCCTGACCTTGAACGTCTCCAGGGACAGGGCCTCCACTACCTCTCTGAGCAACCAGTTCCAGTGATCTACCACCCTCATATTGACACTTTCTTTCCTAATATTCAACCTAAATCTCCCCTTTTCTAGTTTAAAACTGTTATCCCTTGTCCTGTTGCTACTTACCTTCATGAACAGTTCTTCCACAGCTTTCTTACAGGCACCTTTCAGGTACTGGAAGGCTGCTATAAGGTCCCCCTGGACCCTCCTCCAAGCTAAACAAGCCCAACTCTCTCAGCCCTCTGATCGTTTTTGTGTCCCTCCTCTGGATGCACTCCAACAAGTCCATGTCCTTCTTGTGTTGAGGGCTCCAAAGCTGGACACAGTATTTCAGATGAGGTCTCACCAGAGTTAATAATTCCAAAGATACTTTTCCAAAATGCTGCATTATGGATGTGTTTTAAGACATTGGTTTCCATTTGATTAAAACGATGATGCAAACACAGCCTTCACACCCCCCCCCTTTTTTTTAAAGATCAATGTATCTTGTTATAACAAAAACTAGTTTTCTTTTTTTACTGTTTCATTTCAATACTTAGGTTTCTTCAGAAATACACAGTCATCTCTACTGATTGCTGAAATACAAAAGTACACTTTTTACTGCATCTCAATGCTATTAATTTATGTCCTCCTTCCATCTTAATCATTTCCATTTGCTTCCTACTATTGCAAGCCTGGAAACACAGAGGTTAAGGAGCTGTGAGCTCATTTTATCATTTTGGTTAATTTGAGTTGTGCCCAATTTTCAAAACTTTATCTTGTGATGGCTTTTGAAGCAGAAGCTCTAATTTTTCTGGAATAACTGGCACAGGACAGGCTAGGCCTGAGAAGAGTAAAACCTTTGAAAAAGTCATGCTGTAAGCCTCAATTAAGTGTCCTAAATCCAAACCCACATTAGAAAATTTGGGTCAGAGCTACTCTAAACATAGTTTATTCATGTTGAGAAATAGATATTAAAATCCTCTGCGTATCCTGGCTACTTTCTGCAAAGGCCGTGAGTTTAAAATGCTATTATGGGAGCGTCTGCCTATTCTGTCCTTAATTAACCCATTAAGCCTTGTTCTTCCATCAGTGGATTATAAATCCATCAAGAGCAAACCTACCTTACTAATAAGTACTCTTGCTACCGTAAGTCCACTTCCTATGTCTGTAATTTTGTACTGGACCCTAAAGTAGTGAAAACTGCCATGATGTCTACAGATTCCAGTTTAGTCACAGCCCTGATTTATCAGTCCTTGACCTTCCTGACAGGGAAATTTGGTCCAATGTATAGGAGTTGAAAAATAGTGTTAACAATTCTGTGAAACCAAGACCTAAAATAAAGCTTCATCTTCCCAACCTTTTATAGAGAGCGGCATAATTCCAATTAAATGTCTCTGAAGAACCAAGAAAAACTCTTTAAGGTTGCAAATGCCTTTTAATTGTGCTTTCTGTTCCTCTGGGAACATTCCAGCTGAACAAGAGCCTCGTGAGAGAGGTTCAAACAACTGATCACTTTAACCACATTATAACTAAATTGAGCATCTGAAGATCTCATTTCATTGCTTTGCTCTTTCTACAAATGCTTGTGTCTGAGATGTCCAGACTATAAAGGGCGAGAGTTATGAGATAAATCAAGTGTTTTGCTTTCCCAAAACAAGAGAGGCATTTGTCTCTCCAATTGGGACCGTTTGCCATGCTCCTGCTGCTATGAAAAACATTCTTAACACCAGGTCTTCTCAGGAGTTTATCCACAGGGAGAGGAAAGTGGTTCCCATGGTGCCAAAAAGTCAAAGCATCCATCAAGTATCAGAACAAGCCCCTTCAAGACCTGTTGGGATGCATTTCTTGGGAATCCCACAACAGTGAGAGTGAGGTTGGAGGGAAGGAGGCTTAGCAGAGAAATTTATTTTTTAATAGAAAATCCCCTTTCTTGGAAGCATACGTGTAGGATGCAATATGCCTTTTGTGCTAATGCTTACATTTTTAATCGCAAAAGCAGCCTGCTGCTTGCAGCCAGGAACATGCAAATACAAACACTACAGGCAGGCTGCTGAAGCAGCGCTGTGTGAACAGCCTGCTGCCAGCGCTGCTGCTGGAACTGATGCTCAGAGAGCTCTTGATTATGTGGCACCATCTTCCTGTACTTCCCTGTGTGCCTGATCTGCTTTGTGATGACCAGCTAACTTCAGTATTTCTACATGTGGGTGCATAACCTCAGTCATAGCTTTGTTTATAGTTTTATGTTTCCTTGGAAATGTTTAGTTTCTGAAAATCCTTGTAAGCATGTTTCAGCAGGCAAGGTGGATTCCAGAACCTTAGGACATATTTGACCTACCTGACCAGTTTTCCACTTGTGCTCTTCTTGTAAAGAGGCTGTTGCTAGGGTTGTATGTACTATTCAGGTACCCACAATTGTACTATATTTTTTATGCTCATGTTTTGAGTTTGCACAGCAAGAGCGGCTTCTGAGAGAAGTTCTAGAAGCTTTCCTGAGGTCCAACAGAGCCAAGCTCAATTCATCACACATGCAAATGAATGAAGATTGAAATCCATTTTCTTGAATATCCCCTGTGTTAGTTCAGAAGCTGAGGTAGCTTACTTGTTTGCCGTAACTCAAAGGTCATGAAAAAAAGCTCATCGTCTGCATAAATAAGATGTATTTTATAGAAAGGGCTACTGTGGCCTAAAGGCTTGCTGCTCAGCATGGAGTACAGCCATCTGAGAAGGCTGGCAACACTGAACTCAAGATACAAGCTTACTCTGTATCTTGTACTGCAGTGTGATTTCTCAACTACCTCTCACTTTCCTTCTCCTGAAGACTGCCTTTTGTTGCAAATGCGCTCTGATAGCTGGGAGCATTTAACCTTTATTTCCTCAGTAGCAGACCTCACTGTTTTGTTTTGCATGTATGAATCGTTTTGGAATGACCATTGTTCTGCTTCCTGCACTTATTCCTTAAGCCAGGCCTTCAGCTGTAGCTGGTGCCCAGCATGAAGCTTACCTGAGATACATTTATTGAGGAGGTGGCTCCAACTGCTTTCTATCAGAGTCAGCTATGGTTATAACTGTAACACTTTTATGAGAGAGGGAATTCTTGCAATTCTTCCTTGCTTCAAAATTATGCTTCCATCTTGTGAAAAAAGACATAACCAAGACCACCTTTTATTATTTGTGGAGGCTTCACAGAATAGTTATAAGCTGTATGTTAAGGGGAAAAAAATTATGTCTGCAAAGAGTGTAGCAGTAACGGTTATCTCTGTGTGGTTAGAGAGAGGATGGCTAGTGTCAGGATATACCAGTGATATATCTGAACATGAGGTTCCTTTGCTTTGTATTGCACATTCAAGAAACAGAAATGGGATTACACAAAATGGACTTGATGCTGCAATGACTATTAAAAAAACCCAAAAAAACCACCAAACCTTCTTTTCCCACTTGCATCTTCCTTGAAATGGTTGGTTTTCTGAAGACTTTTACAGTCTCGGTGACCCACTACTACTTCCTTTGCAGCACTGTGCTTTTCCACCTTACTCTATACTCGAGACCTTACTGCACTTACTCCTCTATATTTGCATTGTCTTCTTGTAGCGATGCTGTGTTGACCCTGGGAATCTTGCCCAAGCGCCCAGAGTGAGCTGAATGGACTTTGTAATATGACTGTGAATATCAATAATGTTAATATTCATGCAGATGCTGGCTTGGTCTCAGGCAGTGCAGAGGGGTGCACCGTGTTTGCTTATTGATGCTGACTCTTCTCTGCGAGGCTCAGCTGTTTCGTGGTGTCGGCTATAAAGCTGATGCTTACACTGTTCTTCTGTTTAAAGAAATGATCATTAACAATGCTTAAGATTCATGGTGCTCTATTGTAGACGCTGATAGGTCTAGAGGTAATTTTCACTTCCTATTAATGTCAGGCATAAACCTGATGAGTTCATTAACCGGATTTATGCAGTTTATTGCTGATGACAAGAAAAATATTAAAGCTTTAGTTAACACCTTTTTCATGGTTACGGAACAGGCTGAGCTTTTGATTTGCTTATTTGAACTTCCAAGGCACTGCATATATATAAAGTTGGGGGGGTGGTATGTGCTCTTAATGAATATTAACAACATTATTCTCTTTGTATTTGGATTGACTTTGACTGTGAAAGGCAAAGAAGGCTTTGTTCCATTTTTTGGCAGTAGATGCCAGATGCTTGTTAGAAGAATCATAAGGAGCTTCAGGTCCCAGTTCTGGTACTTCAAGGTATTCAAAAGTGCCAAAACCAAGTGCTGCATGGAGGTGCGGAAGGAACCTCAGCAGTATAGGCTCATCCTTGGAAATCTTGGTAATCAATCTGCCAAAGGCCATGGGAAATCTGATCTAGATTCTGAAATTAGCCCTGCTTATACTAGGGGGTTGGACTAGAAATTTCCAGGTTAAGGTTCTTCCAGCCTTCATTTTTCTATGATTCTGTGCGTATCCAACTGAAGCAGGTTCTTGGCATTTTTAAGTCTCCATTTTCTGGACCTGCACAGAATAATATACATGGAACTGGGATAAGACCACTGAATGATTTTAGAATTTCATCTCTCACTAGCAGCAGCAGCAGTGCACCAGTAGCAGGGGTGCACCACCAGTAGTAAACTGAAGAAAGATCACGAGAGTAGTCTCGGTTCAGGGTAGTCAAGGGGTTGTAATAAAGTCTGGCATTTCAACTTCAGAGTTTCTTTTTCCTGAACTGCTGTGTTCTCTGAGCCTGACTTTGAACTTGTAATTCCTAAGGCAATTAACCAGCCTTTTGAGTTGTCCTAGTTGTGTATGCCCAGTGTGGAAAGATAAAGGACAATGACTTGAAATGAAATTTACTGATTTATATTGGCTTGAGGCCTCTTTCTCTGCAAACCTAATGCTGTTAGTAGGGCAAGGAGACAACAAGCAGTTGAAACTAAAGGCCATTTTATGTGGCCTAATCAGGGGATTATATTGGGAGAATATGCACTTGGCATGAAAATAAAACAGCAATTGGAGAATTTGGTCCCTGTAAAATTCCAAGTCTTCTGTCAGAACCAATGTGGTTTTGCATATGTGACTTCCAGTGGCATATATATCTGGTGAATAGAGGCTTGCTCAGAAATTGAACCATATGGAAAATGCAAAAACTATCACTAGTTTATTTTTTTAAAAAAAAATCAATTACATTCTACAGTAATAGTTCATTTGAAGGATTTAGAGATGGAGGAGAAAGGGCCAGCAAATTATTTCTCACCCATTTTGGAAAAGGAAATATTCTATTTTTTAATTAAAATTATGTATTTCACTTAAAACTTGTGTTGATAGATTTTACCCACATTATTTACTTTTTAAAACATTTTAATAAATATTCAATCATATAATACCTGCAAGCTCTCTCAAGAATACAAATCCTGTGCCATTTAATAAAGCCTAATACAGCAATCTATTGAAATAAAATGTTTATTTACCTGTAGCATCTGACAACAGAATTCACTTGGGTAAAATTTCAGCACGATTTACTCCCCCGAGCTTCAGTAAATATTGCTGCAGCTGCATGCTTTAGGCCACTGAACAGAAAAGGAGAGACATTAATTGTATCTTTTAACATGGCCAAGACACACATTTACTCAATTACAGTAATCAAATAGCCTACATCTCTTAGAAAAAATCTGTCCACCAAAAAAACACTTGTGTAGGGCATTGTGCGATGGATATTTTCCTTCTCAAAGACCTTGTCATCCTTTATACCACTTGTCATGCTGTCAGTTCTAAGATTTGATTAATGTGCAAGAAAAGGGGCAAAAAAATAGCAGAAAGATGTTCTACACTCAGGTAATGGCTTTGGGGGGGGGGGGGGGGGAGGTTGGCCACAAATACAGTGAGTGAGGATTTCATAAAGGGATGAGTACTAATATAACTGTGTGCTTGTTTACATCCAGAATGTGTAGTTAAAGCAGGACTGATCACAACTAATTTTCAGGAGCTGGTTGACTCAAACCAGTAGATATGATACAGTGTGTCTTGGGCTGTTTCTATAGCCATTTCATTTGAGAAGGTGATTTCCAAAGTGGTTCATACCTCTTGGAGCTCTTCCATTGCCTGCTTTTAACTCTTTCCTTTTGCTGTGTCCAGATAAAACAGTGGTGATTGGAAGCCAGAGGAACAGATCAAATCATTTGGTACTTCAGCTTCTTTAGAATTGGCTCAGTCCTGGGTCCAGTTTTGTTCAACAATGACCTCGATGAAGGGATTGAATGCTCCCTCAGTAAGTTTGTAGATGACACTAAACTGGAAGTGTTGATCTGCCTGAGGGTAGGGAGGCTCTTCAGAGGGATCTGAACAGCCTGGATCAATGGGCTGAAACCAATGGGATGAAGTTTAACAAGGTCAAGTGTAGAGTGCTGCCCATGGGACATAACAACCCCATGCAGCGCTACAGGCTTGAGGGAGACTGGCTGGAGAGCTGTCAGGCAGAGAAGGACTTGGGTGGGGGGTGTTGGTTGCAAACTGAATGAGTGTCAGCAGTGTGTCCAGGTGGCCCAGAAGACCAATGGCATCCTGGCTTGTATCAAAAATAGTGTGGCCAGTAGGTCTAGGGAGGTGATTGCACCCCTGTACTCAGCATTGGTGAGGCCACACCTCGAGTACTGTGTCCAGTTCTGGGCTCCTCACCATAAAAAGGACATTGAGGTCCTCGAGCGAGTCCAGAGAAAGACAACCGGGCTAGTGAAGGGGCTGGAGGGCAAATCCTATGAGGAGCAGCTGAGGGAGCTGGGGATGTTTTAGACTGGAGAAGAGGAGGCTGAGGGGAGACCTTATCACCACCTACAACTACCTGAAAGGAGGTTGTAGAGAGGTGGGTGTTGGTCTCTTCGCCCAAGTGACAGGTGATACGATGAGGGGGAATGGGCTCAAGCTGCACCAGGAAAAGTTCAGATTAGACATTAGGAAAAAGTTCTTTACTCAAAGTGTTATCCAGCACTGAAATATGCTGCCAGGGAGGTGGTTGAGTCACCGTCCCTGGATGTGTTTAAAAAAAAGGGTAGGTGAGGTACTTAGGGATATGGTTTAGCTTAGGACGGGAATGTTTGGACTTGATGATCTTAAAGGTCTTTTCTAACCTTGTGATTCTGTGTGAATACATAATGCCTTTATATTTAATAACCTTCCATCTTTGCCATTGTATAATCCTAAATTTTAGCTTTTGCTAAGTCTTTTGCCCGCTTTTGGGTATATGTCACTATAGCAGTGCAAGTTTTCTATTTAAATAAATTAAGCAGTCTGACTATCTTTGTTTCTTTCCTTGAATTCATTTCAAAAGACTATCAAGTAAAAGAAAAAAAAAATTGCCACTTTCTTTGTTCCTGTGACATGGTATTTCTCTGGAAATAAAATAATTTCTGGATCCTTGTCTGGCAAGAGAAGGAATGGCTTGTCTGATGGGACTTTGTAGGTGTGCATCATGCCATGCTGTCTGCTGGAGGGAAGGGGTTAAGGAGATCACACACTTTTTCAAAGCATACTTTCTAGAGATGCTTATAGCATTGGGATTTACGTGCATGTTCTTGCAAGGTTATAAAATATAAACTTTCTAAGCTTGATTCTGCTGTCATTTATGGTGCTGCACAGCTGCTAACATCTATGGGGAAAAATAGATGCACGCTGGCATGAATAAAGATAGAATCAGTTTCCATATCTGTTCGTGAAGCTCTTGCCATTGGATTTCTTAAAACTTTCTCAATGAATGAAGCCTCATGTTGTCTATTTGTATGTGCCTTATCCATTTAAAGCTCAAGCTTTGTTGTTCAACAGCTCTCCCTTCAGAATGCAACGAGGCACTCGCCTGTCCTGGAATCTCATGTGTATGAAAGGTGGTATTCAACTCTCCTATATACTTTTGCCGTCTAAAAGTTAGATGACAAAGTTAGATTGAGGCTTTCTCTGCGATGAAAAGCATGAAGTGGCTTCCATGCAAGGAACTACTTAGTACCTGAGGATCCTTCAGCCTGGAAAACAGGACAGCTGGTTCAGACTGCAAGAGTTGATTGATGTGAGAGTAAATGTCTATAAAATTGTAGACTGTATGAGCACAGTTGGATGCTCACTATCTTCCAGGACATGACCTAGGGGACATCAAATGAAAACGCCAAGTGACTGGCTCAAAACAATCACAGGAAGGTGGTTCTTCTCAATGTGTGAGGTTAGTTGGGTAATTATTTGCTGCAGCAGTTGTGGTAAACAAAAGCATGGGCTCAAGAGGAGGATAAGCTTAGGGAAAAAGAAATTTTATGTGTGTATAAACCTACATCTTTCTAAGGTAATTTGTGTCTGCAAGCTGTTGAAGTCTGAAAGGGTATTTCAAAGAGTAACATGTTATAGATTCCTTATTCTTATACTGTGAGCATTTTCTTTTTGCTAGCATGGTAAGTACAGTGGGCTAGGTAGACCACTGGTCTGATGTTGTATGCATGTGCTTATATCCTTGACAGGATTGTTGCCTGTTTTACTTGCTACCAGTTGGATGGGTATTGTATTTATATAGCAATCTTTTCATGAAGACACTGAGATAGAGCTATCATACCGTCTTTCTCATCAGGTAAAGTAGATGGTGTGTGAACAAATACGCAATTGATTTTTAATATTTTTTTCTCTCCAGTCTAAGATATTTTACCTGTTTATCAATATCTTTTTAAGTATTCATGCTTTATATACATGCCTGTATGATATAGCAATAAACAGAAATATATTTCCAAGGACTTGATGAGGCCTGATGAAAGGAAGCTGATAAACTGAAAATTCAATCACAAGAGAGAGGGATTTTTTGAGGGTGGAACTAAACAATGAAATGACTAACATAGTGGATCATCAATTAAATTTTAAAATCAAGACTAGACATTTTTTAAAAGATGCAATGCTACTCAACTGGAAGTTAAATATTTGATGTAGGGTTTTTTTAATGCAGACTTATTTGTGTGACAGCAAAGAGTTTCTTTGATTTCTATCAGACCATTTTTAAGTTTTAAATTCAATGAAAAATGTACTAAGAGATAAAATTAGTTTCAGTCCTCAGGAAGGAAATGGAGGCACAAGAAGATCAAGTGATGCATCCAAATTTGTGTTTGGACAGAGACTAGCCTTCCTGACAGTCAACTTAGTGCTTTGTTGGCTAGGCTAGGTATACTTTTGTAAAGAGCTTTACAGTTCTATGTGTAGCTCTACAATGAAGACTTGACTAAAAAACTTAGCTTCTCAGAGAGTACAAGTGAGGATAATGCTCTCAATGCATTTACACCAGCCGAAGAGCTGGTTTACAAAATCTGTCAAGGACAGCATGGGGGAATAAAGAAGGCATGCTTTAAATCTTGTAATTGTTTCTTGTGTTAATTTGTAAGAAGGGGATGCAGACGAGTAATCTAGCACTGAGCTGAGCCAGCTTTATCTCAGATTTTGTTAGCTAATCTCCCATCTGTAAAACATGCTTTGTTTGGATTATCTACAGGGCGCACATTTCTCAGTGATTTTGTTTTCTTTGGGTAATGGGAATATATTCAAGGAAATTAATTTGCAAACAGATACAGTCGCTGCCAGATGAATGGATTCTCTCTTGGCACTTGAGGTGTAGTGCTGTTGGGATCTGGACTGCTGGCATGCGTGGGAGTATTCCGCTTACTTGCCAGAAATCTTCCTATAACGTTCTTGGGAAATGTATGGGACAACTTCGAAGAGTAGATAGGAAACTTCTGTCTGCCATCTCAGCTTAAGTAGTTTGAGCTAAAGTGGATGCGGGGGGGAAATCCCACAATAAAATATTTCTTTCAATGCAACTGCAGGCAGTAGCATTGCTGTGACTGCCAGCAATGATTTGTCCCCATCATACTTCTCCCATTTCAAGTCTTTCCATGATCCTGCTGTGGAAATGCACAGTAGAGCTGGTTATGACCCAATTGGTTTTATTTGGCAGCATTGGCTCCCGTATGCTTTTGTTTCATGTTTATACTCTAGGCAAACTGGAGACTGTGTATCCCTCACAGTCTGGGGCTGAACACAGTTGCCAGACATTTTTCTGCCTGAAGGAAAGACTAAAAAGCTACTTCAGGATCCCAGAGATTCACATAGCTGTGACTTGCCTACAACATAAAAATAAAAATCAGAAGTGAAATGAGAAAGAGGAAAAAGGGACAGTCCATTAAACTTGTAGCAAGTAGGGAAGTAATACAAAGAATCAGGTTAAAAGCATCTTAGGCAAATTAAGGATTGGATGCAATTATGAGTAGAAAAGTGACTCACTTAAAACACAACTTCCTGAAGAATCCTCTGTCTTGATTTTCACGCTCTAGCTGTTCTTTTTACTGACCTATCTTTTTGGTCGTTAAGGGAAAGAGAGGGGGAAGTCCATTCCTATTTTGAGATCTGTGGAAGTGGAGTTCCTGATGCAAAGCAAACATTGTGAAGACTTTGCCTTTTGTTAGAAGGATCTTCTTCTTGTCTAGGGCTCAGCTTTAAATGGAGATAGGACTGAGAGAAGATTGTTTCAGAGAAAGGGCCTGGTTATGCTTTTGAGGGCAGGATTCCCCTTGCCTAGCTGAGGTATTTAGTAAAAACTAGTTCTTCAAGCTTCCTCTGTGGTTTCTTTAGAGAGAAATGCATTTCCAAAAGGCGTTTCTTCCCACCTTAAAACAAGTGCCTCAGAAAGATTACTAATTTCCAGACAGTGCCTATATCTGTCCTCTGGCAAAAACAGAAGGCTGATAACTAGATTAAGCTAAACATCTAGTTACTACACAGCTAAGGTTAGGTGAGATGAATCCCATTGTTAGCAAGAAGCATAGAGCATAACTCAATTTATAGCTCCCTGGATTAACTTTATTTCCCCCCCCCTTTTGGGTAGACTGTGGCAAAAATCTTCTTATGAAGAGTGAAGACTTGTGTAACAGACACATGGACAGTACTTTAATTTTTATTTCAGTATCTTCTGTACAACAGAAGAACAAAGATCTTAGCGCTTATTTCTCAGCTGAGTCAGATGCTGAGGCAGTGGATGCCATGGAGAAGTCCTGGGCAGTCTTCCTGTTGAGATGCAGAGGCACCAGGAAGAACTGTCAAGTAAGACAGATTCCACTATGCTAGTGAGCAAAAGCCTGAGGTTGGGACACCAGCTGGAGACACTATGGAAATAAAAAAAAAAAACCCTTATTAAAACAGATTCCTCTTAGTCCAGAGATGAAAAATATTCTCTACTAGGAACTAGCAGATCTAGGATATAGCCTAAGTTAAACTTTTGGGGGTTGTGTGTGTGTGTATATGTATATATACACAAACATATATAAATATGCTTGCTTCTGTAGTTGTCTGAAGGTAAAGGACAAACATCAATCTTAATGTTTAAGGAAATATTATTTTACAAAAAAAATATTTTATTCTGTTTGGTTGGATAAAATGACCTTACTGTCTAGGCTGGGGTCAATTTTTCAACCTGTATAAATCAACATACTTTTGTGGAAGTCATTCTTGTGCCTTCTCCTTTCATTTTTCATAGTTCTTTAGTCTCGTACCAGTACTGAAAGAGATAGAATGACATCTCATGTCCTTGAGAGATTTAAGGCCTTACGTTTAGCTATATCTAAAGAAAAATATATTCCAGGAGACCCAATTACAATATCTTTATCCCTGCAATACAATTAAAGCATGACTCCATTTCTGCAGCGTAGAAGGGACCTAAATTCTGCCTTCAACCATGCTAAAGCCTCTTTATTCAAGGTTATAGCATGGTTTGGGAATATGATTGAGGCTTTTTACACAGTAGAAAGGATTGTCCTTTAGCTGTATTCAGGTCATGTTTGAAGCTGCCCACACAACAGAGTCTGTGACCTTCATGGGAGCACAGTGGTGGGGTAGAGATCCCCTTTGGCAAAAAGTGTTTTGTAATGTCATGGTTTAATTGCAAGGGTCACTTCGTTTGCCAATAAACTTGAAGGCTGATGAGAAGCCAGTGATGATGTGCTGTATGTGAGGTGACAATGAGCAGAGCTCCTTGAACTGACTCAGTTATAAAGGTCTTGTAGCATAATGTGGGTGATGAGACTCAGGGACAAGCAAAAAGTCTGTAAATGTGTACCTAATTAACTAGAAAAGTTTGCACAGTCTGAGCTCCTCTGCAGAGGAAAAGGATATGGCTTAGGAGAGAACTGAGGTCTTCTATCTAGTAAACAGCATATGTTTGCAACTGTAGTAGAGAGTTTGAGGGCAAAACAATACAGATTGTGTGATGCAAAAACCCTTCATGAGGTTATACCAGTGGGTTTTATTTGTTCAATAGCATTAAGATAACTTTAAAATGTCAGAAAATATTATTCTAACATTTTATGAAGTTTCATATTTCAAAAAGCTTTTTTCATTTTTCTTCAGTTCCATTTTAAAAATTGTTTTAAATTATATAATATGCAAGAGTGAGAGGCATGTACTGCCTCAGAATGAATTATTTCCTTTCATCTGAATGTTTGAGCAGTTCTATTTGCCAAAAAAAATAATAATTCTAATTGCAAAATTCCCAATCCCATGCTTAAGCAAATTATTTAAAATAAAGAAACATTATTTCAGTAAACCAAAAATGTATTTACTGCAATTAATTACAGTAGACAGTAGCCATAGCTCTCATTTGAAGCATCTTGACTGATGTATCAGATTGCATGCTTAATGCTATGGAAAGATTCATCAGTCTCTGTTTCTGAAGAAGCTAGGCCCTACAAAAAGGAGAGTTACCTTCCTATAAAATCAGTGTCACAGAAAATTGATTAGTTTATTGAAACTGTGGCCTCTCTAGCTTGCTAGCAGATTTCTTGGAAATTTTCAAGCACAAACACTCAAAGATTCAAGAAGATCAGAAAACACCTTCAGATTCCCTGGGCCTTTGCACCTTGGTGCTGGTACATATATTCATACACACTTTTATACCGCAGGTAGACACAGGGAGAATTGCATGGAGAAGAAAAGACTAATGCTCTGCAGTCCCTTCCATGCACAAATCATGTCCTGCTGTGGCTTTATTTTTAAGCATGGAAAAAACAAAACTAAATGTACAGTGCTACATCGCTAAGATCATCTTAATGGTATCTGACAACCTGCCAAAAGGCAAGGAAGAGGGACAGCACAACAGAATGCAAAACTGCACAATAACTAATGCTGATCTGCCAAAAAATATGTTCGTCCCTTATGGGAAAAAGTTTGGATTAACTCAAAAGTGATGCTGTTATGCTTTCCATGGGTTATCTCCAGAGAGTTGGTGGGATTTGCATGTGATGAGAAGTAGCCTCAGATTATCCTGCCATAGAAGGAAGAAAGGATATGAGGCTTGGCTGATGTGTTGGAAATTAATAAGGTCCCTGTAAAAATGAATCAGTCCTGCCTCTTCATTCTGTCCCCTAATATGAGAAGTACGTTTTACTGAACTCCACAGTACTGCAAATATGGGAGGCCAAACGGAGCTGAACAGTATTTAGCTGCATATGTCAATCACCAAATACCATGATCAGGAAAGCTTGGCCTATTAAAAAATGAGAGGGGAGTTTTAATAGAGCAATTTCATTAATTTTATTGTAAGCCAAATTGGTATGAAAGTAACCCAGAGTGTCAGGCTGATCCAAGGTCAGGCCAAAACCCCTCAGCCTGGTTCGTCTCACCCATGTGAAATGTACCTCCTGGCTATGGTAGTCACATCAGCCCAGTGCTGTGTCTCCTCCCTCATCTCTCTGCAAGCACTGCCAGCAGTCAAGAAAAGCCATGAGACTGCCCTGATGGGCAGAGAGATCTCTTTTTCACCAGCTCCCACTTCCCTGTGCTAAGACTTGAAGCAGATAAGAAGAGACTTGTGTAGCGGCAGAGCTTTCACTGTGGTGGGTTCATACACGCCTGCTCCTGTGAAAGAGAAGGCCGAGCAGGGCTGGCTCCTGTCAGAGCCAAACACAAAACATTCCTGCAGTATCCTTTTCCCTTGGGAAACATGAAGTGACTGTCACGAGCTAACTGCTAAACTAGATCTTTAAAAAAAATAACCAAACAAAAAAAAATCCCAACCCCCAACATAAACCTACCACCCCCCCCAAAAAAAAAAACCAAAACCCACCCAACAAAAGAAAAACCCCAGTAAAGCCAGTTATTTCTTCTCTAGGATGAGATGAGAGGGGGAAGGGATTAAGGTTTGGTGGTTGAGGGTGGTTTGTGTTGGGTTTTTTAAGTACAGGGAACAGCAAGGAACGGAGCTATTTACAATCCTAAATTGTGTGTATAGTAGTAACTAGTAAAAGACAAGAGACTATAAAGGGTGATGGGCTGGGGAAGGTGATGGGGGAAGAGAGCCTGGGGTGCTGTGAGCCGAGAGAGATGTTTTGGGACCCCCGATGGAAATATTGGAATAGGAAAAGGAAAGAGATGGAAAGATAATGAGAGTTTGGAAAGCAGGAAGGTAGTTAAACCTACTCAGGGCAGCAAGTAGAACGGAAAGTGAGAAGAGGAAATGAGATTGAAAAGCTCTCACTGGTGCATGGCGGGGAGAACGCATAAGAAACTGAAAGGGGAAAAGTGAGGAAAACAAGATCATTACATGTTTTTCTGATGCCGCTGAATGGCAAATATAAATCATTCTAAATTATTCTGCTTATACACGTGTGTTAAAATAAGGCATTCCTCATCTTTGAAAGAGTTCCTTTGTGGTCAGGGTCCCCTTTTAGGGCTATAGATTGTGATAAGGAAAACTGTACAAAACAGATACTTCATGGCTGACTCTATCCTTTCTCCTCATACTGTTGTTGGACATCTTTCATTTCTGACGTTAATTTTGGCAGAGTTGCATGACCATTTGAGCTTCTGGAATTTTGTGTGTGTGTGCCAGTACAAACCATTTCCATGTAATATAGGGATAACTGGCTCTGACAGCCTCCAGGGAGAGTTTCTTCTCTCTCCCTATCCTCAGTATGCAAATCAGATGACTGCTAGATGTCCACAGATGGTGTGCACTTGAGGTAGATTGCTTGTGGACTAGTTCCTGCTTGGAAGTATCACCAACTTTGAGCCCCTTTGCAGAACAGAAGGAGTTTGCAGAAAAAAAAATAGTATCCACATTCAGGTCAGCTTGCTTTTTGGTTCTACCAAGAAAAAGAACCCAGACAGACAAGAAAATTGTACCGACAAAACCAATTCTGGTTTGCTCAATCTGTATTTATTGGATTCTGAAAATAGATGGAGCATTCAAACTTTACCAAGAGCTCTCCCACACACTAGCAACAGACAAAGTTCATTCACATTAGATTTTTCTTTCATCTTCTTCCCTTTGGGCAGTATAACGTAAAAGCTATGTAAATAGAAATAAAGTTTTTAAAAGCTTCAGAGAATCCCCAGCAATATTTTAGCAGCCTTCATATGCTTCTCAAACCTGAAAAATTCTTTCTAAGTACTAAATGGATGTTTCTGAGTGCTACAACCAACTTGCAATAAACAAACAATATGTCCTGGTAAAAGCTGTGACAAAGATTCAGAATCTTCATAGGAAGTCAGTGATATTTTGGGGTTTATAATCAGCTCTGCTCTTCAGAGTTCAAATGTGAAATGTATACTATCATTACATCAGAAATCTAGCTCAGATATCTGTGCTCCAGTAACCTTTGAATCATTAGCTGTCTTCTCCATTGTCCAGAGGATATCCCAACCTTGTTTCCCTTACCTTACTTTAGTCTTATTCTTTTTTCTTCTTCTTTTTTATTTTAATCTTATGTATTTTATATGCTTCATTTAGAACTTTTGGCAACATAGTTTAATTGTAAGTTGTCACATCTTCTTAACAGAAGAGATCTGAACTGGTATGCCAAACACTCCTTATGCAGTCACACCCCAATGCAAATTCTTTCACCATTATGCTAAAGGAATGTTAGTGTTGCAAAGTCACTCACTTAGAACTGAAGAGGTACCAAAAATTACATTCTCTTCAACTTTATTTAATCTTGTGAATTACCTGGTATGTGTAGTGATAACCTTTCACAACCTTATCACCAAGTGGAGTGTCATAGGGTTCTCACTCTTGGTGTATGTAGGCTGCAGTGTGCCCTGGAAATGAGCTGGAACTCTGTAGTGGAATTGCCTTTTTTTCTCCTAGCATCCTTGCTCATTTGTTGTAGGAAATCAGAGGTATGAGCTGAAAGAAATAGAGAAACAAAGAAAGATGAGAGAGTCTTGTGATTAAGGAATCTGAAGGGCACCTAGAGATTTTAACGTAGTCCCACTTCTACTCAGAGTCCCAGCATAATACTTGGCAAGTCACAAGAAATATTTGTCTTTCTTGATATGCTTCTCAGTTTTTTGGCTGATATTGTTTTAAATTTTGGTCCTGGATAAGAGCTACTATCTGTCTAAGTAGGAGTTAGCCTGCACAGCACTGTATGCTTATTATTTGATCTCATTGAAGCTCCTTCTCCCACTTATGACATGCTACTCTGTACTCACAGAACTGTTGAGATTATTTATGAAATGCTAAAAAAACCCAACCCAAAGCCAAAATCCTATAGCAAAGCTGACATAGAGAAAAAAACATAAAGAATTCATTGTTCAATTAAAATTTGGGTCTGGTTAAATACGAGTTGCTCATTCATGATTTTTAAAGCAAAAGTGCAACATCTGCAGAATCAGTGTTCTCTGTGAGAAAATATCCATTACTGCAACATTTTTTTATTGTTTCTCAGGGAAAATCTAAACAATATATCCCTTCATCTTTAAACTGCATAATGTGGAATGCTGTCTTAATGGAGGTGTAATTTGGGGCTGCATATGGTCCTATGTTAATAAATTAAGCAGCTTCCAGGAACGTTCCCAGACACTAAAACGCTACTGTCTGTATCATAAAATTGTAAGAAAACTTTGTAGCATCAAATTAGCCTGAGCCACTCACTGGCCCAGTGAGTTTAAAAGTACAAAACGTCACCACCAGAACCAGCATCCCAGGCCAGACTACCAACTCAAGAATACTGTCTGTTTTTCCCCTCTGTCGAAGCATGCTGTTGTATTATAAGATCTGATGGATTCATGAAGTACACCATGGAAAATGCCACTTATCTGGGGGGAGGGCACGGAACTTGAATATGACCCCCATGAGATAGCCAACCACCACAAGGTAACACATTTTAATGTAGGTAATTTTTTTTTTTTTCTGAGGGGTGAAGAAAAAGGGAGTCCAGCCCAATCTGTGTAAATAGGTCACACTGAAACATTTTGCTGCAGGGATGCTGAAAGGATTCATGAGCTGAAAATATCTGAAATTTCCAATTTATGATGCAAGACAGAAAATAATTTTTAGATATTAGCCTTTCCTCTTTGCAGTTATTAGAAGACAACTTTTGTGCACAGAGCAGTGCACAAAGGCAGCTTTATCTAGTGTGGTTTGGACTCTGCAAAGACCTTGCAATCTATTTTTGTTTCATCTTACAGTTGTGCCCAGCTAAGGGACATGCAGCTACCTGTCTGCACACACCAAAGGGCAGCCATGTTCAAGGACATGGAAATGTTGTTCTGCATGCATCCACTGGATTAGCACGTGTAAAACTGATTTTACCCACTGAGGGGAAAAAGTTGGGCTTGAAAATCTAGCAAGAGAGCTGCCCATGAAGCCACAGCTGAGAGGCAGCTTTCAGTGACATTTCTCTCAGGAGCAAAGCAGCAGCCCAGCCTACCCGCTCCTGCAAAGTCATGCCCCAGGCTGGCAAGGCGAGAGCCCAGGCAGTGTCCCTGGCTCTCACACAAAGCAATAGTCAGTACTCCCACCAGCTGTGATATCCATGACAAGGAATACAAGGAATAAGCCTTCATCTTCTTTCTTCCCTTGAAGACCAAAGGACTTAATCTGATACACAAAGCGGGGGCGGGGGGAAACCCTGTGTGCCTCTTGGCAAGGTCTGTTCAGTAACTGTAGTCTTTTGTTTGGAAATCTTGCCTTATCTTCACCATTTCTGTGTGCTCAATTATTCTCACCATTTGATGTGGGATGAGTCACTCTCATCCTGGCTTTATCTTCTTCCTTGTGACCTCATGTTCTCTCTTAGTTCCTCTCCAAGAGGAAACCTTCTCTTGAAGCAGTTCTTTGAGTTAACTTCCCTTGTTGGCCACCCTTTTTCCATCCTTGCTCCCTCAGCAGTGCTCCCAGCTGCTGTCCTTTCAAGATTGTCTTACCTTCACAGCCTCACTTGGGCAGAACTTTTTCATGGCTTCCTCCCACTCCCCAAGCTCACAATTCCCTTCACCAGTGCTTTGTGCTGGTCCTCACTGTTCTCATTGCTGGTGGCTATGTTTGGCAGTTGTCCTTCCTCCTGACTTCCTCAGCACTGACACCTCAGACTTCCCATTATGTGTGTAGTTCCCCATGGTCCTCTCCTCCATTGACAAGTTGATGTTTCTCAGCAGACCTTTCACTGCAAATTGATGCAGTTTTGGAATGGGTTTGTGCAAGGTCACCTGCCCTTCCTGATACCTAATGCCACAATGGCAAGATGATGCTGGGCTGCAGCTAGGCACAATCAGCTGCTGTTATAGCACTGGGGGTCATCCGCCATGGCAAAATATGTTGGAGAGAGGAGTTGTTCTTCACCTGACAGACACCAGCAGTCTCCTCCCTGGTTTTGTTATCTCATGGGGTGCAAGTTACAGATTGGGCTTATTGAGTGTGGCAACTATTACATGCCCTTTTCTGTCCTCATCTTTCAGATGCTATGGACAGAAATAAAATAGATTATACTGAGGAATGACTCAGTCTTTGTTTACTCTATGCTGTCTAGCCAAGACCTAGAAGTTTGCAAGTGCTGTAAAGCATGATAATCTTTCCTTCTTTCTTTTGCTTTCCCCACCCAGCTGCGGGACAGACTGTGGGCACTGAGACATTTTCAGGAGGCATTCCTGAGTCAAATTTACTGTCGTTCATGTCTTCTATAGGAGATATACCATGGACATATATAGAAATGAGAACCATTGCCAAAAGAATTTCCTTCTTGAAAAAAAAGAAGATAGACCTTCCCTCCTGATCTTCCCTCCTGTGTGAAAGGAACTGATTTTTTCAATTGCTGTTTCTAAGCACATTACATTTTGAATATTTTTGAAAAATATCTATTACTTGAAATTAGAGCTTACCCTGCCATTCTGACCAAAAAACCTGTAAATGTCGCACACTTGTCTGAAACCTGCACAGCACTCTGACATCTTGTGCTCGTTCCTCTGGTTAGGTTGGAACCTCACACATTGCAGTGCAGCACGAGGGTCTGGGCCTTGCTGCCCACCCTAGTGCACCCATTTTAAGGGACCAGCCCTACTTCATCCGATCCTCACCCAGCTGAGGCTGGCACATGTGGCCACACAGCAGGAGTGATATCTCCATTGAGGAAGGGTGCCACTGAGGGAGACTTTATGCTTGAAGATTCATTCACTGAAGTCGAAGTCTCCAGGTGCATTCAGCTGCTGTCCTGTCGAGTAACTGGACTTGCCAGACACATCCCTGACAAACAGTATTGTCTTAGAAGTAGAGTATGAAGAACTTCAGAGGTCTGAAGTTAATTATCTCCACACTTGAGGTGCCACTGTCTCAGGTGTGAACTACCAAAATAAATTTCTCCATTAGCATTTAAAAAGAGACTCTGCTCAGCAGTGTCCCACTGTGACCATCAGCCAAGTGACACAAGCTGAAATCACAGTTGCTAGGTCTCTATTAGTATTTCCCTATAGAGCATTATTGTCCATTAAAATCATCCCTTTTGTCCCAAAAGAGATAAAAGATATCATGCCCTGTGGAGTTCCACAGTTGTTAACTGACATAAGGAATTCTGTATCTTTGCCAAAATCAGCCTGAAGCTTTCTCAAAGCACTAAGCCACAGCAGAAAGTTGCCTGGTCTACGTGATGCAGGTCATAGAACCATAGCATGGTTAGGGTTGGAAGGGACCTTAAAAATCATCAAGTTCTAACCTTCCTGCCATGGAATCTGAGTGCTTGGGTTTGGGACAAAGGACAGTCCTGCACAGTAGAACAGCTGATACAGTTTCTAGTATTTATTTATGATAAAGGAGTTTTATGAAGGTGTGTAAGATTGTAGGTATCAGCAACTTATGCTGGTTTATGAATCTTATACTATTAATAGCTGTGCTGCTTTCTTCTAGTCTATATTCCAGGACTTTCATGTGTAAGGCTTTGGATAGAAAAGATACCTTCTTATTAGCCTAACTGGTATGCTTAGACAGGTTTTCAGGTATCAAAGCCTTTTCTGTGATACTCTTTTCATCTTCATATAATGAATTACATGAGAAGAAAGCCGATGTGTTAAAAAGTCACTAGCCACCACCTAAACTGAGGTGGCTCGGCCATGCACTCAAATCAAGAAGTTCCGCTAGGAAGTTCAGTTTACTTGCAGCCCCTCATTTCAGCTCAACTGTGAGCAGGGACTTTGAGATGATCTTTCATCATGGGATCGCCTGCTGTTTTTCCTGCAGAACCCTGCTCATCCAAATCAGACAAGGAAAATCCCCCCTGGGCCAGCAGCTGGTGATCTTATTTCTGGCATACTAAAGCTGTTTTCAGCGTTGCACTTTTCTACTTCACATTATTCTAACGTAGTACACTTACACATTAGAGAGATTCCCCATCTCTTCATAACACAGCACTGTGACTCCAGGTTTGAGAAACAGCAAGCCCCCCTAATCCCTGAAAGGTCTTTAAAAGGTAACCTTAAATCTAATTTACTCTTTCCATCCAAGATCTTGGAAAACGGCACCTTGGCTGCAGTCACTCCTCAGCAGGAATGCCAGTTTCAAACCATTTCAGAGTGGGCTTTGGAAACCCTTCCCAGCTCCAAAACTGCTTTGCCAGCTGTTTCCTCCCTGCTGGAAAGCAACAACCATCTCTCTCACCTGTAATTCTCTTGGATTTCTCTGCTGCTCTTGACACAGGGGCTGTGAAACTTGGCTCAGATCATTTGGTAACTCATGCAGGTCTGATATGGTGCTGCTTGTGAAGGGTTTTGAATGCCAGCCCTCTCAATCATGTTTTTGTCCAAGTGTTTGTGCATTTGGGCATGTTGTCACTAGTTATTTAAATTCTTTGGGCTGAACATCTCTTCTGGGGCCCCATGATGTTCGATATCTTTAAATGTGCTGCTTTGGGGTGTTGTTTTCAATTGCTGCACTTTTCAAACAGTGCTGTGTAGCTGCAGGTCAGTTATTCTACCTCTTATCAACCACGCAGCCCCAGTGATGGACTGTGACCTGGGATCTCTCTGAGTGGATACCTCACAGAGGTTACATGTGAATTACAGCTGGGCATCAGCAAAAACCAAGTTGCCATTCTGAGTCCCCTTAAATACTCACTGTGATCATACATTATTGCTCACTCCATCCTTTCAAAGGACGTGACTGTGTTTTTAATCATTTATCAATTAAGCCTCAAAATATCTCATTGAGGAACTGCAAATTAGGCAATAAGGGGATCAATTTGCCTAACACTGATATGCACCTACTTCAGAAATTAAATAACACATCACAGCTACCAAAGAATGCACGTTTAAATCCCTGAGTGATGGACTATAACCACAAATGAGGAAATTAACTCCTGCGCTGCAGCGCTGTCTGCTTCTTTTAGCAACAGCTTCAGCCAAGAGATTTTGTAAGTGAAGCCTCTGGGGGAGAAAGGACTCACGGAATACAGGAGGTTCCATGTATGGGAATGCGAGATGTGTGGGACACAAAGCCTCAGATTGTGTAGACGTGTGAGACACATGGGAGAAATAGCTTTACCTCTGCCAGTCTTATCTCTGGCAAATGATTAGACTGCAGATCTACCCATCAGTTGGTTACCCAAAGTCTCTTCTCTGAAAATTGCCTTCCTGTTTCAATATTAAGACTGCAATGATGGAAAAATTGTGCTATCTTAGGTTGCATTTTTTCTCTAAAGCCAGCCATAAGCTAAATTTCAATGTAGAACTTACAAATAGAAGTATATGCAACATACTGGGAGGTGTATGTATATAGGCGGTATATAAACATAATATACAGATATACATATGTATGTACATACTATTTTATGCTGATACATATGAATTATTTGGTATATATTTTGCTCCCCAAGGGAGCATTTGCATACTGTAAAGTGGGTAGCCTTTAGGTACTGTAGAATAAACTAGAATACTCAAGTGTTTGAATTTGGCATTCTTATTCCATTTTTTTTTTTTTTTTGTGGTTGCCAGAAATCTAAGGGGCAGTGTGGCAAGGAGGGAACAAATGGATTTGTTTATGGAGCAAGAAGCAAAATCTTGCTGCTTTCAAACTGTTGGGGGCGGGAGGGGATTGGAAAGACTACTCAATTCAGAAAGTGTCAAAATGTAAAAGTATGGCAGAGAGAGCTAGTAGAATCTTTTCTTTTGCTGAAATAACAAGGTATTCTAGGGTTCCAGTTTCCCTCCATTTGCATAAAAAAATAGCAGCGCTTTCACGCCATCTACAAAAGCTGTGAGCTTCAAGAGAAGCTAGACATGGTCTTCTCAGGACTTTCAAGCTCAGATAGCATGACCATACATTTCATATATTGCACAGAAGGGCCATCCTGCATTTGTAAACCCAAGAAACCCAGGGGTCCCAGCAACTCTTTAGAAGAGCTGGCAAAAAGGTATATTTCTGACAGAAATCCTTTCTGCAGCTCATTAATTGTAGTTCTGAGAGATATTTCTATTTCAAATAATTGACAACTTCTGATGCAAGCATGTCTCATTGGAAAATTCCCAACTAGTTTCCCATTTTCTTCTTGACAGTTCTGATAATATGAGTTTCCTCTCTTAGAGCCCTTATTGGAATATTATTTTTTTTTATGTTAGCAGAAAATTGTGATAGAGGGAAACTTTTCCTATTCTCACTTTAGATTCCTGGATGAATGTCTACAAGGTATTATTTCTATCGTTTAGAAATACAGGTTAATGTCTTCTTTTAAAAAGGGTATTTAGAGATTAGATTTCACGTTCTGTGACCTTGGAGTCTGATTACAACAATTCTTCCTTGATCCTCCACTAATTGATCAGCAGGTTCTTGTTTACACAACAGCTACCAAAGATTTTCGGCTAGTTCTTGGCCAGAGTGCTGCTTTATAGCTGCATCTTGGTGACACTGCTGCTTCAGAAGTCATTTCAATTGTGTGTGTGGTTAGCCACCTTCTGAAGCATCTTCCCAACTTGACTGCATTTATCCTAACACCCTGAACATCAGGAAAAGAACCTCTATTATTCCTATTTCTTAGGCAGGAGAAGAAAAATACCTTTCCTAGGTGATCCATCACTCTCTGATGTTGATAACAATCAGGCTATTGACTGCTGAGCAGTGAAGAGCTCATGCTTGTCACTATCAAGGCTCCTTTGTTTTGTATTACTGAAGTGTTCAGTGGAGCAGAGACTGGCTCCTCTGCCCAGATTGTACGGTGTGCACGCGGGGTGTGGAGAGCCAGTGTGTTGGGTTTCTGTTCGGTGGGAAGTGGGGTAGCTCTCCCCTGAGAAGTTCAGACACAAGCGCCTGGAGCAGAGGATTAGAGTGCAACCCAATGACTTGGACATTCACCTTGGAGGTCAGCGACTTCATATCAAGCCTTTGGCTGAACCGGAAAGAACAATTATTTGTTCTGGCTCCTAAGTGTATTCATTAGCCACCAAGTTACTGGATGGTTTAAAAAAACTAAATTACATCCTTCATTGACAAGAAGTTCTATATTTGGTCTGAAAAATCAGTCTTTTCAGCACTTGAAGAAAATCGATAATTTTTAAAAAAAATTTTTAAAACAATAAAAAAGATTATGTTGTAAAAGAATGCATTTACAGGTGGGGGTTTTTTTTCTTTTAATCGGAAATTTCCCAGCTCGTTTTGCTCCATTAAGAACATGCACATCCAAGAGGAGTAAAGAGGAAGGTCTTGAACCATCCTCTGCCAAAAACAATGACAACACCAGCCATGGCATTGTACTCCAGTTCTCAGGTTCTGTTATATTATCTTCTGGGGTAGGTGATGTTTCATTTTTTTGGCTGTGGCTTAAGTTTTTTATACCAAACACCAGTCTCAAGTGGACAGGTCTATTGCTTTTTGGCCACTGTGTGGTCCGTGGTGGAAAAACTGATGCAGGAAATACTCCCAGAGATTTTGAAACAAATTGATCTGAAAGACCCCCTGTTCTCTCGCAGGTTTTAGGTCCAATATAGTGCGTTATAGAAAAACACAGGAGAAGAAATGGGTTGCTTTGGTCCTGCATGAAAAATCTACCCCAAATGGATACATATAATAAGGCTGCTAAAAGTTTATTCACCGTTAGGTCTTTGTATTTCAACTTAAGATTTTTTTTTTTCTTATTGACTAATGCCAAATCCTGGAGATAAGATTTCCCCTCTCCTTTCATTTTTCACCTTGAATAGCTGATAATCTGGTGCTTTACAGGAACCTGCCTGGGTCCCTAACCTTGGGCAGCTTTTGTGCTCTGCTGGCAATTCCTCTGAGTGTTACACCTGCTATGTGTGAGGGCTGTGATTTTACAGCATGACCTGCAGACAGGAACCGAGGCAACTGGAACCTATTAGACCATGAACTTCATTTTCTGAGGACCTGCAGCTCCCCTTGAATTTGTGCATGTTAGCAATTTCTGAAAATGAGCCCCCCACACACACACTATTTTACAAGAAATTTTGACAAAAACCTCTGGGGCTGAAGGATTGTTGCAGGAAGGCTGATAGTTAATAAACCTTGTCAACCCTGCCTCATTCATCTAATCACATCTTATGGTGTGTTTTGGTTTAGGTTTTAATCTCATCTATTCTCTCTCACTCTGCCTGTATTTTTAGCTTTATGACTGAAAGCCCTTGATGGGAAATGCATATACATGCATCATTTGCAGAAAGGTGAAATGTGCTCCTACCACTATTTTTTTAATTTACAGTATGTACTGCTTACTTTTTCTTTTTTCCAGGAAAGCTTTACTGTAAAGCATTGCCCTGCCTTCACATGTGGAAAAAAACAAAGCTTATTTGTTATAGTTACATGGATGTTTCCAAAAGCAGATTGTTCTTTTAATAAAGAACAGAATAAAGCAGCCAATTTTGTCTAACTGCTGCTCAGGGTGCAGCCAGCATGAGTCCTGACAAGTTGTGGGATTGCATTCTGTGGTTTGGAAAGTCCAGTGGCAGAAATCAATGCAGCTGCAATCCATCCAGTGATGTTAATTATCATTAGATGTAAATCAGGAGTCCATGTTCTCAGTTCCCTTCTTTAAACTCTGGGAAATCTTCCTTTTATTAATCAGCTTTATGATATAAGAAAGCTAGCTGCGTGTCTTTATACGACACTCCCATTGGGATAAGGATTTCACCTGGGTTTTATTAATAAAGCAGCGTAAGCACAATGCCTGCAAATCACAGAGCCGTGCTTACAAGCTGCATTGCACGTGCTGCAGTGATAGACTCTGTATTTTTAAAATACCATAAAGAACTGTCTGTGAGCAACTGACTTAACGCAAAGCAGTGAGATCAGCAAAAGTTAGGTGATTTCTTGATTGTGTGTCGCCTTTCTGAGTGCCTCAGCTCACCACCAGTGCCTGAGCTCCAGGACAGCTCAGCGGGGTGCTCTGCAATGGCTGTGAGAAAGGTGTGCCTCTGGAGCTTCAGTGGCAAGCAGATGCCACTTTCCCCTTTGGCCAGCCCGTGGCAAGCCAGCCAAAACAGCAGCTACTGCAAAAGTCCACATTGCCGATGTTCTCTTTGAACAGCTACAATCAAACCCATGACTTTAGGCAGAGCAGCAAATGAGTGTAGCAGTTTAATATAGATGCTGCAAAGCTGTACCCTGCCAGGCTCATTGGTCCTGCCTGAGCGCCCCGAGTCTGGTGAGAGCTCACAGCCACCGTGCTGTGTGACAGAACGGGCTGCGCTTGCTGCCTTTACTCGAGAGCCACCACGCAGCTGGAATAAAAAGGGTCACGCTGAAGTGACAGGGTCAGGCTAAACGCACATGTAAATTACCCTCTCCCTGAAAAACAGGCTTAAGCCAGTAGGAAGTTTCCCTAGATGTGTCTTCTTTGGTGCCACTAAAAATAAAGCTATTAATCCGTCTCTGAAAAAAAACAGCTGTTGATCTTCTACTTAGCTGAATAACTAGTTCGTGCAGATGTCGGGATGTAAAAGAGAAAACTCTGAAGGGCAAAGGCAGCACAGCTTGGGTGGAAAATACAGGGAGAAGCAAGGGCAATTGTGGAAAAGTTGCAGAGCGGTTTGCTAGAGCATGAAGCAAAATAATGGTCTATCTTTTCATATTCACCATTGAGCATACAGAGAGACATTAAAAGATCCGATGGCTGCAATCTGCTCTAACCTTTTATCTGTGAGGAGTGATCTAATAACTCACTCTTGGCTGTACCAGTTATGAGTTATCACTTTGCTCACTCGTGAAGATGAATTTAAACGTCTTTACAGCTCTCAGCCATCATGCATTCTGTAATTCTTTCTATGTGTGAATGAATAAGCTACATTATTAAATTAATAATAAAGTTTGGCGTCGCTTAAGTTACAGCAGGAGATGAATTTTTCTTTTTCTCTCTTTTTATTAGTAAATGAGAATTTGTAGCTGCACGAGTGTTAATCATGAATTAGTAAGTCCCTACCCACATTCTGTCTGTATGCTGACAGAAATGAGCTGATAGGAAATTGGAGATTATAACTTTTTTTTGAGAACAGTAAAAGCCTATATTTCATACAGGAAAGGAAACAGAGTCTTGATTGCTCTTCTGCAGCAAGTAGACAGCAGAAGCTTTTTCCCTGTAAAATATAGTACTGTTAAACTGTTAAATACAGGGTTTAGTATGGTACCAGTAAACTCCACAGAAGTGGTCATTACAGCATTTAATGGCTGATTTGATGTAACATTGGCACATTAGCATACCCAGAGTTTGTTTGGGATCATTAAATAAGTGTGTTATTAGCTGTCGATAATAGCCAGTCTTACCAAGCATTATTTGATAATATATACCTTGCGTCTATCTCATATGCAGCTAAGCACGAAGGCAAGACTCGGTGGGAAACAGATCGCCTGATTCCATCAATTTTTCACACTTCATAAATCACTTTTTAACAGCGTAGTGATTCTGGTGCGTATCGTAATTAGGAAAGACAATCAGTCTTTCTGTATTTAAAACATGTCTCTGTTCCCAGAGTTTGAAGCAAAGGATTATACTCCAAATATGTTGTTGGTGAACAAGCAGTCCTTTCCCCCACACTGGCACCCTCCCCCAGCTGCCCTAACCTCTGAATACGCTGCTGAAGAAGCAGAAATGTAACTGCTTTGACTTTTAGTGGGAAAGCCCTCTCCTTTCAGAGAAGACTCACTTTTCCACATCCAGCATATTCTTGTTGCACAGAAATTAATTCATCTGTGCGCTGGGTCGAAGGAGTAATACAGGGTAACAGGTTTGGGCACCTCTGCATGGGGAGGGCAAGGGAGGCTGGCGCAGAAAGCTGGGGCAGTGAGAGGCCGGCTGCAGCGGAGGGAAGCCCCCCCAGTGCTCAGGTGGCTGCTGCGGCTGCTCTTTGCAGGTGGAGTCTGACCAGCTCTTCTCCCCAGCTTTGTTCCCCAGCTGCTTGTGGTGGGCCAGAGAAAGCCTCTCTGACCATAAGCGAAGACTCTTCTGTGCACCCCTGGGGAAGCAGAGGAGAAGGGCGGGAGCGGGGAGGGGGGTGTGGGGGTGCTCCTTTCGAGGGACCTTGTTCTATCCCTGTGTTTTTGAGGACGCTCCTCCTCTGCAAACTGCTTTTACTGGCTGAAGCCTGGCGCTGGCTCATCTCCGCAGCTTTTCCCCAAGGCCACGTTACTGCATAGCTCTCCCACGGGGTTTACTTGCATAGCTTGTTCCAGTTTCAGAGAGATGACTGATTCGGCTGAAGGTACTGGTGCATAAAATTGGAGTGCTAGGAGGACCAGTAGCATCTCTAGGATGAGAATGGACTTTTAAAGTGCAATCAGAATGATTCCTTCACTTAAATAGGCAACTTTCTCCAATGCCTCTGCTCAACTTTTGCGCAAATATCAGGTCATGGAGCTTGAAACAGTCTAGCAACACAGAGAATAAGAGTTTCAGCTACTGGAGCCTTAATATTGCAACAGGTATAAGAACTAAACAATAATGTCCACAGAGTTTATGCATTTACAACCTAAAGTCACAAAGAATAATGTGTCTTAGATGCATTTGCTTTTAAACTGTCCCCATTCAATGGAGCAGCGAAACTTTCTCTGATGTCAGTGTCAAGTTCTATGTTTAATACCTCTGCAGCAGCCAGTGGGACTTAAGGATTGTTAAAAATGGCATGTAAGAGTTTTAGTGTGGCTTCAGAAGAGACAGCTCCTGGCACTTCCAGGGTGAACTATTTCTGCTAAAACCAGGTTGTCTCTCCTGCACTGAGCCAGCTCAGGGTTTTTCAGCGAGGTAGGAAAGATCAGGTGTGCTGCTGCGAGGTGCAGAGGGAGCTGGGGAGGGGGTTTGGGTTCCACAAGAGTGAGAGTCAAGGAACAGCTTTGGTTTGGAGAGCTGGTGCAGGAGGGAGAGCTCTTGCTCCCACCATGGGTGAAGGGAGAAAAGGTTTTTTGTGAAGAGCTGCCCCACACCCACCAGTACCCTTGACTGTCACAAGAGGCCAAGCCTATTTCCCAATGCAGGGATGACCACTCTCACTAAGGGCATTTTACTCTTCCGGACAATTACCTGCTCAGCCCATTCCATAAGCCCCGTATCATGTCCACATGGTTTCTGCCAAGACTGCTTTCTTTCCTTTACAGTCATCTCCCCACAGCCAAATGTACCTAGAGTTTTAGGTATTTTTTAAGCCCATCAAAGCCTTAGTGCTCATGAAGTAGCTTCCACAAACATGTTTTTGTTGGTTTTTCTAATTCATTTATTTGTGAAATGTGTATTTTCTTCTTTCTTTCTTTAAGTGAAAAGTAAAGGCTGCATCGACTACATTTTAACCAGTTCAAACTAGGTTTTGAGACTCCCCAACACTGAGGCTTTTTTCACTGGCTAAATTTTAATTTTCTTTTTCAATTAAAAAGACAATGTGTGAAAGTACAGTGTACCAATACTTAAAGGGGTCCTACAGGAAAGTGGGAGAGGGACTGTTCATCAGGGAATGTAGTGACAGGACAAGGAGCAATGGCTTCAAGCTGAAAGAGGGTAGGTTTAGGTTAGGTGTTAGGAACAAATTCTTTACTATGAGGGTGGTGAGGCCCTGGCACAGGCTGCCCAGAGAGGTTGTGGCTACCCCTTCCCTGGCAGTGTCCAAGGCCAGGTTGAATGGGGCTTTGGGCAACCTGATTTAGTGGAGGGTGTCCCTGCCTGTGGCAGTGAGTCAGATGATTTTTGAGGCCACTCCCAACCCAAACCATTCTAGGATTCTATAATTTTTACAATTATGCAAAATAACTCCCAGTCAATTCTAACTGTAATATTGATTCAAATGGGAGCAGAGATTAAATCTAAGTATATGTTAAAATAACCTTAAATGCAATTTAGGACTTTCTAGAATGGCTGTATCAGCGAAGCTGGTATGCAGAGTGTAATGAGATGATGCTCATAGACCAGAAGTTTGCCTGAGTGCAATGAGAGACATCCTGCACATGGGGCATGAAAGAGAACAAGGCTGAGTTTTATGGGGTGCCTTTCTCATTTGCTAATATTAAGCAGTTTTTGCATGCCTGGTTGTGTACTCCACACTGGCTGCCCAAGTCTCCAGCGAAATAGGACTGTAGTTTTGGTTGTGGGTCGTGCTGTTGCACTGATCCTCAGGCCATATAATTTCAATCTATGGCTGCTATCTGGTACCATCAGACACAGTAAAATAACATCAGGCTATGTTAATATCAAAACTGGCTTTGCCAGAGTGCCAGAATGACATCAATAATTGGTGACCAATTACCATCTGATCAACTGCTCTGAGGTCATTCTCAAGGATTCTTGTGGCAAGGTTGGCAAAGTCACATCCCATCAATTCATGGCAGAAAGGGGTTTATGAGATGATCAGGACGTGTGGAAAATCTGAAATTATTACAGTTTTCAATTTGAAATGCAAAGAAGGAACATTGACCCCTGCATGCAGCCTGTCAATTTAGGGAAAGCTTTTGGTACCATTGCTTCAGACACACAGACCACCGCTGTATGTCACCCTGCATGGCCAGGCTGGCAGCTGCATAGTTAATGGACTAAATGCTTAGCTGTGCAATCCTCTTTGACCAGTCACTGTATTTTATCTTTAGTGCACTGTGCTGTGTTAGCAACAGTGTTTCTATTAAGTTAATTTGGGTTTGAGTGGTTTTCACTCATACTCGTGCAGCCTGGCTAATATCTCCATGAGCTGGTCTCTGATTAATCTTGTCAAATATATCCTACCATCAATGCATACCAAGTTCCCATAAAGTACTGACATATATTTGTCAGCAGATTCAAGTATTTTCTGTGCACATAGGCAAAATTTGGATCTCCTTGAAGTCATATTCACATTTCATAATAGGAATGTAAAAAACCCCATAAAGATGAAAACTGCAATTGCATATCTCTTATTAGAAAGAAAAAATAGCTGAAATATATGATGACCTTCAGTATCTAGACTGCAGATTTAAGTAAATTTCCTAGCAGATGAAAGAAATCATCTCTACTAATAACCAGAATACACTTCTCTAAAATGTAAACACGGTTGCTGGTCTGGGAGGGCAGAGTATAAAACAAAGGAGGGAAAGTAATTACGAGCAGTTACCCTTGTTTATCAAAAATGCCATTCACTGAACTAGAATACAGTAGAAACTCTTGCACAACTTGTGGTCGACTTCGTTGTTTTCTGAATGAGGTTTATGCCCAGCATTGGTGCAGGTGGGTGTTCCCTGACAGAAAGAGCAGTGCTGGCTGCAGATCACCAATTCCATCCCATTCACCTCCACTCAAAGCCAGATGATGCCAGCATTAGGTTAGGTCAGCTGTTGCTTTGTTTGCTAAGCCTTGTAGATATTCAGCAGCCTTTCTTGATAGGCTGTTCCTCTCCTCCACTACTCTCCTAGTGAAGAAGGGTTTTTTTCCTAATTTTTTTCCTAATCCAACTGTCCCAGTCAAGATCTGTTACTGATACCTCTTGTTATAGCACCTGCTGACAATGAGAGAAGTTCAGGTCAGACATCTTTGCACCTTCTTTTCATATGCATGGAGGGTCCTAACATAGTGCTTCTTACCCTCTTCTTCACGGACTTGGTACTGGCTCCCTCCACCTCTTCTTGTAGGGCACATGCCTATGGCCCCCACCCATCATGGTAGCTCTCTGCAGAACGCTCTGCAGTTTCTCCACATCCCTTTCAAACTGGGACACCCAGGACTTTATGCAGCATGCCAGGGCAACCTCACCAATGCTGAGAAGAGAGGGATGAGAGCTTTCCTCAGCATGCTAGCCACCATCCCCCTAAAGCAGCCTAGTGCCTGATTTGCAGTGACGGCACTTGAATGGCGCTCATTCTCTACCTGACACCCATTGTAACCCCCAAATCATTGTCCTTGCCCCAGCTTTCTGCTACTAACTTGCTCCTTGGTCTTTCTTGAGTCATTGGTTCTATTTGCATGTGCGGCTTATCCCTGCTGCTTCAGGGTCTCTGTCGATTTGAAGTGAGAGATCTGCGTAATCTCTCAGAGACTGTCTCATGCTATATGTTTGCACAGCACTCTGTACAGGGAGATTGCAAAAGTTTGCTTATATTTATGCCTGTACCTTAAATTTTCTATTGCTACTTTAATACATACATTAAATAAACTAAAGAGATCTCCTTATTTTAAGACACCAGCGGTAAGAACCGTATTGTAAAGGATGAGCATGATAAGAGCACGAGGAATACAGCAGATTCTTGTCTTGTTTTGAATAGACTAAATCTGTGTAAATGTCCAAAGATTCAGTAATGGTGGAGTCTGCTCCATTGACCTGGAAGACAACTAATCACAGTCTAAGTTGACATTAGTAAAATACTGCCCAGGGATGTTTCTGTGCAGTGGAAAGCAACGACGGGTACTCTTGCAATGTTAGGATATTGCCTTACATGTTTTTGCCCCTTATCCAGTCCTCCCCAGCAATTCCCAGCCAAATTTTGGGAGCTGAAATTTACCAGAAGCTACTCCTAACATCGACTAGGAGAATTTAGTAGCATAAATCTGGAACATGTCATGTAGCATAGGCACTGCATGTGCCTAGGCACAATCCTGGGCACATTTAATTTACTAGTAGACACAGCCATCCACGCCTACCCTGTGCGATTATGTGGAACTCAAGTTCTGCGTTCATACAATAGCAATTGAGAAATAAATAACTTTTCTTCCATGACTGAAAATGTAAAGCTCATGTTATTTGGAATGAAGCAAAGATCAATAAAGTTATGCCAAACAAAATAAAACCCCGTTAAGACGTAGCAAAAATCATGCTACTTGCTATAATAGGATTTATTTCTATCTCCGTAACAGTAAAAAATAGGACTCCTGTGATTTAGAAATAAGGGGAAAGTGCTGCTCTTTGCAAAACATATCTTTATGTCAGCTCATCTCTTTCATCAGCCTTTTCTGAAAAAAAAAAAAAGAATAAAGAAAAAAAAGGTTATTCGTGGCCTTTGAGCTCTGGACATCTCTTCATCTCACTCCCTGGTTCCTCCATCCTGCTTCCTCCATCACCCCACCTTGTGCATACTGCCTCTGCTGTCCATAGCAGACAGCCTCAAAACCTTCTCTTCTCTGCATGGACCGTGGCTCCCTCTCTGCTTCTGCAACAACACATCTTGAGTGGGTATGAGGAAGGCTGCTCCATCCTCTCCAAAGCCTGATCATTCAAATTAGGAAGGGAACAGCTGTGCATCAAGTGTCACTGTGGGGGTGCTGGGGTTGCACATCTCGGCCTCCTGCTGCTGCAGTGACAACAACGAGCTTTTTAGGTTTCATTCTAGTTTTCTGTGAGTGTGTACAGCCAGCTTGCAAACTACCCTACCTCACTGGACTTTCACCTATCTTTTCTTCTAAGCTTTTTTTTTCTTCCCCCTTTCTTTCAAAGTATTTTTGCAAAAATGCATAATAATGTGTATGACATAATGACATTTTTAAGGGTTTATGACTCAGGCAAAACGTCCAAAGTCAGTGTTTCTTGTCTTGATATGGCCGTAAGAAATAGCTCCTGAAAGGAGGGGCACCGCGTTAGCATCCAAGAGGGAACCACACAGAGATGGGAGGATGTGTGCTGGTGTAGGCAGAGGGGAATTGAACACGTAGAGCAAGAGAAAGGAAGTGAAAGAGCCACCATCACAGAGGCAGGTGTGCAAACAGAGGAAAACACCACCCTGAACATGGTCTAGTGACATAAGTCCGAGAAAAAAAAAGAAATTGTGTGACCTGAGAGGAGTTCAGAGGTGGGAACTCTCTCCTACTGGTGAATAGGCCTCTGGGCAGGTTTTGTAAATCAAAGAGATTGAATCTCAGTGACCTGATTCTTCCATATGCTTCAGCCAAATTAATGCCTTCAGTAGAAACTCAGCCTCTGCACTGAGCAGCTGCAGTCCAGTTTCCCTGCTATGATGAGGCAGTGCGACCCCTGACTAAAATGGGGCTCAGGAGAGGTACTGAAGCCAGAGAGACCACCACATCCAAGCGAACAGGACTGCGTGACTTCCACAAACTGCTGTGACAACTCAGAGGAGCAGAGTTAACTTGCCACTCCATGCAAAAGCTGAGCTCCTTGACATGCTTAAATGAAAGAAAACTTCCAGAGTTCCTCGCTGCCACTTTTAGATTCTGTTTTCACTTTTTACTGCACTTCAGGATAGAAACTGTATCCAAGCATCCAAATGGCCTGCAGGAAGGGCTCATATTCCAGCCTCCCTACTACCTGGCATTATCCTATACAGTGTTAGAGCAACTGCAGCTTTGGCAATGAGAAGCCCAGAGTGCTCATAACCAAGTTCCTTTCCCACTTAACTCTGTCTAAAAGTGATACATCAGTGATTCCAGTTAAATATTTTATGTTACTTTATATTTTCTCTCAAAGAGGCTGTAAAAGAAGATTAATGATGTAGTCTGCATATGCATTATCTTTAGTAAAGGCATGTGTCATGTGTCAGCAGTACCGTTCAGGACTGTTGTCACATTCCAACTTGCTTCAGCAGGTGTTGTCAGAGCTGTGCAAATGTTAGGAGACAGGTTGTCGAGTCAAGAATTTACTTCTAGGCCTTATTATTTTTCTTTTCATTTGTGGTTTATCATTTTTGAAAGAGCAATATTTACTTCTTCCATCAGACAAAGTTCTCCCTTTTATTTTTTTTTTTTAGTTTAGGGAAGCTTCTTTATTGGATTTTGATGAGATCAAACTTTCTTCAGAGCCCTTAAATTGGTTGTCAAGGTAGTGTCTTATTCAGTAATATGCAAATGCACAAATTCGGTCTTGCTTTCTCTCTGCCTATGTATAAGATTCCTTTTTTCAAGCACCTCTCTAATAATCTAGAAACACGATCCAGCATAGTTTATCAGAAAAACTGATTAAATAACCCATCTAGTGCACTTCAAGTATTGAAAACTAAGTCGCACTCAATCAAAGCCTCTTAGAGGAAGTTACTTCACTCATTTGTGTGCAAAGAAAACTAATCTAATCCATGCCAAGGAATAAAATGTTTATTATTGTGTTTCAAAATCAGAATAAAAATTATTTCTTTATTTTTTTCAATAGAGCCATGTAAACAGTGCTGTAACTCACCAGTTCACAATACAGGACCCAGAGTAGTATTGATGAACTCACTGGGTTTTCAGTAGACCCCCAGATATTACCCTCTGGAAGTTCACTAGGTGAATTACTAAAACTGTATGATTGTCAACACTTTTAAGCTGAAAATGCAGTGTATTTAGATGCAGTGCAATATTTTTAAGCAGTACATTAGGTATTGACACGGTACTGAAATGGAAACAACCTACTAGTGATAATACTCTGTAGGATATACTTTCACATTTTGATCTGAAGGGTATCAGCTTTGCTTTTTGAAAACACTCTAATATTAGTCTTTATTTGAGAAGGTTCTCTCTGATAGAAGCTAATCTGCATCTGGGCATAGATGTGGCTGATAGCTTCATAGTTTGCATGAATCCATGGTGATGATGAGTTGACACAAAGTTTGGTGGTGTTTTGTCCTCTGGGAATTATCTCTGGAGCTTCCTGAGAAAGGTACCAATGGGAAAGCCTTAAGTATAAAAAAGAAATATCAATAAGATGGTGTAAGTGGAGTGCTGTAGGAGACGAGAGGTACAGAAAAAAGCACGGTAACGAACACTGGCAGTGTTGCATCCAACATTGTTAGGAGTTACAGGAACTGAAGGCACAAATTAATTAGGTATTGAGTTCTTCCAGTTTCCGTTAAGAAAAACAATTGATTTTTGCTCTGTTCCTTTCTGACAGTAACTTTGTAGAGAAGATAACAAAGGACTACTGCATTTGCCTTCTTGCTGCTCCTGCTCTCAGAAGCAGGTTTAGCCAAATAAATCTGGTATTTGCCTACCACCCTAGCCAAGGCTGTGCCAACTGAACACCTGGGGGTAAGGTAGGGTACGAACCTCATGCCCCAAGTCAGAGCAGCTAGAGAAGGAAAGAGGTAGGCACTGTAGCACAGCTGAGCATCTGTGACAGAGTTTGCTGGAGGGGAAAATTAAGCACTGGTCTGGGAACAAGCTGTAATTTTAAGAGCCTGTTCTGCCGAGTCTAACTTACTACCTACAGCATAGATCTCCACACAGCAGGCACAGAACTCGTTCCATACTTTTTTCCTAGGATGAATGTGCAGTGTTTACATTAAGATATTAAAATCCTTTTTGTCTTCATTTTGTCTTTAGTGAATAGGGAAAGTGTATTTTTGTGCTGAACTAGCTATCCCACCTCAGGTCCTACACAGGACAATGCAAAGGAGTGGAGGTACAAGTTCGTGCTTCATCACTGCTATCTACATGCCATGAGGAGGAAACCATTCAGTGTTGGGTTATGGCTTTGAGAATGGTTGGGGGAAATCTTAACATGATAACCCTGGTAAAAGGTGGGTGAAATTACAGAAAAAGGAGGGGAAAGGATGTAGAGGAATTTATACAGTAGATGGTGTTCTTGAGATTGAATTAAATCTGAACTTTCCCATATTTTCAAAAGCAAAGTTGCCTCTAACATTCTAAAAGCATGCATGCATGAGGCTTGAATCTAGATGTGTTGTAAATATTTTGTTTTCACCCCTTAAAATCTGCCATTCCACTCTTACACAGCATATATAGTTAGAGTATCATTTTCTGTTTATTTTTCTTGAGATCTAAATTCTCCTAGAGAAACTATCTTAGCATTATATAAAATATGTGTATCATGCTGAGCTAGATTCTGATGCTCTGCCTCATGCCTGTAAGAGTTCATAAGCTCTTAGTTCATCAAGAAACACAAAAAAACTCATGAAATAATAAGATATTAGAATTCAGCTCAAGGTGAGCTCCTCATTTCTCCTTGCACAAAAGCCACCATCACTTGCAGTATGTTTCAGCAAAACTTATATGAAACATTATTCTGAAGTCCAGTTCGTTAGCTAGATAATTAAGAGACTGAAAACACAGTTTTTATAGATCTGAGGACACCAGGGACAGCTCAGTTCCCAATATTTTTCTCAACCGGTTTCGATATGTGGGCTTTAATGACCGAATCAATGTGTTGCAGGAAGGACATCAAGATTTTAAAATATTGCTGTATCATACTTAATTTCCAATGCTTTTCCTTTTCTCTCAGCACAGTTAAGATTACATCGTGCAGTGATTTAGTCAAGAACAAAGTGTTTTCAGGCCTTTCCCAATGTTGGGGTTTTTTTAATGTCAGGAATAATAAAAGTTCACTTGTAATTTTTTATATATAAATACAGCTACTTTGTACTGTGTAGAAAGATCTGTAATGGCCTCTGGTACTTGGATTTCTTCTATCTTTACAAAAGAAAAACATATCTATAATTAAGCTTATGCCATAAAGGATTTTCTTATTGAATTTTCCTTTTGACATGATTGATTTCTGTATTGACTCTAGGAAATGGAAACCAGTAAGTAGAATCTGACATAATAGAAATATTTGGGCTCTACGGTAATGTCATTTACTGCAATAAGAGCTAAAATAGAACACAAATTGCCACCAGCTTCTTCTGCATATGCAAATTATTATTTTTTTTTTCCTCAGGGTCGTACTTGCACAGTTGGAGGAGGGCAAATAAACACAGCCAGTGATTCACCTGTCACTGCAATGGGAGAGGATGGGAGGGAATTTGTACATAATTAGGATACCTAGCACAGAGTTTTGGCCTGGAAAACATTAGCGTATAACGTGTCAGAAAAGCTAAAGCCTCCCTCTGCTCTTTCACATGGAATAAGCATGAGAATAACCTGCAGGTGAATGGATTTCTGTGCCAACCTGAAACAAGCATTGGCTCTGCTCCTGTCGCTGTTATTCACTGCTCCAGATGACCGGGGATACTGATGTTGTTGTTCATCTGTGTTGAGCAGCAGCACTGCCGTGTGTCACATGCGCTATAGGTCATAAAACTGCAAAGTGATGGTGGTGATGTTCCAAGTGAATTTTTACCTACTGTATAATTTCATAAAACAATAAACACAAATCTCCCGCATTCATCCTGTAGCATAGTTAATTTGCAGAGCATCAGGTGAAAAATCACTGCAAGTTGCTCACCTAATAATAATAACGGTCAGCCAGAATGGCTAATAAATCAGGCTTAGACACTCTAAGACATTCTATCCAGATTATTTATTTTTTCATTACAGGGCTTGATTTTGCAATTTATTATTCCTTTTATTATTTACACTCCAGTGATACCCATGTTTTCCTCTGTTACTGCCCAAACTCAGCAGAAGGCTCAGATCCCTGCCCCACACCAGCTATCATGACCCTGTCCACGCTTTGTACAGTGGCAAATCCTGCACAGGGGTCCAGCTCCAGGCATCTTCACGCAGCCTGTTCTCCCAAATGCCTGGTACAGGGACCACGCGTAGGTGCAAAGGTCTGGAGGAGTATGTCCAAACACTGCGCTGCGTCTGGGGCTGGCAAGGAACCTGGTGAGACAGGAATTTGACTCTGAAGGGTGCTTCTCTAGTAGACGTCTCCTGGCAGAGTGGTGGTGGTGGCTGGGTTTGAATAGGCATTTTTCAGCTGAGAAAAATACAGCGGGATGTGGAGCAAAGAGCCAGTCATTTCTATATCTCTGAATTCATAATGTGAGGAATAAAACGTTAACATGTAACATTTGACTGTGGGGAAAGATGAAAAAAGGCTATTTTCAAATTCCCCAAATGACACAAGTTCTGCAATTAGAAGTAAAGAAACTTCAAAGTCTCCCAAAAATGTTACAATAAGTGTTGTAATGCCTCCCGGGGAGAAAAGCAATAAAGCTGTCATGAGACACGGATCTTTCTTTGCCTTCCATTTTGTTTCTGGGCTGAGCAGTCATCCATACAGCAAGTAACTGCACATGAAGGTACTTCTTGCCTGAGTCTTGGGTGACACTGAGACCTTCCCTCTCTCCTCCTCTGCCTACCGCTATTGGAAACAAAATCTGCAGAGCTGCTTTAACGAGCAGCCCAAGGTTTAGAAAGAAAGCTGGGACAGACCATGGAGGGCATAATCTACGCAACGTCTTTAGAGATTCACTCCCCCAACCCTGATCTGACAGTACTTAAAATCGCTGATTCGCCAAATGTGCTTAAGCTCATGTATTTTTCTGGGCTTCCTGTGAAGATCGAGTGAATGGAAATAATTGAGTTGAGAGGAAAGGCTTTCGTTTTGGTGCACCAAGAGGCTTGTAATAAGAACATTAGCACACTTATTAAAATGTCGTGTTTGTTCATGCCCTGAGTTTTAGACAGGGGTATTGCTTTTTCCTTTTTTTTTTAAAGAAATCTAAATAAAAAGCTAATAGCCAATTTCTGAGCATGGCTGACTAGATGGGAATTTGCTAACATTAATATATTCTCATTAGAGAAATTTTACCATGCTCCGGTCAACAGAGAAGACATTTGGCCACAGATAACAGTTTAAAAGCAGGACCAGCTTCAGCACCGGAGTTCTTCAAGTCCGAGAACCTTGCATCCCTGGACAGCATCGGTAGATAAAGGGAAGGCAACTGATGTCATCTACCTGGACTTGTGCAAGGCCTTTGACACAGTCCCCCACCACACCCTTATCTCTAAATAAGAGAGATGTGGATTTGATGGGTGGACCATCCAGTGGGTAAGAAACTGGTTGACAGAACATAGACAAAGGGTGGTGGTCAATGGGTCTATGTCCAGGTGGAGGCCGGTGACAAGCGGTGTCCCCCAGGGGTCTGTCTTGGGACTGGTTCTCTTTAACATCTTTATCAATGACATCGATATGGAATTGAGTGCACCCTCAGCAAGTTTATGGATGACCCTAAGCTGAGCGGTGTGGTTGACATAACAGTAGGAAAGGAAGCCATCCAGAGGGATCTTGACAGGCTGGAAAGGTGGGCCCAGGTGAACCTAATGAGGTTCAGCACTGCTAAGTGTAAAGTCTTGCACTTGGGCTGGAAGAATCCCAGACATAGATACAGACTGGGAGAAGAGCTCCTTGAGAGTATCCCTGCTGAGAAGGACTTGGGGACTCTGGTGGATGATTAACTTAACATGAGCCAGCAGTGTGCTCTTGCAGCTCGCAAGGCCAATGGTGTCCTGGGTTCCATCAGAAGAGGGGTGGCCAGCAGGGACAGGGAGGTGATTGTCCCTCTCTACTCTGCCCTCGTGAGGCCCCATCTGGAGTCCTGTGTCCAGATCTGGGGCCCACAATACAAGAAAGATGTGGAACTGTTGGAGAGGGTTCAGAGGAGGCCACAAAGATGATTAGAGGGCTGGAGCACCTCCCCTACGAAGAGAGGCTGAGGGAACTGGGCTTGTTCAGCCTGGAGAAGAGAAGGCTGCGGGGGGACCTCATTGCAGCCTTCCAGTACCTGAAGGGAGCTTATAGGCAGGAGGGGATTCAACTTTTTTAAATGGTAGACAATGGCAAGACAAGGGGGGAATGGATTGAAGCTAAAGGAAGGAAGGTTTAAATTGGATATTGGAGGAAGTTTTTTACAGAGAGAGTGGTGAGGTGCTAAAACAGGCTGCCACGAGAGGTGGTGGATGCTCTGTCCCTGAAGGTGTTCAAGGCCAGGTTGGATGGGGCCCTGGGCAACCTTGTATAGATCCAGGCCTGGATGTTGGTGGCCCTGCCTGTGGCAGGGGAGTTGGAACTCTATGATCCTTGTGGTCCCTTCCAACCCATACCATTCTATGATTATGAGCCACCGTGTCGTACCTGCTTTCCTGCTGGTGCTGGGGATGTGACCAGCAGTCATTTAGGAACCCTAAGGTTGTTGTAGCCTTCGCTGGACCCATCTAGAGCCTTCCCCAGGCCCATTCCCAGGGAAAGGGAAGACTGAAGGAGTCCTTCTCCTTCTCATCTTCATGTCACACCACTGTGTGGAGTGGGGTCCTGCCTTAGGATGCCACCCATGTGCAGACCTACCCATGAACAGCAGATTGCAGCATTCTTGTTTGGAGCTTGCAGCCCAACTGCTTTTCACAGCTTTTCTCTTTGTATGTTAATTGTGTGACTGGAATGTTTCCACAGCCACCGTGTGAGAAAAAAATGAGTAAAAACTCAGTGCCAGTCTGGCTTGTAGCTAAGCAGAGGGCCCTACTGCTTATTAATGTGTCTCCACAAAGACCCAACAAAGCTCCAAGGGACCACACCACTCTGATCGGGATGATACATCGCAGCCTTGCAACAGGTAGGAGCTAATAATTAGGTACACCTGCCCTGTGAGGGAGACAGCTGCAAAGATCCAACCCCTGAAGTCACAGCAGCTTTTCCACAGTTAGCAGAGATTGTGTCAGCCCAGAGCCAAAGCCCCCAACGTCTATTTTTATTTTGAACAGAAGGGTAATATCTGAATGCTGAAACGTTCCAGATTCAGCAACCATCAATACAGGGATGACATGAACAATAAAATTAATAGCAGGACCTCATGTGAGTGCTGCTACCTTGTAAAATAACAATATTTTCTCCATATCTACACACATTTCTAGTTAAACCACCCAGTAAAGAGAGAAGAAAAGTGGTTTGGGTTGGTTGTCCAAGCCTTGGAAAGATATTTTGGCACTTAAACTTCCTCCTCCCAGCTAGGCTGGACGTTGGGATGCTTTCCTTTAAAAGGGTAGACAATGGCAAGACAAGGGGGAATGGATTGAAGCTAAAGGAAGGAAGGTTTAAATTGGGTATTGGAGGAAGTTTTTTACAGAGAGAGTGGTGAGGTGCTAAAACAGGCTGCCCAGAGAGGTGGTGGATGCCCTGTCCCTGAAGGTGTTCAAGGCCAGGTTGGATGGGGCCCTGGGCAGCCTTGTGTAGATCCAGGCCTGGAGGTTGGTGGCCCTGCCTGTGGCAGGGGGGTTGGAACTCTATGATCCTTGTGGTCCCTTCCAATCCATATCATTCTATGATTCCTTGACAGAGGGTGGACGGAAGCCACCCTCAGTGCTCTGGGCGTGTGTGCCCCATTTGGGGTCCCCCCTTCACCAGCTCACCTGTAGAGCACATGGGGAGGTCCCACTACTCACCTCTGCCATGGCCTGGCTCAAGGAGAGGAGGCCTGCCATCTCCAGGGCTTTACTGAAGTATCTGTTCAAAGTTCAGTTTGAGAGTAGTTTCTGCCTAGACTAGAAACTCTGACAGTTTCGGTACATGTAATTACGCAATAGCTTTATGGTTTGCATGGCCTAGAAGCACTCCTGTAATTAAAATAAATACGTATATATTTTTACTGTAAATGTTGAAAATCTGCAAAGTAAAAATATAACAACAGTGAACCTAATGTACTGCATAAATTTGGAAATATATCCCTTCGTGTCAAAGTAGAAATAAAAGCATCTATGCAAAGTGCGAAGACTATGGGAAATTCTGAGTAATGACATTCAGATATAGCAGAACAGCAGTTTAAATTATATTATTTACAGGAAGTTTTTCCCCTAGCATCAAGAAAAGAAATGTAAACCCATCAAGGAAACTATAAATATTTTGGGTTTGCATCTAGTAAATCATGACAGAACTGAAATATTGTAACAGTTTCTCACATCAGATTATTTACTTTGTTGGGCACAAAATAATATTTCCTGAGTTTTTTGTGCTAGGCCACTGTTTTGGAAAGTCACCAGGAGAGCACAGGTTCTATGACCTTTCATTTGTTTTATGATTTGATAAGGAATTAGTTCAGAATGGTCTTCCTGCTGTCTAGTGGCTATATTCAGTATTGGAGTATAAAAATAAAAAAGAAAAAAAAAGAAAGAGGGAAAACTTAGAGAAGTTCTGCAAACTACAGGGTGAAGAACTTCCCCGACACAATCATAGATATCTGCAGAAAACCCTTTCAGATGTTTATTACCCTTTTGTATGGGGATTGCAATGGTTCTGTGCACTGTGCATTTCTGTGTAACACTTCATTTGATATGTCTTAAGTGCCTCAGCTGCCATTATTCAGCAGGCTTCATTTACCTCAGCGGAGCTAAGCCAGTTTACATCAAACAAGGATCTGGCACGCAGTTCTCTGAGTTGTTTAAGAAATGCATAGCCCTTTTCTGTGGGGTTAGCAGAAGCAGAAAACTTCCCTAAGGATGTAATGTTAAGTACTTTTGTTGGCAAACCACCACGTAAGTATTTAAGTAACTGTTGGCATAAAATACTAATTTAAAAAAAATCAAATAAGACCAAGCAAAAAAGCAAACAAACCTGCCCAGATATGCTGGCACAGACACACATGCAGATTAAAAAAACCCGAAATATAAAAGATATAAAACCTGGACATACTGAAACATGGGTGAAACCCCCCTCCTCCAAACTGGCAGACAAAAGTAACTTTATCCTATGATAGTAGGAGAATAATGGACACTGGGCTGTAAAAAGAAATTGCTCCAGGTGTAGGGGATATGTGCCCTTCCCTCTCCCAACTTTTGCTGTCTGGGAACTAGCCTCTATCATTTGATGCATGGAGTTTTATGGTAGCTCTTTTTCTTCTTTCTATTGCTGGGTTGTAAAAGCTAGCAAGGGAAAAAAATGCTGATGTTGGTGATGATAACTTATTAAAAAAAAAAAAAAGGAAGCATATTAACATTTCAAACACATTAAACAAAGAGAAAACAAAGCCACAAAGATCTCTGGGTAAATCTGCAGCTGGTGTTAAGCAGCAGAGTGTCACTGAGGTGCATGACGTTTCTTCTAGTTCAAAGAGAAATTAATTCAGTGAGGCTCTGTAGTTTTATGTCATGTAGGTCAGACTGGATGAACACTGTGGTACCCTGTGGTTTTATATATAGACTGCAGAATGTGGCCAAGCTTCTGTCCTTTCTTAAAGCAGCATCGTGTATTCCCACCACTGAGACAGAATCCTGGGCTAAATGGACCATTGATCTCACCCAGTAAGATCTTCCTTATGTTTTTATAATCTTATCTATAAATCTCCACTGGCCGGTAGCCGGAGAAGTTCCAGCCTATGCTTATGTTATGAAATATTTATCAATCCGTCTACCTAGACTGTATCCTTCCTCTTCTATTCCACTTCTTCCTTTGCCTATATTTATTTGTTCTGTTCTTAAGTTATAAGTTCCCCAAGGAAGGACATATCTTTCACATGCTTCCCGCAGTGTGACTAATATACTTTTGAGCGATACAAAAAAGAGGGTAATAAAGATATTGTATTCTCTGGGGCCACCTATTTTACTTCCAGTATTGAATTCCTTAACTCTGAGTCAAGGTAACTGATGGCAAAATGTAGGTGTTGGAAGAAGTAACCACAGGTAACATAACCATCAGAGTTGTGCTAGGGGATGGTTTGGCAGATTGATGCCTGTAGCTCCAACAGGAGAGGGCCTCAAAATTCACTTTCCTCTCTAAGAGGCAAAATCAGAAGATGCCTGCCTCTTGTTGATGGAAAACATGCTAGTCAACAGTTTTTGTCTATATTAAAGTCAATATGGCTTTCAAGTGATCCAAGCCTACTTGGCAGACAGTCTTTGTGTGATAGCCAGCTGGAGAAAACTCCAGACTAGACCACTGACAGAAAACACTCGAAACACTGCAAGTGGATATCTGTCAATGGAATTACCAGTACTCAGATGTCATTAACAGAGGCTAAAGATGTGTAAAATAGAGAAGGAATGGAGCAGTTAATTAACAAGGCAGAAGTTATATTTAGTGACCTGTGTGAGCCCTAGATTTTATGGGCTAGAAAAAAATTGAAAATCATTATTTAAAAAATTGGAACACTCTCATAAAGCCTTTCCTGCAAATTTCTCAAAACCTGTCTTGCTTATGTGGGCAATGCTGCATCAGCAGCATTCTGCTTCTGTGACCTGCACTGCAGGAGCACTGCTGAGCCCACGCTGCCTCCCAGAACCACCCCAGTAGAGCATGGGGCAACGGCATAGAGGCAAGGGGCAGCAACTCACATGTGCAGTGGGAGATACAAGCATGCTGTAAAAAACTGGGCTGTAAAAATGGAGCTGGTGCAGAGATCACTGGCTGTTGGGTGAGCAGGAACAACAGGGTGTTGCTGTTCCTGTTCCAGTGTTGGTATATCTGGGACATAACACAGCCATAAGCACAGTCGTTTCCCGCATGCCTGTGCCATGCAGGTGGTAACAGTAGCCACAATTTGCCAACCTTTTGCTTAGATGTGTCTTGCAAACTCAGTGATTAACTCAAATTAGGTTTTGGGGTTGGGACCTTCCTTGTTAAGCATGCTGAGTGACAGAAGCTGAAGGGTTCCTACATGCAGGCTCCAGGGGGCTGGGAGTAGTGTGAGATGTTACGGTCCCATTTCCTACCATCATCCCACCACACCTAATAAGCCTGGTGGAGGACTCAGCAGACAGTGTCACATCACAGCTCAGAAACCCCAAGTTTTGTTAATGAGGTTTGGGCAGAGAAAGCAGCTAGTGAAGGGGTACACCTGGCACACCAGTACACATCCGATGCAGCAGAAGGGCAGGAGCCTCCAGCAGAGACAGTCTGGGTAATAACCTTGCAAACCACTCCAGCTCAGCCTGCTGGAGTTCAGCTGTGAGAGCCCCAAACACCATTTGCGTTCTGTGGTGCCTAATATTTGCTGAACCAAGGCAACTATTTGCAGTAGGGTTCTGCGAGCCAGAATTTCCCCTGAGGTTTTAAAAACTGATAATCCAATATTAGATAGGATAACATTAAATTAGGGAAATACAATCTCATGCTTCAGAGCGCGGGCCAACTTAAAGGCAAAACAAGAAGAGAGCTGAGCTGTGAGCATGTTGAGCCATAAATCGCATAACTTCTCCTCAGACACCTACTGCTCGGTGTTGCCTGAGACAGGAGGCTGGATCAGAGACATCAACGCTGGTCTGAAAGCTACTTTCCTCATCATTTTTAGACTAGTCTTATGGTGTTAGACGAGATCTTTTTTGCTGCTTCCTGACTTTGTATGGGTGATGTGGAATCGTGTAAAGAATTGCACTGTGCTCTGACAAAGACGCAATGTAAGAAATAATCATGCCAACAGTTTCAAGAAAGAGCTGTGTAGTGGTGTGCTGACAAACTGCTGTCTATTTGAGTGGCCCCACAGTAAATACAATGTTTGGCACATACAGCTCTTATAATGCTAATCCATGTCCCTAGGTAATTAAAACATCCCCAGAAAGGTGATGCACAAAATCATTCTGATCTCCATTTATCATGAATGCCCAAATAGATTTGTGTGTGAAAGCAGCATGAAGAAAGATGAACAAAGGACTTCCAAATAAGTATGAATTAGGATCTTTTTATGCCCCATTTTCTAGTTATTTGGAAGGGCCACACAATACAGCACTGCATTTCTCCTACGATGTCTGCTCTAATAATGAACATGAACCATGTACACCTACTTTTGTATATCATTCGGGGAATATCCCTTGAAAGTAATGCAGGTTTTGCCCCTTGGTGATAAGAAAGAGCTCCACAATTCAAAAGCGGCCAAAAGGCTATTTAACACATATTATCTATCTTGATTTCTCTGGAAGACTCATTTTGGCCACAATTAGGGGAATCCATTTCTTTTTCCCTGGAGCAGCTTCTAAAATTATGGGAATCTTTTTTTTTTTTTCACAATCTGTATTTTGTCCCTACATCTCTATTTCTGTTCATCTGTGGAGGTGAACAGGTAAACAAAAATTATAATGGGTCTGGGCTATACTGGTTTTCTACAAACTTGACAGTAAAGTAGCCAGCGTCCAAAAACTGTGGCGTCACCCACGTGCTGCAGAAACATATCTCTTCAAAAGCCCGTAAGAACCTACATCATATCTTCACAGACACCTGAGAGCTGGAAGAAATACTCAGCTCTAGTCCAAGTCAGTTCAAGACTCCTGTAACTATGTTAACAAGACTCTGGACCTAAATTTGGTCACTAAGGTTGGACTCAACACCGTGCTCAGATAGATATGTGACTTCCAGCTAGAAATAGCTCGGTGCCACTGTGCTTAGAGCAAACCCACAATTGGGCTGCACCTGTGTAAATTTACCCTGTCTGAACATTGATTAAATTAATGCTCTAAGATTACTTGTGATGATAGGAGTACAGATGCTCATTTTGCCTTGCAAGTGCAACCAGTCGCTGGTTTGGAAAGAAAAAAAATAATGTAATAAGGTTGCAATTCCCAACCAGCCCCTGTAGGAAATTGTTGCCCACTTAGAGCATCTCCATGTACCAACAGCTGATCTGACATTTGCCACATAAGGAGGTAGAGATCTTCCCTGGCAGAAACTGCAGAGGGTGCAAAAGGGCAGCTGGAAGTTTCACCAGTGGAGGAAGGGAGGGAACTGCCAAAAGTAAGCTGTAACAAAGGAGGGAGCTTCTACTCCAGCATCAACACTTGTGTTTCAGGAAGATCCTGCCAGAGAGAAGAGAAGAGGAGGGAAGAGCAGGGAAGGGGAGGGGAGGCGAAAAAAAAAAAAAAAAACAGGTCCAAAATAAGTTCTACAGACTCCATTTTTCCTGTGTAAGAGGAAATAAGCCTATACAAAAGAGCCCAATTTCTGTTGAATTTAATAACTTTAATAACCAATCTTCCTGTAAAATCAATACATAACCAGTGAGGTGATGTGAAGAGTTTAGTATTAAAGTAGAATATAATAGCTGAAACACTACCATCTGCAGTCTTCCTTGACACCAAAGGTCGTGCTTATGAAGTATTTGACTCCCACTGTCCTTTTACCGTATCCACATTTCTCAATTCCTCTTTGAGAGACTTGAAGAAAATGTATTACAAGGAATGCCTAACATCTAGTGTCCAATTAAATTATTTTTGTCTCCAAATAAAAAGAGTTATCTAATAAATTCTGTTCTCACACCCCTCAAGAACTGTGTACCATTTGAAAAAAGACAAAATATTCAATAACTTCATTTCCACATGAAATAAAAATCCACTTTGCCCAGTGGCATAGTGACTGTATCCCGAAGACTGAAGTCAGTGAAGCGGTTTTTCTATGCTGAGGAAACGTTTCTTCTCTTGAATTACTTCAAAATGTCAAAAGGTGACAACATCCATAATGAAAATGTCCAATAAAATTTGTAAATCAAATCAAAATTATTTGGTTTAGTATTGTGAAATGTTTGGTTTGGTTTTGACCTTTTTGAAGTACTTTTTATGTTTGTCTGCCCTTTAACGTAAGTTATCTTAAATTTTAAACTGGAGGACATTTTGATCCAAAAAGTAGAATACATCATTAAGACAATGTTGAAAGAGATATTACATTAAATGGCCAATTCACTCATTCATTCACTCACTTACTTTGGCTCTGAAAAAACTGGAAGTGAGTCGACAAGGTTTCATTGAAAATCCCCTGTATTAAAAGGCTCTGGATGAGGTAATTAATGTATAAATGAGTTTGAAGTTCCAAGTCAGATACTGATTGATATGTTCATAGTTGTTGAGGAAGTCCGAAATGCAAAACCTTAGTTTCAACTCCCTGGCTACATAAAAATCCTAATGCTGGGACATCACCCCAGTATTGGAAAAAAAATTCCAACACATGGAAATTTTCTATTTTCTCTGTCTTATGTCTCTCACTATGAATCTGTCATTTTGATCCTGCTACAAAAACTAGTTTAAAAGTTGTAGACATTTACCTTTACCCATTTCACTAAAACCTGTTGAAACATATGTCTTCACATTACTAATACTGTCATCTTCCTCCATTGTTCCCATAGTGAAGTGGACTCTAAACTCTCCTCAAATATTATCTTTTTCTTCTTTTGACATCAGTCCCTTGGCCAGTGGATATAGTCATTTGGCAGAAATGCTTTACAAATACTTTTTAAATCCTTTGCAGGATCAAGGTCTTGGCCTATAAATAAGTAGTACCTATGTAGTTTAAGTAGTGTCCTAGGTTGCATAGTAAAATGAATTTGTCCTTTGGGAAGCATCTGAGACTTCAACATATCAATTTATAAAGTAAAAAAACCCACTAAGATAGTGATCCCATAGAGCACAAAGTAAATTCCAGTACTTCAGAAAAGCAGGATTAGTTTCTTTGGTGAAGCTTCTTTTCCTGTGTGAGTCTTGTTCAAATACTCAAAATGGAGCTTACTTAATTTCATCCTGGGTTTGTTTCCATCGAAGTCCATACTTTCTGATGGACAGTCTATGAATACTTGAGAACAGTGTTTATTTTTATATGTATGATGTTATTATCAGTCTTCAGGATGTATGATCATATTCTTCCGCATTTAACTACACATTCCCTTTGTTTCTTTTGCTGCTTACACATCTTTAAATCAGGCCTGGCACAGAAAAAGCATTTTGTTAGCTGATTCCCGTCAGAGTAATGTTTAACCTGTTGATTTCAGTTGAGAATTCTGACTTTATTGCCACAGATAGTGAAAATAATATAAATATATTATAGGGAAATAATATAAACACATGTATTAGCATTTTCTACAGTTTGTAGAAATGTAGAGACTGACTTCTGTTCAAGACAGAAAGCAATTTTTTTTTCTTTTTTTTCCTCCTATGTACTAGGACATTTATGAACACTTTGAATCATGTTATTCCTTGTGCTTCCAATAGTCAACAATTTGAAGTGTATGTGTGTAATTAATGCTGTCAGAAACAGGGAAAGACATATGGTTGATTTTATCTTTCTATGGAAATCAAAGCTTTAATATTTCATTTCAGAAAGAAAATGCCAGACCAAAGGAATGCCCTCTGCTTGTTGCCTTGATAGTCAGGAGACATGAATAATATTATTGATGTGCAAACACAAAGAGCTAGAGGCTTATAACTCTGTTTCTGTGTGATTAAAAACCTGCAGGAGGTACTTAGTGCCAATAGGCACAGTATGTTTATGATATAAGGGAGTAGAAATGACAACTGACCTTTCCTGGAGCCATAAATGAGCCCGCAACAACTTCGGGGCTCAATTTCCCTGCAAGTGCCTCTTTTGCCTTCCCACCCCACATGATTCCATGTGTTTGGATCCTTTGCTTCATACTGCTCTGCCATAGTGAAAGAGTACGTTTTAATCACTGCGATTTTTAGCTTCCCATAAGAAACCTTGCCTCTTCTTTCTACCAACAGTCTTTCTGATGAAGAGGATGTTCTTCCTCTACTCCTGTCTTTCCTTTCCTTCAGATATCAGTACTAATGCAAGTGAACATGCTCAGTCCTACCATCCCTCCCCTTGCTCCCAGAGTGGTCATGAACTTCAAAAGAGCCTGGTAGTGATAAACATAGAAACCTAGGATATTTGCATTTTGCTTGGGTGAGTTTTTCCTTCACTTCTCAGCACAACCAACTGAAGTAACCCTGCTGGCATCTAGCTGAGCATCGCATGTGAATCAGTCAGATGGCTCCCTAGCTGGCAGAAGAACCCTGTTGTAGCCTGGGAGCATCCCAGATACCACTGGGTCTTCAATCACACATAATCGCTGAAAGTTGGTGCCACAAGGCCAGAATGAGAGAAACTCAAAATGAGTTATTTGGCTGCAGTTTGAAACATATGAATATACCTGTCCAGGTTCTGAACCTAAGGAAAGTAAGCTAGCACTCGTGTTCTCTACTGAAAAGAGTCAGCAAGTCATAATTTGATTAGATAGAGGTGCTGCGGTAAAGATGTGATGATGAGATACAAAACCACGGTCTCTTTATTTTTCCCTTTGACACTATTTTCATTTGTCCTTGCTCCTTTTACTATTCACAAATTGCACAAAATGGTAATAGTCATGCTCATTGGCAAAATATTTCCAGGATTAACAGTTCTGAGTATTGCCCTCATTTAATAAGGGGACAGGCCAGGATATGTCAGCTATGATACAGCACATTAATTGTGCCACAGACACCTTTAAACTTCCCTGGCTTTAGTCTGCATTATGCTCCTAACCTTAGAAATGTAGTGCAATGACTTTGGAGTCATCCAACCTCTATTTCACATAATTCCATTGCTCCATGCATAAACAACTGTATCAAATAAAAAACCCTGGTACGGTTGCCCGACTGAAGTAATCTAACCTTTCTTTTAGACAAACACATTAAACATCAGCAAAGCTACCCTCATTCCTATGGCCTCAATCATCTCTCTTTTTTTGTCCTCTTTTGAGTTTCTTGCTGTGGTAAGGCTGACATCAAAAACCCTTCCACTTATGAAAAACCCAATCTGAAGTGCTCCATAGGTTATTTTGATAAAGCTGCTGGGTCACTGTTTTGGTCATTTCACTTGTACCAAGAAGCAAAAGCCTCATAAATCTTTGGTGACATAATCACCATCTTGCAGTATGTGATGGCTACGGGTTGGGTGCCACTTAATTGCCCTTGTGTTTCACCATTGGTAATTGTGGGGGAAGATAATGGACTTATTTTAAAAAATAAAGTAAAAATTCTCAAATTAAAACTTTAAAATTCTGTTCCTGCTAGACTGCAAAGGCGGCAGCATTCCCTGAGATGAATAGCAGAAGACAGTGTAACAAATTAATACAAATGAAGTCATTCCTGAGTGACTCCATCTGCTTTGGAAATGAGGCTCGGACTTTCCAAAATGTGGCCATGATCCAGATAATTAGGCCTGACTCCAAATGAAGCCACACAGGTAACTTATAGCTTCATTAACTCTCCTCGGGAAGGCAGGCTTCCAAAAACTAACCTTAATAGAGCAGCATATGATCCATTGACAATCTGTTTGATATTAAAAAATTAACTTTGCTTTTACTATGTTACATGACTATTAGGCCAATAACATATGCAGAGCAAAATGTTAGGGACTGGACATGTTCTTGCATCTTGCATTACACGCCAGTCACTATATCCAGAGAACTGGGATCGTAATTTTTTGTTTACAAAGTTTAATCAAAATACATTAATAATCTACCAAACCTAAGCAAGACACATAAGGTTTCTGCAAGTGTCTTTCCTCTGTAATCAACAGGAGGATTATTAGGTAATAACAAATGTTATTCATCTTCATAATGGCTAAATGACAGCCTGCTTAAAAATAACAAATGACTACTCTTCATCGACTATTACAGGGTGAATATGACCTTCACGTACTTTAAGCAAACAAGTCCTCTTTTGAAAGACTTCCCTAGTTCTTTAATTGATAATGATGAGATGCTTTATCTTTGCTGAGAGAAAAAAAATCTCTAGTTATACCATTTATTTTAGACTTGGAGGCATTTGATATAGTCCTCTCTGTCAGAAAAGATGCTGAGATATAATACTGATTTTTTCATCAATAATAAATTAATGTATAATTAAAGTGGTTAGTGAGGTTCATAATGAACTCCTGTGAGATGTTTCCCCTTAATGTTTATCAGTCTTCTGTGTGACTTTTTTTCTGTTGATGTGATGCTGCTTTAATGCAACAGAACTGGAGAAAAACGGCCTGAAAGAAACCTCAAGAAGTCCTCTCATACCTCAAGAAGTCCATCCCCAGACAAGAACAGCGATGCCTCAGCCATCCCTGGCAGAAGTCTGTCTTACTGCTTCTTGAAAACCTCCAGCACTGACAATTCCTCACATAGGAAAATCAGTTCCAGTCTCCCTTGTTGCTGTTTAAGCCCAAGTGTCTTGCAGAGAAGACCTTGGAGTTTCCAGACTGAAGCTCTTCTATACATTTAATCATACCTTCTAACCAGGTTTCTTTGAGCCTGAAAAGAGTAGAGCATGTGCTACAGGTTACATCAGTAGTCAGACTGATGAGGACATCTAAACAAATGCTGCCTGATACAGTAAAAAGTCATTCTTCCTAGCAGAATTTTCATGCAAAGCCTTTTTTTTTTGGCATTTGGGTACTTTTGTCAATTTAGGCTGCTTTGATCCTGCAAATGATCGTGTACAGAAGTTTTGGCCTTTTACAAACACTGACAGTCAGAAAGGTATCTGTGCCTCCTGCCACAGTAATGCACGGTAGTTACACCTTCTAGTAAGGCAAATTAGGGCACGCTTTTGTGAACAGTGTCCATATATAAAGCGAAAAAACAGCGTAACTACCGTTCTCGCTTCTGCAATTTGAAAGATGTTGCTGCATTTGCCAAGTCACAGCCATATTTGACTCATTTGCCATACAATTTACACCCACGGAATTTGAGATGAGGTGGAATTAACAGCTTTCTCCTACCTCTTGTTTCTCTCACAGTGCTACGGGTGTTGCAAACAAAATGTCATTTGCCAGATATACTCAAAGCAGAGGAAAAGCAATACTAATATTGGTGGAGACAATTTTGCCAATCTTAGACAGTCATTAGGAGTGAAGTGTGTTGTGGATTAGGAGGAACCTTTTAATCATGCTCCATAAAAAGCAATCCAATATTGAAACAAGTGCAATATTGGCTTTGCTTAGTCTCATTTTAAATATAGCAGAACATAATGCTCTGTGTTAAAATTTTAGTTATTCATTTTAAGGGAAAACAGTGATCCAGATTATTCCAACTCGGTCTGGTTTATTGTAGTATCTGGCTTTTGCTGCAAATCAGTATGTAATTATTTATCACTGACTTTTCTTTATTCAGGCACATAATGCAGGCATTGATTTTTATTTTTTTTAACATGCTTATTGAATTATCCCCATAAATCAGCTAATAATTGAATAAATACTGTCACAAGCAAAAATAAATTGTATCTTTTTCATTTTCCCAGGCTACAAATATGCCAACATGTAAACCTGTGTTAGAGATGAGCGCACACACACACACGCTCACACACAAAGGCACAGAATTTTTTTATAAATATATACATTATGGGGTTTTTTCTGATCATCTTCCCTTTTTGGCAGATATGACAAAAAATGTATCTGAAGACCATTCATTAGATGTTATTAGCAACTTTCTGATTATCTGGTTCAAACTAACTAGGCATGGCAAAGGCAGGCAGATGGTTTGATGTTCTCAGACAACACATGGTCAAAAGCTAACTAATATTTACTGTAAAAGGAACACACCAGTTGTGCCTTCAGCCTTAAAGAGATGATTTATTAAAGTTATCAGCCTCATCTTCTACAATAACAGAACTTGCCTGTTTGTGCCAAGTTTCAGAAAGTCAGGAGGCTGGGAAAGAAAGTCTTTGCTGTAAAGGTTTCGCTTTCTGGGCTTTTCCTTTCAACTTACCCTCCTCAGAAATATTTGCCATCCAGCTACTTGTGTCTTGCCTGCGTCATGAATTTATGTCTGTTTGTCTCCTCTGTGAAATTACTGAATTATCAATGTGTTTTTAATGTGAAAGCTCTGCCTTTCTTGTTAAAATGGTGAATTAGAGTGTCAGGTAATATTGAACAGGAGACTGTTTTTCTAACCTTTCTTCAAGGCAGAATTTCATGTCATTTGCTAAATAAACTGATAACAGTATAAAAATTAATGCTAATCATCTCTCCATGTATGATTTATCGGATGCAAGATGACTACAGGACTACCACAGCAATGTTAGTACATACAACTGGGTCACAAGCTGAGGACTAGCACACCAGACTTCCTTTACTGGTTCATACAGAGGGTACCACATTTTGAAGAGCCATAACAGGGCCAAAGGTTTGCATTCCTGGTGACCAGCCAGGGTCTGGAGTGTGTGCCCCTGTATTTTCATCTTCTAAGCCCAGCAAAACGGGGCTCTGCCTCAGGTGAGATACTGTTCAGTTTAAGTTTCTGGCAGAGTAACCTAACACAGCGCTGATCAGCACCAAGAAACTAATATTAAGGTTAGAAAAGGTAAATAAAGACTGCAACACCATGGACTGCCGAACTGCGGGGGGTTCTTGGTCTGTGTACATGGGCACAGGCAGTTTCCTTAGGGGTCTTCTCAGCTGTACACAGACAGGTACAGGATGCCTGTGTGACCTGGCCGTGGCTGCAGGCTGATCACTGAGGCACCCAATGCTCCTGGGCAGGGAAGTGAAAGGGCAAGAGAGCTTCAAGAAGCAAGGGAGTCTCAGCTTCACCCACCAGCTCCCCGGGGAGGAGGTGCGCAGCACTGAGGGAGGAGTGCACGGCATGCATCAGTGCCCAAACATGGCGGGTGGGAGCCAGGAAGAATGAGCACTGTCTCTCTTTCTCCACCACTTGAGTTTACTCCAGTTTGTTCCTGCTTTGCACAGGGCTGGTGACAGCCACACTTGAGCTCTCAGCAGACAAATAACTCTGCTTGCCGATATCCCCTTTCAGTTTCCTGACCCAACTTATTTTTTTCTCTCTTTTTTTTTCTTGTTGCTCTGCAGCCATCAAGGAAGGGACCGGTTTTCTCTCCAGAAATGGCAGCATCTTGGGTGAAGGATGCAGTGAGTGTTGTAATTTGAAATCAATGACGCATTAGGAAATGAGGAAACGGCACTACATAAATCAATCTGCTATCGATATTATGCTTGTTGCTTAATAGCATAATTTTAAAAGAAAGTTGTCTGCAGACATTTACCTTTAGTGTCTAAGTAATTGTTTAAAATAGAAGGTTGTATGAGGGCTTGAGTTTTTCCAAGTTCAGCTGAGTACTCTTCAGCAATTTTCATAAGGGTTATAGAGGTAGGCAAGGAAGTATTTTTGTTCCTTTATTTTAGGAGGGGGGGGGTTATCCAATGTTTTGTATTAGAGAATGGTGTCTTTCCATACTGTAAGGAAGAATGGTTCAAGTGATTTCTGTGGCTAGATAGCAAATTGTGTTTGGACCTCACAAGAAAGAAAACAGGTACAAATACAACAAAATCAGAAGAATTTGAGTAAAGTCTCATGAGTACCTTCAATATGAAAAGCCATATGTGTACTATTATAATGCAGATATCAACATAAATTGCACTTCTTAATGAGCACAGAAAGCTGATAAAAAGATTCCTAGTCTTATTGAAACAAATCTTGTTGATTACAGGTATTCTTGATGCAGTCCTTTGGGAGAATTTCTGGGATGAGCCCTACAGGAACATGTCTGTGTATTTCTTATCTTCAGCCAACATCTACAAAAGCCGTAGATTTTATCCCCAGAGACATCTGGCATTTTAAAAAAGGAAGAATGCAGAAGTCCTTACCAACAGCACTGCATGCACTACAAATAAGAGCAAAGGTTTTATTAGCAGCCTTCCCAGAGCTAATCAGCCCAAGAGAACTATATTACATAGAGCACATTTAAAGACAGATCTGTTGAAAAAATAATTTTAAATGAGAAAAAAAGTATTACAATAAATTTCCAATGTACGTTCTTTATTAATGTACCTCTTAAAGCAGATTTTAAAATGGACCTCAGTTATGCAGGCACAGTAAGTTGTGGGAGCAGAAGCCCAAACTGGATCTATGATTTGTCAACAGAATTGTTGTTTGCATCCACAAATCCGATAGATAACTAATATCTATATATATGCTTACCATTTAAAGGCTATTTGGAAAATGAAGCTCACCTGCAAGTTTCCTCTGCGTTTACATGCCTTACACTCTTGTATGTCTTCCAGTTGACATGGGGCCAGTCCAAGAAAGTAAGATCTAATGATATTTATTGTGTCCAGTTCTGGGGTCCCTGGTATAAAAAAGACGGGGACCTCCTTGAAAGAGTCCAGAGAAGGGCTACGAAGATGATTAAGGGCCTGGAGCATCTCCCCAATGAGGAAAGGCTGAGTGAGCCAGGGCTGTTCAGCCTGGAGAAGAGAAGACTGAGGGGCAATCTAATCAGTGTTTATAAATATCTTAAGTATGGGATGCAGGGGGCATGGCCAGCCCCTTTTCAGTGGTCTGTGGAGACAGGACAAGGGGCAATGGCTGCAAGTTGGAGCACAGGAAGTTCCGCACCAACATGCGGAAAAACTTTTACACAGTGAGGGTGACAGAGCCCTGGGACAGGCTGCCCAGGGGGGTGGTGGAGTCTCCATCGCTGGAGAGATTCAAGAGCCGTCTGGACGCCTATCTGAGTGATATGTGCTAGGGAGCTGCTTTGGCAGGGGGGTTGGACCCGATGATCTCTGGAGGTCCCTCCAACCCCTACGATTCTGTGATTCTGTGATTCTGTGATTCTGTGATCTATGATAGAATCAGCCTCAAGAGGTAAGAGGAAAGGTAGAGGTTATTGTGACATTTGCCATACTGAATGGCACTACAAAATGTTGCACAGACCTTTTAAAAGCTTCCAAACAGGTAGATTTGGGGGTGTTTTCAAAAGTCATGGAAGAGTCATTTGGTCTGGCCATTACCTATTAAATGTCTATGGAGGAGTTATTCACAGTGCAGATAGTCTTTGTTCCAAGCTCTATGAGCTGTGTTCACCCAGCAAGCTAGGTCTGGAAGTAGTATTCATCAGACTAAGTGGAGTAACCCACTCGAGTCATTACTAGCCTAAAGATCTTTATCCACCATGGCAGCAACATCACTATCTCATTTCTCTTGTTACTTCACTATATACCTCTGAAACATCACCTCCTCTAAAATTGTCAGGAGTTTTGCTTTATCCAAGTTAATGCACTGCCATTTTCCCTCCCTGGACAGTGAAGAGTTACCTCAGGTGCCTTCAGATGCCACAGAAAAGCCACCAGATGCTGGACATTATTTGAGCAACTCAGAGAATGTTTTCACCAGGGCAAAAGTGAAACACTCCATTGTAATATCTGTATGAAATGACTTTTTATCCTGGAAAATAAGCCACATGATACTGAAATAATAGCTACCCTTTGATTTCACAGCAAAACAGTAACTTTGTTAGCTCATACTCAGGGCCAAGTAGTAACCAAAAGCAAAATCTCCTCAACTTCCTTTGTGCTTCTTCTTTCACGGAAACAGCACCGTTGACATCCTTCTCCCTTCGTCCCCCACTACCATTGCAAACAGTACTTTCTGATTTTGTGACTAGACTGTGGCAGTTCTCTATGAGCACCTCTCGTGTCTTACTCAAGGCTGGGATCTCTGCTCAACACGTAGGAAATGTGGTACTAAAAATACAGTACTGGTACTGGCCATATCCAGCCTGTTTAGATAAATGTACAGAAGAGTGACTATGGGAGTGTTCTTAGAGCTTTCTCAGGGGCTTTAGGAAGAACTGGGGTGATAAATCTCTCTCTGTATGTACATCATATATCTGGACCATCCCTCACCTTTTAAAATGGGGCTTTGGCAAATGGCTTCATCTATTTTTTTTTTACTCTTAATCATGATGATCACAGAGCTATACGTGATTTAGAACTTTTTTTTTCTGTGGGATGGCCCAGCGGAGCCTAATTAAGATGCTCTAGTCAGATTCATAGTCAGTGGAAGGTGTTCTCAGCTCAAGTGGGGCAATGGCTTTTGCAGACGGTTGTGTAGCCCTTTTGACCCAGGAATATGCAGACGCTTGGTAGGATAGGTCTGGTGCCCAAAGATGTGAGGAGGAAGTTCATGACTATGCAGGATTCCAGGGAAGTCAAGGAGGCAGCAAGCAAGGACAACAATTCGTGCATATGGAGCTAATGTATGCAATTCTTTGCTCATCCCTGCTGATGCAGATCTGCAGAGCTCCACAATGGGCCCAAGAGGCAGTTAGCGTTGTTTTCTGGTATCTTTTAGAAGTTAACATAGTAAAGAGAAAAACTGTGGGCAACATCTGATCTATTACACTGTTATGTGTCACAAAGTTTTGCCTCCTGTCTAGTCAGTAGTCTCATTACACAAGCTCAAGCCAAAACTTAACTAACCCATTTGCATAAGAAAAAGTCATCCCAGGGAAACCTTCATGAGCTATTGGAACTTGGTGCTGTTGTATTTCTCATTAAAAAATTATGAAGTTGGGCATTCAGGTACTTTTAAAAATTACTTTTAAATACAACATTCTGAAAGTCAGTAATGGGCTGGGGAAAAAAGGCAAAGCTAATTAAATTAAATTGCAGCGCTTTTTTTTTTTTTAAAGTACTTGATTAATATTAAATGAGTTATTTAAAAATAACTACGGACAACAAATGGATAAAAAAATAGATCAGGTGGACTGAAAATTAAAAGTGAAATTTAAATATTCATAGAGTTTTTCCTCTCAGTACTAGAACTGGTTGGAAACTTTTCATTGCAACATTTCCTGTCAGAAAATGGTAATTTATCAGAACAAAACAATCTCTGTGGGAATATGTCAGTTATGACAAAATGGGGGAGAGGGACAGTAAATTAATCCTTTTAGTGGTATCAAAACATTCTATTTTGAAGTGTTTCTGAACATTATCAGCTGAACATTATCAAGTGTTTCTTTTAATTATAATAATTTTATAGTCTGGCTTAACAGTGAAGGTTGGAATAAGATATTCCAGAACCATAAAATGGGCCTTTCCAGCCTTTCTAAAAGCATTTCTGAAATTTTATTTAAGTTCCTTTGTCTTCAAAATTACATTTTGGAAAATTATGTTATAATTTAGGACAAAAAGTCTCAGCTCATAGTTTTTAACAAAGTTTCAAATTTCCCAGGGCTTTTCTTTTGCCCCATTATTTACTTTAGGTGGGTCCACACTTGTCTCACGAGATAAAGAAGACAAAAAATGTTGTGTATTTTTTTTCTTTAGAAAAGTTCAATACTGTTGAAATACTTAAACATATTCATTTAAGAGATTTCCTCACTTCTTCACAGTGATCCCCCCCATTTCTGCACCATCCTCTTTCTCCCTCCCTCCCCCTTGTCATTTGGGTGTCTGATGAGAACACGAAAGGTTTTGATATATGTGGTGTTGTTCGGTTGAGTTTTTTAAGTCTATTTCTTTAAAGCAGTGAGTTTAAATGCAGATCATTTTGATGACTATGCTTGTAATTTAACCATAAATAAGTGTCGGTGCAAGCTGCCAGTGCCTGCAGGAGAGGCAGAGACCAGCAGTTGCAGGTAGGAAGGAGCAAAAGCAGTGAGGAAGAAGGAAAACAGACAACTCTTCTTGCCAGCCTCAGTACTATAGAAAGTGTGTTGTAGCCTTCTGCAAAGGTTCACATCCACAATGGATAAGCCATGAAGGGACCTGGTCTGCACTTATTTTGACCAATTTGCTTAAAGCAAGGTATTCCTATTTGGTACACACAGGTGTTAATAGAATTGTTTCATCTGCTGGAGAGATTTAGAATTGCACTTAATGTAATAGGGAAATTGCTCAAACTCTGAATGCTCATGACTTTAGTCTAAGCTTCCAGTATTTCCAAGATGTCTGTATTCACCATTTACACATAAAAATATCTCTATACACACATGTCAGCAATATCATGCTTAAAAATAGTCGATTTGTCTCATTTTACAAATGACTGAATAGATATCTAAGTGGGTTGGTATTTGGTATAGGGACTCTCATGTCCGAGGTCAAGGGTTCAAAGGTATGCCAAATCAATACTAACTGAAAGTTATTACCTTTGGGTGGCCTATGTAAAATGAATGGTGGTTCTAGCCTAATTTCTACTTGACAGATGTCTGTGCCATAAAAAAACTCCCATCATTACATTTTGCATTCTTCAACATAGAAGCCAGAGATAGGCTGGGCACAGAGGTGGAATTAATCTCTTATGAAAGGACTGTAATTGGTCCTTCCAAAACAGAGATAAAACAGATTATTCAGGCAGTCTCAGGAATACCAAAGTGTTAGTGCCCGCAGTTTTCTCCTTCCTATGAAAAAGGAGAGGGCAGAATTTTCCTGGTTTTGATCCACCACCTTTTCACAAGTCCTAAATTCACTTTTGTGGGGGAAAAAATGTAAGAGGCTTAGTTGTGCTACGGACTTAAGATTGTATCAGCATCTCCCTTACAAAAACCCACCAAGCCATAAAAATTTAACATAGTTTAAATGTCGTCAGAGCCCTGAAGTAAATTTTAAACCACATTAAATAGTACGTTAGGCCACTTATAAGTTAAAATACTCAAGGTTAAATAACAATAATAATAAAAGATTCCTTTCATCTAGGTGTGGAATGCAATGAGTAAATTGAATGTCAAATATTATATAAAAATATATATAAAAAAATTCCTGTGTCTGTGCTGAGGAAGCTTTGACAAGTCTTTCTGATTAAGTCTGAGGATACTTGAGAGTTTCTTCCTGCCTGAACTGTTGGGAACATGCTATCAGCAGGTCCTGGAGACATACCACAGAGAGCTTTAAAAAATGTGAGTGATAACGTTTTGAAATGACTGCAGAACTTTACTGCCAGGAAGGAAAAATATGTAGATTTGGCTTACTCCCAATGGGAAGATGAGCTGCATAGTTCTGTGCAGCTTGAAGGCGTTAAATTTGCCTAGTGGGAAGACCAGTTAAAAGAGAATTACAGCAGTTTAAGCATGAAAAATAAGACTACATTGAACACAGCACTCTCAGTTCTCAAGCAGATATTGTGCACTTTAATTCTTGCTGCATTTCTCAACTGAAAAAGAAAGATAACCAATGATTTTAAGAAAAAAAGGTCTTCTTATTTGTGCATAATAAAAATACAATGTGAACCTGAAAAGGGTAGATCTTGGCACCAAAAAGCTTATGAAATAAATGCTTTTTAATTGGACATAAAGGGCAGGATCCTAAGTCCACTGGGGCTAACTCTAAGCTCTGGACCTTGTGATGCTTCTCATCTTCTGTGGCACTTTGCTGCTGTGCCTTGATGCCAGAAGAATGTGACCTGATGTGAACCACGCCAGGAAGGAAACCCAGGTATGCAGAGAGCTGCTGTCTTCTTTAAACTCATCCCAGCACACACAACTAAAAAATCAGGAACTCAGAGCTTGATGGGGACAGCATCTTGCCCACAGTTTTGGTGTTCCCCAGATCAAATGGACATCAGGCACAAAGTTTTTTTTAACCACGTTCCCCAGGTAAAAAAAAAGAAAAAACATCTCACCAAAACCATTCAACAGTCCTGCACCTCTTTGATTTCCCTCATTAAAAATTATTCTGGTATGTGTGTGTTTAAAGTGGAAAAAATCTATACAAGGCACTTCCAGGAGCAATGACACATTTATAAGAAAGGTACTGGATTAGCCAATATATTTGTTTTTTCCATTAATACACTGTATGGAGCTAAACTGTAAATAAAAATAACAATCTGGGAATACGGGGTACCAGGAGGAGAGTTAGTACGGAAATACCCATATTCTACTCCCAGTTTCCAGAGATCATACAATCTTAAATAACAGCTGAATTCCCAAAATAAAAAGATTTAAGTGTATGTCTGTAGTGGATCAAATAATCCTTAGATGAGCTACCTAAGTAGTCAGTAAAAAGAAGGGTACTTCATCTTGATTTAGCTCGTAGCTCAAGCGCTACTTATAGAGGCCTCTTTTGTGGTGATTGCTTGGTGAAATGCACCATTGTGCCCGTGCCTGGTTTTGTGAGAGCTGGGGGTGGTTTGTGAGAGCTGGGGGTCTGGGCGGTTGCTTAAAGAAGGACTGGTGTGGAAGAGGGAAACCATGTCCCTTCGGCTCCTGAAGCAAACAAAAGGTTTACAGAGATGGAACAGCTTTTTTGTATCACCCCTGTACAGATCTACATTTGCATTTGAATTATGCATATGTGTAATATATGCGAACACTGGATACATTTAATGCATAGGGGGAAACTTCTGAAAAGCTGTGTACCGGGTGCATGTGCCCAGCTGCCGGCAGCAGCAGCGGGGGGCTCTGCAGGGCCAGCCCCGGTCAGGAGGTGCCGGGCCGCCCGCTGCCGGACACAGCCGGCTCCACGGCCCAAGCACGGCAGGGCCCAGCTGTGCCCCTCAGCCCGGGCGGGCGCCTCGGGGAAAGCCTGGGTAAGAAAGGGCAAAGCGCTGCCCGGCAGCCGGGGCTGAGGGAAACGCGGGGAGAAACAGCCCTGCGAGCCCCGCGGGGAGAGCGGCAGGAGGGGCGGAGGGGCTCCCGGCGCCCCCGCGGAGCTACCCCTGCGGTCCTGGGACAGACCCGGGCAGGGCAGGTGGACGTGCCCTGAAGGAAGCAGAGGCCCAGGGAAAGCCCACACTGGAGCAAGCCTAACCTTAAGGACTGCAGCCATGGGAAAGCCCCAGGCTGGAGCTGGGGAGTCATGCGAGGAGGAAGGAGCAGGAGAAAGGAGAGAGGGCTGACTGCAGTCCCCTGTTCCCCATCCTGCACTGCTCTGGCAGGGAGTGGGTAGAGGAATCAGGATTGTAAAGGAGAGAAGTTTAGCCTAGGAAAAAGGGGAAAGTGCTTTTAGTTTTGCCTTTGTTTCTCAACCCAACTTTATTTTAGTTGGCAACAAATTACATTTTCCCAGGTTGAGACTGTTTTGTCCATGATGATAACTGGTAAGGGAACTCCCTGTGTTTACCTGGACCCACGAGCTTTTCCATCTTATTTTCTCCGCCCATCCTGTTGGGAAAGGGGAGTGAATGACTAGCCCAGTGGGTGTTTGGCAGCCAACCAAAATCAACAAACCATGATCTCACAACAGCAAGTGAATTGTCATGACCCCACTGGGTACAGTGTTGACTGTAGTATTTAACCACAGAAGAAAAACTGCTTATTGTCTCAAATTACCTATGAAAATTCAATTATGCGACAACATTGAGCATTTAGGAGCCAGAGAGACATCAGTTGCAGAACATCAACAGCTCCATGAAAAGGGAAGTCTTCTGTAACCCGTAGAATAACATGAGAAATAGGAAGGCTCTTTCCTGATGCTGTCACAGAGGCATTGCTCTGAGGCGGCAGTTTTCTCAACTCAGAGGGAGGCGTCAGGTGAAGACTTGCTCTTAGCCCTGTATGAGTGTCCATAAGAAGACAGATACAAAAATGCTGTACACATGCTAAAAAAACGGTACATTTTGCCTGGTAGGCTGCAGAGTCCAGCATCTATCCATTGTGCAAGAAAAATATGGTTTTTTGCCAACGTGGGGACTCTACCAGGAAGTATTTGTTATGTTTGTTATTTTATTTTTAGAAAATACAAGGATTTACCAGCATTCATGTTCTGGTTTAGCAGTGTCCCAGTATGCACACAACTTGTGGGTCTTACCTCCTCTCCTCCCTCTCTGATTGTTCTTCTATGCTGTGAGGGTGCAAAGAGTGTCCATGTGCCAGATTCCTGCTCTCTTAAGTCATCAGGTATAAAAGCAGAATTACAGTGTAGTTGAGTCTTAGCCCTCTCTGCTAAATGGAATTTTCCCCTCCAAAAAGCTAGGTCTGATACATTGCTTAGTCTAAGAATACGGTGGCAATATAGTCACTAAGGTAATAGAACCTGTTTACCTTCTGGTCACTGTGATTTGTAACTTTTGCATTATAAAGATTTGAATGCTCTTGAGAAACTGGAGAAAAACAAAACAAACAAACAAACAAAAAATCCCACACTCAAACAAATGGAAAAAAACACAAACCTACCTTCTGTCCCTTACCCAAAGCAATTCAATTGCCCAATGAAGTTGTTTGGTTCCCTTTAGAAAGAGTTGTAGCAAGGTGTTGAATTGTGTCAGTCAGGGTTAACTTGTTTCCAGTTACACTCACTCCCTTGGAAAGAAGCTCTACCAAAAAATCCCCACTCCAGAGTCTTGATTGCTCACAGGCCAGCTCCATCTCACTTCCCTGAGAAACCTCCAGGAGGAACTCTATCTTGTTGTATTAATTATCTGCAGTTACTAATGAAGGAGGGGTAGAATAAAGGAGAGGCAATTCCAGAAAACAACTCCCATCCTCCTCTCCTTCCCCTTAGCTATAAGAACTGTGAAGAAACAAAGTTCCTCTTGAAGGTGCTTCAGCTAAGCAGTAATCCAGTAAGCCTGAGTCAGGAACTCCTAAGCTCTTACCGATGTAATGAACAACCTAAAGAGCAAAGGCTGAAGCCAATCATCCTGAAGCAGTTTGAGCACTAAGTGAGCTCTGAGAGCCCTGTGACTCCAGAAGTAAAAGGCAATCAAAATATATGTTGTGCTGAGTGGAAGAAGAGGAAGAAGCAAAAGTGAGGGTCCTGAGATTGCCTGGATTTGTGGAAAACAAGGAGTGGAAAACAAGGAGAAGAAAGTGTATGTGGCTTTTGACTCTAAAAACAGCATCCATAGGTGTGTTAAAGAAGGGGAGAGTTTCAGAAGGTAACTGGTTTTGACAGTGGCTAGTCCACAGGCCTAACAATTTGTTCTGCTGAAAACAAGAATGCCCAGGTGGTGAGGAACAGATGCCAGAGTCTCTGAGGAATTACATATACGCTAAGTGGCAGTTGAGGCAAAACAGCACCCCTGGCTGATGTGAACTGGGGGCCAGAGGGCCACCACCACTTTGCAAAAAGAAACTACCTACCCATGTCAGTAAATGCTGGCTGTGAATTGTCACAGTATCACCAGAGGTAGTGGTTACCTGCATTTGCTTGAAACTGCTAACTCGGACAGGAGTGTCATCTCCTCAGAGAGGAGAGAGGCTGGGGCTGCCTAGGCTCAGCCAGACACCTCTGAGGTGCTGAGCCTGGCAGGCTTCTGGGAGAGTCACATCGTGACATTTACTGCCTCGCTAGACCAACAACTTTGATGTTGGAGCAGGAAGTCTGTGAACTTGAGCAACAATGCAGCATCCTGTCTGAGCCCGTGGTGCAGGTGTTCTCCTGGCTGCAGATGTGTAGAGCTGGGTGTTAAAAGTATCATAGCTGGGCATTTTGACGGTAAGCCCTTCTGTTGTAAAGTGGAAAAAGCTGGGGAGTGTGTTCAGCTCTCAAGACGGAACTTGTGCAGAGTACTGAGGATCTGATGAAGTTGTGCAGAGGTGTTTGGTTCTGGCCACAGGCTCAGGAGTTAGCTCTCTCAGGAGTCCTAAACCCTGAATGTCTAATGAATACTGGGCCCTGATAGCAGGTGCCAGACCAGAGTGCCCCCTCCACCTCTGCAGAGCAGGGAGCAAGCATGCTAGGCAGCACTGAGATGTGGGGGGTTGTGATGCATGCAGGGATGGAGAGGAGAAAGTAAGAGCAACATAGGAACATACATAAGGAGATTCCAGACTGCTGTTTGGTGACTACACTGAAAAAAAGTATAAAAATATGCATGACCATGAAATTTTAAAGATGCCAAACATGAATTGGGAGCCAAAGGGAGATGAATTACCCCAACTGAGAAGAAACAAAGGCATCTGCAAATAGCAAAGACCAAGCAAGAGGACTTCTGTAAAGCAGGTGCTATATAACAAGACATACTATTTTAGACACTGTCACTTATTCAAACTTGCTCTTAAATCATTGGATGGTGCAGAAAAATACAAGAAAGCTGTTCTGGGTTCTCTAAGGTAACAACCAGAGGTTTTACCTATTTGTTTGATTCTGTTTTGGTTTGGTTTAGTTAACTGACCAGTTGATTTTATAAATAAGGTAGTAACCCTGGGGCTCAGTGATAAAAAGGTCAAGATTGAGACCACCATGTCTGTGAAGTGAGCTAACGAGGAAGAGATGCTACGAAGGTGCAAATTCAGTGAAACAGAAGATTGAGAATATGACATTTTCAAGTGAGTAGAAAATCAGCTTAACATTGTGAGATTCTGACAGGGAATAATTGGAAGTTTCGCCATTTAGAATAAAAAGTAGGGGTTTGAGCGATCAGCAGTGTTGGCAGCATGGTTAGAAAAACTCCTTTTCAGTATATCCAGGTAACTGCAATCACTATAGCTACATTCCTTTTAACATAACGTACTGGTCAGATATCACTCTCAGCCAAGTTGATACACATCAGAAAAAATAACATTGACATGCAAGAGCTAATCTGGATTTAGCTCCAGCACATAATAGCAGCATGTTGCACTTGGTCATCTTTTCACTTGGTGGGAATGGCAGGAGCATCTGCAGAGGGTAACCTTCTGGCTGTGCAAGGTCCCAAATGTGGATGTTCAGACAATCAGTTCTAGTTTGCCTTTTGCTCAGCAATGGCTGTAGATAGAAGAATAAGGTGCTAAGTATCATTAGCTGTGCTGCAGGGGTGAATGCTCTGAATCTGGGAATGTGGGAGGTACTATGCAGGTTTCCCCTCTGATCCTCTTCAAGGCTACATTCAGATTCAAATTATCTCAATTCTGAAGTATAATAGTGTTCAGCAGTGGTTTATGTGACACAGCCAGTAACTGATTTTTATAGCTCTTTCTTTCTGTCATTCGAGAGTGAGGAAACCTATATTTGGATGCTTTATTTTGTGTCTGTTTGGCTATGTCTTTGTATTATGTGGGTTAAAGAAGCCTGCCCCTCCAGAAAAGACCTGGAGTGCAGTTTGGTGTGCTAGCATCAAGCTTGCATGATGTGTTTGACACAGTTTAGACACTGCAGGAACTTAATGCTTACTTTAGGATCCAAAGGGTGTTGAAGTCTGCATAAAAAGCCCTGAATCAGGGCTCTGAATCAGGCCCTCATTTTGTCCTTGATACTCATGCAACAACAGAGTCCTTCAGGATAACTGGATGTAAGAATCCAGAAGGCAAGGGTCTTTGTAGAGATTTCAACACAAATTTGAATAATCAAAGCCAGGGGTAAACATTTGGGTAATAATGTGTTGTTTGAGGAAAACTGGTGGGAAGGATGTTATGTTCTACAACAAATACCTTCTGCACAACTCTAAATAGATTAATCCTAGAAAACCTAGATGGATTGGAAGGCACCATAAAGATCATCTAGTTCCCTGCCATGGGCAGGGACACCCTCCACTGAGCCAGTGTATTGGTGACCAGCTCAGTGAAAGCATCTACTGAGTAAAAAACCTCTGCCTGAAAGGAAGCACACAAGATTTAAATAAAATAAACAAACCCTGAAAAAAACCTAAACCTGACTGCATTGAGAAATGTCAAGAGAATAAACCTGAAAATGCTTACTGATATAATAGGTATTAGTAGCCTGCCTTCACCCTCAGTATGGTCTCTGGATCTGGAAGTTTCCACCTCAGAAATTATTTGACCAAGTATGTCAGTTTCAGTGTTGCTAAAACAATGGCAGGTTTTATTACACCTACTAAAGTTTATTTATGCCAGAGACTCCAGAAGCCCCAGTTATCCTTAGTCAATAGCAAGGCTCTAGCGACAGAAAGAGACAGAAATGGGAATTTCTCCTTGATTTTTGTTACAATATCTGCCCCATGCACTGAGCTTCAAACGCCATCTTTACTCAGAATATTGTATGAATGACTGTGTGTGCCCCAGGGAATGACTAAGAGCATTTTTATTTTCTCCTCTTTTTGTACTAGATTTTTAAAAAGTTTTATATCCTGCCAGTCTGTCAGCCAAATTCCAAATGTTTCACAAGCTGGAATATTTCAGGCAGCTCTCATCTATTCAGAAGTGTACCTCATTTAGACAGAGGGTCACAACCTGTCCTTACTTACAGCCTATGAAGCTGACATGTTCGGTGTTAAGTCCTGGTTTCTCTCTTCCTCATAGATCACCTTGGCCTTGACCAGATCTGCCCTCCCTGAAATAAGGTGTGAGGGACAGGTGTGCTGTGCCTTGCGCTGCATGGGCTCCTTCTCCTCACCGCCCACACTGTCTGACCCCATCCTCTTTCCTACCAGAAGGTGCACATCTGGATGCCAGACCTGAGTATAGACACAGACACTTGAGACCTATACTAAAATTTGCGTGCGACTCTCTTTTCAGCACTGAAATTAATTAGCTAAGGCCTGATGGTATGAATTCTCTAACTTAAAGATTTCTTTTGATTCCTTATGTGGAAAAACAATTGGTCTCTGGGGTGCTTCCACGTAACTGTTTTAGTTCAGATGAGGAAAGAGTTTTTTAAGCAAATTTTCTTGGTTGTCAACTTTACTCTGCTCTGCTTCTTATTTGTGTTGAAGAGATGTTAACTTCTGGATGAAAACAAACCTAAAGATATCCTCTGGGTGCACACTGATATGCTCTGAACACTCACAGGCATCCAGTTCACAGGATCAGGCTAAACCTAGACCAAAGTAAGCCCTTCCAAAGTGTGCACAGTGTTCATGTCAGATCCTCTGTATCAGCTGTTTCACTCTACAGATCTCTTCTTGCGCAGCACTATTTGCTAACATAGACCTAGCCTAAGAGGGTAATAAGGCAAAACTATTCCAGGTCACATTAAACTGTCTCAGGCAAGTGGCATACTACATCATACTACAATAATGTAGTATGATAAATGCTCCAGAGTTATGTAAATCCTGGCATTTAATTTTCTGGTACTTTATTTCACAACAATCTAGATGTGGACAGTATCAACACAGTTGTAGTGATGTTTGTGAATACTGCTACTAATAATATGAAACCTTGCATCTTGAAACTCTGATTTAGATTCTCCTGTTTCACATTTTTATATAACCTTTAAAGAACTTCTCAAAAATATACTAACATGAAACACTTTTCAGAGGGTTTTATCCTGTCCTCAGAACTCTGCAATGAGACAACTCTGTGACATCTCCTATGCAAAACCATGGCTTCCATGAGAGCAGAGGTGCCCACCACCTGCTCCTTGCTGGAGGACTAGAGACAGGGGCTTTACTCCTCAGAAACAGTCAGCTAAATTTGAATCAACTGTAACATCTGCTGGTGTCCTCAGCTCAGTTCTCCCACATTTTCCGTCCTCTCAGTACCCAAACTCATGGGGGAATTTTCACAAGAGGAAACACAATGTTCTTCCACAGGTCCCTGAGAACACTCTACCAGTGAAGTGACTCAGTCCCATTATTATCCCATATTCTCTACTGAACCATATTCACACCCCACAGCCCCTGGTGTTCACTACACCCTGTGCTAAGAACAGAAGTTCTTGTGTTCTTCATTTTGCACTAGCCTGACAAGGGTAACTGGTCAAAATATAGAGAAGCCTTTCTTTCAGTTGGTAGGCTTTTGAGTCTGTGATGTTTGGGATGAAATAGATAAAAACCATCATAGACAAGAAAGCGTGGGAGCAGCAATAGAAGGCTTGTACTGTGAAAGTGACAGAATTTATAACAAGGTAACCAGAAGAGAAGGGGAAAAAACACAGTAAAACCATGGAGATTGGCTCTGCACCTTAAGTCACATGTGTTCACCCATGAGAACTGTTAGACCCATAGGACCTTCAAAACTGAAATAGGTGACCTGCCAGCTCCTCGCCCTGTGATTCTCAGGATGACAGGTATAGCTGTGATGTGGAGGACAGCGATCTCTCTGCTTCTATGTCTTGTTGAGTAGGTGAAAGAACATGAGAGACAGTTCCTCAGCTTATTTATGCAGAACTGGAAATGAGCATAACATTTTAAAATGGAGGAATTCTTTACTTATTCCTATACAGAGATTAGAGAAGTCAGCAGAGAAAGTGTCTCCTCTATATCAGCTTCATAGAATGGTTTGGGTTGGAAGGGACCTCAGAGATCATCTACTTCCAACCCCCCCAGCCATGGGCAGGGACACCCTGCACTAGACCAGGATGCTCAAAGCCCCATCAGATTTGGCCTTGAGCACTTCCAGGGAAGAGGCACCCACAACTTCTCAGGGCAACCTATTCCAGTGCCTCATCGCCCTTATCATAAAAACATTCTCCCTTATGTCTAGTATAAATCTACCCTCTTCGCATTTAAAGCCAGTACCCCTTGTCCTGTCACTATATGCTGTTGTAAGCAGTCTTTCTCCAGCTTTTCTGTAAGCCTCCTTTAAGTACTGGATGGCTACTACAAGGTCACAGAATCGTGGAATGTTAGGAGTTGGAAGGGACCTCTGGAGATCATCTAGTCCAAGCCCCCTACCAGAGCAGAATCACCTAGAACAGACTGCACGGGACAGCATCCAGGATCATGGTGATTCAATGTCTCCAAAGATGGAGACTCCACTACCTCTCTGGGCAACCTGTCCCAGTGCTTTGCCACCCTCACAGTAAAGTTCCTCTTCATGTTTAGGTGAATTTCCTATACTGAAGTTTATGCCCATTGCCTCTTGTCCTGTCTCCCCAGCTCTCTCAGCCTGTCCTCATAGGAGAGGTACTCCAGCCCTCTGATTATCTTTGTGACCCTTTTCTGTACACTCTCTCTTCATGTCCTTCTTATGTTGGGGGCCCCAGAGCTGAAAGAAGTACTCCAGGTGGGGTCTCACCAGAGAAGATGGGGAGAATCACCTTCCTTGTCATGCTGGTCATGCTTCTTTTGATGTAGCCCAGGACATAGCTGACTTCCTGGGCTACAACGACACATTTTTGGCTCATATTGAGCTTCTCATCAACCAACACCCCCAAGTCCATCTCCTCAGGGCTGCTCTCTATCTATTTTCTGCCCAGCCTCTATTTGTGCTTGGGATTACCCCAAGCCATGTACAGCACCTCACACTTGGCCTTGTTGAACTTCATGCAGTTCATGCAGGCCCACCTCTCAAGCCTGTCAAGGTCGCACTGGTTAGCATCCCTTCCCTCCAGTGGGTCATCTGCACCACACAGCTTGGTGTTGTTGGCAAACTTCTTGAGGGCGCACTTGATCCCACTGTCCATGTTACCAACAAAGATATTAAAAACAGCTAGTCCCAGTACTGACCCCTGAGGAATGCCACTCATCACTCATCTCCACTTGGACATTGAACCATTGACACAACTCTCGAAGTGTGACCATCCAGCCAATTCCTTATCCACCAACTGGTCCATCTGTCAAATCCATGTCTCTCCAGTTTAGAGACAAGAATGTCATATGGGACAATGTCAAATGTTTTGCACAAGTCTGGGTAGATGACATCACTTGCTCTTCCCTTATCCACCAATATGGTAACCCCACTGTAGAAGGCTACAAAACTTGTCAGGCACAATTTGCCCTTAGTGAAGCCATGTTGGCTGTCACCAATCACCTTCTTATTTTCCATATGCTTGAGCAGAGTTCTCAGGAGGATCTGCTCCATGATCTTGCAGGACACAGAGGTGAGACTGGCCAGCCTGTAGTTCCCTCGGGTCTTTCTTTTTTCCCTTTTTTGAAAATGGGGGTTATGTTTCCCCTTTTCCAGTCATTGGGAAGTTCACCAGATGATTGCCACAATTTCTCAAATATAATAGTGGCTTAGCAACTGCCAGCTTCCTCAGGACCCATGGATACACCTCATCAAGTCCCATGGACTTGTGCACCTTCAGGTTTTTTAGGTGGTCTCAAATGTGATCTTCTCCTACAGTGGGCCGTCATGTCAGTGTCAAGACAAAATGTCATTGAGTACCTCAGCCTTCTCCATATCCCCGGTAACCAGGAGTCTGTCTTGAGGTAACTCCCCCAAGCAGCCAGCACAGGTGAGCTGAGCTGGCCTAGGCTGTTTTCCACACCTTGTGACATCACACCCTGTAAAAGGGACTGGTTGGGGAAGGGCAGGTCCGCACAGCTCCCAGACAGTTTGAGTGTGTTGGGTCGGTTGTTGCATCAGTGCAGAGCTCTGTGTTACCACCTTGTCTGGTAAAGTGCTCCGTGTCATCACCATGTACGTGTATTCTGTCATGGGCTCTGTTGTTGTTCCCCTGTCATGGTGCTGTGTCAGTAACTGCCTGTATCTCAGCCTGTGGGGCTCTGTCTGTCTTTCCTCATGGGGAAGGGGTGAGTGAGCGGTGTGGGGTGGTCAGCCACTGCCTGGGGCTGAACCTCAACAGTGTCCCATTTTCCCTTGGAAGGGGGGGGGTCACATTTTCACTCATCTTCTTTTTATTACTGACATACCCATACAACTTTTCTCATTGCCCTTGACAGCCCTGGCCAGATTTCATTCTTCAGCTTTCTTGGGCCCCTCCTCGGCTTTGTCCCATGGTACTCTACCAAGCAGATTCCTGAAGCCCACGGAGGTGAGCTTTCTGTGCACCATCCTTGCTGTCTTAAGGATCTTGAATTCCAACATTTGGTTGCATGGCCACTCCAACCAAGGCTGAGCTTCACATTCCTCACCATCAGCTCCTTGTTGGTGAGAGCAAGATCCTTCTGAACTTCCTTCTGAGCTTCCACTGGCAATACTGCGGCAGCCACCGTATCTACAGAAAGAAACAGAATTGCCTGGGGAATTGAGCTACACTGAGAACAAGAGAAAGACTTTTTATTCTCATGTTCCTGGCAGGGTGGCTGTTTTCCATGGGAAGACTGGAGAACTGGGAGCACTGTTCAGTGTAAGATAACCAAGGACAGCTCCTCAGTCAAGAATGACTAAGATTATCCTCCTGGTGAGACACACTGTAAAACTGCAGAGGATGAGAGCAGACCTTAGTGAATCGTTACGATGGTCCTCCTGCCTATTCTTGCAACAACAGAAATCATCAGAGATGTGCTAATTGCAGGAGTCTAAAAGCAAAGCTAGATCATATTTCCCAAGGCAGTAGGGTACCACCAAACCATGTATACTGTTTACTGCATGGGAATTGGGATACAAGAAGTTACCCTTGGTTTTTGCATGTTCACACCAGCACATGAAAAAAAGGCAACGGACTACAGTTAAAGCTACTCTAGGAGTAAGGTTCACTGATCATTAAAGAAAGTATAAGAAGATACATTTTTTCTGCCTTTTGTGTATTCCCATCTCCTTATGGTTTCCTCAATCTTGTGAGCCCAGTTTTTATTTGTGAATAGGTAACTATTCCCTGGTAAGAGCACTTGGGAAAAATTGACTAGTGCCTGTTAGGTTCAAGAAAGGAAAGAAAAGAAAAAAAGAAAAAAGAACCCCCCAAAAAAAACAACCCCAACAGCAAATAAAATTATTTTGATAAGCTTTTGAAAACTGCTTTTCAGTAGCTGTGCAAAAAGGAAAATGGTATTTTGCAATGCCTACTGAAGATCAGATCCTATAAACTGGCATCTATCTGCTCACTGATGTCTACAAAAGAATGCTACAGTATGCTGCTTGCTCTCTTAAAGGAAAGGAACAGTACTGCTTCCTAGAAGCTCTAAATTACAAACATTTCTGAAGTCCAGAAGGAAAAGGCCTGATGTATATACTGATGTGATTTATTTTTGTTTGTCACAATGAAGGGGAAGAAACTTTTCCAGTTCCAAAGTCAAAGAAGCTTCTTTGTGTGTGTGTGTAGCAGATCAGATGAAGAAATTACTTGTTGCAGCTGTGAAAAAACGTTGGCCTAGCTGGCTGCTCAGTATTGCAGGGAAGAAGAAGAAAGGCAGATGGGCACAAATGAAGGCAGGCAGTAAGGCAAGCAGGACAGAAGGTAGGCAGAAAGGAAGGGAGGAAGAAAGGAAGGAGGGCAGAAAGTCGAAATCTTACATTAGTTTTTCTGTACCTAGTCAGTTGTTTAAATTTGCTGCACATGCATTCGTCTTCACATTCACACGTAATATTTACCTGGTTTCATTTGCTGGTTTTAGTGCCCGTAACAAGCCACTGCTGCAACAAAAACAACAACTGCCAGTGTCACAGACTCCCGATGGCTGCGAATTGATGTCTCAGCTCAGTGAGATGCTGTTGTGGAGGAAATCAATTAAATCTGTAGTTGGGTTATGTTAAGTCCTGAGTAATTTGAGGCATGAAAGAACATGAGGAGTGAATGAGCGCTCCTACTCCTACAGAGCTGTTCTTGTGCACTTGAACGGAATCATGGTTTTGTTGTCAGTACCAGTTCTGTTTGCAATGGCAGGAGTGTAAGTGCATGAAGGACATTTTTATCAGTACATTCAGTCTGGCACTCTCTGTCAAAACAGTACTCAAACACTCGTGTCTCAGCCAAAATAGGTGTTTGGCTGCTAATACAGCTGACGTGGAAGTTTGAACATTGTGTAGGATGAAAGGTGAGCTTGAGGAAAGTCTAGAGAATACATTTAAGTAATATTTAATACATTCTCCAGACCCATGTAAGACTCTGAGTGTTGCCCAATACAAGGGAAAATAAAAAGACAAAGGCAAGTTTTTGGCAGCCTCCATCCCTATGTCCTTCCCTCTGCTTGCTTCTAGTAGGGCTAAACTAGGCAAATAGAGAAGACCATTATGGTGAAGAAAGTAGAGATATCCGTTACTAGCAAATGAGCTTCCAGGTCTCAGATGGAGCTCGAAAAACCTACAGTACAATTTGCTGAATTTTCTTTTTTACTTCTGAGGACTGCCCGTCCACAGTCCCCTTCCTTTCCCTTCTGCACCAGCAATGTGTACCCAGCATGCTAGCAGGCAAATGCGGTGCCAGGAAAGAAACACTGACATTCCTGGCAGTTGTCTAGCATCCAGCTCTTTCTTCAGAAACTCCTTTGTTTTATATAAAGGTTTCAGGTAACAGATCTGGCAGGAAACAAGTGAAAGTGAATAATTTGTTCCGATCTGGCAAAATGTAAAGACTTTCTTGGATGAATTTAAGATAAAATAAAAACCTGTGGTCTACTCATGAAAGAGCCCAACACTCGGAATAAATGATAACATATCAGCTTGTGCATCCATTTGACAGTCTGAAGTCCTTAATCTTCAGTCCTTATGGTTCTCTGATTGCCCCTTCTCTGATTCTTAATACCTCCTTCTGAGTTCTAGTACCAGGAATTGTCTGCAGTGATTCTGTTTCAATTACAGTCAATTGTCCATAATCTGAGTTTCTGATATGCTTCATATAATATTATTGTCAGGCTGGTACATTAAGTCTGTGTTTGTGTACCTTTCCTTTAAAAAACAGAAAGAAGACTCTTATTCGCAAATTCACAAATTATACAAGTCTGTCCATGATGGCCAAGGCAAATTAAAAGGAAAAAAACAGCATAATGTATTCCACCAGTGTGTGAAGGACACTGCTGGATTTGTCTAAATGGGATAGAACTTTGGGGTGCTAGCTGAATCGTCAGCTAAATTCAGATGATCAGTTAGTATCAGAGACTGCAAAATAAACCCCAAATCCCCTCCGTGCCCACACGCAGCTTCAAAATTCAAGGTAATGCTGACCCTTTCTCCTGAGTGTGTCTCTGGTTCCTGTGATCTGTATCAGGTATTTATCAGCTCCTGTCTCGGTTAACAAAATTCTCTGTACCTAAAACAATGCATCAGCTCCAGCAGTCACAAAAGTCATCTTTTTGCTGCCTCCGGGGCTTGATCACTGCCTGGAAATATTCCAAAATCTCTTTGCTAAGTAAAGTTTTTCTATTACAGTGACCATGGCAAGGATTGTATGGTATCAACTGGGACCTCCCTTATTGTAGATTAATTTACAGGAGTTGTATCGAAAGAGCCCCAGTTAGTGAAACAGCATCCAAAACCCTAAACCTAATAGTGAGTATGTGCAAGCTAAAGGATACATGGATCTCAGAAGATATTTGACTTTCCCAAACTTGAATCATCAGCATAACATAGCATCCAGCCACCTCTCTCCTGTTAAAAAGTGTATTAGGACATAAATGAGTTCACATCCCTTCCCATACTATCAAAGGAAAACTGTTGCATACATACAGCCTTGGCTTGGAAATAACATCCACTGGAAAAACTGTTTGCTAGACACTTCAGAACAAAACTTCTAGAAATGCGATCAGGCTGCAATCAGACAGCCTAAAAAGATGGTGATTCCCTTCTGACCTGAAGCAGACGTCCAGATCCCACCTGCACTAGGCAGATGGGTGTCCTGCTTTCTGCAGCACGCCGTTGCGTTTGTGGCAGGGAAGGCATGGAGCACAACGGGCGTGGTGCCTCGCCCATCGCGGGCCACACTCGTGCATCATTAGCAGGAGTCACGTCGATTACTAGCAGGAGTCAAAGAGGGAAGCAGGTTTGTATTAACATGCCCGAGCGTGACATGGGACAGCTGAGGTATGGGCACATTTTTGCTGCCCTCTGCAGTCCACCGTTCCAGGCAGCTGCAGCTCTGCCTCTTGACCAGCAAAAGCCCTGACAGACAAGTGGAGAAAAAAGGTGCTGGAAAGAAACCTATTCCAATTATGAAGTGTCAGCCTAGTTGAGTTTTCTGTGGAGGAGGCAAGATTAGGAACGATATCCTTCTGCACTGAAGCAATTTATAAATAGTATTACTTCTTAGAAATACATATGTCACAGAAAAAAAATGAATTAGATTTTACACTGCAGTCTTTTGTATATACAGGTCTGATGTCTCTACTGCCTACGTTTACTGGTTTTCTTCCACACCCCAGCTCTTACTGACCATTGCCATTCTGGCAGTGTGTCCAAGACACCCCTACTTCTGCAGGTGTAACAGGGAGCCACTTTAGGTATGTCTAGGAAGTCTAGTGAATCTGGTCAACTGCAGAGCTGTTGCACATGTGAAGACCAGTTCTGCACTGCTGGGGCAACACAGCTCACCCCGGGCCCCCCACCGGGGGGGTTTCTAGGGTTTCTACAGTTTCTAGGACTACACACGCTGACAGGGAAATATGAACATAAACATCATGAAAGCAAAAATGAAGAGGTTGTGGGACCCACGCTGTCTGAACAAATATAAGAGCCCCCAAGTTTCAAATGAAATGGAGTGACACAGCCTTGTAAAAAAATTACTATCAGGGAGAGAAAGAAATATATTAGATTGCTTGTAGGTCATTGTTAATTAAAAAAGCATCTGATTATCATTAACATAAATTGTCACTGAAGGAAATGGGCCTTTCATTGCAGGAGACAAACTGGCTGAGTTAGCTTAAATTGTCTGGAGTACATGTACCATGTGGTGGAACCAGTGAAGACACTGAAAGCAAGTTATTAATTTGCATGTAGGTAGCTAATTCAGAAACCAGTTACACTGCTGATGAACTTCAGTGTTTTGTTGAATTGCAGTAGAGCCAGTATAGGTAACGGTTTAGCTAAAGCTGTATGAGCAGCAAATTTTCTATAGCTGAAAACAACATCCCTACATTTCCAAAACCTAACGAATTAAAAAGACTAATACAAAAATTCAGAAAGAATTTTATATATATATATATATTTAGAGGTATAGCTCAAAAAATAAAATCCTAGCACCTAGATTTTGTATCTCTCCACTTGCAGACAGTTCTGTGCCAAACACTATTACAGTTTGATTTAGTAATTCTTTCCTACAGATAATTCCACCTAGTTAGGTATTTGGTCATCTTCTTGCTCCAGAATTCATTCTGCTTTGCTCTTGAATTGCCAGTGGCTATACCAAGAATAGCTTTGTGACTGACACAGCCTCCAAAGCACTCAGAAAATTATATCATCTGTTTGAAACTCCACAACTTTGGAGAACTTCAGAAATTAAAATGTCTTTTGTTGTGTTTCTGTATTGTGTGGAAGAAAGAAACTTGAAATATCATCTGAGAGAATGAAAAATAGTACATCAAGCAAGAAAAACTGTAAAAACACCGCTCAAATCTTTCATATAGTTTTTGTGATACTCTCAATGTTTACAGCATTGTGCAGTTGGAGGAGATCTGTCTTGACATGAACCTTTTGCATAACTTTGAATCTCCTCTTACTATGTCTACAGGGAGCTTAGCAGTTGGAGTTTTTGGGTTACTTCAGTACATTACCTTATTAAGTAATGTTATTGAGTACTGCGAATTTTCTTCCAGCCTCTTCCTTTTATCTAGCGAGTATGTTGCTCCATAACTTAGCAGCTAGTAGACTGGTGGCATTTGGTACACAGCATTACAGGGTAGCACTGCAAAAACTGTGGTTTACAAGTACCTGTCTCAAGCAATGTAATTCAGCAATTGCACAAAGTCAGTTTGTGTCACCAGAAAGCAGAAAGAGCTACCGTGACATATGTGCACACAAATGTAGGAGATGATAAGCGCTAAGATAATATGCGTTATTGGTATCATTTGCAGGTAGTAAACTTCTGGAAATCAACATTTTCCCAGGGAGCCTGCGTTACCGGGGGCGGGGGGTTGGGGTGGGGTGGTGGACTCAGTGATCTCTGGAGGTCCCTTCCAAACCCTACAATTCTGTGAACATCATTCTCTTGACTTAGTTGGGGCTAAAATGATTTACATGAACCACATATTTGTCCCATCTCACATAAATATATTTCACAGCGTACCATATCCCTTTTATAAAGCAATGTATTTGGAGATCAGTTCTTGTGGAAAGTGCTGTATCATTAAACATTAATTAAACCATTTACATTATGATAAATTAATAGCTCGTAGAGTTTAGTAAAGAGTGATGTCTCTTCTACAGATATTTTAAAAATAGATGTCTTTTTTCATTTAGAAGTCATTGGGCATTTCTTAATCTTTTATCTTGTAATTTTCTTTCTTAATAGTCTTTCATTTTCAAACACACGCAAATCTTACCTTCAAATGTGCCGTGCTGTTTTGGACTGGGGACTATTTCAGCATTTCTGAAACCATTTGAAAATGTCCAGACCTATCTCTTCTTTATTGTTGCTAAAAATGTCTGCTGAATTTGAAAGTAGGTTGAGCTCTCTGGAAACTCGTTCTTATGATTTTTCAGCTAGACGCTAACTATGACAACCAGTAAGGTGCTTCCTGAAAATGTTGTCTTTGCTCTTCTTAGATTTATCTCTAGCAGGCATCCTTCTTCCACAGGAGGTGACTAGGGTCTTCTCTCTTCTCTCCAGTTCTTGGACCCAAAGGTGCTATCAAGGGCAAGCCCCTCTGCGCCACGACAGTTTATCATGGCTTGTTTACCTTAAAACTCTGAACTTGGGAGTCCGTGGTAGGGAGGTGTGCAGACCTGGAAACTGAACTATGTGTCATTTCCATCAAACATCCCACCTGGAGTGTTGCCCTAAGAACATACAGTCTTTGACAGAATGGGCTCTGATCTGGGTACAGTCGTAAAGAAAGCACACACAATGCAGTTTTGTTGACTAACAGTTAGTATTTTGAACCCTTTGGACATATTAAATATATTTATATTATTTATATTAAAATTATTATTTTGTTTAAAATAAATATATTTTGGGTGGTTAATACTCATGTGTCTGACCATTGTGACTTGCCTTTAAAGGAACTTGCTCTTCAAACAGTTCTCTATACTCACCTAAAAAACTCAAACCCTTCCAACATGTCCTAAAATTATATGCTGTAGTTTTGTGTGGCTGGGTTCTGGTGGAGGAGGGGGGCTGCAGGGGCGGCTTCTGCAAGAAGCAGCCAGAAGCTCTCTGCAGGCCCCGCAGAGCAAACACCAGCTGGCTCAAGGCCGGAGTCGGTGTTGACCAAGGTCGAGCCCATCAGTGATTGTCACAGCACCTCTGGGAATCAGATTTAAGAAGAAAAAAAATGCAAGCAGAAGCTTTTTGCACCAGAGAAGGGAGTGGGAAGATGTAAGAAACTCTGCAGGCACTAAGGCCAGTGAAGTGGGGGGAAGAGACACCCCAGGTGCTGGAGAGAAAGATGCCCCTGCAGTCTGTGGAGAAACCCATGGTGGAGTGGGTGTCCCCCCACAGCCCATGGAAAAGGCTGAGACCCACCTGCAGCCCGAGGAGAGGCCCCATGCTCGATGGAGCAGGTGGAGACATAGAGGAGACGCTGTGACCTGCATTGGAACAAGTACCTGCCAGCACTTGCAGCCGGTGGAGAGAGACAAGAGACACAGAGATAAGAGAGAGAGACCCATGCCAGAGCAGGTTTGCTGTGGGAGGTTTGTGACCCCATGGAGGACCAGGCTGGAGCAGTCTGGGCCTGAGAGACTGAGACACTCTCTATGATTTATGGCTGCACCCCATAGAAGTGACCCACGCTGGGGGAGCTGGTGAAGAGCTGAAGCCCCATGGGAAAGGACTCGTGCTGGAGAAGTTCATGAAGGGCTGTCTCCCGTGGGTGGGACTCCATGCTGGAGCAGGGGAAGGGTGTGAGGAATTACCCTGACCCATCCCCATGGCTAAGAAGGAAAACATCTTGTGAGGAACTGACCAAAACCCCCATTTCCCCATTCCCTGCCCCTCCCTGTGCCCCAGTGTAGGGGGAAGAAGGGAGCAAAATCACAACTAAAGTGAAGCCTGCTAAGAAAGGAGGGGTAGGAGGAGGTGCTTTAAGATTTGGTCACACTTCCCATTACCCAACTCTGGTGCCACTGGGTGTGCAGTGCAGGGTCATAAATTAGAGAGTTTCTTTCCTTTATTCTGTGTTGAGTCTGTTTTGCCCATGATGCTGATTGTGGAATGATCTCTCCCTGTCCTTATCTCGATGCCTGAGCTTCTCAATATGTATTTTTCCTCTGTCAGCTGAAAAGGGGAGTGATAGAGCGACCTTGGTGGACATCCGGCCTCCAGTCAGGGTCAAACCACCACATTATAAAAGCAGTCCCTATCTGGACTGAAAGGAGAGCATCTTTTATTTTTCATTCCCTGATGCCTTGATCTCTGTATTAAAGAAGAAAACCTATTCTGTTTTTGTTGCAGATATTACCTGATACTAAAATATGAATGTATAAAAAAGGCTCAATTGTGTACAAATTCTTTGGGGAAAACATTTGTTGACATCAACAAGATTTTTTGCGTGAGTAAGGTCCACAGGATTTGGTCTGATAGGTGTCTTGAGGTTTTCCGCCTGAGTTGTGCTGTGAAGACAGCTGCAGTGACAGCAGTAGCAGATCAGACTGTTTTGGGATTTTTTTAAGCCTATAAACCCAGGTCATACATGGGCATACTGGAAAGCCCACTTCTTACACTGTGCAGGTATATTTACATATGCAAAATACAGTTTCAGTTGCCTTTAAGCATGTAAATTGGCCTCTTGCGTGTCTGCTTGTGAACACATACCTCAGAATTAGACAACGTGCCCTGAACACAGATTTTTACTCTATTCCAGAGAAAGTAATGTCTTCAAAGCAAAATAAAGAAGAGACTTTTTGTTGACTTTGCTCTTATTCTATCTATTCTAGGAAAACTGAGGACATATTTCATTTATGAAAAGCTACTTCAACCAGCTTAGCAATCAAGTTAGAGGCACCTCAACAGTAACATACTGCCTTTGTCATCTTTCATACATTTCTATATTTTATGTACTGCACTGATACAGAGCTTTTCTTGGAGAGTTTTCTGTCGAATAACTAAATAGTTGAACAGACTGTCACTAGAAAATGCTCTGGAACTTTTATGAGCATACTTTTATTGTAAATATTCATTTACAGCAGAGCTATTTCAGTACCAGATCTTAAGAAACAGTGCCATGAAGAGTCTAAGCTATAATAATCTATAATTTGTGGGGTTTATTTAGTAAAGTGCTCAGTCACAGATGGCAAATTTTAGTCAGAATTAATAAACATATAAGTATGTTGATTTGTGGTATTATTTTAACTAGTTTGCCTCTTCTGTGTATCCATAAAATCTTCGGAAACCTTAAGCTTTATCACTGTCTTTTAGAAAAAAAACATAATTGTGGTACAAAATTAGTTTTCTCTTGCTCTGTCTGTTGGGATCTCAGTGCCTTTCCAGCTAATATGCAAATAACTGTTTACCCTCTTAACATGTCTCCAGAACAGAGACAGAAATAGCGTGCCAGAACACCATAAAAGTTCCTGTGGTGTAATACGTTGCCCCAGACCTGCACGCACAGCTCCGGTGTGTCTTTGGGCTCTAAGTACGGCAACTAAGACTCCGCTTCTGGCTTGGCATGTTTCAAACTATTGCCTAAATTTTGCTCTGGGGGCGGGGGAGGGGAGGGGGTGTGACACGGTTCTGTTCCCAGTGGTTCCCTGACCCTGCAGAACTGCTGCCGGGACTCAACAGCTCTGCCTCACTCTGCGCCATACCCATCTCTGAGCTAGGAGGGATGAATGAGCCTGTTCATTTCCCTGTTTGGAGGGGTGAGCTTGAGGACCACGGCAATAACTGGGGCCTTTGGCTTTCTTCACTGTGAGCTTCCCCTTTTCATTAGGCTTGAGATGGTGACTGAAATTTATTAGCCTAAACTGGGTTGGGACTGATGAGATTTACGGTGATATATAGGAGAAACGCCAAGTTGGAGAAAAAGGATGAAAAATTGAAATGATAAAGTTGTATTGGTAGCTTGTTGAGGTAATTGAAATGCCTTGTTATGTTGTATTGTGATGGGTTCAAATAAAATATGGGTGCAATTTGTCTAGATCAAGCCTGTAGCACACTACAAAATAGATTCCTCTCTTCTGGTGTTAAGGACATGTTCAATTTTGGCCTGTCAGTGGGGATTGTGAAGGGGTGAGATGAGACTAAAACTTCTCCTTATCGACGTAGTTGACGGTCTGGCATTGTTTGCATTGCACTGCTTACAGCAGGTCAGTGAACATTCCTCAAACCACCCAGGGGGATTTCTGCAGCAAAGTCCAACACTCCCATTTTTGTCCCCAGCTATCCCTCTACTCCCTGCTCAGGGAAAATTGACCAGCTCTGGTGCAGAGCTTTGCCCTCAGAGCTACCACTGAGGCTCCAGGAGCACTAAGGCATGTCTGTGCTCTTTGTCAAAGTGGTTCCCCACTGTGAGGCCATTTGGCCTCGGCTAGACAGGACTTGTGGGTGGCACTGTTCAGGAGCTCCCTGAGCTCCACAGCTCAAGCCCTCAGTAGAACCAAAGTCCAGAAGAAACACATGTGAAAAATGAGGAAGGAGTACAGTCAGATCCCTCTAAACTGCAATGAAACAACTTAAAAGTCATTACGTAGATTTCAAGAGGAAAAAGATGCTATGGTGCTCCAAAACTGAGGTGGACTGATGAAGCTCAAGCCAAGCACCCACTGAAAATCCTAAATCTTATCTGGTCAGAGTGAGAGACTGAGGACCCTGTCTGGCTCACCTTTCATTTATTCCCTATTTAGTCCTAAAGACCACTTAGAAAACATGGACTCTGTGAGCAGAGAGAGACCCAGATCATTGCCTGCAACAGCAGTGCTCCCGAGGAAGAGGCAAATGTAAGATTGGCAGACCACCTGCTAATGCTTTCTGTGGAAGTAAGGCACTGGAGTGACAGGGTACACCTACTGCAAGTCTGAGGGACATAACTGCTTTTGTAGCAAACTACACCTAGCGCAGCTTAATGCCCTGTAGCTGAAAATTGCTTTCCATAAACTTCCTCAGCACTTACAGGCTGCAATTTGATTACTCTGGGTGGTCAGGAGAAGATTTTGCCTAAGTGTGTTCCCAATACAGTAGTGAAAACATGTCAGACACTATTAATAATGCAGAGGAGTAACCAGGTTCCCAGATAGGTATTTTATAATTACATAAGTAGCAGCATTGTACCAGTCACAGTGATCTAAGGCTGTACCAGAAGCTAAGTTTGCGAGGAGAAATCACGTCTTTTATGAAGCCAGCTTGGGTACCTAGGGAGAAACACAGACCAGTTTTTGCTCTGGGAAGGGCTTGTGTGCCTGATCCATCTTTCCATTCTAATCAGTTGGTCTAATAAAAAATATTACCTGTGTCTACAAACCTTGCCTTGCAAATATATGTGACTTGAATCAATAAAGGCATCTTCTTTGCACAATAGATAATCATATGATAATTCGCTGCCAGAGAGTTTATGTCAGTAGTGACATGAAGACTGCACACAAGATCTTTTTAAATATAACCATATTACATGTATTTTGAAAAATACTTTGTGTTTGGGAAAAAAAAAGGAGGTAATTTTATTCATATGAATGGAACCTGTAATGTGCTTATGCAACGGAATTCATCTTTCTCTGTCACTGTGGTATCTTTCTCTCTTTCTCCATAATGCCCTTCATTCTTTGCTTTGTGCTAAGGATATGTATTGACTTTGCAGAATCACTGTAGCAAGCTGTAAATGATGTATTCAAAGAAAAATCACTGCCCAGTTCCCATAGAGAGAACATGAACAGTGCTGGGCAATCAGAGTTATGCTTCATTTTGTATTGTGACATTCGGCGCAATCAGGAACAGCAGCCCAAGCACAGACGTCACCGACTCACACTCCGACAATAGAAGCCTGGTCCTTTTAATATTCATAGGGAGACATCTGAGGTGGTGTTCCTCCTTCACCTTACTCCTTTCCCATTAAGTCCCTATCGCTGTGCATGGGGAGAAGACAATCCCTCATTACCCACAGAATTCTCACTGCAGACAAGGGTGTAGCTAGCAATTTGACATTGTATGCTTGCATGCCAGCCAGCATACTACCTGTGGTTTGTCCATGGTACACACATCATATACCCTGTGGTAGACACACCACAGCAAACAATTCACTCCTTTTGCCCAACAGGCACAGTGAAGAGATATTCAAAAGCATCACAGCAAATGGCTGGAGGAACACAAAAGCTGCTTATCAGCGTTCCATAAGAAATGTTGTCAGAGAAAAGTAGCTAAAGGTAAATAAATTTGTAATAATACAGTTACATGGGTTTTGCATTTGGAAATTCCACATGCCCTATGAGAAAAGGAAGCAATCTGAAATGGTGTGGTCAGGGAGAGGCCAGGACAAGGCCATGGCAATTCCTTGGCAGCTCCCTCTGAGACTTTTAGTCATGTAAGGCTCATGGCACCCTCTGAGATGGAATTTTCAGGTGTGGGTAGGACACTGTGATTTTTTTTTGCTGCTGCCTTGAAACCAAATCCGGTTTCAAACTAAACTAATAAAGCCCAGAGCTTTAAAGTTGACTCCTACTGTTGGGATTCCGCGGTCCTGCAGTGGAGTTTCAAGGCCTCCATGTGAAGAAAAAGCTAATGCATCTGCCAGCAGGAGAAAAGTCAGTGTTTTCCTTAGTGGCTCCAGACAAATAGGGGTAGCAAATTACTCTCCTGAATACACTGACAGAGCAGTCCAAGATGCTGAGAAAGAAGATGCTCAATCCTACATCCCTTCAAAAAGACAATAGACCAAAAAAAGATTAAAATGATAAACTGAGAATTAGGTCTAAGAAGAGATTTAACAGACAAACAAAGGCTTTATTTTAAAGGGCGGGAGAGAGTCCAAAACAAGGCTGTGCTTCCAGATGGCCAGTAGCTTTGTGTATGTTTGGAAAAGGTTTTCTTTGACTCAGGTAGAAGAAAAGGCAACTAAGAGGAAAGCCTTCTTGGGTGGCCTTCCTTACCCTACATAAGCAACATAGAAAATAACTGACTGGGTCATGCAAAACAAGGAAAGAAGCAGAGCAGACACACAGTTCTGAGGGAGAAAACCTTTAAAAAGTTTGCCTGAAAGGGGTATGCTCAGGTAACCCCCCCAAAAAGGATGAAAACTCAGACTCTTGTACTGAGCTAGGCCTGGGGACCCATCGCTGGCCACTTGGAAGAAAGGGAGAGTGGAGGCAAAGAGAAAGGTGTGTGGCTAAGAAAGTGGTGTCTTGGAGCCTGCAGAATGATGGTTTCAAAGGTCCATCCATATACTGGTGGTTTTGCTTCTGCTGCGCTGAGGTCGCTTTCAGTTCGCCGCCGGATTTCATGTGCGCACAGATTTTGTAAAGAGACTGTAAGTCAGGAGTTTCACTGTTGTGGCATGTGACATTTTGGGCTTTCTTGGACCCAAGTGGAGCTGGTATTCTTGCCTGTGGACATGACAACTTGAAGGCTGTTCCTATTACTGGTTTAGTAACATTTTACAAAGATGAACATGGTTTTATGGCCATACATATTCCTTTCGCCATTCTTGTTGTTATATATGCATTGCTTTTCTAAGTCACTTCTTCAGCAACGTGCAGTTTTGTTTTATTGCTTTGGAAACCTCCTGCTTTTGGGTGATGGCCTCATTTTATCATTTGGGATATGGAATCCTTTTTGGCTAACATCCAGCTTTTCCTTTTCTCAAACAGAGACTCTGTAGCACCCTTAAAGATTGTTGTGTTTTGAAAAGCCGTGATTTGTTGCGCGATAAAACCCAATGCGGTTTAGGTCATGACCTACTGCAAAAGCAAATCAATGGTTTAAGGAGCACCCAGCATTTGAAAAAGCCGTGAAGGTGCTACAAGGTCTATGCCATATCAATTCCTCCAATGAATACCTGGCTCTAGTGTTTGTAACGAATGCTTTTTTCATGTTGGCTACCTATAAAGTGATACCACGACATAGACCACACCCACAGAATCCAGAAACTTCTTCTTCTTCTTCTTCTTCTTGTAATGATAATGAACAGAGCTGGATAAAATAAGGCAGCACTATTAGACAGAAAGGTAAGAGCTGCTGTATGACACAAAATGATAACACAAAAGTAGAAAATAGTTGGTTCTCAGCTTTCTCCTCTTCTGTCCTTTCACCTTTGTTGTTTAGGTAACTTGTAGCCCACTCCTCATTGCAGTCCTGCAAGACAGAAAACGATATGAACACATAAGTAATATTCATATATAATACTGCTTCTTCCAAGTTTTCCTTGTAGGAGAACAGTGTAAATAGCTTGCAGCATAGAAAATTCTCTTGTTCAAACAGTGATAGCAAAATGTTTCTTTCATCTCTTGGAAAGCCTCTAAATTTTAAAACTACTCAGCATGCTGCTTTCTTTAGTATTTTTTACACTGTTTTGCATGGTGTTAGCATTATGTATAGTATGGTGGCAGGGAGAACACCAAGTACTGGAGAGGAAAGATTCAGTCCTTTCATATAAGGGCATTTAATAACAACTGTGCTTAATAAAATGCTCTATATTCCAGAATTGATTTTTATGGTTCATGTAAAGTTTGTGAGTTAGGGTCAGTTCCTTTAATTTAAAATTGTAATTTTATTTTTTTGTTTTTGAGGAAGGAGGTGAGATAGATCTTCACTCACCTGCTCTGTACACAGTGTGCACGTTTTGCATGTGAATGGTTGAAATCTCTCCTTTTTCCTGAAAAAGCCTGGTGGCTGAAACCCTGTAATGTTGAGACAGGTGAGTTGATAGACACATTCTCTGCAATGTACTCTCAACTCTGATTTCAGAGGCACATGAGAGCACTCCTCAGATTGCATGATTCAGACCCGTAATTGGGGGGGGGTTGGGGGGAGCAGGAGACACTCGGTGAAAATGTGAGTTCCTCCTATTTTACTCTACATCACGTAACAGATCTTACAAAAGATGTCATGGGCACATTACTGAAACGTGTGTCTGTGAAGGAAGACAACACAGGAGGCAGAAATCTGAGCATGCAGCCACATCTGCTTTGGTAAACACAGTGTTTGGATAACCCATTTGGCTGTATTTGTGAAACTGAGGAGCTCGTGTATTAAAAGTGTGAATTTTTTCCAGTGCTGGCTCAGTATATTGCAGGATTCTCTTGGGTTTTCTGTGTCATATATTACTGTTGCATCATGTATATTTTTTCCTAAATTATAACCTTAAACAGTATCTGCATTTTATTTTCATGGTGCTGTGTTATGAGCAATAACCAAAGAGCATCCACTGCAAAGGCCATTGCATTAAAGCTGTCATATGCATTTTATCCTATTTTTTTTTCTCTTACTGGAGTCCAACTTGGGAAAAAAACCCTGAAATGCACAGACTATACTCCATCTGAGCTGCAAACTTTTCAAGTGGAATCTGTTTAGCCTTTTAAATTATAATCAGACATATTCTGAGTACACTATATTAAAGCAGAGAAATTGAGATGTGTGTAAATGCTGTGAGGAGCTAAGTATTGCAGATAAAACCCTAGTCCAGAAAAAATTACGCATTGACTCAATAATCAGCTCAATTCTAGCGAGAGGCCATTGCTCTTGTAATCAGAATCCCAGCGGTAATGGTGTGCTGATAACTTTCCAGGATATTACTGCAAGTATCCCGTCCCTAATATTGGGGGAAAGCGGTACTGAGGAGCATGCTCTGCCCTGTCATTGTCAGAAGCACACCCAGTCTCTGATGCTGACCAGTGATGCCGGCAAGAGTCGCCTCCTTGGGCTGTTAGGCTAAAAATGTTGAATCAGCCTGAGGAGCACAAAGATGAACATACAATAGAGGAAATTGGGAGAACAACATATTCCTTCCCAACACATCAGCCTATTCATTTATCATAGCTGTAATCCATCATTTGTTTTGGGCACTTTGCCAGCATACAAACTTCCAACAACTTCTCTCCGGAGATTTGACTGCCCTTTTTCTGTTGTAATGCTGAAATGACTATGTTATGATCAATATGAAAAATGTGGGGCCAGAAAACTAGCCAGTGTGACCTTAGTTCTGCAAATAATCATTAGTGCAAACCTGGAGAGGGGAAAAAATACCCAAATCTTGACTGTATAATCCGAATCTTCATCTCCTGATCTAATTGTTGAGGGACTGGCGGCGTCCCAAGGAATTGATAATGAGATTTAGAGTCTCCTGCTGCCAGTCACTGGCTTGGGCACAGACTGCCTGGGCACAGCTCTGCTCCCAGCTTAGTGGAGTTGCTTGAGATTTACCAATTTAACCGAGATGGGGAACGGGCTCTGTGCTGGCAGCAAAAAGAAGTTATTACTACAGGGAGCTATTGCAGAGGTAATAACCTTCTCGTGGCCAAGTGGACAAGTTTCCCCTATCTCTTTCACACCTACATGTCATCAAAGTTGCTACAAGCTTGCTACCTTCCCACACTGTGCAGGAAGATGAAGGCTAGCAGAGGGACGGTGGAAGAAATATCTGCCCTCCTAGTTAACTTCAGGTCGCGACTGAGGCAAATTGGTAGGCAGGGAGGATGCCTTGTCCTGCTGCCGCCTGTGCTGCTGTCGTTTCGTGTGTAGGGAGCATTTCAGCAAGTCTGGCAGCTTTTATGAACACTAAAATGATCTTTAAAAGTGGATGTAAACCCCCTTTATTATTTGGTTGTTTTTCCAAAGTCTTACGCAAACCCTCCCAAGAAACTGCGCTGTTTGCCCTCATAAAAGCAGCTCTGACATTAGTCTCAGGATGTTTATTAACTAAAATTGAGCCTTCTAAAGAAATTCAGCCCTCATCCCCGCACCCTCTTTGTTAGATAAACCGACGCTTCGTCCCCCCAGCGTTACTTTTGGCCAGCCTCAGCCGCCCGTTCCCCACAGCCCGCGCGGTGCGTTCCGGCATCCCTCTGAGATGTGAAAAGCCCTGCAAGGGGGGAGACACACGGCTGCTTTTCCCACAGCCGGGGAGCTGCGTGGGGGCCGGGGGCAGCAGCCGGGGGGGAGGGGGGTTTCCCCGGGAAGGGAGGCGGGGGTGGGGGGTGTGGGAAGGCGGAGGAGGGCGCATCTCCCCGGCACCAATCGCCTCCCGCAGGTCCCCGCGGTAGCGTTAGACCCGCCGCGATATTCACGGCTAGCGGAGCCAGGGGCAGCGGTGGCCACTTCCAGCGGGGGCAGCTCCGGGAAGCGGGGCGGCCGCGGGGCTCCCTTCTCCTCCTCCTCCTCCTCCTCCGCCGCCCGCCGCGCAGCGCCGCGCAGCGTCGAGCAGCCCCTTCTCCCCAGCCTCCCTCCGCAGCCAGAGCCAGGAGCGAGCGGCAGCGCTGCGCGAAGGCGCCCGGCGCGGCCCCTGCGGAAGGAGCGGCGGGGGGGGCGCGGTGATGTGAGGGGCGCACCCGGCGGAGGAGGGAAGTCCCGTCGCCAGGAAGGCAGCCGGGAGCTCCTCCGCACTGCAAGGTAACCCGTCCTATCCTTCGCGGACTTTTTCCTCTGCTTTTTCCCCCTCTCCCCCCCGTCTTTTCTCGTCTTTTTATTTTCTTTTTTCTTTTATTTTACTCCCCCCTTTCCTTTTTTTCTTTTTTCTTTCTTCTCCTTTTCTTTTTATTATTTTTATTTTCCTTTGGTTTTTTTATTTTATTTTATTTCTTTTATTATTTTTTTCCCCTCCTTCCTTCCTTCCCCGGCCCGCTAGCTGCCCAGCCGCAGTCAGAGGGAGAGGAGGAGGCGGTGGCGGACGGAGCAAGCCAGTGCTGGGTCGCTCCGGAGTTTGCTTGGGACAATCTGCCCCCCGGGCCGAGCCGCAGGTGCACTGGCACGGCACGGCAGGGCGGGGCGGGGGGTGTCCCGGCGGCGCTGCTCGCCGGCGGGACCCGGGAGGAGGTCGGAGTAGACGGAGGGGGACAGAAGGAGCCCCCGAGGCACGGAGCGGCTCCCTCCAACTTTTCCGGGGCGGTGACGGCGGGGAGCGGCCGTGGGGGCTTCTCTGCAAGAAGCGGAAAACCTGTAGGGGAAAAAAAAAAAGGGGGGGGGGGGAAGGAGGGAGAGGAAGGGGGGTGATGCACGGCAGGAGCTGGAAACTATCTCCCCCTCCCGCCCCCGCGCCTCTTGCCTCGGCGGGGAAGAAGACCCCCCACCTCCCTCCCTGGGGTGTCCGGGGCTCGGCGGGCGCTGCGGGAGCCGCGCGGAGGGCGTTCGAGAAGGGGGGGGACACGAAGGGAGGGGGGCAAATGGCAAAAGATACGGAAGGAAGAGACCCAGTGGCTGGGACATAAATCAGGCAGAATATATGGGGAGTTGATGAGAATAGGTCTTTTCACCCTTAAAAAAAAAAATAGCCACTTTGGAAGAGAAAAAGGAGGCTGATTATTGGCATCCAGCTCTGAAACCCAGGCAGCTGATGCTGAGGGGAGCCAAAGGGAGCAGTTCTTCTTGGTTTAAAAACAGCAAGACAGTCTCTGCCAAAGATTGCTGTAAACACTGAATAAAGATTTCATTGTGGCTTGGTGTGACTGGAATAATTAGGCAGTTAATTGTTCATTCTGATCTTAAAGTGCAGTAATCAGTAGTGCACAGTAGGAAAAATACGGGGGGGAAAGGGAGGAAAAATAGCAGTAGGAAAATGATAGGGAAAAATGTATCACTTTTTCCTCTTCCGCAGGTTTGTTTTTTGGTGCTGGTTTTGGGTTGGGTTTGGGTTGTTTTTTTTCTGTGAGACTGGGAGCACGTGGGTCCCTGTCTATTTAGATCGAGAACACCTTTGTAAAGCTGGGGTGTAATTGTGCTTTTTGCTGCCACTCTGTCAACATCGTCTCTGGCTGGACAAAATCAAATTATGAGATTTAAAGAAATCCTATTTTATGGAAATGAAATCTGAAGATGCCTGGAGAATGAGCATCGTAACTAGATTGACTAATACCAATTAATGCGTTTTACTTATGTGTGCACTTTATTGCCAACTCAGCAGGGATGAAAGCTAATGGTGCCAGCTTTTGTGCTGCTCTAAGACATTTTTCAAGCAGGCACACAAGGTTTCAGTGGTAAACTGTTCAGAGTTTTTAACGCTGTGATTGTGTTCCCCCCGTTCAGCTCCAGTTCCTTGCTGTGGTGGCTCCTTCGTGGTAATCTACTGAAATGCTCTGGTGTTTCTCTGTGTTAGCGATTCCCTGTGACACAGCAGGAAAAGGCAACCTGTCTGTATGTGTACTGGAGGTGGTTATAAGTTGTTGAGCAAGGCACAGTTACAAGCGATAGAATATGACTTACTGATACTAACTGGAAGATGGCACCATAGGCAAAAGATGTTTTTCTTTCCTACATAGAATGCTTTTTCCAACTATATATATATATATGTCCATGATAAAGAAGTGTAATCGTAGATTAATTATCAGAAACGAGGGAAGGATGTTATGTTTAAAACAAAAAAACTTGCAAAGCAGTTCACAGTTACTTGAGCAAAGTAAAAGTATTACTCAAAGTCTGGTTGTAAAGGAAAGAGATTCATCCATCATGTAACTTCCTTTACTTTACAGTAGCTATACGAAAGTAATTTGTTATACTTTGTTGAAGCTGCGTTTGAAGGTTCTGACCTGCACTTTGTGAGACTTTCGTGGAAGGACGAGTGGAGAAAATGCAAGGCATATTATTGTCTCTCCAACAGCATAAAACACTGCAGTCAGCGCTCAGGTCACGGAGTTTAGAAGAGCAAGGACAGAATGGTGGCTCCGGAGTTTTGTTCAAACTGATGGCAAAAAACCCTCGTAACAACTGGCTGTGTAAGGGCCAGTGTTAAGATGCACTTTACAAGCAGTTGTATTAAGCTGTTGAATGTGCTTTGTCCTACCACAGTGATACTCAGTATTCTATGAAGAGTACTCCTGATTTAATTGCAAGCTGTACTGGGAGGATGTCTTCAAGGCATTTTACTTGCTGGTACAGTCTAGAGGGGGATGTTGCTAACGTGATTTTCACCTATTTAGTCTGAGAAACCTGAGGATGTCCTACTCTTCTTACAGAAGTCCAAAAAAGTGTAGTGATGTTGTGATCAAGTGATCACGCAACAGACACTGCTCAAGTTTCTGCTTGCAATGTTCAGACAGAGAATGTTTCTAAAAATCTGCACAGCGTACCCTTTACTCAAATGCCAGGTTAAACTTGAGAGTAATTTGAAGAGAGAAGTCTGAAGTGGTTGGGGGTTTTTTTCCCCTCCATTTTCAAATACGACATTTATGGAGTGGCTTCTCATTTCTATGTTCAAATGCATCAAAACCACACTTTGGTCACCACAAGTAAGTTTGGGAAGAGGTCTTTCTTGCACTATTAGAGTGTGTTTAGCAAAATACACAGGGGATTATACACTTTTGTTCAAGGAAAACATTGGTCATCAAATTGTAGGTAAATCCTGCATACTATCTTATACCTAAAAGTTGTTTGAAATGCACAGTACATCTTCATAATAAAATTGCATTGTCACAGACATAATTGTTATTCACAACAAGTAGTCTCACAAACAGATTCCATCCCTGTAAGTATTGAGTCTCAGTCAGGCCAATTATGACTAAATTACTGCATGTTCTCTGCTGTATCAACTAATTAAAGGGTAATTAATAAAATGATAATTTCATTCCATGGCAATGTCTACATCTGGTTGTCATAGCAGAGATTGTTTGACATATGGTTAAATGGTCAGATACTACATTGTGTGAATGCAACATTTGCACAGAACACCTGGCAAGCCAGAGGAATTTTAACCCTTAAGACATGAATTTCAAGCATCTGTGTCAATGTGCTCTCAGATTGGTCTGCTCATTCTCTCCACCTAAGTCTTCTCACACGTCGAGGAAAACTGAGTTCCCCAAGTTAACTTACGTAACTCTCTTGGGGTGTGGGAAGATGACTTGGGATCTTAGATTGTAGGTGAAAGATAAAGTAGTACTGACTTGTTATTGTGGGAAATAAAATCACTGGGTCTAAATTAATTTCTGAGAAGGGTTTCTCCATCGGCTCTCCTGTTACTGAGACCTTCCTTCACCTTTATGGAAAATCAGGCTGGAATTAGCATGGAGACAAAATTGTCTTTTTTTTCCTAGATACAATTGTGTGCCAGGATTAAGAGTGAGGTTGTGGTCCTGACACCATGGAAAAATCTGCATTGCAGCCTTCCCACACTGTACCTGTCATATGTAGATAAAACAAAACTTAGCTCCTCAAGGACAGTAGCCATAAAATTCATGCTAAAGAAAGGAAACAATCTTTTATCAAGTCAACAGATGATAGGAATAAACAATTCTACTGTAGGTACCTGGTGTACAAGATAATGTATGCCCATATGCTGAAGTATCAGTGGCTGAAATTTTCAGGGCAGCTCACACACATGATTTTATACATATCTTAAGGGAATATATCTTAAGCCTCAGCATTGCTTTGAAAAATTTCCACTGCTGCTGTTTCAAAGTATGCAAAAGACTCTGTTTCTGGCCTTTAAGAGCGTAAACTGTAAGTAGTGATACTTTAAGATGGGTTAAATAACAGTTTCTTATCTGTACAGGGTCAAGCTGAATCCCTCATAAAACTTAAGAGCAAGAAATGAAGTAACAAGCATAATGTTTTCCTTCTCTTTAGGGGGGAAAAAACCCAGGCATAAAAAGGGGAAAATAGCTAGTGTTTTTTCACTAATAGAGCAAAGTAAAAAGGATGCAGTAAACTGCAGGAAGACATGAAAGTCTGTCTTTTCCCATGCAAACGATCCTCAATGAACAGTTCTCCCAGTGAATAGTCAGGGTCCCTCATCACCTCCCGTGTGGTCAGGTGCAGAGCGTGGCCAGCGATGGTTATAAAGCGCTGTTTGTCTGTCTCTCTGAGAGCCTGAGTCCTGCTCCTAGAGAATTTCCAAGCGCACGGACCCGTCTCATTTTCATTCGACTCATGTAACTCATTAACACCTGGAAAATCTTTTATAGCATTTAACTGCATCAGATGCACTGTCCGGCACATGTTTTCTTAATAGGGCTTTCACTGTGGTATTGTCAAAGAGCCCTTATGTCACAGCTGGGAACATGAATCTGTCATGTCAGTACTGTACCTTGTTTTAGACAGTAATAGTGTGTGAGTGTGTGTTTTACGGAGGAGCCGAACATGCCCATATACCGCCTTAGCCGGGAAGAATGCGAAGCTTGTTCTCCTAAATAAAGATTCAGGCTGGTGGTAGTAGAGTACTTTGTACCATTTAAACACTGCTGCCTCTAAGGCATTGCACTTAAGGAAAGGGAACTTTGAGGCAAGCGAGACACGTCTCGGTATTTCAGTGGTGTAACGCTGCTAGTTAACGATATGTCATCATTTACATTTCATTGGGAAAAAAATTGCCAGGGGTTTCTAATTCAGCAGAAACAACTTAACTAGGAGCTGATATGAAAGTCCTTACCCTGGGAATATTTGTTTTTAAAACAAGTTTGATTTAAATATATTTGGCAATATCAGAAGAAGGGGAAGAGAAGTAAATGTTTCCTAATTCCATATGCTTTTTCTGCCCATTAGTTCACTGTAAACCCCAGTTTTAAATAGATTACTTTGTAGCTCTGTAATCAGAATGCCTTGGGTAATTAAAAAAAGAATAGAACTGTGAAAACTGACTGCAACGCATGTATGAGACCTACTTTTTTCACAGGGATTTTTAACATGGCTCCATACATTTCATCTGAAAGTCAGACACTTAAAATTCACCAGCTACAACACTACCAAGCATGTCAGGATGATATTCTAGAAGATAGAGCCCACCTTTTGAAAGAGTTTGCAGATTTGAGAAACTGTCTCTGTTGTGCAGGAGTTGTTTTGGGTCCTCATTTAAGGGATGAATGGATGAAAGGAGCATTTCATGCAGTCACAATTTTTAAACTATTTGTTTCGGTTTGAAAAGCTTAAGTGTGGTTCGGGTGGTAAGAAAGAAGTTAAAGGGATTTCAGATACTCAAGGTAAAGGTTTGCTGCCAAGGGCATTTGCTAGGTGCGAAATGCTTGTCTCTGTTGTTTTTGTAGAAGCTCTTCAAAAGTCTGAGCGTGCAGAGGTTGATACCCCAAACTGTAGCCAGTCCAAGCTTACTCCCAAATCAGTGAAACACCAAGGCGTTCCGATCCCAGGACTGCCTTCCAAATGGCTCTCTCAACTTTCTCCTTTCTTGCCATCTGTATCTGGGGCTCCTGCTTTTTTCTAACGGTGGCAGCATTGAGGTGCTCTCATGGTCCTAGGCTGTAACTTCCCATCCATGTCCCCACCAAAGAGGGAAGAAACAGGGCTAGCTAGGGCTGAGATGTGCTCTTGGGGAGCACATGTGGATTGGTTTCCGAGTGGCACCATTCCACAAATTCCCTCACTGTTTCCAGACAGACCGAAGCCCTTCGTGCTTCTGAGCTTCTGTGGGGGTACCCAATGGAGCAGGCCTAGTAAGCACACACCGAGCACGCAGGGTTTGCCCTCCTGAACTGTGCAGCACCTGACAACGTAGCCCAAGAGGTACTAGTAGTTTTCAAGTTGACAGCACGCTGGGGCAGAATTGTTCTCCGTGATTCCTTTTGGCCTACCACAGGAGCAAATCAAAGGTAAAAAAATAAATGTGCCTATGTAATTAACCTTTCTACATGCCAAAGTACTGTGGCACGCGGTTAAGAGCCCTTGCAGTATGTAACTTAGTCACAGTGAAGCAAGTTAAGGGTTGAATGAAAGGCTTAACTATAAATTTCCTTGCTTGTATGAGTTTAATTTAGAATTGCAATCATGATGTAGCATAAATTAAAATAGCAGTACTAAATCACTACTTGGCAAATCTCTTAAGAATAATATAGGTGCCTCGCTAGGTTATTATATATGAGTGCCTTCTGTGTGCTTAGCTGAAATTAGTCTATTTTTTAATTTTAAGATACTTTTGAAGAGGAAAGAAGTGCTTTTAACAGGTTCTGCTGACTCTCAGCCAGAATAAGGAGACCAACTCCTGAAAAGAGGAGCTTCCCAAATGTTTTAGAAGCATTTTCCTAGGAAAAAAAAATCCATTTGATCCAAGTGTCTCCGATCCATGCACAATCTCGAGGGCACTAACCATTCCATTATTTACTAGGTGTTGCTTGACTTCAAGGTATAGTGTATTAAGACTTTGCAGCAAAGATATGTTTTTAAGGAACAGAGTAAAGAAATAAGAAAGCAGTATGCCTCACAAAGGATGGGTGAAGGGCAAGCGAATGCCTCCCCAGAAAGGGGAGCTTGTGAAGAGTGTGTATCAGTGGTGCATGTCTGTTTTAGTTGGGTGCTCGGTTTCTTTCAGTGTCAGAAAAGGGCTGCATGTGTCAACCACTACTGTAACTCTTGAGAGGACCCACTGCACTTGCCTGTTTTGTTCATGTTTCCCATATGGATTTGCTCTACTCTTGCGTCTCCTTCAGAAAATGGCAGGCACCATGCAGACTATTAGGGATGCCTGCTCCTTGTGAACATCTTTCTCTAGGGTGAGTGAGAGAGAGTACAGGCTGGAAAATTTATTTATGGCAAGCCTGAAAATCTTTTTTCCCTGGGCATTCCATGGAAGGTCCTGTCAAATGACTAGTGCATGTCCTTGATAATGACAAGGGGAAGAGCTGCCAGGCCTATTGGAAAGGCAGCAGTCAACTATTGACATTATCAGACTAGCACCTGCGGCCCACAGCCCAGCACACCTTACATCCCCTTGACCGTCCTTGCGAGGAAGGGCCAGGAGGAACAGGCACACTGCCGTGGTAGAGCAAGCTCCACACTAAGCACTTGGAGCGGAGGAGGCGCATAGGCAGGGTGCTGTAAGGAAGAGCTGAAATCAGCCTTCAAGCTGATGACAAGAGAGGATCTGTCAAACCAGCCTTCAAGGAGACAGAGAGCATGTTGAGAGAAACCGATGATAATAGCAACAAAACCTTGCGGAGACTGAACAGAGGAAGAAGCTGCAGGAGGGCACAAAAACAGAGGATTTGTATAGCGAGGCAGAGAGAAAGAAATGACAAATGTCTTCATAAAATAACAGAGACAAAAAAGGACAGATCTGATCACTGGCAGGTATAGAATTTGGCTGTGGCTTGGAGAGGGACAGAAGGAAGACAAATAACCATCTCACAGGCTTGTGAATGAGCCTGGCAGAAAGCGGAGCAGTTTGTGGGAACAGCACCTGGATCCCATGAGAATCCTCTGGGGTGAGTACAGGATATCGGAGGGCTTTTGTCAGAAAATCAGGTTCCTAGATTTACTTGTGGGCTTTCAGGTTGTAGCTCATCAATATGCCAAGAGAAAGGCGTCTGTCAACAGTGTGGCATAGATATTAGGGTTGTGTGTATAACAGAACCATTGTAAGAAATGCTGGACTGAATCATGGCTGAACCTTTCTTCTTCAGTCTAGGGTTAGCTCAGGGACATTGCTGAGGCCACAGTGGAACTGTGTTGTGTTAAAAACACTGTGGTTGAGGATCCACTGCTTTAGGTGGGCTAGTTGTACTCACTTTATGCATGAGGACATCTCAAGATGACATCAAGGACTAAGGAACTGGAAGTTGGATTCTAATGTGCAGAAGAGATAATGGGGGGGGGTGTGTGTGTGTGTGTGTGTGGAGAGACCAAGAAGAGCAGCTTAACACTGAGTTGTCAGCCTCTGCCTGTCTGTTTTCCTTGCCTGTTTGCCCCATATAGCTCTTCAAGTGTGCTCTTGCTGGCTGTCATGCTGCTCTGGGGCAAGGCAATGCAGGGAGATCCCATGAAGATGCATCTGTGTTATGATGACCACTGAGTACCTAACTATTAGTGAGGCAATGAATGAGCCACCTAACAGAAGTGATACCCAGTAAAGCTATTAACTATTCCATATTAACTATATGCCATCTCCATCCCAGTCATCTGTTTCTCACCTTTGGGAGAAGGCCCTCCATTGCATTACTCCTGTGATCCCTTACTGTTTTGGACAGGTGTTTATGCAGGATAAACATATATAATGGTGTGTGGCGGGTAGGTCTTTATTTTTTAATATAAATTCCTAGCCACAAAAAATGCATTTTGATTAAAATCTTTTGTGACATGAATCCTGTTGCAAACCAACCCTTTGATTACAAGGTCCTGGTTTTGTTGAAACATCAATAGTTACAATACCAAAAATAACTTATAGGGTGTCCTGTTTGTTTTATTCTTCATGTGTCAATTCAATAAAACATCAGTAGAGTGTTCATAGATAACCATTTGAAACATTTTTTGTGCAATCTGTTCTCTTCCTTTGCTAAGATAAGTGCTTCAGTGTTAATACCTTTGCAGTGGGCAAAAAGTGATTGTCCCAGGAGTGCATCACTAAGATTTTTGAAGCTACTGTAGGATTTGGACACTTAAATTCCCATTATTTTTAATGATCACTGAGCATCCAAATTCCCCATGTAGTTAACAGTCACCTACAAAATTGTCCTCAAAGAGTTGGTGGACCAAAACTGGTTTTACTCTGAGATAAATTACCTTCTTTCCTCCAGAACTTACCAAGTTATTGAAGAAGCAATTACCAAATGTCATAATGCATTTGGCTTACTACCTGTAAATATCCCATCTATTGGCCATTATGTGCATTTAAAAGTGTTTTTAAGTCCACTGTTTATTCTTTAGCCTCTTCAGGAACTCTCGGGGGGAGGGGGGGGAGAGGGTGGAACCACTTCTGATTTAAAATATCATCCTGTGCTTGTTGGATGATTGTTTTATTGGAAGACCCCCTGCATTGCAGAGCTTCGGGAGAGGTAGAGAAAAGTACATTTTCCCGTACGTTGAGGATTGGTGTCGTTTCTGGCTAAAGAGATACCTTCGGTTCTGTATGCTCACAGGCTATTCAGACACATGTCTGAAATGGTTGCTTTGATGAACTTCTTTCTGTGATAATTTACTCATCAGGGTACCATTTCACAATGTCAGTCTGTTACTTGAAGAACATTTACATGACATAGTGAAGTAGAATACAAATTAGAGCGGTATTTTATACAGGGATTTTTCTGGTTTTCTCCTCTGTTTTGCGTTGCTGCATAGATAAGAGACCACTCAGAAAGCACCCCCCTGCTGCACAGCTCCACTGTCCATAGCAGCTTCAGTGACAGCCATACAGCTCTCCTTCAATGCTGGCGCCCTCCGTAAGGATAAGAAACGTGGGGTAATGTAACACTGCATAATCTGAATGGTCAGCATTAAAAGAATCTCTGCTCAATGACAAAAAAAAAGGTAGAAAGTATTTAGAACAGAGCTAATATCTGCAGACTGCAAAGGAGGTTGCATTTGGAAGTTCTGGCCATATTGACCAATAAACAATTTATGGAGAGAACACAAACAAACCGTTAGAATATTTTAAGACCGTAGCTTCTGACAAGTATACTTTATTTATGACTTTGCAGTACAATCTTCTCCAGTGATGTTTACAGGAAGCAAAAAAAAGAGGGAAAGGGAGTAAAGGCAGCATTTCCCAGAGTTTTATCCTCTTGTCCACTGCCACATGTGGGATGTCATCAACATCAGTAAGATAACCTCAGTGTTCCCGTCACAAGAAATCTGGAGACTAGAAAAATCACAGATGTGACACATTAAGCGTTTAAGGGAAAGGAGAGGAAGGAATGGTGCTGCTTTATCTGAAACTTGTACAATACTGGTGCCAACAAATGAGCCATGGCACAGCCAAGTGAGGACAGGTTACAGAGGAGGCAAGAAAGGGGTAGGGTAGGAGAAGGGCCCCACCTTGGCACAACTTCCACAACTGTTAGCTGCCCTACTGGCAAAGCCAAAGTTGACTGATGGGATTGTATGTCTAGATAAGGGCAATGTGCGAGTTTGGCTCCAAATCTCCCAATGAAACAGGGATTTTCTTGCTTTTGTGCACACAGTGGGTCCAGGTGGCTGAGGAAATACATGGTGTTTAGGTCTCTGAAACCAAAGCACCAAGCAAAGGCAAAACTTCCATTGCTCATTGCAATTTGTCTTTTAGAGGTGCCTGCGGGTCCTAGTTATGATGCAGACCTCTATGCTGTACAAACACATAGGATGTAGTGCTGCATCAAAGTGCTTGCAATACAAATACCAGACGTGGAAGATCACAGTTCTATTTTACCACAGCTTTGATTTTGAAATCATCATGTTTTAGAATGAAACCAAAGCCTTCAGAAAATGCTCAGACAAAAGAGCTGCCAGAGCTTTCACATTTAGGAATGAATAGGTCAGGATTTTGATTTGTGTCTCTCAGAAAGTCAGAAGAAAGATGCCTGATCTGAGAAGTCCTTCCCCAGAAAATGTTGAAGTTCATGTGCTTCTGGTAAAGAACAATAACAAAACAAACCCTTTTTTTAAAACTTGAAGGAGAATGTATCTACAAAATCAAAATGTTGTTGAACACGTTCTGACCACCAGCCTGAAAACACAAGGCAGAGTGGAGGTAAAACAATCCCAGAGAAGAGCGTGGGCTTACAGGGTGCAAAGTGGGGAGGAAGCCAAACACTGGAGTCAGCTCTCTGCTTCCCAGTCCCATAGCACCAATTCACCAGACATCTCTCTCTTTGCAACCTTAGGCCAGAGTTTCTGAGCTGTGGGTTGTAAGCCCCAGTGCTGGTAGGACAGGAGCGCAAGAACTTTTGACACCCACCAGCAGTGAATGCCCTGTGGGCAAAGCACTGAGGGTGCCAGCGTAAACCCTGACGAAACAGGCATCCCTTTGGACACCTTGCTGTGTAGGGCACCGGCAAGGCTGTTACGCTACTCTGCAGCCAAGGAGACCCTCTGCCACCTCAGCATCGCTTGCTGGGGCAACACTGCTTCCAGCCCATCACTGGAGGAACACTGGTGTGGAAAACCTGGAGAGAAATAGACACTTCAGGAAGGCCCTTAACAATATCTTTCTGCTCTAAGAGGCGCTCTGACAGTTTTGGTTAACTAGACAAGTGTGCCTCTAACAAACCTATCGATCTTGATAAACGATTCTCTATTAATATCCTGATTTTGCTGGATCTGATGAGCAGCCTTCGGAGTTCAGAGGCAGAAAAAGACTGCTTGAAAGATGGGTCTTACAAGAAGCTAATTGCATGCGGGGTTTTCAGAAATATTAGGTCAGTTCCTGTTCAAAAGTTGGGTGTCTGTTCTTCTTTAGTGGCAACAAAATTAATTCTTCTGGGCTCAGGGAAAAAAAAAGGAGTACTTTGATTTTTACCAGTTAATGTACTGTCAAATCTTACTTCAAATAACATTTTTAAGTTTTAAAACATTCCAGAAAGGAAGGGATATCATTTCAAGGATGAAAGCTGATGTAAAATAATTCCAACAAAATTGATTGTGTTATAGGCACTATGTTTATATGGCTTTTGTAAAATACTGCTTTTTTAATGCTAATATTTCAGCAGTAGAAAAGAAATACTGCAGCTGAGTTCTCCTCTGGACACATGCATAAAAATACCATTTAGACCAGTACAGCCATGAAAACAATGTGATTTAAGTGGGGGCAGATCTTTCCCCATAGGCCATATTCTAGTTTTAATTACACCCTATCTATCTTAAAGATCCAGGATTTACTATCTCAGGACAGACTGGTGTCTGGGAAAATGACCCATGTCAGTATTTCAAAGAAAGATGTAAAAACTCTTTACAACATGGCACATCTCTGTTTTTCTGCCCCTTAAAACAGTAGCGCAAGCTCACCCATTTCCCTGGGGTTATGATGGTGAAATTAGAATGAGGCTTTGCTCAGAGAGTTTCTGGGTTTAGCTCATTGTAAGCAACTGATGTTTGAGTGATTGACGGTGTCTGGTGGTTGTTTCTTTGTTTGTTTTACTTAATTTATTACTGTTGCTGTGTTACAGTGACAGCCCCCTTTTGTTTTGGTCATTTCACCCATTCCTGGTGAGGTCTCTACCTTATTAAGAGTTCTATAGAAAAAGTGTTTATGTGTGCACAAGTGCACTGCTTGATTTCCAGGTGTAAAATCATTTTTTTAAGCCATGGTTATTCTGAAAATGTTGATGAAAAGGATCGCTCATAAACACTACTTTTAAAACTTGTGGTTGTGAAGAAAGATTCATCTAAAATGCTTTTCAAAATCCTTCTTTATCTACACATAACACTGAGACTCTAGCTTGATACCAGTGCTCTTACCTGGTAGTCTGCCTTGATAGTCCCACTCAAAGGATTCAAAAGGCAAGCTGTAATAAAACAACTAGGTTTGATCACAAAAGTGTCAAATTAAGTATTTTCCTGTTGGAAAAGGGAGCTCATTAAACTGGAAGATATTCATAGGGAAAATAGACTTTTCGGCAAAAATGCTCCACCGAGGAAAACCTGGCTGGCATAGATTTTGTATTTGGGGTGAGATTTTTCAGTGGTGCAAAGCATCTTGAGAACAGCAGCACCATGAGACTGGTGGGGCTCTAAAGCTGACTGGGGAGAAGGATCCGTGAGGTAGATAAGAGGCAAGTGGGCCAAGAGTATCAGCTCCCAGTTGTGGCCATTTAGGTGGAATCAAGGAGCAATGTCACCACATCCCCCCTGCCCGCCACACTAAACACTTTATTTCAGAAACTTCAAAATGGCTCATTTTATAACATAAAGCCAATATTTTTGCCTTTTTAACCTGATTTGTGAAAACATTATAAGGAGATAAATTGCATTATTTTGGCTTTTTTAGCCTCACCCGGGAGAAATGCCAAACACTATAACCTCCTGCAAGAAGGAAATTTTGTTTTTCAATCTGATATGAAAAGTGTCTGGTCATAGTAAATATTCTATCTTAAATCTCTTGCACAAGGAAAAATAAAAGGTACTGCTACGTTTATTTTCCAATGACCCGTAGCTAATCTAGGCTTCATAGTTGGAGTGAGGTTACAGCCATCACTCTGTGGGTGTGGGTGTGTGCACGTGCACACACGCAAGACTGGAGAAATCCTGGTCATCTGTACTTATGCTCTGAAATTTCCTTCGTGTAGAAGAATATTAAAGTCCTCCAGAATCAGTGTCCTATAAAAATAAACTCTGGGAAATTTTCCCACTAAAAATAGAATGGAAGAGACAATGAGTAACCCCCAAGAGAATCTCCTTTGTGAAGGCACAAAGTTTTGAGGGTTTAGGAATCAACCCTTCCCAATGAGAAGAGCCCTTCCAGGGGGATGAGGAGCAGGAAATGCCAAAAAAATTCTTGGCTTCAGAAAAGCAAAAGTGACAGGCTCTTACTACAGGGTGAGAGGTCCTTACACAGGGTGAGAGGTTCATCCACTAAAGGCTCATCCAACTAATGTGTTAGTGCTATTTTTTCTGCTGATGATATAAATTATATCCTTACACTGCAGTTCTGCCATACACCCATCTTGCGTTCATAGCCTTCTGCTTCCCTGTCTTACTTGATAAGGACCCAAAGTTGGGCTCACTATTACACATGATTTTAGCCTGAATTCATCCATAGTATTGAACCATGGAAGTACTGCTTTGTGCAACCTGTAGAAAGACAAGGACACAAAGCTGGAAAAGTGGCATCTGCCTGCCGTTGTGCACTTCATTTCTGATCTATGCTGAAGGCATGCAATATGCTTTAAATGTTTCCTGACCATCCTTGCATCTCTAATAGCACATTTGCCCGCTTACATGGTTGAAAACTTAAATTGATATCCTCTTTTCTATGCTTCTCTAGCGACTGTTTGGTGATAACCTCAAGGTGACATGGAATTAATCAGGAAAGGAAAAAAAGCCAATGATCAGTAGAGTAGGTTTCGCAGTGTATTGTCCCAGTGTGTGGTACGCCAGAGGAGCGGCCTCTTTAGAAATGGGGTGGGTAGGCACGTGCTCAAAGCTGGACTTGAACCACTTTCACGCATGAGAGAGTTGTGCCTCTCGTGCATTGTCATCCCCAGCTCCCCGTGACAGGGTGTGAAGTTGCCCCTTTCCAGCAGCCAGTGGGAAGCTGCGCTTTCCGGGGAGCCAGGCTGAGACCTTGGCACTAGCTCCCTCAGAAACTAATGACCACTGCAAACACCACCGCCTTCTCCTTCACAAGTGAGGTGCTTCTGGATTTTTTTCTTCCTAACATATGGCAGGGTGTAGATTTAAAACAACAAAAACAAAGCCCTGCCAAAACAAAACACTACACCGCATACCCAGTTCTCCCTTGGGAGTGGGATGAGAGGGAGAGTGAACCACACATGGCAGATGTTGGTCGTTTAATGCTCTACAGGAGGGCACTTGGATGCTGCAGTGACGTATGACCCCATGGGGAACAAAGCAAAAAACTTCCATGCTCCCCATCTCAGCAGCGTGAGAAACAGGGACGATGTATGGGTAGAAGCAGCTGACCTAAAAAGATGACCGGGAACAAGTGCCCACACTAAGCAGCCTTAGTGTTCCCACCAGGTAAAGCCCTTGTGTTGAAGGATGCAAATGGGACAGAGCCCTGTCCTGGGTTTCCTTTGGGGCTCGAGTTCCACTCCTGGGTGGAGTTCTCACCCCTGTGGCATGTGCTCCAAAAGTTCCAAGCTCTCGAATTCCTTTTTTTTTAGGGGCTGCCACTGATCTTTGCTTTTCATCCCTGGACTTACTTGGAAGCATTTCTCCCCCGTTTCTCTCACGTGGCAGGTTGTGTGCAGATTCGTTTTTTCCCGGTATTCAGTGGCCATCCGTATGGCTTTGCACGCGGCTTACATCTTCACAGGCTGTAATGAAACCGAGACTTGAAGGAGCAACCAAATAAGCAGGCCTCTCTCTCCAGCTGTCATGTCTAGTTGTGGCAGCAAACTGGTGTTTCATTGTAAAAGATGTTAATTTCAATCCGAGCTGTGGCTGCGTTGAGAGGAGCATAAAAGGAATTCTTGATTATCTATATCAGTACCGTTGTCCCCGGGGACAGGCTCTGAATCTTCAGATCACATATGGCAAGAGCGCTGTGATAAAATATGCATCAATAAAACTTTGCAATTTATGATAATAAAGGAGTGGAAAGTTTTATACGCTGTGATAATTATTCCTGACTGGTATTTTTTCCTTCCTTTCATTCTTCTGTACGCCTTCATTTTTAAGCCTTTTCGGCCTGTTGTAGGAATGATTGCATCATTGAAGCTGCGGGTTCGCAAACTGGGGGGAAGAGGGGAGCCCCATCTTGTTTGTAAGCCCCCTGACCCTCCTCAGGCATTAGTCTGCTTCTGAAGCAGCGGGAATTGGCCCTCTTTGGGAAGGCTCCGCAGTACTACGACTCCTCGCTCTTCTTCCTCTTCTGTGCATGCTCACGCGCTACAGCCAGCATGAAATTTCGGAGTACCTTCCAAAAAAAGGATCAAATTATATTCCTCTGATCTTTTCTTTGCGTATCTCATTACTATAATCGATGAGAGATGCCTGTTTTTTGCGTGAAGTAAAGCCCCGTATTGCGTGCCACCTGCATTGTTTAAAACGTATTTCATTTAAATAGAGGGTTTATTCTTTTGAAGTAGGAAAAATACCGACGTGTTTACAGTCCCAGCAAGCAAACAGTGGACTGTTAAGTATCACCAATATATTGTCTGTGACCTTATTTTTTTTTCCCTCGGCTCATTAGATCTTTGGTGGTCGTGGTATGAGAGACCCTGTCTTCTGCTTCAGCACGCTGGATAGCAATTAATCATATAGCTTGAAACGTATGGCCCGACGGTACAAACCGCTTGCAGGCTTGGGTTCTGGCTGACTTCAAAGGGACTTCCACATGTCGTGTTTACAGGCAGCTCTCCTTTACTGAACACCCTCGCTGACATGTTTGCACAGCGTCTAGCGCAGTGGGATCTCAGGCTTTACTGGGACATCTAAGCCCCGCTGTAACACTGAAGAACACAAATAGTCATTAGTACCGTCTGTCTCGTGCTTTCCTCCCTTTTTTGTTGTTTTTTGTTCTGTTTTCTTTTCTCGGTATTTTACTTCAGTTGGCCTAACAGAAATAAATCAGCCACTTTTATCCTTTTCCCAGGCTTATTTCTCCACAATTAAGGATGAGATGGGAAAGTACTTAGGGGAAACAGTTTAGCCATCTCAAGGTATCTCAAGGCTGTTTTCCTTACTTGTGCTCACTTCGCTAAATTGCGTGCCCCTGTGCAATGGCAGCAAAGTACTTATCTTGAAGCACATGCTTATTTCCTATCAACTGCAGTAGTACTTAATCACCTGCCTGAGGTTCAGCACATCCTGAAGGGCTTTGCATGTTGGGGGTCCCCAAGGCCCCTTTCAGGAAATGCATACCCATTCAGTCCCGCACCTTCAGCCTTTCCCCCAGCTTCTGCAGGTGATTGATTTTCATCAAAAGCAACGAGATACAGATCATTTGAGTGGACTTAGACTTTAAAAGTTCTGCCAAGTGTGGACCTACCTGGTTAAGAAGGACCCAAATGTTTGGCAAAAAGAATGGATTGATTTATAACAGAAAGGCTATTTGCAAGTACTTTCTTTATTTTTGTACAGCTGCAGTCAAAAAGATGAAATGTAGTACTATTAGTTCCCTTTTAAGGACTGATGAGAGGTTTAGGTAACAAAAATCATAATTTCTAATTATACAGATGTAAGGAGGAGTGGACGATAAGGCCAGCACTGGGGAAAAAAAGAAAAATATGATTTTGTGTGGGTATTTTTCTACCTCTGCATTTGTGTGAATTAATGGGAAATTACGGACTATTAGAAAGTTGATTGAATTTTGTTTCTTAACTTCGCCGTTTTTCATTAGGGTGATCCTAAAAGCAGGTGGCTTTCAATTAGTTTTGTTGACAGTGCTGGCTAATGTTGTAATGATCCTTGGGAGAGGGAAAGAAAAGAGATTTATTGCAGTAGGGATAAGCTAGGCCAGGCAGAGAGACAGAGTACATAGCCACTAATTAACTCATGTAGTCATTAAAAAAAAAAAAAAAGAAGAAGAGGAGGAGGAGGAAGGAAAGAAAAACAACATACAACCTGAAAGAGGATTGTAAAGCATTTCTGCACTGCAGATCAGACCCTTGAGCTTTTGTTACACTGTGCATATCATATTAGATGGTATATGTGAGCCAATTGCATATAAATCACATTCTCCCAATCTTGCGAGTCCTTGTCACAGAGCATATTTAATTTAACATTGTAATATTTATTTTCTAAAATTGTAAGTAGGCCAAAACATACCCAGTAAAATGAGCATTCTGCCACAGCACAGCGCCTGACCTACACTCCAGCAGAAAATTAACCCTAATTCATCTTCATGGCGACCCTACGCCAAATAGCTATTTCAGACGCTCCATTCCTGCCCTTCACTGACTTTGTAAAGTGGAGCTGTAGCAATTTCCCCTAATTCAGTTTGGATTTTTAATTACATCTATTCCATTCATTTGTTTCCACTTAAACCCATCGTGTTGCGCTTGGGTGATTTGTCAGCAAGCTTTGCTTGGCCTTAGTATCCTTTAGGGACAGGCTTAAGGCAGAACGGGCGTGTGTCTGTTGAAACCATGTCAAATGGGAGCCGTTATCTCAGATTCAAACTAGGCGGCTTTGTTTCCTGACACAAAGGGTCAGAGTCTGCCTGGTTATTTCCATGTGTCCCTCCCCTCCCCTCGGTCCCATCAGAATTATTTTTAATTCACTGGAAAAAAAAGAGGTCCTTTATTATTCAAAGCAATGTGAATTGCTATATGGGAGCTCCTTGCATGCATCTCTAAGACCAGCAAGGTTTCAGTCAGTCTGCTAGCAAAGCCTGTTCTCAGGCTCCATGGAGAGAAACCTGAGAAGCTTCAAGTGATTTTATGGCCCGGTTTTTGGTTTGTTGGGATCTTTTTTATTCTTGAGAAGAGTTAGTAGCAATTGATTAAGAACACATGTGCTTATTTTCCCTGTTATTGAGCGATTAATACTGGTTTTCACATTGCATCATAATACAGCTGGTTCTTCTGCCCCTCCCAAGATGAACAGAGATTTTATCTGGTTTTTGTAATGTTTTCTACATTTGTAGAACTGGGATATTTGGACTGCAGCAAGGATGCAGAGTGAGAAGACTGCAGAAAGGACACTGAGATAAGGCAATCTGAGTCTTCTCTCTGAACTCCTGCCAGGCGCAGATGAAAATGTTTTGTGACAAAGTCTATCAAATTGCATTTATCTTGTGAATGCAAATTATCCCTAAGAAGTTACGGTTCGGGAGGAAAAGGTGAAATTTATTTAAATTAAAATTATTAAAAAAAAAACCCAACCTGGATCTATCAGAGTCAGGTGACTTCAGGTTTTGACATTACGGGCACGAAAGTAAAGCTCAGCTGTCATTTCTTAGCTCTAGTACAGCTCTGCCTATGAAGAAAAATTGGACCATATGGGAGCATATGGAAAAACCAGAAGGTTAGTATTTGCAGGAAAGTACCTCCTACAGGTGGCATTATAATTAACCTTGTGGGTCCTGAGCACACACGCCAGTCAAGCATACACACATGCCACATCCCATGGTAGGACAGCAGCACAGTGCCCGTGTCAGGACCACCAAGAGCTGCCCAGACACGCCCCCCCCCCCCCCCCCCCCCCCCCCCCGCCCCAACCCAGGGACTCGGGGTTGGTCCCAGGCAGCAGGGGAGGCTGCTGCAGTGTCACTAAGCCACCCTTCCCTGCTGCAGAGCCACCACTGGCAGTGTTCCCTCATGTTCCCTCCTCAGCCCTCTGACCAGGGTGGGGGGTGGCTGCTCTGTGGGTCCTCCCCAGCCCTGAGGCCATGCTGTCAGGTATCTCTGCTATCCCACAAACCCTGTTGAAATAGCAGTTGGGAAGCTGCTTTCTTGCACCCTGCGACTTCCCACTCCTCCATGCCCTGGCACGATCCTGGTGCCCAGGGTCTCACCAGCTGGGAGAGGAGAGGGAAGCTGTGCCACAGTCTGCTCACTCTCACTTCTCTTCACTAGTGGCTGGGGCTATTATTAAAGGACTGGTAAGACCCAGCTTATAACAGGGTTTTGGCACCCTCCTTCCTGTACTTGGGGCAGGAGCTGGGTGTCTGTGTTTAAGACATGACCCTGTGGCCACTTCTCCTCACTCCCCATGGGCAGCCAAAACCCCGCTGACAGGTGCCCTGGACATACTAGCATAGGGAAGGCAGAGAGAAGTGAGGAGTAGCCATGTACACGGAGGGTCAGATGTCTGGGACACCAGCACATCTCTTCAGGGAATAAATGGCACAAATGTGCATGGGGCGGTGAGCTGGAGGGGGAAGGCAGAAAAAGGAGGGGTCAAGACTGGGCACACAGCTGGACCCGTGTTCTTCAATGCAGTGTGTTTGTGCCAAGCATGTTTGACTAAGAATTACTGGGGAGGGTGCAGAAATGTGAGTAACTGAACAAGTACGTATCTTAAATAACAAGAACCAGCACAATGAAAACGTACTCACCTTTGAAAAGACTTGGAAGTTTTTGCATCACTTTAATAAATGCAATTTGCAGAAACAGCACAGTGTTTTAAAATAAATGGTGCTCGCAGAGTCACAAGCTATGATTTATCTTTAAGCATGCTCACACAGTGTGGTTTATTAAATTTCAACCTGGGCTCTCAACTGTTCAGTTAATGTAGATAATTAATTTGATTATCATTCAATCAGGCTGTTTTGTGACTGGCTGAAACATCCCCTATTGTTGCTACAAATATTTCAGTTAGCTTGTATGAAGAAATCATTAAATTCCCTTTCTTCTTTTTTTTTTTGCTTGTTTGTTTGTTTTATTTTATTTTTGTCCTCACTATCTTTCTTTCTGGCAGTGAGTTGTTCTAAAGCACATACTGTGGGATTGCTAATGCCTGCCCTAATGCTTTAATGCTCTTTTTTGTGCACACGGACTGTATTTGTTCTGTGCTATGCATGTATCTTCTAGTCACATTAGGTGATTTTTTTTTCTTTCCTTTTTCTTCATGCAGAAGATAAAGGAGGATGAAAAACGTGGACATCCTGTGTATTACACTGCAGTTCCTAATGGCTATACTTGTATTGCTTTTAAAAAAAAGAAGTACTAATTGTAAAAAGCTGTCTGGCTACAGTATACAAGATAAAAAGTGTTATGCATTAGTGCATTAGATTCTATTACACTTCTTGGTTGCAAAATTAAATACTAAGTACATTAGTTTAAAATTAAAGCAGAATGTAAGTACCTAAATATAGTAGGAGACATTCTCATCCTATTTACTTCTTGTGGCAAAATAAGTGGAGTTTGGTTTTCCTAGCATCCATTATATGTACTCTGCTGTAAAACTTCCACCGAGTTCTTCAGATGGAGGTAATTTTATGTAGTGTCATCTCATCAAGCACTGTAGGCAGCCTGCACACTGTGCATTACAGAGGACACCTCGTCCAGTCTCTTAACTGGAAGGTGCTTACTGCACCTTCTGACAAAGAGACCTTGGTAAGAAGGGCTAGTAACCATTGCTGGTTACTAGGGCCAGGTGATAAAGTTGGGCAAGCTTCTGGACCTATGATTTTGATTAGCTACATCAGCCTGTCTAATGAAGGGTACGAATTCTGCTCACAAGACTTGTTGCATGGCGCTAGTGCTACTCTCTTGCTATACACTGCACTCTTCTGACGAGATCCTGCAACAACACTGAAATCCCCATCTGGGGAGCTGGTACAGATAGGTCAGGGTTAGGAAGTCAGAGCAGCAAAAAACCTCCCCAAAACTAGGGCTTTTTTAAAGCGATGTGGTCCTTTTTCCCTTCCAAGAGCACCTGCAGGCTTTGAATCTAAGGTGTTCGAAATAAATTTTTTTCCAGGATAGGAATTCCACCTTGAACTTGTAGTAATAGCTTAGCATGGATTGTTGATTTCACTTATGAGAAAGGTCTCTAAAATTGTGTTCAGTCTTGCTTCAAGCCTTCAGGAGTATTTCTTCCCAATTTATGGAGTGCATTGCACTGCATGCTAGTAAAACCAATTATTTCATGAAAGTGACTGGTAGACTGCAAGGGAAAGAAAGTCCTTTCTCATCTGGTCAAATGAAAGCGTTAGATACCCTAACTTGTTCATTGTACCAGCAGAGGTAACCTACTGCAGTGCAGACCAGTGGGCAATGGTTGCTGCAGAAGGAGAGGAATGGGAGCCTGTAGCAATTGTGGTTCTTCTCAGTGCCCTTTGCTTCTCCCCTGCTCTGGACTGGGAATGTCTTGGAAAGGTTATGGGGAAAGACTGTGATGGTGGAGGTGCCAAGATGTCCCTTCTGACAGCAGACTTCAGGCATTGCTGATGCCAGTCTTCACACACAAAATACTTGCTTATAAAGGTAGAATGGAAAAACCATCAAACATATCATAAACCTCATGTCTGAATCCAACTTCACTGAGTTTAATGACAACATTAGCACCTAATTTCATTGAAATTAATGACTCACTAATCCTATAGGAAAGGGTAGATGATATCGGTAGACCTTGGAGGAAAATGAGCTACCCTGCATCCTACACTACTCATTTATTATTAAGGACCATCTCCCAAGGTGTGTTCAGTACTGGGATGATATGCTGCACAGAAACATGTAAGAAGACTCAATCCTTGTAGCACAGAGATTCATACTCTAAAGACCAGGTATAGGTCCCTGAGGAAAACTTTTTCAGATAACTATGAGAGGATTTGGCTTTTTTTCCCTGTATTTGGCCTGGTCAACCAATAGTCACAGACCCTCTTGTCAGGTTCTGTATGTCATGGGGTGGACAAGGTACTCTCTTTTACCCAAAAGCTCCATATCCCACAGAGAGAGTAGACAAAAGGTAGTATTTTTTCTCCACATTTTTTTTACACTATTGGCAGTAAATTTTATTTCAAGTGCCATTTAATTATTGTGCATTATATTATTTTGGTTTTAATAAAGACATAGAAAATGTTCCTAATAAGCACAGTGGATCCATTTAAAATAACAATGTTGTAGAGGGCACAGTATAGTTCTTGTATCTTCACTTAGTTTTCCACTGCTGTACTGCATGACTGTTGTTACTAAATTCAGATGGCATTGGATGACTGTTGTGGGTGCTGGAGGAACAAACGAAAAAAGCAAGGTTGATGTTAGTGTGACATGAGAACCTGAGTAGATGCCGTGTTCAGACAAGGTATACTGGAGAGAGCAGGGTTAAGGCAGCAATAGGTCATGGTAGTGGTATTGTAATATTGGTAATGTAGTTCTTGATAACATAATGGCTTTTCTCTTGAAGGTATGCAACTGAGAATAAATAGATTACAGTTATTTACCCATTAACCTTAGCGTTATTAGATACCAATGAGAAATTGGATTCGAGCCTTCAGGAGTTATCTGACTGTAAATTAGAGGATATCTTGGGGAGGCACTGCTTGTACAGGCTGCAGAAGCAGCTCTGGGGGACCAGAGCATGAGCTAGCAGGCTCGCAGTGACATAGGAGCAGCGGAGATGCAGAAAACATGAAGTTATATGGGAAAGCACCACAGGTTTGGATTTTTAAAGCAAAAGATGACTCTAGATCCCAACATATCTTCAGTGTTGGTACTTTTGCCTAGTGAAATAGACCATCAAGTGAGAACAAAATGTTTGTTTCGGGGTCTGGGCTGAACACTACAGGCAGATTTAAAAAGAAAGTAAATAGAAGATATGGCTACTTGTCCCGATAGCTAAAATAGCCCTTGTACACTCTGGTTGTTACTGCAGAATTAATGGGCATGCACGTATCTTGCTAGGCTACTTTGAACTATATTGAAAGACAGATGTTTTATTAATCTAATTCTGGTTAGACTGCTTTGAACAAGGTTGTAAAGGAAATACTAAAATATTTTTGCTGAGATTAAAATAATTTGCCTAAGTAACATTAGTAGAGCAATAGATAATGGTGACAAATTACCACGGAATATTTTAGGCTGTAGAGATCAGGCTTACAAGAATACTGAATGAAGTCACTAGGGACAACAAAGGTAAAATAAATTTCTGAGGTCTATCTCATAGTGAGATGCAAGCGCTTATCAGGGATTTGTTTCATATAACTTCCAAGTGAAAAGTAAGCAGAGGAATGGTTGGTGTCATTACATTTAACAAGTTGCTACAGGAACAGTGCAATTAAAACACCCTAGAGTCCTATAGATTTGTTTTCTGTAGGTGCCTGTCCCTCCTCTGCAGTAGCCTTATTGCCTCTGCTCGGGCCTCTATGGTCTGAGCCAGCCTGACAGCATGTCAAGCCTGCTCTCCATGCCCCATAAGTGTCCGTGCAAAGAAGGCCTGAGTGATCTGCTCCATGTTAAGGTCCAAGCCACCCCTCTGTTAGGTGGCAAGCCACATCTGAAGGCCCAGCAAGGGCCAAGCCTAAAAGCTCAATTGACTGAGTGGAATTTGTTGTGGGATGTTCATTTGGGTCTCTCTCCTCTTTGTTGTGATTTTGTGTACTGCATGTAGGGTGCTAATGATTTCTGGTGCTGTCACCCCTGAATTAAGCCAGCTGAAACTGGCTGAAATAACTGAGGCTGAATAAGACAACTGGTTTCAAACTAATTTTTGGCAGCCTGGATGGACAGCACAGATAGAGAGCCCCGTCTTAAGGAGTGGGTCTGAGTGTGTGAGCTCCTGGGGCCCCAGCTTTGAAAAGGCCCTGGAGACCCATCAGTCAGTGCTGGGATTGTGTTTGATAATAAGAGATGATCCTGTATTATGCAGTCCAGTAGAGATGATCCAATCCCAGATCTCAGATGGGAAAACCTCCTGAGGGGATGGGTATTTTCTCTATTTTTGTGGCAAGAAGATGCTCAGTACCCTGGGCTGCTGCACGCCCAGAAACCGACTGCTGTTTGCTTGCAGATAAGTCGGACATGAGCTGTAAATCTGATGTACTGGGCTGCATCTGTAGGGAGGCTGTACCTCTCATGGGCAGTGTGCCTGCCCAGACCCTGCTCCACAGGCACCGGAGTCGGTCTCCTCATGTAATGTATTCACCCAGAATCACGGAAGCCCCCAGTCCGCACTGTCCTTCAGCGTTTGTGTGGTGGCTCTGCCACATGCGGAGGGATGGCAAAATTATATCCTTTCTTTATGAGACCATGCTTGAAATGGTGTGGTCACTAAAAGGGATTACATTCCCAGAAGGACAAGAGAGCAGAGAGATATCAGCAAGGCAGGAAAACCCCTGCCTAAACTACAGATGAATATTCCTCATTTTTGTTGCAAAACAGAGCGAATTCAGGACTGACCAGTTTAAAAATGAAAGTGATGCAACTCTCTCGTATGCAGTAAAACTGAGACATAAGCCTGACCCTGTTTTTTCAGCAGTACCCCATCCTCTGGCACTGTCTGTTCGGTTAAGGTTAAGGGCATGCTTAAGAAAAGATGCACGTTTCTGCCTTGGTGAATTTAATGGTGCTGAAGTCCATCCCACTGCAGGACAGCGGTTAAGTACCTGCTTAACTTTCAGAAAGTCCCTAAATACCTGCTGTAATCCACTCCTGAAGCAGATGATCATCTCAAGTACAAAGACATCTGCCTAGAAACAAACGTGTGTTGAACTGTGCATTTCATTACAGGTATTTAAGAGGTTTAATTTTTTATGCAGCTAACAAGGCAATCAACTATTATTTTAAAATTTATTAATAAGTATTAGATTACAACATAACTAATGCTTGCCTGCAATTAAAATCTGTGTTGATTAGGGTTGCACTGTACATTGGTGCTGGTGGAAAAGCTTTCATAATGAAATGTGTGCATTGCCAAAACTTGAACAGTCCCGTAGCCTGTTATCCCTCCTCCAAAATCTGGCAAAATAATAAATGGGAAAGGAAAACCTCTTCAATGGCTCATTCAATTATGAAATAGTGTGGAGGAGGTGTGGGAGGAGGAGAAGAAGAAGAAATTCTTTCTAACCCTCATGGTGATCAGCTATTGGGCCCGGAGATGAAACGCAAAGTCCCTGGCTTGGATTTAATGCCTGTTTAAATAGCAGTTGCTCTTTGTGTCCTAGAAATGATGCAACCCACATAATGCTTGTAATCCAAAACCAACAGAAAATTTTTCAGACTTCTTACCTTAGCCTGTCCCTTTCAGTGACCAATCACTTTCCTTCTTTTCAGGAACTTGCCTTGCCCCTCAAATGAACAGCCAAGTTCTGTCTCCAGGAAACATAGGTCTGAGTCATTAACTCCTGGAGTCAATGACTGAATGCGCCCTTGCTTCAGTGGGATGCGGCTCACAATGAGCTGGTGAACAAAGATTTTCCATTTATGCGCTAAAGGCAAAGAATAGGGTATTCAGCTGGTCTAATTACCTGTCCAAACAGGGCAAGCCAAGTAGAAAAAGAAGAGCATGGGTCAGATTTGGATCTGTGTTACACTGTTGAAAACTTCAGGGTAATCAGTAATGCTACTTCATATTTAAATTTGGCTCTGTGTCCACTTAGCGCATTAGTCCCAGTCTCAGAATCTGTAATCAGCAACCTGCAATTAACTTGCTGTGTTCAGACCCTCCTGATTAATCATAACACTCCATGTTATTATTAATGCAAACAGTTACCATAAAATATTTCTTCATTAGTTCTGGCTGGTTGACTTTTTGTTTTTTTCTCTTTCCTACTTGAAAAAATAATTAGCCAGGAATAATACAATTAAGAATGTTTTAAATCAGCTCTGTTAACTTGCTTTGTCTAATCAGTCGTGTGTTCGTCAGTCTCCTTTAAGTTCTACCAGAGGAGCTGCTTCTGCACCAATGCTTCTTCAAGGACTGTTGTGTCCTCCCCTGGTGCCTGTGCGACGTCCGTATCAGTGGGGGCAGTGCCATGTAAGGCCTCGACCTTTAATTGGGATGAGTGAGTTAGCTGGACGGTGCTTGCAATTGAATTGCAGCCAACACTATTAGGCAACCCCAACCTGAGCTACATCCTCCCCTCGTAATGCTTCCATCTGGCATCATCAGGCGATCCCGCTTTGCAAAATGCCACGGCATTACAAACCCAGTGTGCGATGGGCAGGAGCAGCCGGTTGGAAAGACAAAGGATTGTCCTTCTTCCCTTTCCTTATGGATGGGCTGCCAGGGCAGAGACACAGATTTCGCTGGAGATGTGTGCAGTTCAGGTGCTGTGATGGGGACTAAGCACTGAGGTGGGGCTTTTCTAGAACAGCGTTGTAACTTCGCACTAAGATGACAGCATGAAATCTTCAGATTGCAGCATCTGCATTTGCAGGGTGCAGACTACATACAGCAAACTTTACCTTGCTTAGTTTGATTGAATTGCTTCCCTTCTCCCCCCACCCCCCCTTCTCATTTTATCTTTTTTTTTCCTTCCCTTTATGTTATCTTTTTGGGTTTTCCTCCTATAAGACAAAAACCAGTCTTCTACGTTTTTATGGGTAACTAAATTATTTTAGAGATTGTTAGAAAACATAAAGCCTTTTAGCTAATGGGCAGGGGTTCAAACACAAAGGTCAGAAAATTGTGATAGCCTTTGTGTGATGCGTTTTGTCATTAGTCTTTCCATTAGTGAAGGGTTAACTGGTGAAACCTACTGGCCAAACTACCTTCTCAGTTACTGTCAGGATGAAGAGTGCTGGCAGGACCACATAGATGAGTACAACCATCTTCTGTAGAGTCATGGAAAACATTGGTCTCTAGGACAGAACCCAAGGCCTGCTTGCCAGCTTCTCAGTGATCCCAGCCAAGTTTGGCTCCTCATCAGCCCAGAAGAAAAAAGTCAAAAGGAAAGGTATGGCTTGTTCTCTGTGACTGGCAGCATGATGTGCAAGAGGACAAAAGCAGAAATGAGATTTGCTTGATACCTCCTTATGTCACCATTTGGGGAGATTCACTCTGGAGAGCATTCAGTAGTTCTTCAGAACAATTCTGGGGCAGCAGGCATGGACCAGGAAGTAGTCATGTGCCAGCAAAGCCATTTTGTCTTTGTGCTTTTGGGCTCCTACGATATAAATTGCCTTTGGGTATTACTTGAATACGAACAAAACCAGCATTTGATTTCAAGGAACTGCAGCTCTATTACTGCTCAAGCATCCTCCTGTCTCTTGTCTCTACAGTTTCTAAGTAGGGCAAAATCCTAGCTCCATTAATGCCTGGAAGAACCTAGGGAAGAGTGTTTTGAGCCTATGCAATATGTTGAAAGCTTAAGGGCAGGTTTTGTTCTCATTAAACTGAGCTGAAGCCAGGTTGCTTTACAGTTGTGGCTGTTATTGGATTATTTCCTTGTACTTTAGTCCCTTCATTCCTCTCGTTAGTGAAGTCAGACCTCTCTTGCTGGTAAAATGGGGGGGGGGCTAAAAGGTCAGCCCCAGCTTCCCTTTACATCTCCCCAAAACAACGTATCAGTTTGATAGAAGGCATCAGAGGAGAGAGATTTAAGAATCAATTGTGTGACTATAATGAAATGAGTTAAGGCTTTATTTCTGAGAAAAAATACGCCCAAAAGTATAATCTTTCCTCAACACAGCAGAGACAGAGACATTATTAATGCCAATGACATATTAGGATGAGAAGTTTGTAAGGGGAGGCTTGCTGCAGCCAAGCTAAAAATGTAGTTGCTCAAACAATTGCTATCAGAGAGAGAACCAGGAGTAAGCAGGAACATTTTCAGCCAAGACAAATTAGCCCTTGTGGTACCTGAAGACGAGAATACCTGCTCTGCCTGCTGCTGTGGTCTGGTGCAGAGAGGCAGAGACAGATGCAACAGAGGCAAATCCTCAATTAGGGATAACATGGGAGGCGTCCAGAACCTCTGGGTATAATGAGACAACCAGCATTAACACCTTCATCTCAAACACCTTTACTTTTTAATTCCAGGAAGAGTTCTTAACACTGAGGTGTCCTGCTGGACCTCATGGTAAACTTTATTGCAGAAGACCATTTAAGCTGAACAGAGATTAGCTTGCCTCTGGTCACTTGGCTCTCTTCCACTGTATTCTGTGTTTTACTGTTTCCTGCCTTAATTTTTTTTCTTCAGTAGCTTTCAGCTTATTCATTTCTGGATTTAGCCTAGATCCTCTCCTCTTCTGCATCTCCTTCCCTTTGACTTTTTAATTTTGTCTTTGCTTCAGGCCAGGACAGTTCGTTCTTTTAACGTTTTCCTTAACCTTTCACTCCTGAAGGCAGGTCTTAACGAAACTCAGAGCTGCAGTTGCAGCTTGGTGCTAGTAATTTCACATGTTTGCCACTGCCTGCTTCCTATCCTCAAGTCCTCCATCCCTGCTGATCCCCCCTCCCCATTCCTTACCTCCCCAGGCTGTGCTCGCTGCCCTACCATTTTCTTTTGTTGTCCTAGAGCAGCTGGTCCCAGCTTCCCCAGTGGAAGAGCTCGTAGGCAATGCCTTCCAGCTGCCTTCTGCAGGGGAGGAGACTGGCTTTTCTCTCGGAAGTCTTGGTACTGCACAAAGCCCCCTGAAAGCAGCCTCTCCATCCCAGCCATGCTCATTTATCAGCAGCAGCAGAGCCTCCTTGTCTGGGACAGGAGAGAGGGGGAAAGGCATTAGGACACCCATTAATTCCAGTGCCTGTGAAAAATAACTTCTGCACCCCTAATTCTTCACTTTATTTTGGTCTTTCCCATAGCAGTGTTAATGGTGTGTTTTCCTTCTCCCCACTCCTGCAGAGACAGTCCCCTCTCTCGTTCTGTCTCTGTGGGATCTTCTCTTCCTTGCTGTTGGGGCTTTTTCATTTTCACTTTCAGCCCAGTTTCTCTCAACAGACACCTGTAAAAGGGGATAGTATTTTTTTTTACTATAACTTTCTTCAACCTGCTTGGTTTTGCTCTTGTTCCCTCTCTGATTTAGAGCTTTTCTTTTTGCCATCGTTATCTTAGGAAGTTTTGACTCTTTCGTCATCTTTTACACTCACAGCAGCTGGGAAACAGCCTGCATCTTAAGGTGAGGTGCAACTCCTCATCTTCTAGACATGAGATGTAGGTAGTTCGGTGACCACCTCAGCCACAGTACGTGCAGAAGACAGGAGCTTGGAGAAACAGTGTGGCTTTGCTTGGTGTAAGGGCTCTGTTAATAATAACCTGAAAAGGACATAGAAAAGACACAGATTTCAGAGCAAGACTCTCTACTGCTGAGCAGTTCTGTACAGTACATGATATCAGAAATAGAGCCAGTTTTGAGTACTTTGCCTTCACAGTAGCTCTGTCATAAATTAAACGGCTGGCCAAAGCTGAGGGCACTGGAAAGGTGAGAACCCTTTCAGTACCTCTCTGAGAGAGTGTCCTGGCTACAGCTCTTCTCCTTACCCTTTGCACTTTCACAGATTTCTCCCCTGAACCTCCAGGCATCTCCAGTTCCCCATCTTTGTCAGTCCCTGTGAATGTGCTACCCCTGCCTTTGGTATTTGCCATGCATCCCTTCCTTAAATCCTCCTGTCAGGCAAGCATAGGTGGTCTCACTAATTTCCATGCTGCAGTGAGCATCAGAAGGGAAAATCTTCTATTCTTAGTGCAAAAAGAGTTAGCTTCTTAATTGTGCCTCTGATTTACGGGGGAAAAGGCTGCCTACTCCTGCTTTATTTCTACCATCCCCCCTTTCTTTCCCCCCCCCCCCCCCTTTTAGGAGTGCCCTTTATTGTGAGAGTGACTTGTATCAGCAATGTAATTCCTCCAGCGAACTCGCCCTGCTAATTTCAAGAGTCTGTTGGTGCTGTTTTATTCTTGTCATGTCAGATGCAGTAATCCAGTTTGCATTCACGATTAGATTAGGAAAGACATGAAATACCTGCATTTGCAAAATTAGTGTGGATATTTACCAGTTGGCAGCTTGTTCTCTTACTTCCTCCCCACCTCACTGCTGGAAGCCCTTAATCCACTACTCAGATGTATAAGTTGATGCCTTGCTGTGAATCAAGAAAATGTCTTTCTGCATTGTTAATTTCTGTGGCATGATCTCATCTCATGTTGTCTTCACAGACACGTGCCATAGCATAGCCTGATGAGATGTAACCCGTAGTCTAATAGGCAGCGGGGAGTCCGTACGCTGACGATGCCTCCCAGCAGCCTGTCTTCAGAGAGCCTTGCAAAAGGGAAAGGAAAAGGAAAAAAAAAAAAGGAATTAAAAAAAGACAGGCTGGCTCACCTAGTACCTATGGAAAGGTGCACAAAACCAACACTACTGCTGGTCAGAGCCTGATGCTCTGTATGGAAAATAGTTGTTAGAGCTCACTTCTGCTTTGTTTGCCCCTTTTAGCATGTCCCCAGGACCCACAGGATAGCAAAGAGATAGAGAGCCCAGGGTAACATTTGAGACTTACAGCCCAGGCAAAGTAGCAGGTGTTAGCTGGGTGCTGGAGACAATCTATTATTTGAAGGCTCAGAAGCTGGCACTCAAACTCCACCCCAGTTTAAATTGACTCTTTGCCTTTTCTACATAAACAGGGTTTCCTGAACCTTGTTAACTGTGTGTCATCCCTCTGCAACATCTTTAAAGATAAAAAGTCTGCTGAGTGCACAAGCTGGCTGCTTTCATTATTAAAATGCAGATGCCTTTCTACTTTCCAGCACTTCTGCATGAGCATTCACAATAGAAATGAGCGTGCCAAGCCATGAAACTCCACTTTGTACTGGGAGCCAAATCCTGCAGTTTATTTTCTTGCTCCCGTTTCACCCACACGTGATCTCTCCTCCCTCCAGGCCCCAAAACTCCCCTAGCTCAAATTCAGATCTCTTTCGGTGTGTTCCTCCCTGGCTAGACAGGAGTCCAAATGCGAGAGCAAGAAATAAAGGCATGCCTCACACCCAGACCTCAGTTTTGTTTGCAGTCAGCAAGGGATGAATAGATGGGCCACACAGCATTAGCCAAGGGCTGCTGAGGTGTTTGTTCTTCAGCACCAGCCAGGGACATGTATTTCTAAAGCAGTAAGTCCCTTGAGAGAAAACACTGCTAGTAACTCTTTTATGTTTAATCTGCTGGGATGGTAGTCTCAGCCCTGTGACGTATTATGACAATATCATCCCAGAGTTACAAACCTGTACGCTGTTCTGCCAGGGAAACATTTTTTCCAAATATGCTGAAAGCTGCCAACTAGCTGTTTGTGCAGCTTAGTAAATTCTAGGTAATTTTCTTCTTAGAAAAGTGGAAAGAGAGTAGGGGAAAACAATAAAGAAAAATAATGTGCACTTCCCAAAAAATTACCTTAGGAAGAGCATCAGGGATTGTTCTTCCTTTCCTGCCTGCAGAGCTGTTCACAAGCCACCACTGCCCCATGGTGTTTTCAGCCTTTGTCTCAACCTCTGCTGCTTGCCCTCTCTGCTCACTCTCTCCCTTCATCCTACATTGAATCATTTAGAATAGCAAAGACCTTTAAGATAATAAAGTCCAACCATTAACCTAGCACTGCCAAGTCCAACTGTGTCCCTGAGCACCACATCTACACACCTTTTAAATGCCTCCAGGCATGAAGACTCAACCACTTTCCTGGGCAGCCTGTACAGTGATTGACAATCATTTTGATGAAGAAATTTTTCATAATATCTAATCTAAGCCTCCCCTGGCTCAACTGGAGGCTATTTCCTTTTGTCCTATAGCTTGTTACTTGGGAGAAGAGACCGACATCAACCTGGCTACAACCTCCTTTCAGGTAGTGGTAGACAACGGTAAGGTCATCCCTCAGCCTCCTTTACTCAAGCTAACCAACCCCAGTTCCCTCAGCTGCTCCTCATAAGACTTGTACTCTAGACCCTTCCCCAGCTTCAGTGCCCTTCTTTGGACATGCTCCAGCACCTCAATGTCTGTCTTGTAGTGAGGGGTCCAAAACTGAACACAGTACTCAAGGTGTGGCCTTACCAGTGCACAGTACAGAGGGACAGTTGCTTCCCTGATCCTGATGGCCACACTGTTTCTGATAGAAGCCAGGATGCTGTTGACGTTGGTGGCCACACCTGGGCACACTGCCAGCTCATATTCAGCTGCCTGTCAATGAATATCCCCAGGTCCTTTTCCACTGGGCAGCTTTCCAGCCACTCTTCCCCAAGCCTGTGGGGTTGTTGTGATCCAGGTTTAGGACCTAGAACTCAGCCTTGTTGAACCTCATACAGTTGGCCTCTGCCCATTGATCCAGCCTGTCCAGATACCTCCATAGAGCCTTCCTACCCTCAAGCACATCAACACTCCCACTCAACTTCATGTCATCTGCAGACTTACTGAGGTGCACCCTCACTTAGATCATTGATAAAGATATTAAAGAGAACTGGCCCCAGTACTGAGCCCTGGGGAACAGCACTTGAGACAAGCCACCAAATGGATTTAACTCCATTCACCACAATTCCTTCTGCCCGGCCATCCAGTCAGTTTGTTACCCAGCAAAGCGTGCATAAGCAGCCAGTTTCTCCAGGACAATGCTGGATGGCCTATGCCCAAGACGGCCTCCAACTGCCACATCACCCATAAGTCCTTCTCCTTCAGAAACAATAGCTCCAGCAGGGTGCCTTCCTTAGTTGGCTCACTCACCAACTGTCTCGGGAAATTATCTTTCACACACTCCAGGAACCTCATAGGCTGCTCTCTCTCTCTCTCTGACGTATTGTATTTTCAGCAGACGCCTGGTAAATTGAAGTCCCCCACAAGAACAAGGGCTAGTGATTGTGAGACTTCTCATGGATTCTTATAGGATGTTTTGTCTGTGTCTTCATCCTGGCTGGGTGGTCCCACCATGGTATCTGCCTTGTTCACCTTCCCCCGATTCATACCCACAAACACTCGACTCATTGTCAAGCTCTAGACAATCCATCTAGAATCACACAGAGCTCTCCCTGCACGCAGGCTGCACTTTCTCAAGGAGCAGGCTGCTCCTCTCTGACTGCCAGAAGCTGCCTCTCCTACATCTTACCCCTGCTTCCAGCCCCAAATCGGCTGCCTGGGGAGATGTTCTTCCAGCCTGGACAGGCACAGAAGCAGGCAGGCAGCCTGCCACATCATTTCAGGGATGGCACTGGGAAAGGAGAGCAGCCTTTCCTGGGGGCAGGCTTTTCCCAGCCGAGGATTCATCTGGCCAGATCAGGGCAGTTGGACGGTATTTCCCAGGGCAAAAGCCCCGGTGCCTCGAGCAGCCAGGAAGTTAGACACTAAAATGTCAGCAGCTGTGCCACTCCCCTGCTGCACACTGGCACAGAGGAGAGAAAGGCTGTTTCCCTCTCCTTGGTGGCCTTGCCAGGAGATAAGAGTTGGGTGGGAGTTGACATAGAGCTGCAGCACTCAGGCTCCCGTGAGTCACCTTGGTGGGACTAGCCCCCATTCCGGTGAGGCAGGGCTGGGCCTGGGCACTCAGGCTATCACTTACTCGCAAGGAGAGAAAACAGCCTGGCTGTGGCTGCCTGTGGTACGGGTGCTGCACATGTCTTCTCCCCAAATACTCCCCCCCAACATGAGACACCGCTTCCCTCTAAGTTTCCAGAAGTGCTCTGGTTCCCTCCACCCCCGCGAGGGCATCTTCATGCACGGTGCCGCCCTACTGTTACCAGGCCCTGTGGAACAGAAAGGTGTGGAGATGGAGCACTCTAGCCAAGCTGCGGCTGAGCAGAGAGGCCGAGGGAGTGACAGAGTTTAAGCAAAAACAAAAATAAAAGCCTGTCTCAATTTTCACATAACTGTCTTGACATGCGAAAGCTTAGTGGCAGTTTATTTAAAGCCACTCTGTTACCTATTAAATTGCAAAAGACTGAGTCCTTTCGTATTCACGAGGAATAATTCATGAATTACATAACGGTTAACTTTAAAACTGCAGCAATATGCTGAATGCTGATCGCTGAGATGTGTAAAAAAGGGCAATGTTTCCTTCCGATATTTTCATTCCAAGTTGGTTTCATTGCTTTGGCGAGCGCGGTGCTAACAGTTGTAACCCTGTGCGGCTCTCGTGAGCCGTGCTTCCCCCGCTCCGAAGCCCCCTCCTCTCTCTGCCGTTTGCCCATGGCTCTGCAGAAGAGCAGGCTTGGTTGCCGAGAAAGGCTTGCAGGAGCTAAGACTGGGAAGGCAGAGGGGTGGGAGGGGGAGTGCCAGGCTCAAAGTTGGGAGTTAAAGCGTGCGTCTGTAATGTACCGGTGGTGCGACGGATTATTCATGCTCCCGCTCCACAACTCGGAGTTTGAGGGTGGTGAAAACAAGATGTTCAGAACCGATCTAGATGATGTCTCAGGGGGTGCTGTATAAATGCGATAACCATCACCAGCGAGAATCGAGCAAACAGCGGGAGAAAAACTCAGCAGCCTGGTCTTTGGTGAATTCACTCCGAGTCTTACGTGTCAGGAACCATTGTACTTATCATCTGAAAACCGACTCCCAGCCTTATCCCGGCTCTCTATCAGCCCTTGGACTGCAGTGAGCAAACTTCTTCTGAAGGATTGTCGGTTTGTAGCCAGCGCAGGCAAGGCGTCTCTGTCAGGAACAGTAATGCGTGTCGACAAGTGCACATTAATTTTAGATTATTCATCCTGACAAGGCTGTTGATTTGGAGGTTTGCTGCAACTGTTGGTTTAAACAGGCACAGAAGGAAGCTGGAGGCATGAACAAAACCCAAAAGGGGACTTCTGGGAGGGGAGCTAATATCCTGATGAAAAGTCTTCCTAAATTTGTCTAGAGCTCAGCTTTGAGCTGGGAAAGCTGAAGTGAAACAGAGATGTATTTCAAGGTCTAGCAGCACAGGAGAGGTAACCATGGCAATTTAACCTATTCAGGCTGAGATAGGAAGAAGCAGGATCGAGTTCCTTCAGTCCCTTTATACAGAAAATGCTTCATGTACAATAAAGGATGAAGGAAAGGTTGTCAGCAGATGAAGAAAGGAAATTAAATAAAATCCATGTGGCGGGGGGCTGGCTGTCCTGTGCTCCAGAGCTGCTGGGGAGGACTCAGCCAGTCCTCACACCTAGGGCTGACAAAAGTGCTGCATCACGTTTTACCCCCCAGTACAGTTAATGATAAACACACACACACACAACCCAACTTGAAAGAAAAATGGATTTTACTTCACATCACCAAAATTAGTTCTGTGAGGGACTTCTCTCACAGAAGCACATGGAGAGATACAGCTCACCAGTAGAAGGAAACAACAGGGTACGCAGGAGGAGCTGTCTTCAGCACGTTCAAAGCATCCACCTCCGCTGTGCCAAACAGGTGTAACTGCCTCACTGCACCCAGGGCCATGGAGCACTTCCTTCAGTGAGGTGGTGTTGTGTCAAGTGATGCAAATACATTCAGAAGACTTTCAGAACGGCTTCATGGATCATCCATTTTCATGGATCACGGGTCGTTTACAAAACAAGACTAACAAGAAGTTGATAGAATTACTGAGCTCCTATTCACACTCCTTAATATTTGTCTCTTTGAAACCAACAAAGCTTAGTGAGTAAACTCTGGTTGGTGTGTTCAAGGGGCATGCAACATGTCACAAAGTAAAACTGTCTGCCATCCTTATGGGCAAGAGGAGAATCTCTATAAAAACAGAAAAAGAGGATTGGGAGATAGTCTGTGTTCAAGTACCGTTAGTGTTTTTTAAAAGGTGGAGGCAAACATCAGAAATACAGATGGCTGTGATAGCTCCATTGTGCCTTGCTCTTACACTGGTGAGGAATTTCATGGGTGTGGGGCAGGAGGCTGATGCTGTACCTCCTACCACCCAGCATCTCTGTTTGCATTACTCAAAGACTACCTTTTTCATTCACACTGCACAACTACAGGCAAGCCTTCTTTAACGTTGTCTTTTGATAGCCACAGCTTAATGGTCTTCAAATTCACGTAGTCAGACAGTAGTTCTTGTCATGCATAAACTTTTCTATCATTAGAATAAAATTCTGGTTAAAAATAACTTCTTTGAGGTTTCCGCACAGAGAGTAAACTAATGCAGCCATCCTCCTTTAAACCTCAGCAGCAAGGAGACTCCGTTCCAGAGGTCTAAGTGTTTGTCTCCTTAGGGAACACTTTAGCCCATGGACTGTTCGTATTCGCAGTAATGGTTATTTTGGTGAATACGGAACTGAGCTTTGCAGATGCTCAAGGCTTTGGACCCAGGTTTCATTTGGAACGATCACCTTCTTGTAGTGAGGGTGGAAGGGAGAGATGTTGAGGTGGTGCATGGGCTTTGCTACTCAGCTTGGGAAGTGTCAGCACTGTGAAGTCCAGCAGAAATGTCAACCGGATCTCTAGAGACCAACCTTCCCATCATTTCAGTTGAGGGTACCAAAACTCACAGCAGGGACAGTTTGTGCTGTTGGCTAACGTTTTGGGTGTTTTCCCAGAGACAGTCGCTGCCTGTTTAGCGTGCTCCACACCTGGAGCACCCATGATATTTAAGCTCTGCTCTCCTCTGCAGCTGGAGCAGGGCCAAGTAGTGAGGTGGAGAAAGGGACAATTTCACAGTTAAAGTGGGTAAGCAATAGTCATCTCCCTCTGGCTGTGGAATTAATATTAGACACAGAAAGTAAACTGGTTGATGAACCTTGACATAGAGCCAGCCTGTTGGAAGGGTCATGAAGGCTCCAGGGGTGTGTAGGTTGCTGTTGGAAAACACTGGTGGGTCACAGACACAGACAGCTGAATGATCTGCAAGGGCAAGGAGTGTCTCTAGCCATGTGAACTTTCAGAACAAGACACAGAGCAGGGTGGGTGCAGCTTTCCCAACAGAGGATGAGCAGCCCAAGTGAGTAATTGGCTAAAGAGCATGAAATCTGGCAATACTCAGTCATCTGAATTCAGGTGAAAAATGTAGGCTGAGTTACTGAACCTGCTGCTGCTCCCAGCAGCAGCACTAAGCTGAGCAGCGTTAACGTGCTTTCTCTCATGCCAGGCTTACCAGTCACTTGCAGCTGGATGGGTGCAAGGCAGGGGCCCCTAATGCAGCCTGCCTTCTTAACCTTAGGAAATTGCTTATGGAAGCATGTGATTTGGGGATTTTTTTCCCTTTCTTTTTTTTTTTTCCCCCTGAGCACATTTGCCCCACTGCCTGAACTTCATTTTCATGTTATGTGCAAACTTGGTACCTGACTGTTGGTACCCTACTCTCCTTCCCATCCTGTCTGCCCCAGTGTACACCCCCCACCTGAGGGCATGGGATGACCTACACTGTGCCAGGACCTGCAGTGTATCCTCTACATGGAAAGGGGGATGGAAGGGGCAGGCAATTGCCCCTCAGACTGCTGCAAGCTGTGGAGAGGGTTATGCTGTGTGTTTGAGTAGAGGTGCAAAAACCTTGTTTTGAGCCAATTACAGCTAACTCATTTCAAAAGATTATGGCTTGCAAGTGCAGTGGCACTGCCAGGAAGGAAAGAAGCAGAAAGGCACAAGGCAGTACGTGTGGGGTGGATGAGTGAGGTTTGTGGGCCCTTTCTTCCTTGGCTCCTGAGGAAAGCTTAAGGGAAAAAAACAGACTAGAGCTGAGAGTGGAAGAGGATTTTGTAGGATGGCCCTTGAAATCAGATAAACACTGAGTCAAATCTGAGTAAGAAACCCTTCACCCATCTCTTTTCTGTGCTTTCTAATGCCTTGCTAACTCTTCTATATACCGATGCTTACAGGATTTTTCTTTTTCTTTTAGCCATAGCTGTTTCGCTAAGATTAAATAACAAACGCCAGGATTTTCTAATATTTTAGTGTGTTGTAATTTTAGTGGTCATCCTTAATCTTTTTTCCCTAGCACAGCTCTTTCTCTCATCAGCTTAATATTTAAACTGGATTCATTTTTAATGCCTTAATATGCAAACACATTTAGGTCAAAATTGATTCAATATTTAAACTTGTTCAGTTTCAAACACATTTTATGCTTCAGCTGCTTCAACTTGTAGATTATTTCAAACGTGGAATTGATTCCAAAATTAAGCAGGTTTAAATGTTCAGTCAATTTATTTTAAACTATGTGTGTGTTTTAGAGACTTGTATTGAGAAATGATAATTTTTTTTTCTCCTACTGGTGCTTTTGCAGTTCACCATGTGTCAGCAGTTTGGAAGCCTCTGTGCATACAGCTATTCCTAACTCACCTAAAGTTTAACCAAGACCACTACATGATTAGAAAATGGCAAACAGTTACCCCCCTGCTGAATATGGTATATAGGCCAGCTAACTTCAGAAACATCTTTTCTTTTCTGCCTTCAAAGATCTTTGTTGAAAATTAGGATGGAAACCTGTCAGCCTGTTTATATATAAGTATATAAAATAATGCCCTCGTTTCCAAAGCATGTCATTTCCAAGCATAACCATGATTCTAGGTTGTATTTGTGGAACAGCTTGGCCAGATAGAAATTGGATTTGGTGGTGTGTTAGCTAAAAAGGGAATGGGGTCTGCAGGCACCACTGATGTCCAGAGACAGCATCCCCTCAATCTCAGTCGATTCTCTCTTCCGTGTGAGAACCTGCACACTCTGAACCCTGAAAAAGGGGACTGGATATTTCAGGAAGCGGCGTCTTTGCATCTTAGCACTGTTGCTCCACTGTGTAGAATAGACAAATACTATTTGAAGTGGAGATTTTAAGCAGGTTTCCAGGCTCTCAGGTGAGTATCCTCATCACAGAGCAATAAAGTCCCTCTCATTTCTCTTTTGTACTCACGGATGATTAATTATTTATGCAAAGTGGCATAAAATAAACATGAGAGATTAAAGGCAAGGCATAACCAAATGTTTCATGACCCTCTGTCTTTGGAAGTCCAATCTTTCTCTGTTCCAAAGCTGAGATTTGAAGCCTGTTTTTCCCACATCTTCAAATACACATAGAATGCTTCAACGTGTATTATTAGAGCTTTAATTTTTATTGATTACTTTTTTCTTCTTTTTTTCCCTTCTTTTCTTTTTTTTTTTTTAAAAAAGCTCAACCAGCACTGAAATATCTCTTCAGTGAAAGTGAAGAGGATGGGAGGAATGGGATGTTTTGATTGATTTTTGTCCATTTCAGTGGTGAGGAGTGGAAAAATAAATGTGGCTTGAAGTAGTTCTCTTTTTGTTTTGGCTTGGCTGTTGAGAAAAACCCTCTTAGGAAGACTTAATGTCTTGTGGCTGCTTTTTTATATAAAAGTAGAAGAACAAAATCTCTAGTTTTTCAACTGGCATTACTTTCTTTGTCTTGTAAGAGAGAAAAAGTACTGAATGGTGGCAATTTGATGCACAGGTGATGCATTTTTATGGTAGATGGAGAAAGACTTTGTTGTTGCTGTTGTTGTTGGGTTTATATAAATGACCAGTGGTGCTCTGCTTCTGCTGTTATTGATCTGGTATTTTTAATGAGTATTAAAAGAAAAAAGGTTCAGTTATTGTCAGACTACTGCTTGCAATGCAGTTGACACTTTTTAGTAAGACCTGTCCTCGCAGCAGTAATTTCCTGTCCTTCAGAGAGTGCTAATTTTGCACATACTGTTCATACATGGCAATCCAAAGAAAAAGAAAAACCCTTAGGTAAATGACTTCTGAGGTTATAACGTGTGAAAGTAGAAATTAGGGTTTTGGCTATTTTTCAAGACTCATATAATATAAAATAGTTTTGTTCTTCAAAATGAAATGTTGTGTAACAGTTAACAGTGTAGATGAGCCCTTTTTTTCTTGTTCTCTTCAAATTAAAATTTCTGAGTTGTTAACATCTGAATGTTGGCTAGAGCACACATATTAGCTGCTTTCATTTTGGAACCATTTAATACACACAGCAGTATTAGCAGCACATTAAGAACTGCTAGGTTATATATCCCTGACAACATCATCTGTAAAAACAACTTTCTAGATTTGCATAAACTAAGGTTTGCACTATCAGACACATTTTATTTCAAAACCATAGGTAGATTGCATGGGTTTATGAAGAGCTTAAGTGGTTTCAGAAGACATTTTGCACACACACACATTCCTACTGAATGAGTATGTTACTATGCCATATCTGCATATTTCTTCCTGTGAGTTTGTAATTATGGTATTTCTTTCCTATGAGGGACAGCAACAGTGAGCCAATGCAAGTATTCAGGTGGTCAGCAGCAGAATCTGGGAGGAGAGTGAGAAATGCAGCCAGTCAGGATCTGGGCAGATGATAAAAGCAACCTGAGGCTACATCTATCCTAGTTAATTAAACATGCCTAGGACTGCTCTCCAGCACAGAGGCTGGTATGCATGAAACAGCCTGTGAGACTGGAGACTGTTCTGACAATCTTGAAAGACAGACAACCACCGTCCACTGCACAGACAGCATTATTTATTTTACTGAAGTAAAGATAGCCTAACAGTTCACATCCAGAGCTAACTTTCTCAGAGCATGCCCAAAACTACAGTGGTAGCAAATGGTGCTATGCAGTCTTACCTTCTTGTTTCCAGAAGCAATAAAAGGGCTTCTGCATTAAAAGCTCCATTCCCCTCCAGATCCCTTCCCAGTGGATGCAGCAGTGCAGCCCCTGGTTGCAGCTGGACTGTGCCCAGAGACCCTGTACTGCACCATCCGGCATCCCAGTTCTCCTGGGCATCACCAGCAGGAGCACCTCGGTTCATCCGGGGTGCAGGCATGGCCTTATTTTTGAGGTTTAGTTCCCCATGTTGGAGGCTGATGAGGACCCAGCTCTACAGTATCACAGGCAGCTTCCCAAGTGCAGCCAGGAAAAGAACAAGCAGAGTATGGTCCAGGAATATGTGAGTGGGCTGGACTTCTAAAGATGGGACTTCTGTCCCTCTGGCAGAGCAGACAGGCATTGGAAGCTCTACCTGGGCCTGGTGAGGAGGAGTGGCCTTAATAGCATGCGCAAAGTCTGCTTTGTTGGAGAGAAGGATGGCAGTACTCAGTCCACCAGTGGGAAAACAGTTGAGATGCAATCCAAAAGGAGATCTGGAAAGTTATCTGGGTGTGAGCACTGTGAGAACTCAGAGAATTTGCTAACAAATCACTGTCTGATTTTATGTAAAATACCCCCCGTGCCTGCTGGTACACCGTCTGGCACGAAGGGATAAGCAGCTAGATCCTGTGTTGGTTTCAATGGGTTAATGGTTTTAGAGCCTCAATGGTGTTAACACGACCTTGTCACTGCAGAACATTAGACAATTAAATACATTCATGGTTTTGACAGAGAAATCTCAGTCTGCTTAATACCATGGTAAACAACCAGCTTAAAAATCTATCATCCGTTATTAAAGATGCAGAATAAGAAAAGAAGAAAAGATTAGAGCATCTGACATATAAACAGCAAAGTAACTTCTTTTTAGCAATATACCATATTTCCTTAGACTTCAGCTGTAGAGAGACCATTTGGCAACCATTTGGCTGATATTAGAGATGGTAGGAATTGTTCTTGTTAAAGGAAAGACAAAAGGCCATCTGAGCTGGGTTGGGGCTGTTTCGTCACATCTTATTTACCCCAAGACAAGAGAAAAAAGAACAAAATGTATACCAAAGAAGCAGCAAAGAGCATCAAGGATAGAAAAAAAATTGGCTTTGGTCTCTGAGACTGGCTCTTACTTGTAACTGTGCAAGAGAATGGCAGGCCCTTTTGAGAGCCAGCATCTTTAGACTGGCACTGGGCTGACTTGCTGGTAGCTCCCTTCTTGACAGCATCCTCAACATGGCAAGATCTGCCACCTTAGCCAAGAACATCAGATTCACACAAAAAGACCCAAGCACATAAAAAAGCACATGAATGTGTGTAAGAACATCCAAAACACACAAAAAGGGAGAAAAAAATAGGAAGAAAGACCAAATAGCTATGGAAAAGCACATAAAAAGAAGAGAGAGAACTAGGAATTCATTCATTAAACAATGGATCTTCACCAGAAGTGGTCTTGAGGCAAAAGAGCTGTTGATGTCCTTTAGAACCCTCTGATATTTCCTTGGATCAATCTCATAATTTTCCAGGATTGAGGAAAGTAAGGTCCTACAGGGTTGGAGTGCATCCTGTCATCAGAGGAGGTGTCCCCATCACACAACCTACTATCTGCTTTCTTACATGGTACTAATTATACTTGCTTCCAAGCAGCTTTCCAAATAGAAACCTCCTAAAGGAAACGATAGGTAGCATGTCCACCCTTTATTTTGTTAGTTTATTTTCCAGCACATTGTTTTTATACCACTGATTTCTGGTCTTATTTTCTTGTGCTTGTTGCTCAGACTTCAGCAGAGTTCCTGGTCTTGTCAGTTGGACACCTCATTGTTCCGTGTGACTTTTGCTGACCCTTATGTTCAGTTTTGTGCAATGGGCTGAATTGGATCCATGTTACTTCAGAAAAAGCAGTTTCTTACTCACAGCCTCTCAATTACTGTATAAAAGACCATAAAGGAAGAAAAACAGCCCTACCAGATATGAATATTCACAAGTTGCAATCCAACATGCATACAGTCATAATGGGTCTACAGAGGTTTAGAAGGAGCAGTCAGCAACATATGAATCTGTTCTAAACTATAGTTTGATACATGAATTATCTGATAAATATAACATATACTTATATACTTCCAGCACTCAAAGCCTGGGAGTTCTGAGTCCACACAGTCTTTATGGGTGTTGTGGTTTAACACCAGCTGCCAGCTAAGCACTGGGCAGCCACTCGCTCACCCCTCGCCCCACCATGGGGATTACAGGAGAAAGGAAAAAAATAAAGACAGTTTAATAGGATAACAAAGGAAGATTAATAATAGTTATCATTATAATTATTATTATACTGTAGCATTACATAAAACACCAGTGATACACAAATGCAATTGCTTAGCATATGCAGAATTAAAAAAAAAAACACAAAAAACCCCCCAAATCCCCAAAACAACAAAAATACAAACAAACAAACAAAACATCCCACCCTGATGGTCAGTCTGTTTCTGAGCAGTGACTCTGCCTCCCAGCTAGCTTCCACAGTTATGTATGGGGACATCCTGTGTTAGGGAATATCCCTCTGGCCAGCCTGGGCCAGCTGTCCCAACTGTGCTCTGCCAGCTTCTTGTGCACCTGGTAGGATGTGGGATGCTGAAAAGTTCTTGACTTAGTGTAGGCACTACAACTGCTCAACACCAACTAAAACAACAGTGTGTTATCAACATTATTCTTGCACTAAATCCAAAACAGTGCTATACCAGCTTCTAGAAAGAAAATTAACTCTATCTCAGCCGAAGCCAGGACAGTGGGTGATCTGCAGCGGTGTGATACCCAAAAGGCAGATCAGCTGCAACAGTATGTCCATATTCCTCAAAGAAAGCTATCATGACCCAGAAGATCTCAAAGAATTAGATTGTGATCAGCACGGGAAATGCTAAAAGCCATCTGTCCTAACTGGCAATATAAATTTATGAAATGCACAATACATTAGGTGGTATGGCCTGCTATTTCATTAACTGCACATTTTGAAAAGAGATTTTTCTTTGTCTTTTAAATAGCTCTTGTAAGGATAAAGAATATCATTACATCAAAGGAAATATTCATATAACCCAAAAGATCTGACATAAGCCCTCAAATGCCAGGCAACCCATAGACGATATTAGAATTCCGTATCTACCTCCAGCCATAATGCAAATCAGTAAAAAGTTCCAGCAAAATGTCATCTTTTGTGCTATAATTCTGTGACAAAAGGACCTGAAGGCAGACAAAGTGAGTATGCCCAGCTGATCACTTTTCACAACGGTAACATTGTCATTGAAATATTTTTTAAATGCCATGATTTGTTACCTCACAAGGCAGGGTTTGATACCTCTTGGAGACATAACCATGCATTGAGTAAGCTTGAGATTCACGTTCTGCCAAAGATGGCCCTGGGATGTTCTGCCCTGTGGGAACCCTCTTCACCTCCCTGACACTATGAAACCCTCCTGCCACTATTACTTCTGCTGACGGGCAGTTTTGTAACTCTTAGATTGCCAGTCAGCTTCTCTAGCAAGGGAATGGTGGTGGTGTTGGGTTTGGGATGCGGTCATGTCTTCTCAGCTTCTGTCTGGCTGTGCTAGGAGTCAAGACTGTACTTAGGCTAGCAATTTGCTTTGGAGCAGGAGTCCAGCATTGAAGGAAATGTGTAAATTACCACCATGCACCGTGTACCGGTTGGAAAATCTACATAGTTCTTAAAAAGGCAGAGCAAGGACAAGAAATACAAGGCATACAATACAAGAAATACAAGAAATACAATATATTCGTGTAGTGTGGACAAGCAGAACAGAGAGTACCATACTTTGGATGCTGTTCCTTATTTCTTTGTTTAGATTAACTTCTAATTCTATGAGAGGTAAGAATAATCTTCAGTTCAATTTGTTGCAACTCATTTAGAATGGAACAGCACATATCACCTGTAATAGAAGTTTAATAAGGTACTTAAAAGTTACCAGGATTTTCTTTAACCATCAGATTTTATAGGCTTGAGAGTTAAACAACAAAGAAGGATCAATACAGACAAAGCACCGTTTCCTAAATTCAGAAGGAGCTCTCAGAACAGTCTGTAATTCTTCCACTGTAGCCATATATTTTGAAAGGTCTGGAAAATCAGCCATGCAAAAACTGTTCTAAAAACAAACACAAACATAAAATTCTCCATATTCTCCACCCCACCCCCTTGCTAAAAATACCATACACACATACATACACCCCAAAAAAAGAGAAACGACATGTGCACGTGCACATACATTTATGTATGCTGGCTAGTCCAGCAAAGATAATTTGAGGACACAAAAAGATTTCCACATGAAGAGAGTGGAAATCTTGAAGCTCCTTAGCCCGAACTTTAAACAAATAACATGGACCATGATAGAGTAATGAATCTGAGTAACAATATAGAGGAAGCAACTTGGGAACTCCTAATTACCTTTTCTTTATAACACATAACTAACTGCTCAGATGGAATCTAGTTTTACCCAAAAGCACAGTTAAATGTGAAATTCATTGCCACTAGCTATCACCGAGGCCAGTAGTCTAGCAAAAAATGCTAAAAGGTTAGAAATGTATATGTACATTGAGAATGTCTTTTGTTACCCTGGGAGAGCTTAAAAATGCAACATATCATGAAGCCATATATTTCCAAGAGGCAGCCAAACACTAGCATGCTTCTTACATCCAGTTTGTTCCACTATCATGTGTTACTGAGTTTTTGCACGTCCTCTGAAACCTCCAGTACCAGCCACTGGCAGAGGTGGGAGCCTGGGAGAGGGGAGTCACTGCTCTGCGCTGGCTTAGCGGCACTCACACATCTCTGTAATGGAAATAAAGCAGGGCTGCCGGGTCAAGAAGTCACCCCCACCCAAACACAGGATCGATTATACCTCCAGTTTGTTATAAATTTGAGACATACTCCAGTTGATAAAGCCAAACAACAATTTATTAATTAAGCAAGCCCGCAAGATATAGGCAAATATCAGCGCTGGGCGTCCGGAGGAGACCCTTGCTCCTGCAAACGGCACGCGCCTCACCCTTCTGGAGTCCCCTTTTTATAGTCCCGTAGTTCCGGGTACACGTGGCATATTCCAGTGTTTTTCTGTAGCTGTGTAAGCTGGTAGTGGGGGTCGTCCTGGTCCCCCGTAGTCCTCCTCTACGTTGTGTTCAGTATCTTATTTGGTTAACTCATTTAATCCTATCAGGATGTTGCTAGTGATAAAACAATGGTTCCCCTTTTGACCTGGTTACCTATTCACAGCCATAGTCTACCACAGGCACCAACTCAGCAAGATCTGAAGTTCTTTCAGGGTGTTACTAGTGATGGAACAATGGTTCCCCTTTGCCCTAGTTGCTTATTTACAGTCATAGAAGGTTTGAGAACAATTACTTATTACAATCCCCCCTTTCAATTTTGACCAATTTGTTTCTCAAACCGACTAACAGCTTTTTGAGATAATAGCATCGATGCCTCTTCTTTTTCTAAATCGGTTTTGGGTCATCATTCAAGAAACATTAACGTGATTACCTTCGTTACATGGGTACTTGGCAGCATCTATGTATATACAATAGCTGGTATTCAAAGAATCCATTAATTCCAGTTCCTGTGGTTCTGGACCAATTGGGACTCTATCATCCCAAGAATCATACCTTGTCATGCCCTCACTGGTATTATAAATATAAGGACATCTTGCTATTTTACTCATTGCAACCTCAAAAACTTTCCAGGTGGAACTATTCAGTGGCACTCCTACCAAGCACGTGATAAATGGAGTACTTGGTGTGGCAAGACTAGCACAAAAAGTAGTAGCATTCAAAGCTTGAGATAATGTAACCCAATACGTTTTGCCTTGGATCTAATGCGGTCCCAGTCCCCAAATAACAAAATACAAAATTTAAATAAATCTATAAAAATACAATTATTAGCCCCCCTTTATTTAAGGCAATTGGTGGGTTCATAATAACTATTCCAGAGTGGTGACGCTTGGACTCAATCGTTTTTGTTTGGTATTTTCTGGTTCTTGGGTATCTGGTGCCTTTTTCAGCCTTGGTGTATGGAGCCACCTCGTGATAGGACTGGAGGGCTTAATACCCCACGATTTCCTTATGCCTCTGCCTCCTTTGCCTACTCCGTTGCTTGGAGCAGCAAGGTGTTCCATCTTCTCGGCAGCAGTCATAGTCTTCAGGGGTTCTTCCTGTCCTCAGCTTACAAGTGTTATAGGCTTCCCAATTTTTATGTTTCACTTCCAGGGCTGAACAATCCAAATGTTTCACCTGGGACCGGCACACTACCCGAATTATTTTTGGGCTACCTTGTTTATATTCATTAGGATATGTACAACCTAATTTGGGATTTATCCCTTTTGTATATATCCTCCACCACTCTTCAGACCCTTGGATAATCTCTCCGATTTTTACTGCTAATTTAAGGGTTAATTCGGTTAGTTTTCTTTCTGCCCAATAACATTTTTCACAAATGTCTGGGGTATATTCTCCTTCTCTATAATGTACCCACCAATTGTCTTTACACACTCGACACTCAAAACAAAAGAAAGTATAACATATACATCCAACATCTGAACAAAATAAATTGTCATTCATAGACAGTTTTACTCGCTGGTTCTTCGAAAGGTGGCGTTTAAGTTGTCAGGATTGTTTGTAGTTTCCCACGGAGATTCTGGAACCGGTCTTCATTCTGCTCGTGTGTGTCCAACCTCTTTCAGCCGTTCAAACCGCAGTATCTGTGGTAAGCAACGCAAGAAAGGGTCCCTCCCTCCCGGTATCTTTTTTTCTGAGTTGTTGTTTATTGACCTTCTGGCATGTCAGGCACTTTCCCACCATCCTTTTGGCGATTTTATAAATTCCAATACACATACACTTGGTTCCAAAGTGGTCCACTAGTGCCTGTACTACCCAGTGGGTAAATAAACGGAGACCTGTTGGCAAGGGTATGTCCCTCAAGTCAGGTCACACTTTAGTATGATATTCTATTATGTCTAAGCAGTTATGCTCAAGTTCTTGGTTATTAGTCTCCCCTTTTGATAAAAAGGTGGCAGGATTGAGGCATGATTCAGCAGTTATAACTAAATCATCTTTTTCCATTAAAATTGCCTCATACTTCAAAATCCTAGAATCAGTGAGACCTCTTCCTGCCTTCTGAGTCAGAATTGTCCTTACTTGATGTGGAGTGCTTACTATAAGTGCTCTTCCAAAAGTTAGCTTTCTGCTTTCTACCACCAAGAGGGCTGTGGCTGCTATTGCCTGTACACATTCAGGTCACCCTCGGGATATTGGGTCCAGCAGTTTAGATAAATAGGCAATTAGCTGTCGTTTGCCTCCCCACTTTTGAGTAACCTCCCCCCCAGGGCTGTTTCCTTATCTATGGTAGCAAACAAGTGGAATGGTTTGTTAAGGGAGGGCAGTGCCAACACAGGAGTAGTGATCAAGTTTTGTTTTAATCCTTGTATTAATTCTTTTTCTTCATTACTCCATACCAAGTCATTAGGCTCTTCTAACAATTTAAAATATAATCCCTTTGTTTTTAGTACAAATGATTCAATCCATAGGTGACAATAGTCTGTCAATCCCAAAAATTTTCACAGCTCTTTCTTAGTTTTCGGGAGAAGTAACTCAACTACTCATCTTCTCAGGGTTTATTTTCTGTCTCCCTTCACTGATTAGATGTCCTAAATATTTAACTTTCTTTTCCATGTACTGCAGTTTGGTTTTTTTGATACTTTTAGTCCCTGTTTCCCTAGGAAATTTAGCAAAGCATTTGTTGTTTCCTTTACGATTCTCTTATTTTTCCCTGAGATTAAAAGATCATCTACATATTGTAGAAGGGTGACTTCAGTTGGGACTTTAAACTTTTCTAATACTTGTTTCAATGCTTGTCCAAATAAATTTGGTGATTCAGTGAATCCCTGAGGTAAAACTGTCCATCTAAATAAATTGTTGCTTTTGTCCTGTGAAAGGATCTTCCCATTCAAAAGCAAACATGTCTCTACTATCAGGGTCCAGTGGACAGGTCCAGAAAGCATCCTTTAAATCAATCATACTAAACCATCTGTGGTCATCTGGTGTTTTACTCAATAGAGTGTAAGGTTTAGGAACTACTGGGTGACGCACTTGAACTATTTGGTTTAACTGTCTTAAATCCTGTACCAAAGGATATGACCCATCGGGGGTTTTGTTTGTTTGTTTGTTTTTGGGTGGTTTTTGTTTTTTTTTTTTACTGATAAGATTGGGGTATTAAAAGGAGACATACATGGTTTCAGAAGCTTATCCTTAATTAAACTCTCTATAAATGGTTGGAGACTTTTACAGCCTTCCAATGAAATAGCATACTGTTTTTGGCAAATAATGTCATTGTCCCTTTTAAGTTTAATCTTTAAAGTGGTAATGTTTAATCCACCTCGATTACCCTCTCGCACCCACGCTATTGGATCAATTTGGTTTTCATCTTCCTCTGTTAGTAAAGCCATGGATACCACAATTTGGTCATCCTGGGTTTTCAATTCCAATCCTAATTGTATTATCGAATCTCTTCCCAATAAATTAGTTCCGGAATCAGGGATATATAAATTGCCCACAAATTTTCTCATCACCTAATCTTAAAGTGGTATTTTCAAACATGGGGACTGGGAATCCTTTCCCTTTTACCCCGATACAGTTATACTTTGGTCTGATAGCTTCAGTCCTTGAGGTATAAAATTTAAGGAAGTCCTAGAAGCTCAACCAGGGAGACAACATCCTCCTCCTCCTGGGGTCCCACCTTCAATTTTATCAAGGGTTCTTGGTAGGACCTTAAATTAATAAACCCCTGACTTCCCTATTCATGTTCAAAGGACATGAAGGGAATTACCCTTTCTTCTTTTCTTAGCTCAGGACATTCTCACTTAAGATGTCCCTGTTTGCTACACCCGTAACATCCTGCTGAGAGAAAACCAGCCCATAGGGATTGCCAAAGTTTTCCCCTACCTCGGCCAATTCCTCCTTCATTCATGTTTCTCACACCCCTCCCACTTCCTTTTGTCCAGCTTTTCCCTCTATCTCTAGGTGAGACTGGCTCTGTTCTTTTCTTTACTACCTCATCAACAGCAGATACCATCATTTTTGCTTTCTGCTTCTGCTTTTCTTACTCTCTTTTCACAAACACTTTCTGAGCCTCTCTTAGTAAATCTTCCAAAGATCTTTCACTCCAACCATCTATCTTCTGTACCTTTCGCCTAATATCAGGTCATGCTTTAGTCACAAAATAAACTTTCAGAAGACCTTGTGCTACAGGATCTTCAGGATTCATACCCGAATATTTTCTCATTTGATCTCTCAGTCGCTGTAAAAACACTGAGGATGTCTCATCTTTTTCCTGCTCAATCTCAAAGGCTTTAGTAAAGTTTAGGAGCAGCCTCCTTTATACCTTCTATGATTAGGTTTCTTAAATCTCCCATGTTAAAACAGGCTGTTTCTGCTAGTTGGGGTAGCAAGTATTGTGATCAATTGCTCGCAGAATCTTTTCCTTTAGGCTTTGCACATAGATTTTCAAGCTATCAGGAAGACGCCTAATCAGTGTTTTAAGGTGGACCGGATATACCGGAGCAGCAAGGGGAATGCCCTGCCCCCATGGCTCATACATGCTTGAATACACACAGCCTTTTTGCACTGATTCTGCCAGCCCAGATAATTTAATGGAGCCAGCAGTTTTTCACCCAATCCTGTCCCTGGGGTAAGGGACAAGATCAGTGCATCTCAAGATTGCAAAACTTATCTATCCTCCAGGCCAGGGAAGAAGCATCATTAGAGATACTGACTGCCTTAGAGGCGGCCATCCTACAATTACGTACAAACTTCACAGGGGCAATACATCCTGAGAGGGCCACACTGTAGTATCCAAATTTCCCCTGTTCACTCTCAGGAGGTCACACTGTAGTTACACAGTTTACGTTACCCATATCATACACTCTTTATTCTTTCATCGCCTAGACAGCTAGTCCCCTCAGTGGGCAATCATTAACCCCAAAGGACTGTCTGGCGGCTTACCGTGTAGCACTACCCTTGGGCTACCCATGGGATCAGACAGCTTGCTCTTCTTCTGTCCCATCATCTGGAGCGCACTCAGTCAACAATATATTCACTCGCTTCCCCTGGTTCGTGGCTCACGCCCTCGCGGGCAATGAGAACCGCACTACTGAGGGTCCACACTCGCTTGGGGAATCCGAGCTGCCGGTCCCCCTCTCATGCACACACACACTCGCCGCGCTTCCAGGATCCCCGACCCAGACCGAACGGATTTCCCCCCCAGATACTTACGCGTCCTGCGTCTTCGTCCGGACCTTTGTGCACAAAGTTTATAGGGTCTGCCGGCCTCCCTTGCCTAATATCTTGGAATTTGGGTTCGTCGGTGCAATCGAGATGGGAAATGGGTTACCAAGGCCGCCAAACAACAGGCGGGGCGCCTCCCTGATAAGACCAAGAGTCCCATCTCGTGAGTTGCATCCGAGTCACGGCACCAAATTGTTATAAATTTGAGACATACTCCAGTTGATAAAGCCAAACAACAATTTATTAATTAAGCAAGCCCGCAAGATATAGGCAAATATCAGCGCTGGGCGTCCGGAGGAGACCCTTGCTCCTGCAAACGGCACGCACCTCACCCTTCTGGAGTCCCCTTTTTATAGTCCCGTAGTTCCGGGTACACGTGGCATATTCCAGTGTTTTTCTGTAGCTGTGTAAGCTGGTAGTGGGGGTCGTCCTGGTCCCCCGTAGTCCTCCTCTACGTTGTGTTCAGTATCTTATTTGGTTAACTCATTTAATCCTATCAGGATGTTGCTAGTGATAAAACAATGGTTCCCCTTTTGACCTGGTTACCTATTCACAGCCATAGTCTACCACAGGCACCAACTCAGCAAGATCTGAAGTTCTTTCAGGGTGTTACTAGTGATGGAACAATGGTTCCCCTTTGCCCTAGTTGCTTATTTACAGTCATAGAAGGTTTGAGAACAATTACTTATTACACAGTTTAGCCTGGTTTTGAAGATGTTTGGGAATGGAGGTACAAGAGCCTCCCCATGAAGCCTGCCACAGTGCTTGATAAGCCTTGTCCTTGCAAGGTCCCTCACTTCTGACCTGATGCTTCCTTGCTAGCAGGGAAGCCTTCTGTGTGGGCTGTCCACCGTGGGCACAGACACTGGGTTGTGTTTTTCCTCTTCCCAACACACTTCTATGAGTTTCATGACTGTTACAATGCTGCCTCCTTAATTCTTTCTTCTTCAGGCTAATTAACTGCAGACTTTCCTCTGAAGTCACGTTTTCCAGACCTCTGATCTTCCTGTGCTTGCCTCTGCCCTCTCTCCAGTTGAGCCACACGCTGATTGAAGTACAGTGCCCAGGCGCCACATGAAGCCTTTGCAGTGCTGAGTATAATGAGAAGGGCTTTTTCAGATGTCTTGCTTTCTCCCACTACACCATTTCCTCTTCTTGTACCTCCAGGACATTTTTGAGTCTTGTTGGGTGTGTGTGATCCATTACAACCTCTGAGTTTTTTCTCTGTAACTGCAAGTTGCAAATTATTTCCCCTTGGACATGTATGGCTGATTAACCCAAAGAAAGTATATACTTTACTTTTCCCCTCTGAAATTACATTCAGTGTAAAATAAGAAATGAATACCCATTCGGAATGGGTGAATACCACGTGAGCAGGATAGTGCGAAGAGGATAATGGGTGACTTCAAGAGCTCTGGTTCATTCATTTGCTAAGTGTAATTTAGCTTTCATTATTTATTACAATAGCAAATCATCTACTTATAACATCCCATGCAAAAGTCTGAATTCTCTACGACTGAGAACCTCATGACAGCACTTAGCAGTATTGAAAAATGTGGTTGTGTGTGTGGATTTGCAAAAGAGAAACACTTCTGCAGCTTTCAAAGAAGTCAGCAATAGTCTTGTGGAAATATGTGATCAGACTAGTTAACTTCCCTCAGGAGTTGATAATCATCAATAAACTATAAAACTTTATCAAATCATTAGCTGAGGGTTTTGACCCAAATGCGAGCAAAAGGTTTTGCGGCTGGTGTTACAGTGATACGGTAAATGGGAATTCTCAGATCTGTTAAACTCATGATAGATGCTGAGATTAAAAAACCAATATTCAAAAGGTAATGAAAGGTCTATCAAGAGAATAACTTGGTAATTATTAGTTTAATGTCTTGAACTAATTTTTTCAGAAGTTACACCATCCATTTATTTTTCATAATTCCCAAATTTGATTCTTTTTTTCTAATTCTATTGAGAGAACTTTTCAAATAGTTATAAAGAAGAAATGCCTAAATTGCACCTTTGCTTTCCAAATGACACCACTGTGTAAGCCATGAAGAGTGTGAGACTTCTTTAGGTAGATGCGCCGGCAGCATTTCGGGTATAGCCACTGCTGTATTCACATTAAACCACCTACCTAAATAACTCTTGTTTTCCTTTTTACGTGGAAGCTTTTGTACTGGTATGCCAGCAGATGGACAGGGCTTCGTACAGCCTTTTCTAGCCCTTGAGGGTTAAAGCTCTCCAACCTCAATGAAGAGACAAGCCCAAAGATAACCCATGCACTCACTGACTTTCAGTGCTTATCAGCCTGGTAATTAGCTCCCAGGACCCCATCAAAACTACCAACCGCACATCTTGCCTCTGTGCCTTTGCTTCTTTGTTGGCTCTGATCATTTTCAGGCTCCAGTCTGGGAGGGAGAGCAGGACCTCCTGCCAGCCACCTCCTGCCTCCCACCACAGGTATGGGTGAAGCAGCTGGAGTTGGACAGCTATTACCTGGCCAAGAAAAGGCAGAAAGCCAACCTCTCTCAGGTTGGGTTATTTTATTCTTCCTGGAAGGAAAGCAGAGAGCCAGAGAGGAGCCGTATCCCTTTCTGAGTCATTTGCTCATTCATCTGCTCTTACATCAGCACAGATAACATGCCCATCCTCGGTGTAGGGAGATACAGTTCTGGTTAGGTTTTAAATTTGGGGGAAATTTTTATTGGGTCTTTGAGCCCCTGTTTGGCAGGGTATGTTGCTGCTGCCGTTCATAGCTGGGGATTGTGCTCAGCAGTGGGGGGAGAGGAGGAGTGTGACTAGACAGAGATGTTCTTCTCTTCTTCTGCTTTATTCTCAGTTTCTGCTAATCTACTGGCATTGATCTGCTGCTATTAATAAAAGCAATTGTTTACCTCGCTCATCTGCAGACTCCTAATATCCTTGCAAACACAACAGCGCTGTTTGCTTTATTTTCTATGAAAGCGTTTTCCCTCTCGGTACTCCCACTCACGTACAGATGAAAGCTATTAACACGCCACAGCTATCTGCTCACAATCAGGACCTCGCAAACTTGATTTTACCTAATGGATCTTTAAGCAGGGGGAAAGCGTTATTATTTATTCAAAGTGAGTCAAGTCTCTTGTTTTGAGCATAAAGGTTCTTTCTAATTCTGCAATTCCTTCTTTGTTTATTTAAAGTTCAAAAGAAGAAAAGCAAAACAAAACTAACCTTTATTTTCCTTGTGTTTAAAACAAAGCAACTCGCAATCCCTGCAAAACCAGTCCTGGCATTATCATTTAGTCAGGTGTGGGACCCCCCCCCCCACTTCAAGATCTGTGACTCACTGGGCTAGACAGGCCTTGGGAAGTAATGCATCCTGACTGTTAAAGAGCCAGGTGCCCATCTAGATGGAAGAATATTGGCTCATACCAGCACCGAAATATCAACTCTGGGTAAATAGCACAGAGATCTGTGGCCTCGACCTCTCTGGTCTCCTGTTGTCCAAGATGTTGACAAGGTTTGGGTGTATTTATCCTCACAGCCTTCTTTAGGAATGTGGATGATGCCCTTACCCCTGTTTTTCTGCCATCACGAAAGCAGCAAATGTTAGCCGTAAGCAACTTGAAGAGAAGGAGTGTTACCTTCCAAAGTTTTCCATAGCCATGCTTTGTTCTTATCTTCAGGCTGTGTATGATCCTCTGAATGCATGGGAACGGAAGGGAATGGATACCAGTAGCTCACAAAGCACTTTCCTTGGTCATTCCCAGAAGCTATCTCAGGAAGAACTGGGAAACAAATTTAAATCCGCAGTTCCCTTACAAATCTTCCTGGCCTCCTGCTTGAGAAAAGGGCTTAAGGATCCCAAATTACCATTCCAAGAGGCTGACAGTGTCTGTCAGGGATTCTTCTTACACTGGGAGAAAAGCATCTAATAAGGCATTCAGTAGCCCAAAGGCAGGGGAGGAGGGGGATTTTTTTTCCATTTGTATGTAACTTTACTCTGAGAAATTACCACATAAAAAGAGCATCTTCTTGCTCAGGGGGTCTAACAAAATTCTGAGTTTCTTCTGCTGCTTTTCCTTTATTTTGCCCTGCAGACTTGATGCAGATAGGGAGACAGAAGCTGAGGGTTCTGTTCTATCATATGCATCGTCCTCAGAAGTGTTTACAGAGAGCTAATTAGTCACAACCTGCCTAATTGCAGGGAGGCCAGTAGAACTGCACGAGGTTCAACAGCAGCAGCGTAGTTTGGCCAATTAGCTATTCAGGTTTGGTATCTGTGAGAAAGACGTGTCCGCTCTGGATCTACATAGAGTTTGGAAAGTCTGCAGTCAGGAAACAAATATGCACTTTACTCTCAAACTGAATGCATTTTATGTGGAAAATCAACATGAAATAATAAATGTAGGCACCCATGATGTGATTTTTGCTGTAGCAGAACCTCCTAGGATAATGCTGCATTTTAACACTCCTGATTACACTGCGGGACATAGAGGTCTTGGAGGTCTTCTTCACATGTAGATGCCTTTTTAGTTCTCTTTTTTTTTTTTTCTGAATTTAATCATGGAATTATATCTACCATGGTATACATAGGCTTAATGTTTAATTCATTAGGTCCCCAAGGAAATCTGCAGGTTCTACACAAAGCTGTGAAAATCTTCCTTTTCCACACAGGCACCGTGTGTGGAGGCCCACCTCAACACCTCTCCACAGCTAACATCTCCTGATTAGGGGAAAATGCTATTAGACCTCAGCAGCAATGTGGCCATTGAGCTGTCCAGAGCTCCTCACTTCAGCAATTCAGACTAATATTAAAAAGTGCAATCCTTGGTAATTGAGACCATAATTGCTGTAAAGCAAAGTCAACTTGGTAATGGTAATTATAATTTTGAGTTCCCCTGCTTTACCAAAACACGTGCTGCTGAATGTCCGTTGGTGGGCACAGGCACTGCAGAACAAGGAGGGAGGGAAAGGAGTGCATTTGGGCAAAAGCAAACTAAATGTATTTCAATCAAGAGAGAACTGCCACTTCAGACCAAAGCTGAGGAGCTGAAATCACATTTGACACCCGTTGTCCTCACAGCAGGATATGTGCCAGAAAGGCACCTGCTTGTTTTACTGGCACTTCAGGGCTCAGTTCAGCCTGGGATGGATGTGGCTGTGGCTGCACCTTCACCCTCCTCTGGGCATTTAGAGCTGGGTTCTGGAGGAGCCATGGAGCACCCCAGGTACCTAGAGGGCTCTGTGCCGCTGAACTTGCACAAGCATAGACCCCTCCCAGGACTGCACTAGGGAAGAAGGGAGCTTGCTAAAAAGACACAGACCAATGGAGACACAGACTGTGAGGAGAAGGAGGAACCTCAGACAAAACAGACTGGGAGAAGAAATAAACACAAAGGAAAAAGTCATGGGTGCAGCTCTGTCCCTTCCCAGACACACCGTCGCTAAACCTCTTTAAGGATAAAACACTCTGTAAGACTTCGGGAAAAAAAATGCATGAGTGTTCCCCATCGCTACTTTGCTTAAAGAATACACCTACAATGGCTTCAGTCTTGTGACAGTCATTCCTTCCTCAGCTGGCTCCTTTGAGTTCTTTTCTCACCCACTTCTGTTCCAGTTTCTGCTTCTTTTATGTGATATTTTTGGTAGAGGCCATGAAAAGGAAAGGCAATAAATACAGTGTGTTCAACCATTGCCAAAAGCTGGAGTCACTTCACAGAGATGGAGGGATCTAGGGTTTACTGTGTCATCCCAAACATGTGAAAACTGAAACAGGTCATTATGGGGCTCAGATCACAAGATGCGTTGGTACAGCCTGTTTGGGTTTTCTGTTCTGTCAGTCAGCGTTACTCTTAATTTAAAAAAAAAAAAAACAAACCAAAAAATCAACCCAAACATTTCATGCCTTAATAATCTGGTGTGTTGGTTTGGAAGCAAATCCATTTCATTCATCACTCAGAACCAATTTATGATAGTCTGAAATAAGCTTTATTTAACAGGTGTTGCTGCTGTAAATCATATGCCTCAATTTACTCGCTAAAGAATACAAGTAAGCCAACACAAAGCTGGTTGTGACTCACATGTAATGAAATGAAAACAGTATCATCATCACCATCATCATCATTAAACAGCAAATAAAGCTATTGATTCCTTGCATTATGCTGTCAAGTTTAATCCAATTGCATTTTTTTTCTCCTTTCAAGCCCTTAATTATGCAGTTCATGCTGAATCCTCATTTTGATCCACAGAATGGAGCAAAGCTAACGCTACCTTCTTGCCGTAGCATCTAAAACACGAATCTACTGAGCCCCGATGTATCTTTGCTGGATTCAATTAAAGCCAAACATTTACAGCTATTGATACAGGCAGGTATTGCAGTCCTGAGACTGTTTAGGGACAGCAAGGCCACAGACCAGCTTCACGCACGATGTCGGCACTGTTAGGCCACAGCTCCCTCTTGCCACCCATCCCCAGCTGGATGCACCAACAGCGCCTTCCATTTAGCTCACAAAGATAAACCAGGCTGCTGACAAATGGCTGATAGGGCTGGAGCAAAGGAGAGGAGGGCAGGAAAATATGTCAGCAGTCAAAATGTGAAAGAAAAATCCTGCACAGCTTTGTGATCTGGCCAAAGGGGCAGCAAGGAGCAGGGCATGAAGGGTGGAGAGGTGGGTGAGGGAGACAGGCATCTCCTTTGAGTCCTTTGTATCAGTACATCAAAAGGGAGTCCATGGACACCGGAAGCCCTTCATTAGAGGACATGCTGTGCCCCAGATGTACCGTCGGCGTGGTAGGGCTGCGGGTTGCTTTCAATCTGAGGGACATATTGTACCATTTGCAGCCAGTGGAGCAAGCTGAATACTGGGAAGAGAGGGGGAGTTTTTGTTGATTTTTTTTTCAAATGACCACCATACAGATCAGCTGAATAGAGTATTCACTGGATATTGTTCAAGCAGCACTTTTCCTTGCTTGTGGCCTGTTTGCAATACATGTATTCATGCTGAGGTCTACCTTCTTCTGTGAGCTATTCATAAAGTACTTCCTTAATATGCATCAATGGCAAATTTGATCCTGGTTGAGTAGCTGTGTTAGGAACAGTCTAGACTGATGCTTCTTTTCCACTTCTGGCTTTCTGATGAATATGGCCCATGACTTATAAACGGTTCTGCTTTCTTGCTTCAGACCTTCTAAAGTGATCTCCCTCGGCTCTACCTATCGCAACACAGACTTCCATGGGATTGCTCATTGACTTCACTCCTGCTCACTGCAAGCCAGGGAGTCGGAGTACGTGGCAGACAGCGAACACTGATTATTGTAGAGGTGACATGTCTGAGTGATGTTTCTCATCTTGCCCAGATTCACAGGGATTTCCAACACAACTATGGGAGTGTGTTCACAAGAACTGGTGAATCATTTTTTCTGCTATTCCAGATGAGCATAGCAGAAAAGGAAGAAATTAAAATAAATCTTTTGGCATAAATTAAAGCAAACCATGCCTATTCACATCTTAATTAAAGACAGAAGGTATCACTTCAAGTGAATTTGTGAAAATATCGACTGTGAGCAAAAATTGTCAGGAAAGAACCTCAGTGTTCATTTCCTTACGAGACCCTAGGCTTTCTGTGTCTCATGTTCTCCACAACAGCTGCTTAGACTGTGGAAAAAAATTGCCTTCCCTCGTTCTACCCTACCTTCTCACAAGAATAAGCCAATTGGAGTATTAGGAAAGTTGATGTTGCAAGTACTGTTGTCACTCAGGGTATTTTTTAACAGAGTACTTCAACTCTTGGGAAATCTGTGATCATGTGAGTGTCCAGAGGAGGACAATGAGGATGGTGAAGGGTTTGGAGAGGAAGTCATACGAGGAGCAGCTGAAGTCCCTCAGTTTGTTCAGCCTGGAGAAGAGGAGGCTGAGAGGAGACCTTATCCTGGTCTATGGCTTCCTGTCGAGGGGGAGCGAAGGGGCAGGTGCTGTTCTCCTCTCTTCAGTGACCAGCGATATAACCCAAGGGAACGGCATGAAGCTGAGACAGGGGAGGTTTAGGTTGGATATTAGGAAGAGGTTCTTTACTGAGGGGGTGGTCGGGCACTGGAACCAGCTCCCCAGGGAAGTGGTCACAACCCCAAGCTTGTCTGAGCTCAAGAAGCATCTGGACACTGCACTCAGTGACATGCTCTGACTCGGCTGGCCCTGTGTGGAGCCAGGAGTTGGACTTAATGATCCTTATGGGTGCCTTCCAACTCAGGAGATTCTATGATTCTATGATACTTAGGCTTTTTTTTTTTTTTTCTGTGGCCTACACCACTTTATGTAAGGACTTTCAAAGAAGTGGAACCATCTCCACCTTCAGCACAGCTTGGAGAATCGTCTGGCAATAGGTAGCCATGAACAAACTGCAGAGAAAAGTTAAGGTTGATTGAAACGCTTTCAGTCTTCTGGGGATGCCACCTCTGAATCTCAGAAAATAGGTTTCAGCCACAATTTTGTAATAATCTGAGGTTATTTTTCCCCTAAAAGATTAATATTGATATTTGTGATCAGTTGTCATCACCACTATTTTAAGCTTCACCAACAGGCTAAAAGAATATGGCATCAAATGCTTCTAAATTCCATTTCATATCCTGTACAGGTCTGCGTGGGCATTGTGGAGCCTGCTTCCATTCTCTAAACATATTTATTATTCTGCCTATCATGCTGAAAATGCAAAACAGAGAAGAAATACTGATTTGGGATCTGTCTTTTGAATGAAAGAGGCTTAGATCTATGTAGGCTTAACTTTCCTGCAGTATAATAATAACACAGAAGAGTTTGATGAAATTAATACAAGTGGGTCCATCACCTCAGTGATTTCCTGCAAAAGCACACAGATATAATTAAGCTCATATTCCTCTCCTATATGGGCAGGATATTTCTTGCTCTGTAGATACTTCCTTGAACATCTGTGAGAAAAAAAGAAAACAGCTGTAACAAAAAAAAACCCCTCTAACATTTCAATCTGCTTTACAGTTTGGGGGTCTCTCCTTCTGATTGTTGCACAATTCTCCTTTTCTCCAATTTTCATCTCCTCCCTCCTCCCCCATTTTGTTTATCTGCTGCAGCATGCCATATCCTGAATTAAATAAAAGCAATTATTTTCAAACTTATAGATGCAAGTGATAAAGCAAGAAATGCCAAATGGGAATTTCCCTAAGTAGGTTTGTTTGCAGCTTGTTTACTGCTGTTTGCAGCTGTTTCAGATGATTGTTCCCTATCAGTGGAGTGAGATGGTCCTGTGAGAGGAGGAGCTTCCCAAATTCCCTGCTCCACCAGAGGAGCCCTCACCCACCATGGCTGTGGAGGGTGCTTGGCTGCTTGTGAGACAGAGCCTGCAGGCAATAGCACTGGAAGCAGCAAATTGTTTGGGGCTTTTTTTCCCCCCATCTGATTCTCCAACTCAGTGAATCATTAATATGGTTTAGAATGGAAATGAAAATGCCACAAAAGAGCATCTCATTGCAGGATGTCTGTAAAGATATAGAAAAGGATCTTTTAATGGGTAATTATTCAAACCACTTCATATAACTGTCACCATTAAAAGGTCACTAACTTCTACCACATAGGGATTGCTGAAGATGCAGTGTTGGCACCATCTTCTAAAACAAGGGAAAGTATTCTAGTGTCACTCATCTTCATCTGTGATACTGCCTGACATTATCTTCCCTTAACTCAACTCCACTCAACCCAACCCAACCCAACTCAACTCATCTTTATTATGTTAGTAGACAGGATCAAGGTGACCACAGTGACTGGGAGTGTACAACTGCAAACAGCAGTTCTTTCCCTGAAGAACTTTCACTCACAAAATGATAAACCGTGTCTCAGGCACAACATCTTTCTACAGGTAATAATTGCACTTAGAACCTACAATGTTATTATTATATTTTATTTCAGATTTTAATTGCATGCTATCATTCTAATTCCAAATTAAGATCCCAGTGAACATTTTAGACTGTCTGTAAATACACGTTAAAAAGATCACATCCATTGCACAACCATGCAAGCAGCGTGTATGTGGCACATTAAAGAAGCAGATATACTTGAAGAGCTTGCTCTCAACCCAAATGCATGCACATACAAAGTTTCTCTGAAAAATAAGTCCTTTGGGTATATCACACATAATCCTCTTCCTTATACACTATAACGTCTTCTCTGTCAAATAGGGTTGAAATTGGCTAAATGGATTCCAATTCTATTCTATGAGGACTGACAGGCAGAAAGAAACTAATGTACTCCCGTTTCCTTGGGAAATCCAGCTAAAAATCCTTTATTCTCAAGGTTGGTGATACAAGTGGTATTACATCAGCAATGTGATATCCAGCTGTATTTCAAGGCTGCAAAAAATGGCAGGCTGAACAGATGTTTTTTATCAGAGACTGCTGTCCTGCTGGCAAAGTAGTCCTGAGCATCCCTGAGCCCTTTGAACATCTTCAGAGCATAGGGAGGTTGTATATGGACATAATCATAGAATCATAGAATGGTTTGGGCTGGAAGAGACCTTAAAGATCATCAAGTTCCAACTCCCCCTGCTATGGGCAGGGACACCTCTCACTAGACCAGTCTGCTCAAAGCCCCATCCAACCTGGCCTTGAACACCTCCACAGAGGGGACATCCACTACTTCCCTGGACAACCTGTTCCAGTGTCTCACCATCCTCGTAGTGAAGAATTTCTGCCTAATATCAAATCTAAATCTACCCCCTTCCAATTTAAAACCATTCCCCCTCTTCCTATCACTACATGCCCTTCCAAAAAGTCCCTCTCAGGCTTTCCTGCAGGCCTCTTCAGGTACTGAAGGGCTGATATAAGATCTTCCTAGAGCCTTCTCTTCTCCAGGCTGAACAACCCCAACTCTATCAGCCTGTCTTCATAGGAGAGGTGCTCCAGCCCTCTAATCATCTTTGTGGCCCTTCTCTAGACCCATTCCAACAGTTCTGTCTCCTTTTCATGTTGGGGACTCCAGAACTGCTCACAGTACTCCAGGTGGGGTTTCACAAGAGCAGAGTAGAGGGGCAGAATCACCTCCCTCAACCTGCTGGCCACAATCTTTTTGATGCAGCCAAGGATATGGTTGGCCTTCTGGGCTGTGAGCACACATTGTCAGCTCATGTTGAGCTTCTCGTCCACCAGCACCCCTGTGTCCATTTCTAGCAAGCATTGCATGCCATCGTTACAGTCAGACATCAGTGCCCCATTGCATTGTAAGTAAAGTGAACTCTGAAACTTAGAAAAGGCAAGGAATATTTATGTCTCCACTAAAGACATGCTGAGGGTTTGGGAGTTCAGAGGAAGGGGCAAAACAACTGTAGAAAAACCTCACCTTGCTTCAGTTCAAGGGAGATTTGGAGAAACCCAAGGACAAGGTGTGAGTCTCCATCTTGGTGAGATGGTAGACAGCGCTGAAGTGGCCCCAGAGGTTGGAAGATTAACACAGAGTTCCTTACTTGGTCAAAGAGAAATTTTCCATGTGGTTAGCTCTTCAGAACAGTGCTAACCAGAGTAGGCTGTGTCTAGTGCTTTCAAGACAAGCTGGAAAACCTGCTACCATGTAACCTTTCATTATTCTTGCCCTCTGATTGTTCTTCCCACCTCCCCAGTAGCCAACAGTAAAGGCAAAATGAAAGACATACAAAAAGAAAGAAAAATAAGTTGCTTGAAGATGTAATTTACAATGGGAAGCCTGGAGGAAAACCTTTCAACCAAATGTTATTCCTACAACTGTTATACAATGGGAAAATTGTGTTTTCCAATCACATTAACTGGAGATTAAAATGCTCTAAGACACATGTTAACTTTCATACAACCAAGTTGTCTGCTAGCAGACTGTACTGGGACATGGTCAGTGAATGTGTCTCCGGATGCTTCATTTGGGAGATGTCAATACTGAGGGCCCTTAAATTAGTGTGCAATTATTAATCCAAATATCTAATTACAAACAGCTTTCAGTATCTTTTGCTCAAGTTTAAGTAGCATTGGAGATGGGTTTTTTAGTACAATAGCCTATGTTTCAGCAGATAATGTAGAAATCAGTGCAGTGTTCATTATTAGGGGAATTTCTGGGAATGCTTATTCAATGGGCCTTTCTCCTTCACCATTAATGGGTGGCTGATTAGTGCTGATTTAATGATGTACAGTGTCTTATCTCTTGATGAGACTGGAGCTCACAAGAAGTGCCAGGGATGCGCCTTTTGAGAACCTGACATGGGCTGCATATTTCATGTACTGCCAGAGAGTGCAGGCAGGCTGTGTAGTGATCAAACCCCAGAAGATGTACATATCTACAATTTCCCTGTGTAACAAAAATCCTGTCATCTGTTGACATAAAAGACATGAGAGAACAGCTCTGTGACCCTACATAGTTCTTCAGTCTGGACAGATGAGACAAATCTAAATAATTGAGCATGAGCTTCTTTGATTTCCTTCATGTTAATGCAGTGCCAGATCCAAAACTTAAAATCGTTTTGAACTCACGGCCCTCATTTCCCGCTTCTGGGGATCATTGTGTTTTCCAGTAATGAAAAGGCCAGCAAGGTAAATGTTGGGTTTGTGGAGGGTGCTATAGGTAAGGCCAGCAGCAGCTTCCCGCTCAGCCTTTTCTGCCACATGTGTTTGGGAAACTGCTGCTTCCTCTTTCGTTCAGAGATGTTCAGGTAGCTAAAAATATGCACCCGCCCAGGTAGGCGGCCATACCCACACATCTACATACGCACATTCCATCTAGCAACAGGATCACATCCAACACTCTTTCTCACTTCACTGCTCACTTCATTTCGCTTCAACCTTGGGCTTTGTCAGGCTTGCGAGGAAAGGCAATTCCAGCTTTAATACCCTTTTATTGAATGGAAATCTCCTGGCCACCTCCCATTTGCAACTGGGAACAAGCAGTCGTTTAGTCTGTTGTGATTACCACGGCAGAAGATTCTTTTTTTACAACTTAATCTTATTTCCTTTTAATAGCATCCTCTTGTAGAATTCAGAAAAAGTGAAACAACAGCAGAGCGCTCACCGGCACATTCACAACAGCCTAATGCCAATGATTTTTTTATTGCTACCCCTGTTTAAAATGACTGCATATTGTATTGAATTTACCTGAGATTCACAATATAATTTCCAGCTCACTATCTGATTTTGAGTACTTTCTTTCTTTAAAGCTTTAGTCAGTAATGCATTTTTCTATAATTACACCGTGATCGCTCCTAAGCGCGCAGTTTACATTGAACCGAGCCATTAAGTGTTACTGCTGGTAGTTGATTGTTACACACAGTTGTGCAGGGATCTTCATATTTAGACCCAAAACAGCTTTACAGAGCAAAAGTATATTTAGCCAAAGGAATTTCCAGTCCCTATTTTCGTTGACGTCAGTGGTTAATCAGGCTGGACAGCCTACAGGGTAATTGTGAAGCTGGTGTCAAGCAGTCCTGTGCTCAGTAGTATGTGTGTATGGCAGTGTGCTTTGGTGGCTGGCTTTGAATTGAGCTCCATCTGATGCTAAGACTTAACCGTGCACTAGAAGCTATCAACAGTGATTTATTGTTTTTTAACTCTGTTGCTTCTTTCTCTAAACTCATCCCTAGGTGTAGAAGCGATTTTATATTCACAAAATCTGATCTTGATCCTACCTCTTTGGTGAAATTCATTTGAGTACTGTGCCAAATTTAAATGAAAAACTACAGCTCTTAAACATGTTTACAGCTCAGTGGGGTACACTGTAGTTTGAGGGAAACATTAGTATGTGTAATACTACTAGTGATGAATAATTAACATAGTTATAACACCTTTCATCTTTATGGATTTTATATGCTCAAGAATCATATCATTTTTCCCCAGACCATATCTGGAATAAAACAGAGCAGCAGTTAAAGAGGATGTAGGAACTGAAGGCGACTGCTACTCTAGAGGGAATTTCATTAGGGGGAAAGTATTAGCAGGAATCAAGTACCCAATGATGGAACTTTGCACAAGGCCTTGTACGTGTAATTAACTGAGTTGGAATTTGGAAAGGACACAGACTTCACCACTGCCCTTGCTGAAAGGACTGCTGCATCTTTTAATAGCCTCACGTAAGCAAGAGCTTATTTTAATGTCCTGTTCAGAAGGAAGAACATGCCATCTGTAGAATTAGCAAGGAGTATCTGTGGCAAGTGGGCATTCCTTAGGGATTTCCCACTCGCAATAATTTTCAGCCCTTCCCTAGCTTTTAAAAGCCCCAGGAATCATAATGCAGAGTGACATGAGTGCTTAAAAGCTACTGCAGGATGCATCTAGGAAGGTCTCTATTCCTATTTGGGCACTGAAAGTTTGCTGAATTGGGAAAAAAGATGTTAAGAGTGTGTGAAGAGAAAACCTGAGCAGCCACAATGTCCTTCGGAGAGCTCGGTGTCCTGAGCATGAGGTTAGCAGTCACAAAGGCTGTTGAGATCAACCAGGTGTCATTTCTGACTCAGTACATCAAACAGAAAAACAGGAGGTCCTCAACAGACGAGAGAGGGGATTAGGTCCTGTCAAGGGAAAGCCAAGCCTCTTTGTCCTGATTTTGAGAAATAATTCATTTATAGCAGAGGGCAAAGAGATTTTGGATTCATTTGTAACTGAGGTTGGCCCAAAGTGCTGATAAATTAAGTAGTTGCATGGAGCAGCTGACTTGAAACAAGGAGCACAGCTCTCACCTTTAGGCAACACCCACTTTTCCACTGAAGGTTTAGGCCCCCCATCCAGTCAGGATTTCCTGCTCCAGTACACATGTAAAACTCTTTTACCTGTGCATCCTCTCTTAGTTCCAGTTTTTGAAAGGACAGACTGTGCAAGAAATGATCTGGGCCATCAGTAATGATGGGAAGGGGGGAAGATGTGAGCGAGGCATTGGTTCCTCTACCTCTCGTCTCCTCTGGCACAGCTGGTGATGCTGCCTCATTGCAGGGGCACCCTGCACCTCCTCCCAGGACTGCCAGGATGGAGAAAAGTCCCTGGCCAGGAAGCCCGCCCATAGGACTGTCAACCTCCCAGAGCAGCAGGGCAGCCACTGCCCCACCAGTACAAACTCGCTTTTGGTTACTGCTGCCCTCACTATGAATGCAGTAAGACTTTTAAGCCTTTAACAACAGTCACAGTGAGACAGTAAAGGACAAACAGAGTCAAATCTCCCGTGACTGCTTTGGGAAAGTTTTGTTCTCTGACCAGCCACGTGGCCAGTGGGTAAGGCACCCCATGCCTTTTGAAGCAGTTGGTTTTGTTCCTTTTTAAAGTGGCAGGCCATGTAGATTTGGTGCAACAACAAGCAAAGTCAGTCCTCTCCTCCCGTGGCTCTGAAGAGAGATGACCAGTGGACAGGTGGATGGGTGCTAATTACTCCCATGGGCACTGCCTTTTCTTCACTTCGTGTTGGCAGATGCTTCTGTATCTGTATGGCAGATACAGAGGTCATCTGTAACTTCATCCTGATGTGAAATTACTCCACTATCTTTTTATTTCTACATTCATCTATTTATAAAACGAAAGGACAATTTTATTCCATGTGCAGATTTCTTGAGCACAGCACTAATTAAGGCAAATGACAACCTACCTCATTTTACCCACATAGAATCCCCTACGCTGGCTCCTCTTAAGTAAGGAAGATTTCTAGACTATAAATAATGACTGAAATTGATTGGATTTTTTTTTTGCAGGAATGTAGGTTTTATTGACTTTGCTGTGTTTTCAAGTCGGAAACAGAGAAGCTGAGTTGTGTCTGGTCTCTAAAAATATCCATTTCAAATCCAAGCACTTGTCCATTGGATGGGGACTAGCCCAAGTCTGCCATGATCGAAAAAGAATTGCTAGCTATGAGAATGTATGGGATGAAAATACAGCAGAGCCTCTGAAGTGCAGGCTTCTGAAAAAGTTGAATTCATAGGCTTATGACCATAAAAAAGTCAATTTAAAATGGATTTGCCATTCCAGTTTTGCTGACTGTTCACAATTTTTAGAACTGAAGATCACACTGTAAAACTTGCACTTTGCTTTTTTTTTCTTGAGCACCTAATGGAAATGAACCTATTATGAATTTTGCATAGCTTCCTCCAGAGACATTTAAAAATGATCTAAATGTATACCATCTCTTTAGGCAATTAGTTTAGTTACGGACTGTTTAAGAAACACAATTGCTTATTTAAGAGTCACAAGTTAAAGAAGTTATTAAGGTCAAAGAGGTGCTCTCAGGATTGAAAATGCAGATTGAAAATGTGACTTTGCATTTTACTTTTTTCACTGTTTTTTCCCAATATTTTGACCACTTTTATTATGTTTTTGCTTTTTGTGTGTGATGTTCAAATGATCTCATCTATATAAAAGATGAAAGCAAGAACCTAGTACTTTATTGTGGTAGGCAAACATTTGTCCCTAGTTCTACACAGATACTCTTAACACCTTGACATTGGGGTGGCCTCAACTCCGGTGCCGTATGCAGTTTGGGGCTCCACAATATAAGGATATAAAAATACTGTATTCCAAAGGAGGGAAATAAAGATGGTGAAAAGACTAGAGGTCATGACTTATGAGGAGTGGCTGAGGATATTAGGTTTGTCCAGCCTGGAGTAGAGAAGACTGGGGGTGGACCTCACTGTCTACAGCTTACTCATAAGGGGGAAGAGGGAGATCTCTTCTCTCTGGCATGCGGTGATAGGATGCAAGGGTAACCTTGCTGATAGACATTGTATCCTGTTCCAGTAACCTGAAGTTATATCCTCTCTCTGGTCTTCATTAGTGACCGTATCACAGCTTCCTTCTTGGTTTTCTGACATGAAGCGGAAACATAAGAGCTTGAGAGAAAAAGAGGAGGAAAGCTGGTAGAACTGCTGGACTTTTTTCCTCTATTGGTTTCTCACTGACTATGTGGCTAAGAGTTTGACTGAGGCAGAACGGCAGTTGAGAAGAGAGTTTGCAGTGAATGATGGCTTTTTACAGTTTGACTGACAACAGTATGTTGAAAGGTGTTTGACATATTCTCATTTGATGTCAGTAATCATGTTGGTCAAGAGAAGATCCTAATATTTCTCATTGTCATTCAGCTACCCCAAGAATTAAGGGTCCCTTTCAAATCTGATGGTTCACATTTCTGTCTGTCAGGCACTGTCAAAGAACTCATTTCCTTTGCATGGTTTCAAGTCTGTCTTTGCCTGGAGAAAGCACTTTGAACTCACTTTATCTCATCTGCAAAGGAAGATGACAGCTCTTTGCTCTAGAAAATATGTGTCTGATAACTATATTATCTCTTAATACACTCTTTTTAGACCCAGACTGCCAAATACTCACTGCAGAGACAGGGCAGAACTCACCCCATTGCTCTGTCAAGGATTAAACCTGCACTTTGTGGTGCTTGCCCACAGACTGAGGAATGAGGTACACGTGGTGGGGTACGAGGAGTGGGAAGAAGCTGTGTATATGTGTGAGAAATACTCAGAATTCATTGTATGCTTCATTTCTGTTTTTCAAAACACGCCACATCTGTCCTTGTGCAGGCTGCGGCCCACTTTGCTCTTCTGGGCTGCCCAGCCCAGTCCAGTACGATCAAAAATACTCCTTTATTCATCTCTGCCTGTGACAATGGTGACTAGATGGACTGCTCTTAACCTCCAAATCATTTTTTATTCTTTGTCAGATCAGAAGGACTGGCTGAGCCCATGTAGCACACCACCACCTCGCTCCTCAAAGCAGTGTCCTGCCACTGCTCTCTACAACATGACTTCACACAAGCTGTATCCAATCTATTTCTACGCTGCATTGTCACCAGTTAAAATTGGTCTTGTTCCTCCATTTTCAAGCTGAAAAGAGAGAGGAGCAGATAAGCCCCAGTTTAATTTGTTCTGGCAATTATTGGAAATCTCCCACAGAGAGAGGAGCCCTTGCCTATCGGTGCGGAATGACATACAGCCATACGGCCCCAGACAAAAGGAGACCCTGCTTTTCTGCAAGTCTATTCAGGCATGTATAGACATATTGGCCGAGGTACCAGCCCATTCGCATCTTAATGGGGAAAAAAGAGAGACGAGGACCTAAAAAAATAAAAAAAAAGAATAAAATCTATCAAGTGAGAACTGGCATTGCAGGCTTGAAAACAAACTGCATGCTGACGAAGAGAGGGGGAGGAAACTCTTTTGACTATCTAGTCCGGTAGATAACTACACTGCTGCTGTATGTGTTTTAGAAGTATCAGAATAATTCTGTTATTACAGATAATGGTTACTGTAAGATTGATTTGGAAATGAGAATTGAAGATAAGTGTGTTTTGGAGCCAGGGTACAAGCAAACCTTTTTTTCCTTCCTCCCTTCTTTCTCTCCCTCTCTTCCTCTCCCTCTGTTTCTGCAAATCGGGATTCAACATTAATTCAACCCAAATGAAACTGTTAGGATAGAACACCTCTAAGAAGCATTTTAAAATATAATTTCCTGCAAGATGAGTGTGTAAGTTTATTAAAAAAAACCCCAAAGTGCTAGTCAAAAGGTGAAAGAAATATATTACATGATTATGGAGGAAGAAAGAGGTTATTTAAGAAATAGCTGAAATGGCAGTTCTTTTTAAATTGTCATGTGGATGCTTTTAAAATGCAATGACAATGGCAGGTATTCTTTAAGGCTTTTTCCTCATATTCTGCTCCTAAGCCAAGGGAAAAAGTGTTTGTGGAGCAAATCATTTCAAATTCCAGGTAGATTTTTTTTCCCTGCCTCTGGATTAATTTTCCTAATTCATCCCTATAACAATACTTAATAATAATTCTTATGTCCACCTGAAAACAGCTGACAGGAATAAACGTCAAAGTTTGGCCATTGACATGCCAGAAATGATTTCTCATTACCTTAATAGCATCTCCCAGAAGAAGAGCGGTAACATAAACTTAGAAAACAACAGAACCCAACCCCCCCACCCTCCTCCCCACCTTGTTTTTAAAGAAACTGTCGGGACTGATCCAAAGCTCACTGCATTGATTGAAAATGGGTTTGCTGGCTTTGCTGGATTTGGGGCTGATGTATTGTTTATAGGGATTATAACCTCTGCTGTTGTTGATGTCTGCCACGAACATTTAATAATGTACAAAGCTAACAAAGAACAGCTCTTTTTTTATTATTATTATTAATAGTGATTTCTGAGAGAGATGATTGGGGAATAGTTTTTCTTATGGACCAATGCTCCAGTTAGAGAAGTTAAAAACTAAAGTTCAAAAACAAAATAAGTATGCCGGCAGATAGTTAGAAAATGCATATGTAATTCTAGGGAAATTAGTTCTTATTGCAATTAGTGGCCATTGTGTTTGAGCATTAATAGCCTGGGGCAAACATAATAAACCAGTTCTTAACTGTTGGTAATGACAGATTCCTCAGGGATTATTACTTAATTAACAATTATTTGAAAGGGTGGTTCAGCTGAGATGAGGCATTCATTTCTATGACATATCTAAACAATACCAGATCAAAAGAACACATAGCCTGCTAACATTTCTCTTGGTCCTTTGGTTTCATTCGTGTACGTCTGCCTGCCTGCCTACGTGAAATACTATTTTCACATCCAAACTTCTTTTTTTGTGAGTCCTTATAACAGTAACTGGCTCCCCCTTGGATATTTGCACATTGTTTTCTCATCATACAGGGTCTTCTGAGTCTATGCAGATGATGATTTTAATTAGAAATGCTAACTTGGTCAGGAAAGTACCTCCCACGCCCACTCTTTCCACCCCCTCCGCACCAGAATGGGGCAACTGTTTCCCCAACACATGCATTATTCACGCTTCATTCACCTCAACATGAAATGTTTGCTATTGTTCCCACCATCTACCCATGTAGCTTATGTTCTCCTGGCATCCTTTCTAGTGAATGGCATCTGTGTACATCACCTCGTGGATTACCAGACCCATTCACACACTGGTGCATCAGTTGAGAAAGCAGCTACATCGTCAGACAAAGAGCGTTCTGATTGCTTTGGGGTGATGGCTTTTCCCAAAAGTTGCCGTGTACAATAATGGAAACGAAACTTTTACTTGAGAGTTGGGTGTATAAAAAGAGGACAGAACTTCTAAAGCGCCTGTTGCATATACTGCCTAGAAGCACAGAAGAGAGAGGCAGTATGTAAACCCAGCTGCTGTAGCAAATGACAGGAGAATAGAGAAGTGCAAATGTAGCGAAAGGTATGTTCTAACACTAACATTTATTTTTCTCAGTGGCATAAAGTGATTTTTTTCTGTTCCTTCTCACTGAATACAGCAGTGCTCAAAACCAGGAAAGATTTAGGAAGCGTATTTTTGTGTTGTTGAGAAACATGAATACACTCTGTTCTCTCAGATGCGGACAAGCTGTCTGAAGCAGTGCTTCAGAAATATTAGGTAGCTGTCTGTTGCAGCCATTGGTATCTATATAAAAGGCTCAGGAATAATTCCATTGTTTGCTCCTCAAAGTCTGTTCAAGGAGGCTGTAAGTTCAAACCCATGCATTACCGGAGAGTGACAGTGACATGGAGGTGTTATTCTTAAGCAAGTTGCAAAATTCTTCTAATTGAAAGGTTGATTTGCAAAACAGCCATCAGGCACGTACATTTCTACGTGCCTGTGTACATTTCTATGTACATTTGTTCTTTCAGAAAATTCCTATTCAGAGAGCTAATCCACGTGTCTTGACTGTCTAGTTGGAAGCTTATATTTGGAAGTAGATTAGAATGGCACTTGTGCAGAACCCAGACTTCCACTGTGGATCAAGATTGATTACAGTGACACAGAATTTCACTTCCATTTCAGTAGAATTTAAAGATTTATTTAGTTTGCACAACATCAAAGGTGTCCTTCTAAATAAGTATCTGTGCAGTGCTCTATCTTAGGACGTATCTTATTATGTATGATATAATCAGATTGATATGGTATTGCATCAGAAACAGCACACGTTGTTTTGAAATGCGCCTTGTGGGAAAACAAACTGGGGGGGATATATAACAATGTATGTGTTTCTTTGAAGAGAAGGAAGACTTAGAGTGAAAGGAGCTCATGCTAATTAATAACATTGGACAGACGCTGTAGCTTTTCTTGAAATACTGAATGAATGTTAAACTAGAAATCAAAAGTTTTATTGCCCTTGACATGCTACTTTCCAATTCACTTTTCACATTTTCCTTGTTTGTTCAGTTTTTCTTCATAGCAGTGATTGTTTTGCCGCTTCATCGGGGCCGTCCCTCCAACTTCCCAGCTAGCTACATTCCCTAGGTGGTGGGGTAGCACTGTCACAGGTGGCCTGTCAGACCTACCTGGGCCAGAACAGGTTGGGACCTTCAGCCCTTGGGGCAGCTCCTGGAGAGGAAGGCTTACCTCTGCTTGAATTTTAAGTGTACGAACTCCTCAGGGTGTCCAGGTTCAGCTCAGGGCATCCATGAGAGGGTCTCTCATCTCCATTTTAAAATGGCCAGAAAAGGGGGAAAGCCAGGCATTCACTGTTTGCCCACAGATGTTTGTAGGCACCACTCAAAGCTTGGGGTGCCAGGTACTGTCTCAGCTGCTGGGGTGGGTGGAAGAAGCAGGCAGGTGGAGCAGGTCTTGTGGGCAAACTGCAGGATGAGAGGAAGATGTCTCTCCTGCCTTGGCCAGTGGTGCTTGAGGCTGTCTCTGTGCAGAACCAGGACAGCCCTTCATATCTCCACGTCACTCCAGCAACCTGCAATGCTCTCCCTATGTGAGTACTGCAAGATACCATTTCCCTATTTAAATCCTCCTGAAAATGCAGCTGTTTGCCGGGGCTTCCTGAGTCGGTTGCATTCACTGGTTTATTCCTCTACCTTTGATATTTATCCAGAAATTAGCAGCTGCTGACTTTAATCAAATCTGGTTGTTTCTTCAGAGCAGCTCAAACTGTGGACTTAAAGGTGGCTCATATCACCCCTGCCTCAGAGCAGCCCAAGTACTTAAGGATGTGAACTGCATGTGTGCTCAGTTTGCCCTTCCTGGTACTATCAAACGGTGCATATTCATGAGCTTGTCATATCTTCTAGGGAAAACGGACACCGTGCTTTCCATATGTGTCATATTATATTGCGTTATATGATATCACTTTATAGTATATTGTATTACATTATATTACACAGTTTTATTTTAGGTGAGTGAAATATCGATTAAGAAACCCAGTCCCCTTACATTATGCAAGTGGAGATCATTCTGACATTAAAAAGTAGAAAATTTTATTTGAGCTGTATTTTGCTTATTATCAAGTGATTGGCAGGAAAAAATATTTCTTGAAGGAAAGATTTTCTAGTGGCTGGAGAAGAGGTGATAGATTTTTGACAGGTAATACTATGAATTTATATTGCACTTCCATCCAAAGGAATGTCACAGTAATATAAGTAGCACCCGAATAAAATTTTAGTTTCTTCAGACATATTTTGTTCCTGCACTTATTCATTGTTGCTAATGAGACAATTAAGAGGCTAATGGCCACAAATTATACAATATAGGCATTTAACTCTGCCATCTCAATGCCAAAGCTACATTTGCACCTACAAAGTCTATAGTTGGCTGTTGTAATTCTTTTATGTGTCTTTCAAGTGTGCCTCTGCAGAGCTGCAGGTCATATTTTCATGGCTCTGTTCACCTGATTATTCTTCCTGAAGTCAGCTGGAAGGTGCAAATGAGCAAAGCAAGGAAGATTTGTGCTGGTCAAAATCTGTACAAACCTAAAGACTGGGTCAGAAGCTTTTGGGGGGGAAATTTGGTCTTAGGCACATCGAAACTTTTCGCTTCACAATGAAACACGGCAAATCCAAGATCAAATGCAATAATGTAGAACATGGCTGTAAGACTGCACTGGCCAACAGTGTGAGAATCAATGCCTGCTTTAAGTGGATTTAGGTAAACAGAAAGGGGAGTTTACAGGACATGAAAAAGATCGCTTCTACTCTTACAGTAAGTGTCGATCAATTTGTGAAAGGTAGAAATAGCTAGGATCTCTTCTATATCTTAACTGACTAATGCAGAGAGGTGTCTTACTGTGCCCCATGATGGCCTCCAATGGAGGCACTGGGGCTCAAACATTGTTTTATTGAAAGTACGCCGTGCTAATAAGAAGGAACAGATAATTATTTCTGCATAGATACATAGACTGTGAACCTGTACTCTGAGTCAGGAATCAATGAGAAAAGTGGGTGGGTAGTCCTTATCTTCTCCTATAGGGATTTGAAAGGTAATGGGGAGTAACAGTCTTTTAGAAAGCTCCAGGGAGTTCAGCCTAGTTAGCACTTTTGTATGCTAACTTAGGCTTTAATAAAGTAGCAGTTAGCACATGCAGAAACAGGAGCCCCTTCTGAATCAATAGAATGTCATTTGGTGGTCATTTTATGAAGTAAGGCCACAGTTCAGTGTGACTAGGGAGACTGCAAAATAGTCTGCACCACAGAAGTCCTTATGCTGGGCAATCAAAGTGCAGATGGAGTGAATGCTTTATTCCCAGTTAGCCCGACAGTTGGGCAATAACAGCCAAGCACCTCCTGATCTCTTGTCTGGAAAGATCAATTTACTGTGATGGTCAAGGAAAGCAGTTTTCTTCTTCATGTTTTTTCTCCCAATTATCCTGAGAAGCACTGATCATCCTGGGCTTCATTTGGTATGTTCACATGTATTCAAAATTATTATCCATGTCTGGCAAGGTTTCTCCCCACCACTTAATAAAACTGGCCAGTTTATTCCAGTACTTAGACAGCAGAGGCAATTCAGCCGAACAGAGGAGGAGAAGAGGTGAAAAGACCCAAGGAAGTGACAGAGGAAGACTAAAACCTTTTGTTTTACACTGTAAGATGTGATTTTATATGCCTTTCAAGGTCACAGAAATGTAGAAATTTTCGAAATTCCTTCTGGTTTTCTTCTGATATGAGATCAGAGGTCACCTAAACAACTTCCAGTAGAATACTCTACAGTCTTTTCTTCAAAACAAAACAAAACAAAAAACCAAACAAACAAAAAAAGGAAGTGTCACAGTTTCTATCAGTCATCTGTTCCAACACTGCACCCACCTTGTACTTAGAGGTTCACTTTGCTTCTAACTTACATTCCTTTTGCTTCAAATTAGGTTTATTGCACCTTTTTATCAAGATCATGTTGAATTCTAACCCGGTCTTCCCAAGTGCATATGACATCTCCTGACCTGATGTCATACTCATATTTAGTAACTGCACCACATCATGCAAACTGATAAAGTAAACATTGAATAGTGCTTTTATGAAGCAAAATCCTGAAGGACCGCTTGATGTTGACCCCCAGTTTGACAGTGGGCTACTGACAGTGGTTCTTTGAGTTGTTTTCCAGTCTGTCTAACTTCCATTTCACCTGGGCTGCATTCCCCTCTCCTGCCTTTGACAATGAGTTGTGAAGCTGCGTGAAATAGTATAGGAAAGTCAAAGATATATTGCATTTTTGTCATCTTGCACCTGCTAGGCCAGTTTTCTTACCAAATAGAAGAAAATAAGGCTGTTTTGTTGTCAGCTTGTTCTTCAAAAATCCATGCTGGCTGTTCCTTACCATGTTATTATCCTCTAGATGCTGAAAAATTGGTTGGTTGTTCCAGTAACTTCCCAAGTATTGAAGTTGGAATGAAGGCTCAATAATTCACTGGTTCCTCTTCCCCGCTTGCCTCCTCCCCTTCTAAATACAGATACACATCTTCCTCTTCCAGGCCTCTAGGAACTCCCTCATCTTCTATAAGCTTGTGATGATAATCACTTATGTTCTGGCTATTGCTTTAGCTGGTTTCTGAAGTACCTGAGGGTAAATTCTGTGTGGACTGATTGATTTGGCAAGAGATTTTAAAAATACAGGTTATACAGTTCGAGAGAAGGCAGAACATAACATCTAAATTTCCCATCCATTTCCACTGGGCACTAGATTAGGCTTTGGACTGAAATCAAGCTAAATTGATGGAGTAAAAATGGACCCATCCTTTTTCTTCATACTCCCCCTGAATTTGAGAAGAGAAGATGTAGTAAAAGACTGAAAATCTGGGAGGAATTGAAGCTGATATTTACACCACTAGATTTTTTAAAGACACAAAATGCTTCTTCAGTCAAAAGGAAGAAATCAACACTCATGCTTCACTGCATAAACTGATCACAAGGGTCAGCAAGGAATTCTTCTCACCATTTCCAGTGTCTCACAACATTACAGTCTTCTTTTTTATTATTTGGTAATGATTATATATCAGCCAGTATCACAGCATTGACCTCAACATTGAGCACTGGTGCTTACTCTTGCCCTCTCTGAGACTTCATATGCAAAATATTTCATTAAAACAAATTTTTCCCACAAAGAAAAAGAAACAATTACATTGAGGTTGGATTTTTTAGCTTCACCTAGAAGCAAAGACTCCTTGAGCAACCGTCCTTCTGGCACATTACTTAAGTTTGTATGCACAAGTCTTTCAAGTCTCATGCCTCTTCCCAGCTACCCATAGCTCAGAAAAATATCACCTTTTTCTCCTTGCCTTACACCTTCTCTGGCTATGATTTCACTTGTGTCAGGCTAGAAGCCCACTCCATTTCCACTTAGGAAGCACTATCTTTCCAGCTTCTTGGTATAATCCTCTTTGCTGCTGTTAATCACAACTATTCCGATGTCAAGTTTCTTTTGTCAGAATTTTCTTCATTTCTGAACTATCACCTCCAAAGCATACTGAGAGGGAGCTTAACTGTTTGGATATAGCAGTTATTGGCAATTTCCAAAGGCAAAAGTCTCAACGTTAGAGCAGAGATCTGGTTTGGCAGGGCAGCCCTGGTATCTGCAAAAGGTACAGTGCAAAACTTGCTAATAAAAAGGAATAGATTGAGCAGGTACATAAGAAAAATCTTTTTGCTGCAATGCATAAGCAGATGAGCTAATAGCAAAGCTGCCATCTCATTTGAGAAGCTCTTCTGCAGTGTATTTTAATTTGCTTTCCTTTAATCCCTCCTGCATTTTCTGCATTTCCTTGCTCTCCTTTGATTGCATATTTGCAATTCCGTGTCTGAATCCTTGAGAATTAAGAAAGGATCTTCAAACTATTTGAGGGATTGCATGAAGTGACTAGCAGGAGAAATGGGCCGTGATGTCCCACGCAGTTGCTGTCAGTAGGGTCTTCCTGTGTTTATGTGCTGTGGTCAGGGTTATTCTTCCTACACTGGCTGATGTCTCCCTACCTAAAGAATAAGCATTGATAGATCTTAAAGAGGCCCCACATAACCTGCAGTTGACCACAGTGAAGAACTTCTGGAACCCATACGTTGTATTCAGAGTTCACACTAGTGTGCACCACTGGATCGCTAAGGTGGCTTTCGGCAGTGGGGTGCTCCCTGGGATTTGTATTTGGGTAAATTTGCCCAGTAAGGCTAATAGCAAACAAGCAAAGAGAAGCACAACAGGCTGACTTATTATGGTTATGCCTTTTCCTGATGACTCTTCCTTCACACACACAGTAGTTCCAGCTCCTTCCAGCTCCCTTAGCAAACCACTGAAACACCTCAGCTACTATTCTGGAACCACAGGCAAGGTGATCTCTCTGCCAAAGAGATTGTATTTTCCATCCTTTCCTCAGTGGGGACATTAATGTGTGTCTCTCTTCCCTACTGTAATTGTTAATTCCCAAGGAGCAGACAGAAATACAGTAACCCTTGGGATCTCTATCTGTCTTTCACAGTAATAATGGAATATCAGTGCAATTGTATCACTGCATAAACTCCCTTCCTTGGGAAATCAGACTTGAAACAGCTGCAAAAGATCCTCCTCTCTGAAGGACAGCAACCAGATGGCTGACAGCAGATAATGGAAGGATGGGAATTTTGGCCAATACCTCACCTCTTACAAAAGCTGCTCTTACATCACCATTACATATCAAATACTAAGACAGATGAAGCATTGGATTTTGGAGTCTCACCTAAAAGAGTCACCTGTAACAAACTGCCAAGCCAACAGTTTGCCAGCAAGGTGAAGCCTAAAAAACCTTTTGTGTTTTAGCAAGTGCTAGTTGTTCTTAGCCATTTTGTAATCCGGGCAGAGGAGCTGCCCACTTCCTGAAATGGGGTGGGGCTGGGGAAACTGGGAACACGCCCCAACAGTGGATTACAAAGAAGAGGGAAAATAGATAATGGAGTCCTCTTCATGAAGGGTATTGTTAGTGTGTGTCACATTTTTAGAGGACAATTAGGTAATACCTCACATACACTCTCTGTGGAGACTGCAACAAATCAATTTGAAGACCAACATCTAGAGACTGACATGCAAAGCATCTGAAGCTGTTTTTCATGCTTTACAAACCTTATTCTTGCTGTATTAGAACAGTTCTGGGACAAATGAGCTCAGCACATCTTTATTCCTTCTTACTTTATTCTTTCAGCTTGAAAGTGTCCTCTGAAGGCCAGGCACTCCTATTCTGTATTTCTAGAAATACTTTGAAGCTAGGTGATAAGAACAAGGTAGACTCTAACAGTTCAGATTGAGAAAGAGGCTGTAAGGCTTCTGTTTCTTTTGCTGGTTTGTTTCTGTAGGCATCAACTTGAAGTTGGCTTGATAATGTTCATCCTGTTGGTTAGTAGCATGTCTTCATACAATCAGTGAGGTTGAAAGAAGGTACAGATGACAGTATTGTACAGCTGAATCAGACTCAAAATATATGAAATAAATGAAATATTTTTATGTCTTAGAGCACCTATGACTATTCTTTGTGTTAAAGATAATCCTTTCTCTATGAATACAGCCACATTTTTACACACCACACACACCCCACCCCCCCCACCACCACCATCCCTCAAAAATAAAAGAAACCCATTATGTGTCAGTGGGTGCATAAAGTTATTATAGGAGGTGGACAAATATTGAGTTTGAATTGGAAAAAGAAATTACCCAATCACTTCTTTGTATTCAACAGCTGCTTTTGGAAGTGGGTTTTGGATCCATTTCTAATATGTCAAAATGCCATATGAAATGGTAAGTTAAACAGGAATGTAGTAATAATGAACCTAGGAAGTTGCCTTCACCAGGCCCTTACCTAGCATTATTTTTTATATTCATGCATAGAAGGAAATATTACCTCTATTACCAGGCAGACAGTTGCTTCTCATATCTGTCTTCAGAAGGCAGATAACACTTTTTCCATCTATGGCATGTAGGGGTTATGAGAGAGCCTTATCGTCCATCCAACAGCCATGGGAATAGAAGGATTCCGGTTTTCACTGCTACATGGAAATATGCTATATTCTGGTGACTAGCATACCCAAAATGCAATGTTTAGTACCTAAAGAATATGATTTGCCACCATGCAGCATAGACAGGAACACACCAGGTTCAAAATGCTTTCCAGCTGTACAACAGGAACGGATTTTATCCTATGGCAGGGGAATATCAGATGAGGCAAGGTATGTCCCAGGACCTGAAGAGGAGAGGGCAGGAGGAAGCAAATGACAAAAAGAGGCAAGGGATTAGTACATTTTTCTGAAAGAGGATTGTAACCTTTGTGTGTGGGTCCTGTTCAGGGCATAGGTACTCCAGTGCCTAGGCCAGCAGCCTGCATCCCTGAGCTTCATCCCTGCTGGCCTCTCACCTTGCAGAGTCTGGGTGGTCACAGCAGTATTTACCATATCATTTTTTCACTGCCATCCCAGAAACCCTGGCTCTCTCACAGGCACCAGCTCTTTTCCCCATCATCCTTCTCCTTCTTCGTTTCTTACAGCAAAGGAAATTCCACCCTTCCCACCCAGCCCCTCATTCTTGGCAGGACACTACAGATTTTACCTGTACTGCTTAGGAGCCTGGAGACAGGTCTGAGAAAAGGCTCCTGGTACAGCTGCAAAGCAGGCAAGCATAGTCACACTTTTGGGGAGGGATGTTATGGTTTCTTTTAAAGAGATACGTGCTTGAGAGGTTTATTCCACCTTACAGGAACGTCACTCACAAATTAGAGTCACTTGCACAGGATTTTTCCTGACTGTGGGATAAGTAGTTAGAAGACTCTGAGAATTAAAAGGATTTTTTTCCTTAACCATGAAAGCTTAATTAGGCTGATTTTCATGTGTATTATATAATATTTTGCACATCCTTGATTGAAGAGGGGTTGCTTTATCTGTAATGCCTCACTTAGCTCCTGTTGGGGCTGACCAGCAGAGTTAGTTAGACCAGCGTGGAGCTTCTGAAACCCTCTCGTACTTCTGTCCTGACCTTTTACAGCAGTATTTACAGTACCTCACGCTGAGTTAAAGCTGGGGATCAGATCCTCCCCTGATGTAAGCTACCAGCATCATTTCACTTGGAAATGTTTACTTTGTGACTGTGTTTGTGTGTATGTTTCATTCTTTTTGATCTGTTTATGCGTCTGTAACCACAGGGCTGGGATTTATACGATGGGACTCCCTCTGTCGTTCTGTGGGATTCTTCACTCAGCAGGCACTCTGTAGCTTTGAAGGACTTCAGATCTTGAGCAAAACGAGTTCACTGATGTGTCCCAGGAGAGATTGTTGACTGGTCTGTAGATGTAATTTTATGACAATGGATTGTATTCTGAGTTAATGTTTATGCACCATATGGTATGTTGTCAAGTTTCATTGTATTTATGAAGATCTCAATAAAATGAAGTAAAGATAAAAATGCATGTTCAGGCCCAGCCTGTTTTCAAGAAAAGTAACAAATGCCTCTAGATTCTTGCTTTTAATTGAAACTTGCTCAGGAAGTGTAACAGCAGGTAATAACAATGGTAGGACTGGCCTGGGTCAGGGATAAAATATACGAAGCTCTGGAAGTAGGACAGAAACGTTTAGGACTATACTCAGACAGCCCGTTTACAGGTACCTCACTTAGGTACTGCAAGCACTGGGGTTTCTAAAATGAGGTAAGTATTACATAAATAGTAATTTAAGGTATTTTAGGTCCTGGCTCAGTGAGGCCTCCATCCCTAGGGGCTGATGTTAGGCATCTATTGCGGGTGTTCTGCCTCATGCAGAGCATGGCCTACACTTTCTCACCGACTGGCACCCCTGCAGGGTTATTGCAAAAGCATTTTATGACAAAGCTGTGTGCAGCTGAGGGTCTGGGAAACCTAAGCAGCAGCCTGTGAAAACATAAAAGGATAATCTATTTAACGGGGGGTAGAAAAGCTGTGCAATACTCACACCCCCACCTTGGGTTTAAAATATCGGAAGAAATTCAAGGAACAAAGTAAATAGCTCACATGGAGCTCACTCAAATTTAGTTTCTTCCTACTGTGGTCATTACTGATCTGTTTGATTCCTTTTGACAAAATACTGGGGGAAAACTCTTTAAATATGTTGTTAAACACAGAAATAATTTTCCATTAGCATATTCCTAATGCAGTGTAGGAACTGCTAAGAAACATTTACATATAGATGTATTAGAAATATGACACACATTTGTGTATTTCTGTAAAAAGTGGAGGAGGGAGTTTAAAGGAGATTGCCTATTTCTTCCCCAATTTCTCGGTGTAATATGTCTCATGCAAATGAATCTCCTCTGCCCAGGCGATGTGCCTGCATGGGATCCACCTCTACGGTCTGTAGCGTTCAACAGGAGCGCTGGGTCCGCACAGCAAAATCCATTGGAAGGACCAGGCATAAAAGATATAAGCATGTAATTAATTTTAGGAATGCAAATAGTCCACTGACTTTCTGGGAGACCACTTGCTCAACATGATGAATACACTAAGCCTCTGTATAAACCTTTCCAAGCCTGTGATTTTTTTTTTTTAAACTATAAAATCCTTGGCACTTACGTAAATATGTATTGAGCACAATACATTTCAACCCCAGTGGAACTCTCTGGGTGCCCGTATGGTCACCCAAACTGTTAATATTTTTATCTTTTCTTTGGAAGTGCTGTTCTCTTCAGAATGAACAAGATAAATGGGTCACTTGTAAGAAATGCTAGAATTTGGCTCTGGCAGATATTTCCTTTTTCTTTTCATCTTTGCCCAGAATTAGATATTCAATTAAGAATAATTTAATTACAGTACAAATATGTGTTGGGGAGGGTGTCTTTAAAATTGGAACATGAAGAGTAGCTCACACTTGAAATACACCTACTTTAATTCATAATATGGGCTCGAAGACAAATTTGTATTTGCATTGGTGGAAAATGCATTATTGTGACTCATTTGTGTAGAACAATTAGGTAGTTCCTTTGTATCATGTATAGACCACCAGTTGTATGGAGTTCAGTCAGATCTTCATGGGTCTTTATGAAGCTAAAAGCCATACTTGTAACTGTCGAGTGACAAGAAAAAGGATTTTTAGCAATGTTTTCAAGGCAAGAACAGAGCTGATAATCAAATATTCATCACAAAAGCAGGGGCAAGAAAATAATTCTCTTCTGGTCAGGGATCTAAACTGCACAGATGCAGCTACGCCTGTTACAGGGAAGTGTTCAAACTGGGTAACAAACTGGGTTCTGAAACGTTTACATTTTTCTTGAAAAACGAAATACCCTCTGCAGAAAATCCAGATGTTTTGGTCATGCAGTCTTCCTGGGCTCTATAATTTTTTTGCGTGCTCAAGGAAAACAAGATTTCCCTTCCTGTACTGCCTTCAAATCCTTTGCAGATCCCCATGCCGAGCCATGAAATGTGCTTCTATAATGTGTACAAGCAGAGGCTCATTGATTCCATCTTTGCAGACATCCTTAAGAACCCATTTTGAAGGACTCCAAGATACAACTTGCGTTAGGAGAATATTGAAGGTTCGGTTCTGCCTCACTCAATCATGTCAACAATCACCTTTCCTGTATGACTTGTCCACCAGTCTCCTTGCAAGGAGCTACCAATCCCAAGGGAGAAAAACAGACTCTGCCTCACAGCTGCTTGTCCATCTGCAGCAAAAACCACTAAAGTCCACTTAAGGCTAGACATCCCACCAATATCCCTCATTCAAAGCATATGGCTATCATCACAACCAACTGTGGTGTCTACAGTCTAAGTGATCAGCTGGTGAAGAAGCCATATGCATGAGTTCTCTGAAAGAGTCAGTCAGCAATGACCTTAACTGTAGCTCAGCCATCACTTGTGCTATCACACTTTTCAAACCCTAATGTATGTGAGTGCCTTTTACACTGCTGAGAAACGCTTTGCTTGACCAGTAGACCTTGCAGATCCAGAAGCCAATTGTACACACCTGGGGTTGGTGAAGTTGTGGGAAAAGAGCCCTAGAGAGATCAGCAGCACCTCAAGCCAGAAGTTAACAAAGGTCTTTTTTGTTCATTTAATGCCATCTGAGGACTTGAGACAGAAAAAAAAAATAATCTCATTTTCCTTCAGCCTCAGAGATAAAGGAACCATTCTTGGTTGAACATTCTTATTAATAGCAGTAATTTGCCTTTAAGCAAGAAGCAAAATGTGATGAGTTTGAACCTCCATGCTCACAGTTTTGGAAATGCAGGAGACATCAGAAATTCTGGTATTAACAAAAAAATATTCTGTGCCACCTCAACACTAGATCTTTCTTGCATTCCTACAAAAATATATGACCAGGTCACTATGGGCTGGCATTAAAAGGAGAAATTGCTGGTACTCCATGAAGGAATATCCTTTTGCAAGACTCTATGTTATTTAATGGCAAGTTTCCTGATAGTTGCCATACCCCAGAACGAGATTGCATTGGGAATAGGAAATGCTCTCAAAGGATGTTGCTCCTGGGGGCCACAGAGTTGCACACTGTTCTCAATAAAGGTTCCTCACGGAACTGCATTGTAATGCCAAGTGACATTCAAATGACAAAAGCTGTTATCAGGGAGAGCCTGAAGCATGTATGTCCCTACTCTTGACCTTTATTTCACTGCTTCTACTTACTTTGCTTTCTGCCAATATAATGCACCTGTACAGAGAAAGCATCCTGATGATCAGATTTCTTTTGCTATTGCCTCATTACAGGCATCCTGATAACTATGCAAGTTTATTTAACCATCTCTTGATATTACCTTGCCTGAGCACTGTTGGTCCTTGTTGGCTGAATTTAATTGCAGGAGACACCTGGCACCATTAGTTCTGAATTCATTGTTTGGGAGTTCACCTACAAACACGATTCGTGTTGCCACAGGAACCGGTCCATCGTGTTGTATCACCTCTTTTGTCACACAAACAAAAATCTAACTGACTTGTACAGTAAATGGAATTTCTTGAAGTAAAAACTCCAGGCAGGACCATAGCCACTGGATCACAGTCTGCCTCCACTTTCCGTTCCTGTTACATGGCAGAGGCAGTGATGGGTTCCCCCAGATCATGTCAAGGGTTAGTGGGAGGCCCTTCCCCACATTTACTCACCAGCAAAACATGAGTTATCAATAATGTCCTCCTGATCTTGCTAAGAAAAAACTTGCTGTTGACAACGTGCCAGGATCAAGGTGGCTGTACCTGTTATGAGAAGAGGATTTCCCTAGGGTAAGTGTGTATTGGCTTTTGGGAGCTAAGGACTCACAGGACAGAGTGCAAGCTCTGCACACACAACTCTTGGACCCCAGCAAGCTGAGCCTCGTCCTTGCCTCTCACAAACAGCTGCCAGCTTCTTCATGAAGTGACAGGCATACAGGGATTACTGCAGTCCTTCTGGGCTTGTACTGCTTAGACAAATCCCCATTCTTTGGCTTTGCAGACAATAAGCCCTAGCACACAGCACAGTGTGTCTACACAACCGTCAGTTCTGTATGTTCGAAGAGATTTACCGTGTTGTGTGCTTGCAGTTTGCCTTGTCTTTCTTGTATCTGTTGAGCCTTGGGTTGTAAACTCTTCAAGGTAAAGGACCTGCCAGTTGTTTGCTATGCTTTACAACTGTATAGACTAGCAGCGCTGTGTAGTCATGTTCCTTCTGGGCTTTATACGTGGAAACATTATTTTGTGCAGAAATTAGCCTTAGATACATAGTTATTTTGTCTATGCTTCCCCTGTGGACATCTATTCCAGACTTAAGCAGCCTTTTTCAGACTTCAGCCAACTTTTCCATTAAATTTTTAATTTCTGTTTCAGTAGATTTCTAAGTGTAGCAGGTCCTCCAGTTGTACCACTCTGGATGCTGGGGATTTTTCAAACACTCTTATCCGTTGAAAACATTGCATTGTCTCAGTTTTCACTTCAAAACAACATCATGCAACTCTAAAATATTTTTTATGGTTCTGATATCTTTCAAGGATTTCAATTAGAAATATTCGGCAGACATTTCCTACTACATTTTATTTCTGCAAGATAAAGCAATTAATGAAGACTAAAGTGTAGAGCAGCAGTAAAATTAAGTGTAAACTGCTTGCCTAAACCTCAGAGCCCCATACACTTTTCCTAATGAGTCTGTTTGTCCTGCAAAGAGAAAGAAGAGTTATTAAACAACAACAACACAAACAAAAAAAAAAAAAAAAAAAACCAGCAAAAAATACTAGGCCTACAAGGGATGTATGGAGGGTTTTGACAGAGTAACTTGAGTGCAGCACCACATCATTAAAGTCAGCAAAATGGCAAAGGAAAGGCTTGCTGCAATCCATAGCCTGGAGTGAGGTCACCAACTAAACTGACTTCATGACAACAAAAAAATCCTAGACTGATGAGAAAGTGTCCTCTGATAGAGGTCAGCATTCCTCTTGCCTAAATGGGTCTTTCAGGCTTGCAGAGGAAAAAATGTGTTAGCTTGACTTGCTTGGACATATCACACAATAGCATGTGACCATCGGTACTGTGAAACCTTTTGTGGGTTGTAAAATGATTAACTGACCATTCAAATTCTAGAAATGTTGCATTTGTAGCAGCAGTCAGCTCCTCAGAGAGGAGGCAGCAGAGTGTGAAACCTGAATTCAGCAATGGGGAGGTTGAAAGAACAATTAAAGTCAGGAATAACTTAGAAATTACTGCCAGAAACTACACTGAAGGTTTGGAGTGTAGCAATAATATCTGTGTTTGTGTAGATGTGTGTGCGATGACAATGACATCGTTTCCAAACAGAAAGACAGTTGCCAAAAAGTGTTCACCAGCTAGTATAATTTCCTGGAGTGAACTGTTTTTAAACATTCTCTGAGGACTTCTGGTCATAAATATTTCTAAAGAGTATGCACTTAGCTCATGCCAATCAATACCATAAAGCAACACTACAGCCAAGTTAGCAAAGTAGAGAACTCTTACTTATTGACTAAACCCTGATGATTCTTGTATCTAAGGTCCCAGTTCTGCAGCTTATGTGGTAATAGTATTCCTAGTTTCAGAAGGTGTGCATCCCGATATTATATTTTTATATGGAAAACTAAATATTTTATAGCGTATTTGCCTACTGAGGAAACTTTTTTACCTTGGGGAAAAAAACATCCTCCTATGAATTTTCTTTAACTTTACAGGATACTGCCTTGCTCAGAACCAGGATCTCTCTTGGACATTTCAAAGGACTACACACAGGACCTACTTTCTTCTCAAGGGACCTGAGTTACCGTGTTTGACTTTTAAGTCAGCCCTAGGATACGGATGTGGACTTCAGGTAGAATGAGCAATGCAAAGAACTTGCTTGGACTTGGCGTCTCCTTGTACTTTTGGGGACTGATGGACCTTACTACAACTGTGCTATCAGGAAGTGCCAGGCCCCTCACTGAAGGACAAGAAGACAACCTGTCGGACAAGCTGCATCAGCGTATGAAGCGGAGCTGGGTGTGGAACCAGTTCTTCGTTCTGGAAGAGTACACTGGAACTGACCCTCTCTACGTCGGGAAGGTAAGACCTGCACCAGGAGGGTATCTGGCAGAGTGTTTACATCTGTGTATCTACAGACCATGATGAAGTGTGGGAAGTTCCCCTAAGTGTTTTTACTTTCTTTCTAGCAGTGAATTTATCCACATTAATTTCATTTTTGTTTCCAAGAGCTTTTGACCAGTGTCACCTTTGTTTGGGAAGAGTTTGTGTTTCAAAGGGCTGTCAGTATTTTTGCCTATTTCAAAGAGATCTGCTGCATCAATCACCATTTGTAATTGAGGCAGTGTTAGAAAATCTGCAGCGATCTTTCCAGGGAGTCTTACAATGTCAAGGCAAGGCAAGGTTATATTGACATATGAGGATTAGGAAAGAAGGGAAGAGTTTGTGATCATGTTCCTCTCTGTGATCAAGTCAGCTGGAAGCTGAAATTCACAATCAAATTAAATAGTTTCTCTTTAAAAGTGACATTTCAATTTTTGTTTTCTGCAAATATCTAGGGTCAGAGTATCTTCTTGCTTACCACAGCTTGACTGAGGGTTAATCCTGTGGACAACAGAGAAGTTGCTCCAGATCTAGAATGGCAGAGGGACAGCTCATTAAATCCAACCATGAAGGGTCCTATTTTTGGATCTCTTATACCCCAAGAACCTTCATATCAGTACACATATGTGTAAAATGGATTCCTAAATTCATCCCATCTACTTGATAGTATTTTGCATTCACTTTTCTGTAGATTCTTGAGGAACATGCTGGTGGAAAATAGACCAGTGGTGTCTGCCATCACAATCTGCCTCACTATAACCATCTTCTCTTTTTTTGCTTTCTGACTGTTTTTAAAGACTGATTTGTTTGACCCCATTATTCAAAGGAGTATGGTCTGCACCAACTTTTCTTCTGGGCTACACCAAGGTGAAAAATCTGGAAAAAGTGTGGAGAGGGATAGTTATTGTGCTTAAGTGCTTGGAAAACACACTTAAAATTTACATGCCTAGAATATCAGCTACCACTATGATAAGTGCAGACTACATTTAGGTAAATATGAAACATTATGAATGAAGAAAGGGTGTCAGAAAATAATTCTTTCAGATTTCATTGCTTATGTTTACATGATCAAGGCTCCTTCTTTCCTTCCAAGCTATCCATCTGCAGGGGAAAAAAAGGCACATTTTTGGACTTTTATTTATCATTCTGCAACCCCATAGAGCAAAACTGTGCCCTCAGTCACACCAGTATAAATCAAAATGAATCCATGGGCTTCAAAAGACCTCCTCCTGATTTATCCCTGTGTGACTGGCAGCAAGATGTGCTCTCCTCCCTCCAACAGCAATGGCATTACTAGTGATTGCTGCCAAACGAGACCTCATTAGTCTTCATTCATTTCTGCACCTAGCTTTTCAGCTCTTGATATCTCTATTGACTAAAGAAATTAATATTTGTTTTTATGCAATTCCCAGCTTTGGAACAAGGGCCAGACATATTATTTCACATACTCAGCTTCATTTGAAACAACTCCAGACCCGCACTATGAGCTGAATTTTAGCTAAAACAAGTACTGGAAGAAAACAGCTTATCTTTGTTTTAGACTTCATTGTGTCATTAGGAGCACAAAAGCTTGGCACACTCAGCAGTACTCTTTAGCTCGCTGCTGCTCAGCTCTGCTGAACAGGGGGAAGCAGAGGCAACTCTTCATGTGTCCACCACACAAAGGCATAAGCTGCCATGACTGAGCTCTTACCAGGACCACCTACACCACAGTTGTGTTAACATAGGGGTGTATGAGGGCTAATTAATTCACACAGGCCAATTAGCCCCACGGACTGCTGACATGGGTGGATCTCTGAAGGCTTCCTGACTGCACTGTTCTGTGTAGACCAGGCATGAGGGAACTCTGCTGCCAGAATGAGCCTTTGGGGGTCAAACATTTCATCTTCTCCCATTCCTGAACTGGGTGCAGAGCAGCCAGCCAAGCAGTGGGATGAACAAAGTGTAAGCAGCCATGAAAGAAGGGCTTCCCCTCGTGTCATACAGCCAAAGGCACAGGCTCTCCCAAGAAGCTTCAGCCCACCACGATTCATCAGCCCGCCTGCACTCATGCTGCCTGTGTCTTAGGGATCCTTATGAAATGGGGAGAGCAGGGAATAGACTGTGGGCTAAATTAATTGTTCTGGCAGACCAGAAGTTTTTCAGTCAGAGTCTCCCCAGGCTGATTCAGAAATAGCTCTGGAAGGGCTTGCAGAGAGTAGGGCGGAGGTGCAGAAGGACTCCCAGCCTACTGCTTGCTGCTAGCACCAGCCCTCCAAACAGCCCGGGGTCCCACGCCTGGCCAGGCAAAGCCTCATCTATCTGATACCACCCACAACACCCTGAAACATGCTGCTGGCCAGGCCTTGCTTTTATCCATCTGCTCTCTCCAAGCCCATATCAGGAGGAGAAAGAGTGCACAGCGTAGATCCAGTTGTGTTTATATTCTAAAGGCTTCCCATAAGGGATGGGTTCTTCTGATGCTCTGGTACAGCTGTTTCTGGCTAGCTGTGTATGACTGGAGCAACCCTAAAAGCACCTGCACTTGAATCATAGGTCCAGTCTTGCCTAGTATTTTTTTCAAGGCTGCTCTCAAAAATGTACTTTGCCATGTAACTGCAAGGCAAGGTGCAAGATGCCTTCTGGGCAGGGAGATGAAAAGAAACTTCCCCAGGTGAAGCCAGTACAATTTTTGCTTTTCTCCAGTGTTCATGATCCTAATTTAAAGTATTTTACCTTCAGAGGGTTGCCAGTCCTGTCACAGATAAATACGAGGCTTCAACTTTTCTAGAGGTTGCCATTATCGGCTAATAGGATGAACAAGGGAAAGCAGAGCCCCCACATTTGCTACAGCAGGCATTTTCCACATTCATCCCACAGCCTCAACTGCGTCGGTAATTGAACTGGGGACAGACTTCCCCACTTTGCTGCGTCGGAGACTCCCTAACCCCCTTTCAAAGGAAGAAGGGCATTTGAACCACAGCAGCTGAATGAGTGGAGAAAATGCATCCTTTGTACAGACTATCGCTGCGGATCAGCCAAACTCACTCGGGCGTCCTCACAGAAATCCCCTGCAGGTGCTGCCTCCCTGGAGGCAGAGAAGGGAGGGAGAGCACGTCAAGGATGGAGTCACAGCCAGGATGGAGTCCTCCCCTGAGCTGCCCTCGGCAGCAGCACTCTCTTCCACAGTGCCCTTTGCTGGGAAATGTGTCATTCAGATGCAGATGTGGCCTCCTTCATTTTTTGTACTGTCCTCATCAAAAGCAGCGAGGCAGGTTGGCACGGTTAACAATTCCTCAGGAGTTACCGGCTTTATTCCTCCCATAGCCCAATCTTTAATACGGAGGAGAAAGTACAAATTAATTCCTCCTACTTCTGTGTCAGCCACATAGCAGCACAATTTATTGCACCACCCATAAAACAGCCAACTTAGACCTTGATCACCTTTCCACGCCGGTGGCTTCTGCACACATCCCAAACTGCAGCATCCTGATACTGGGTTTGGTGTGAGCAGCGGTGTGAGCTTCAGTCCCCTCGGACACTGAATTCTTTCAGATTTATTGCAGTCTGGAAGCATTAGGTCTTTTCTGCTCTTTTTTTGCTTTGTCTAGAAAGAGCAGGTTATATGAGGAGCTGCAAAAGTGCTGCTAGCGTTTCTCGCTGCCCGGCCTTGGTTGAGACCCAATGTTTTTAACAAATCACAGTTAGACAGAGATCCTCTTGTACTCCCAAATTCTTATTAGTGTGCCATGTTCATTCCTTCTTTGCTCCCCACACAACTGCATTCATTCCAAATACAGCTTTGCACAAAGGTGTAATTTAACCCATGAATTTGACTCAGTATCTTTCTGTAAGTCTTTTGAACTTTCACAGACACCTTCTGCTGTTTTAAAAGACACTTTCCTTTTTTCTCTTTCTCTTTCTCTTTCTCCTTTTCACTTTTTTCTTTCTTCTTTCTTTCTTTCTTTCTTTCTTTCTTTCTTTCTTTCTTTCTTTCTTTCTTTCTTTCTTTTTCTTTCTTTCTTTCTTTCTTTCTTTCTTTCTTTCTTTCTTTCTTTCTTTCTTTCTTTCTTTCTTTCTTTCTTTCTTTCTTTCTTTCTTTCTTTCTTTCTTTCTTTCTTTCTTTCTTTCTTTCTTTCTTTCTTTCTTTCTTTCCCCTTCCTTCCTTCCTTCCTTCCTTCCTTCCTTCCTTCCTTCCTTCCTTCCTTCCTTCCTTCCTTCCTTCCTTCCTTCCTTCCTTCCTTCCTTCCTTCCTTCCTTCCTTCCTTCCTTCCTTCCTTCCTTCCTTCCTTCCTTCCTTCCTTCCTTCCTTCCTTCCTTCCTTCCTTCCTTCCTTCTCCTTTTCCTTTTCCTTTTCCTTTTCCTTTTCCTTTTCTTTCTATTCCTTTTCCTTCTTTTTTCCTTTTCCTCTTTTTTCTTTTCCTTCTTTCCTTTCTCTATTTCTTTTTCAATTTTCTTTTTCTTTTTCTTCTTTCTTTGCCTTTGCCTTTTCTTTGACTGTGAATTTGACTTTGACTTCTTTCTTTTTCTTTCCTTTTTCCTATTTAACAGGCACTTGTTGATGTTCCAAAACACATTTTCTTCCATCAGGCCCAGCTCTAATTCCCCAGTCACGTCTAACATCTGTATCTGTCTCAGCAGCTGCATTGTCTCACTGACGCGCTGATGCACTAAAACAAATGCCCAAGATGTAGCTTAGTGGTTCTGAATCAATTCGAAAAGCTATAATAGTGTCCTCCTTCTGGAAGCATCCTGTTTACTAGCTCCTACAGTGATAATCTCTGAGTTATGGGTGTTTAGGGTAAATAATGACAACCACTGTCTCTTTTCAAATGAATCACAAGATGGTGTTTCCTGAAGATACGCCGCTTTGCAGTCCCAGCACCTGCATGTGAATTAGTGCACATGGCAGTCATCTCAATTTAACTGTTCGGCACTGCCAAATTTTCCTGGCCTCGTTCTTCCTCCATTTAGCTGATACATCACCTGAGAGCTGCCAGCATTCCTCAGAAGGACTAAGGTCTCTCGGCGGCAGTAGCCACTGCAGATGCCAGTGGCAAAGCGGTGAAATAAAGAACCTGACACAGCACTTGTCACAACCTGGGCCTTCAGCTCTTGCAGCTACTGTGCAGTGCTGCTGCCCTTCGCTCTTGGTGCCCCAGCAGTCATTAACGGGTCACCTACACACAGACCTGGCTACAGGGTGGGATATGTCTTAGAAAACAGTATAGATCCCACCTCAGGTGAAATCTGTCTTACCCTAAAATCAGGCCCAAGTTTTGCTGCACTCTGAGAGGCTAGTAAGGAAAACAGCCTCCAGAGAACGAGTATCTTCCAACCAGGCCCTTCACCGAGGAAATGATCTTCTGCTTCCAACTCGATGGTACCATGTACCCTAAGACAGCTGAAGAGCTGGTCCACTGGCTTAAATCAGATAAAGCCATTTTGTGCACATCCCTTTAAAACTTCTTTGTATGTGATACATTCAATTGCACAGTTTTCAGTGTCATTTTAAATAGCTCAGAGATGAGATTTCTTCTCTCTTCCTTAAGAGAATAGCCTGTAATCAAACACATCAAGTTGGACATCTGCTTTTCCACACACATTATCCATTTCTATTTGGATTCTTTCTTCAAATCCTACCAATCCTGTGTTCATATATTCAGGTTATTACTCCAAGATTTTTCTCCCCAGTACAGATACTTACCTACATTTGGTCCCATCCTCCACAATTATTCCCATATATCCTTTGAGGTCACCAAAGCATTAAACACACACTAATTCTGACTGTATTTCTTGGGATAATTAGCTCATATATGCATTTTAAAATATGAGTAACTGAATCCAGCCCACTTTGACTGCAATTTTTAAGTATTTACCTACTTTTCTTTCATTTCTCAGAATGACAGTCACACTAGGAAACAGTATTCACACCTGAACCATTCTGAAAAATCCCATTTTGATTATCAGACCCCAAGTCTTTTGTCTGTCTCTTGGGACTGAACCGATACCACCTCTGGGCATTCGTCTTTATAGTCCATTCCTCAAAAGCGTGAAGTATGAGCACACTGTTAAGCATCTTCATAGTGTGAGTGAAATTAAGTGATTTGTTTGTCTTTTGATAATCATTCCACTATTTCATAGGAACCAGGTGTTTAACAGAATGGTAGTCCCCAGGATGATTTGTTTCTCTGTTTTAGGTGATAATTAGCACCACATTTACTTTTCTTCTGTTCTGTTGCATTCACAGCTATCTGTGGCTGCTCAGAACTAATTAGCAGTCATGCAATAAATCCATTTCCTAATTCCCTAGAAAATCTGGGATGCCTCTCATCTCTATAGCCTGCTATGGACACAATCAAATGCTCCTCACTGCTTACTTACCTACTGTTCAACAATAGTAGGAGTTGGACTTGGTGATCCTTATGGGTCCCTTCCAACTCAGTAGATTCTATGAATAATTCTTCTCTGAAGATGTAAGGATCCAGCCTGGCTTTTTATGGGGAAAAAATACATCTGAATCATACCAGTAACAGACTAGTTCTCCCATCCTGCTTTCCCCTTGATCCCAAACAGATTTGCCTTATCTGCCCCAACATTATGCTACCCCTGGAATAAGCCATGTGAGCAAGCACAGTCTGCAGCTTTGCTGACCTTACCTTATGCCAGGCCTGGCAGTGAGTCCTTCTCAACGGTCACTGCAACCAGGCAAAAGATAATTATTGTGTCGAGTGAGATTTCAAAAAGGCACAGAGCCTGTTCCTGTTTGGGTGTCTCTGCCTTTTCTTCTGGCACAGCTGTGGGTGCAGAAATGGGAAGACAGGAGAGGGTTTTTAATTGCAACTCTGTGATACAGACTTCACTGAGTATTTGCCTCTTTCAGCAAAACAAGTTCATTAAAACCAGCTTGCAAGTCCCAGCAGTGAGGCCGAGTTGCTCAGGATACTCACGGTGCTCAGTGTCTCTCAGCAGCTGCCAGCCCAGCTCGTGATCTAATTGAATCCTGTTCCTTTCCACAGCTCCACTCTGACATGGACAGGGGCGATGGTTCGATCAAATACATCCTCTCGGGAGAGGGAGCTGGCATTGTGTTTACAATTGATGATACCACAGGGGACATTCATGCCATCCAGCGACTGGACCGCGAAGAAAGGTCGCAGTACACCCTGAGGGCGCAGGCTCTGGACAGGCGAACGGGCCGGCCGATGGAACCGGAGTCAGAGTTCATCATCAAAATCCAAGACATCAATGACAATGAACCCAAGTTCCTGGATGGACCTTACGTAGCTTCTGTTCCAGAAATGTCACCTGTGGGTAAGGCAGATTTGTGGAGTCTCTTCCCTCTATAAGCAAATTGGACGTGGCCACTACAACCTAAATTCCCTGATGGCTTGGGGTCAGCTTTTGCCCCTTGTGTGGGAGCTACAGGGCAGGAGAGCAAGGTGCCTGACTGCCACAGGAGGAGGATAGCAGGCTTCACACCACTGTCAGCTGGGCCCCTATGAACGAACACATGCCAAGGGAAGCAGGAGAGCTAAAAAAAGGTGTAATTTGAACATGCCACCCTCAGACAACTCACAGGAACATAGCACCCCTTCTCCCTTGACATCAGATGGTAGCAGCAGTGATGCCCATTAGACATCTGTTACCATCCAGAAAATAACATAAGTTTAGGAACCTGTTCTAGTTCGTAGTGAGTGCTGAGATACTGTCCAAGAGCCCTTGAAATCCTGGAGACATGACAAGAATTATTAGCAACTTTACTCCTTCTAATTTGTTTAAGTGGATCCCAAAGTTCTGGTACCATTTTCTCTCTTCATTTAGGGAGTGGGATCATAGACAGTTCTGTTACTGCAGCTTTCCTGCCTACACAAGTCAGGAGAAACCATTTCCAAATAACAGATCCAATAATCACATAAAATACTGGTTTCCTGGACTTTTTTCTTCTTTTTTTTTTTTTTTGGAGATGCTTATTGCTTTTTGGGTCTGTGATGACATTACAGAGAAAATACCACATAAATCACATGTCCTGAAGTTACAGATATGCTTCAACTTCTCATTCTTCAATATTATGTTGGCATAAAGCTAGAGACAAGCATCAAATACAAAAGATCCATTCAGAAATAATGTTTCTTAATGGTAATGGCTAGCTTGAATTTGGATTTATTTTCCAGTGCGTATCTAGTAACACTAGATTTTTTCCTCACGCAAAAGATTATGTAGAAGGCTAGATACATTCATAAAGGCATTGCCTGACATTTTAAGGAGTCAAAACTCACATATATTTCAAACAATTATGCTGTACCTTCTCCTTGTTCTTAAAAAATAACATCACCCGCAAGCCATTATTAGCTTCAGAGGAAGCAGACCTTGAAAACCAGTTGAAGAAAAGAAATATATACACATCTGTGCAGGTTCCAAAAGGCGCTTCTGCGGGGTATAATCTCTAGGCCATGCAATGTAAATTGCAATCCCACAGAGAGATTCTCAGACATACAACCCTTCATGCTCACTACTTGTGTACGATTTTCATCCCTTAGTCAACATACAGCATCCACGGGCCCGCTGCAGCAGTTCTTGATTTATGTCAGCACAGCTACAGATCTCATTTGAGCCACCTTTAAATAACATTTAAACTCAAGAGAAGGGGAAAAGAAGCAAGCGGCATGTAACTACCAGCTCTCTGCAAACCATGACAAAGTACTGTTAGATCAGCAATTCCATGACTGGGGTCCATTGGAGTACTTGCTCTTTTTTTATCTTATAGATGTGTGATGAATTTATGCCTATTAATTCCTTTAGTGCTGATGTGATACAAGTATGAGCAGTAAGCACAGGCACTGTGAGTGACAAATGAAGGAGTTCAGCGTGGGAAAGCTCATTAGGCATTTCTGTTTATTTCGAACTGTGCACTTTTCAGGCCAGCTCTTTACCCCACAAGGTCTTACCTGATGATTTTTTTTCTGTCAGGCACCTCTGTTATCCAGGTGACAGCAACGGATGCTGATGACCCCACCTACGGGAACAGCGCAAGAGTGGTGTACAGTATTCTCCAAGGACAACCATATTTCTCAGTGGACTCTCGGACAGGTACGTTATTTCTTCAGCGTGAAAACTGAAATAAAAAGTTTCAGGCAGAAAGAATAGGCAGTGCATCGTGACTGTGGCCAGAGAAACGCATCTCTGTGGCTTGGAGCCAAGACAGAGCAGCACTGTGTGAGGGCTGGAGCAGGGCTGGAGCAGGTAATGAGCTCCAGATGAAGGACATGCCTTCTGAGGTGATACATTCACCATATTCTGCAGCTCCCCAGCTCAGTGGGTTTGGTGCTGTAAATATTCCTGTTGGCTTCTATCATCGCAACAATGTCTTCAGCAGATCTAATCGGTAACAAGCTTAGCAGAGAGAGAAAAAAAAATCAATCTACAAACCAAGGGGGACCGAAAAGCACCAGCTAAAGGATGCAGTTGTCTGGAGTAGTTTTACCTAAGGGTGTTCTTGTTAATAACCTTAAATTTATCTATAGGACACCCTCTCTGTTTTGCTCGCTTTCTCTCTCTCCCTTTTCTGTGTATATCCAAGGTTTATCTCCAAAAGAGGAATCTGACAGGTTTTGACAGTTTCTAAAGGGCATCTGTAGCGCTAAGGTCAGGAACTCATGAGACAATAGTCACTGCTGAGCCCTAGGCGACAAAATAGGAAAAGCACTGCATAATCCGCTTCTGAAAGTTAGCAGTTTATGGGGTAGGTGTTCTAGCCAAAGACAAACTTGTATCTGGCAAGTTATTTCCTCTGCTTTTTGCACTATAAACAAATCAGTAATGTTCATTTTGTGATCAGGTTATCAACCACAGACAAATAAGGGTATAATCACAGATTTGCTAAGTGCTGAATGGTTTCTAAGAAGGCAAAGCAGGAATGTTCAGGGCCAGATCCAGTGTGGATTTAACTGCTAGAATGCAACTTACACAGAAGATAGGCCCTTAAGTTCAAAATCATATACTTGGTTGGTATTTAACCCAGAAAAGGTCTTTTTCTCCACTTACTAATTTCCCAGTAACTTAGACCAGCATCGGACATGTCCAGAGCAATCTCAGCCCTCGCAAGGGCACCACTTTAGGCCAGGCACAGTTGTGAGCCAAAAACCATTTCCCTGTCACAGGCACGTGACTCTGCAATTGCAGCTCTCACGTTCTTCTAAAAGAGAGCCAAGGCATAAGTGATCACCAGCTCCTTTACACTGGTGGGCAGTGATTGAAGCACCTAACAGCAGGCAACCCATTTCAATACACTCCTCTGCTAGCAGCACTTGAGGTCCTTATCCTTCACCATCCGACGGTCTTTTGGTTCCAGAAATGTGCTCCTGATCCTCTTCTGTCACTGGCCTCACTGGTGTTGAACAAATCTATTTGTGAAGGCACAACATAAAAAGAAAACTTAGACCCTCCTCCTCCCTTTTTCCAGGATACTTGTAGAGCCTGGACATGATCATATTCTTCTAGAAGATAAAAACCATGGATTTAAATCCCCTCAGGCAGGGTAGGCAAACACCCTGGAGTCTCTCATTTCCCAAGAAACCATCTTTTTAAGACAACAAACTTCACCCAGTTTGGTGAAAGAAAGGGAACCAGTACCTTTATTTTGGAAGGTCTGAGGATCTGAGCCTTTCCCATAGCCCTAAAAGACATTTTAGGGTTTATCATCCATTTGACCAGTCATGTGCAGCAGCATTAGAGGCTCTATGCTCAGCACGACTGCTCCTCTGGGTCCCATTTGGAGGAGTGTGAACCCTGGCCTGGCTCTGAGTCCTGGTGTCCTGGACTGGTCCTCCTCCAGGAGCCAGAGGCCCCAAACACAGGTATGGCAGTGCCTGGCTTTTAGGTACCGATGTCCTGTTTTAGATCTAGCCTTTTCTGTAATAACAACAAGGCAAGAGTAGCAATTCCCAACAAAGTATTCATATATGGAGAAAATACTTGCCAAAATACTATGCATTTTCACATCTTATTTATATCTATGGGAGCTGAGGAGCTACAGGACTTCATGGGAGTCACTCAACTTCACAGGATGAGGCTCTTAAGGATTCCACGTACCAAGACTAAAATACCACACTGTGAATTGTTCGGTACTGGTCACTATTTCTTTCCTTCTACGTACAGTGATAATTGCCAATGCAATATCTTTTTACTGCTTTTTTTATTAAACCCATACATTGCCTTTCTGCTAAAAATAAAGACTAAATGCAGATTGCTCAAGTTAATAGTGTCCTGATGTGCTAGTACTGCCTGTTGGGCCACGCGGCTGGGATAGTGCCTGGAGTTGACACGTATTTGTCCCCACTCAGGAGGGTACCCCAAATGTGTCTCAGTCCGTGTCTAGCAAGGGCCCATCGTGCCCTAGAAAAGTGTCCCCTTGGCAGTATGTCTCCTGGGCTGCATCCCCAGCTGCTGCTTCTGCCCCACTCGGGGACCCTCGCATGGTCCAGCAGCCCATTGAGCGGTCGTGTTAGGAACGGGAGCGAGCTGCGGGCAAGGAGGTGTTGGAGGTGTGAGGCGTGGGTCTCGCTGGGAGGACTGGAGGTTTGACGGCTCTGAATCGCAGGCCTGGCCACCTCCGGCCCGGCAGACAGACACGGGCAAGGGCAGGATTCAGTGGGGCAGCCGGGTGAAAGGGGAAGGAGTGCGTTTGCCCAAGGAAAAAGAGGAGCATGCAGACTCTGAGGCAGACACGCGGCTACTCGGGTGAGGCGAGGCCGGTGGAGGCCGGGCACCGCGGGTGCGGGCAGCGGGAGCCGGCAAGGAGCGCCGGGCAGCGCGGCAGCCCCGGCGGCAGGAGCCGCTATCCCAGCCGGCAGCCCCGGCGGCAAGAACCGCTACCCCAGCCGGCAGCCCCGGCGGCAAGAGCCGCTACCCCAGCCGGCAGCCCCGGCCAGCGGCTCGCAGCCGCCATAAGAGAAGTGTTGCTGCCACCTCATGTCCTCTCGCAGTACTGTTACCCCGGAGGAAAGGGACGCTCTGCAGGGTGGGGGGGAACAAGGTGACCATCACCCCCGCCTCCCACCTCCCCTTTCCGAACCAGCGGTATCTGCCCAAGTTCTGACCTCAGCCCCCGAAGGACCCGAGCAAACCCGTGGGCTAGTGCCAGGTTGCCTCCAGGACTCTGTGTTTAGGGACACTCGCCTTGATGTATCTTTTAAGTAATCACATCACCTCCACCTTTTGTGCAGGAGTGTTTATCCTGAGCAGGGACTTAATTCAGCATACCACACTCTGTTTTCAATTTATTTTTTTTCCCAGCTCCCTTGGAAGGCAACATTTTAATTTTGAACAGGCAGCCTGCCCCACAGCTGATGCATTTTAACTGGGCTTCTTTAAAATTCACACCTTCTGTTAACCTAGATTTAATTTGGGTGAGTTTTACTCTGCTGGGAAAGGTGAAACCAAATATGGAGTCTGGTCTTGTTCTTGACACAGAGAGTACAATGCAGGAGCAAGACCACCCCACCTTGTTTGCGTGCTCCTTAACTGCCATTTCTTTTGTTCCCTAACCCCCTTTCCCCCCCCTCAATCTCACAGGCTTAATTAGGACAGCTCTAATGAACATGGACAGAGAAGCGAAAGAATATTATGAAGTGATTATCCAGGCCAAGGATATGGGCGGACAGCTGGGAGGATTAGCTGGAACAACCACAGTCAACATCACTCTCTCTGATGTCAATGACAATCCACCCAGATTTCCACAGAGTGAGTACCCACTGCATCAGGATGGGCAAAAAGAGGTGACCGAGTTGTACAGCTGTTGTTTGCTCTCACTCCAGCCGTTTCTCAAGCTCAGGATAGTGACAATTAGAGATGGGCAGGATTTCAGATCAGTGAAGGAACTTTGCTTTGGAAAAAATGTCAAAACAGAACACTGACCGGCTTGAAACCTTTCAGAAAAGGTTTCTGACCTCCAGAATCATCAAAACCAACACTTTTTTTAAAAGGGTGGGAAATAGTTTTGCAGAAAAAGGCAAGGAGAGGATCTTTTGTGTCCCTAGACTGCTCGCAGCCATTGCCTTTGGCTGCTAATTGCTGTCCTGCTTCTGTTTTCATCCTATCTCCAAAAGGACGTCTGTCAAATTGGGGACATGTGGCAGTGCTGGAAGTTGAAAGATAATTCATTCAGCACCCCAGCCAGGCCGCTGCAGGGGAGCGTCTGGTAGCTGTGCTGCCAGTGTGGAGTGTGCTGTCATACACGCAGCTCTCCTGCAAAGGTTCATCTGAACCTTGGCAGTATACTGTTAAACCCTAAGACACATAATAGAAACGTTACTTTGTATTTACAAAAGCAACTCACAATGCCAGAACTGCAAATTTTGCTCTTCTAAGATTTCATTTAGACCAAGTTTACCTACATAATTTTGTATTACTGCTAAAAAATTGACAGAAACTTTTCCGATTTGATCAAACTAGATCTTTCAAGGGTTTTTTTCATTATTATTATTTATTTTTTTTTTAAGGAAAGCTGATTCTTTTGGTGGTGCCAAACAGTCTCAGGCCATTTTGGTTTTGCCATTTTTCTCCATCTAGCTGAGAAATGAACACTGCTGCAGTTCTTTTTGTTACTATTCTTCTCCATCTTGTCCTGCATGTTGCACTGCTAAATCAAAGCATTCCACTAAGCTCAGCAAGAAGCTTCAACTTCCATTTTTCTTCTTCTGTCAGAGCAACTTGTTGAACACATAACTGCCAATCCTGCTTTGAAAGTGGCATGAATTGTAACTGTTCGATATCAAACTCTCGATTAAGAAAAATGAGAACACATCAAACCCAATCCTTGGTGTTATTCTGCTTTATAAAGCTCAATAATTGGTGCAGTCAACAGAATGCAGCAAGAAAGATTTGAACATATCGTATGACAGAGAAGCATTTTAAACACTTTTTTTAAAATTTCTAAGCATATTTTTAAAATAACAGCTCTCTTTTACCCCAGGATTTCTGCTAAGCAAATGAGCAGTATACCAAATGTGCTCAAGACAGGACTGGTAGGGAGAGGTAGTATATTTTAGTAGAGTAACTGGTAACTTTGGAAGAAACAGGCAAGCTTCTGAGCTCTCAAAGCCTTATTCAGGGCTGAAAAGAAGTTTGTGCAGACTTGAGAAAGGATCTGTGGTGCTCAGAACTTGTGTGTTTATTCCCCCTGTACAAGCCAATCTAAGAAAAGATGCCTCTGCCCTACTAAATCCTTTTCACATCCTGCTTTATATCATGGCTACAACAGCGCTGGCGTTAATTGCTCTATTTTTCTAGCCGAAGTTCCCATTTTCAGGTGTATTGCTGTTGTGAAAAGAACCCGTTGAACTAAACCTGTTGGTGTGAAAAACACCTAAATAAAACTTTCCCTGGCGCTTCAGTCGAAGCTTTTTTTATTATTATTTTGAAAAGCTGTGGCTTTTCAAAGGAAATCACTATGCCGTTGGCAACTCTGGGGAAGGCACTGGAGAGGCCCTGCAGGCCCTGCGGGATCACGGCCTGCCCTAATCTGCTTTTTGCATCGCCGTGCTGTTTTCCATTCCTTTTCACAGCCTGTTTTTTTTTGCTCCCCTCTCCCTCTCTGCTGCTTGTGCCAGAGCATTATCAGATGAGTGTGCTGGAGTCGGCTCCCGTCAGCTCCACTGTGGGCCGCGTGGTTGCTAAAGACCTGGATGAAGGCATTAACGCGGAGATGAAATACAGCCTTGTGGATGGAGATGGACTGGACGTGTTTGATATTAACACTGATCCTAATTACCAAGTTGGCATCATAACCGTGAGAAAGGTAGTAAAGTGTCCTTTTTATAGTAATTTATATGCCTAACAGTCCTGGTTACATTTTATGTGTGCAATATTCCCTTATGCCAGTAGTAACTTGGTTCCCATTGCAGGACAGTAGCCCCTTTCCTGCTATAAAACACAATTTCTTTAACATTCATTGCTAAAATATGAAAGCAGACTGTGTTCCTAGGAGCAACCTTTAAAAAGTGGGGACTGCGTTAGCATAAACATGTCTTTTGCCACCAAAGGAACATTCTGATTCACTATTTATCTATTTAAATATTCTCTGTAGCTTAATTATCCTACAATGCAAGAAATTAGATCAATATTTGCATTTGAACTGTACACATTTTTCACTCCGGTGTCCCACAAACAATAATAAAGCATGCCTTAGAATTATTTATAAACCAATAAAACCCAGGCAGTTGTGGGGTTTTTTTTAATTGCTGCTTGAAGATCCATAAATGCTAATTAGGCTAGAAGAAGCTGTCTCTAAAATGGCAGCTGTGAAACTGCTAGTGCTCTGTACCGCAGGCTATGCAGAAAGGAGTATTTTGCTCAGACTCCCTGCTATAAGATATTTATTCTACAATCTTACATAAAATGCTAGAAGTTCAAATCTGTTTCTAGGTTATGAAATTGTAACTGTATTTCTGCCTAAGCATATCTAGTGTCCTAATAAGGAGATGTAGTCTCCATTTAAATAGCCTGGGATTAAATTGTGCACTAAAAAGGAACAACGTGGCAGAGAGATTTGCCCCCACAAGCCTCTGTGCCCTACCACAGAGCATTTAAGCAGGTATTTATGGTCACCTTTCTCCAACTCTTGTTCATGCACACTAATCCCTAAAGTTAAGCGGGTGCTTTAGTTTTGCTGGAGTGAAACAGATATTGAATGCATACTCTAATGTGTTTTTTTCACTCATTTACTGATGAAAGGAAATAGTTTCTTTGGAATAAGTGTGCCAATAAGTTTTGACTTTTGTTATTTTGAATGTAGTTTTACTAGATGTTTGTGTATGTCAGGAGGAGGAGTTATAAAAATGTATTGCACTGATCAGACTGAGTATGTGCTGGCATCAAGTACATACTGCTCAGTCTACCTATGGCACATTAACTGTTTGTGAAATTGTACATACACCTGTAGCTTTACAACAGCCAAACATTGTGAAAGCTGTCCTTTGGATCCACTCAGAAAAAAAATAATAATTCAACCAGTATTGATAGAAAAGGATATCAAAGTTGGGGATTGTGGAGACAGAAAATTTCTAAACCCAGAATGAAATCTTCTTTGAAAGAAAGAAAAAATGTCCCTTTCATTTTTCTAGACAGATTCCCCAAACAAAATAGCTAACATTTTTCTTGTATGCATCAAAAAGTCGGCCATTACAGTTGCAGATACAAGCACTGCTTGCAGTCTTGTTGCCACTTACCTCAGCCAACTAATCCCACTAAATGTTGAGCGCTTCCTGAAGAGTTATGCCAGTTCAATCACTTTCTTATGGCAGCTGCTGCTAAATCCTGCCAAGGCAGTGCACCTCTCGGTGCCTGTCTCAGCCCCAGGGCAAGGAGGATGGAGACAAAGGAGGGCATCTCTCCTCTTGGCTCTATTTTGCAGCATGCCTGGTTTGCAGGAGAAGGCAGTCTGCTTGCCTTCCCCACAGGAATAGTTTTGGAAAGAGGTTGGAACCTATCCATGGAAGACAAATCTGATGAGGGAGGAAGTGGTGTTAAGGCATTGGCATGTGAGACAATCAGGAGTGAAAGACATGGTTGATGATGGATTCCACAGCAAAACTGGGGGTGTCAGAATTCAGGAGCATCAAAAATGTGATGGCCTTGCAGATACTTGTTTGATTTTCTCACTTTTTCTGACTAGGTGATTCAGTCTTTCCCTAATGCAGTTGAGTTTCATAGTTATGAAGTGTTCTTTTTAACTTTTTGGTACATGTAATGGTTCTCACAGGACCGTCTTCACATGTGAAACCATGAGATATAATGGCCTCTTTCTTAGTATATGTTTAGGCAGCTTTGCATTGCACATTGCTTGCCAGATGGACAATAAGAGTTGCTTGGTAATGGGGATATATATTATTGCTATTTTTACAATGCATGAATATGGTAGACCATAATGACTCTGCAGTAATGAGTAGTATGCTTGTAGATCTCTCTGAATCCTTGATGATGACAGCTATGGCTGCAGTAGCCACTGATTTACCAGGTGGGACTAAGGGGAGAAGGAGAGAGTTTCAGATCATTTGTACCTGCTGCCACAGATTGTGCAGTTCACACTGTATCACTGCACAGCATCTCCAATTACACTGGATCATCATCCGCCCCAGCACAAGAAAACCAGTTCCCCTGGCAGTTTTCATTCCTTCCTCTCATGTACTAAATGCTGAGTGAATTTTTGGTTTGTAATTTCAAGAACTGCAGTATTTCATCTTTTGTATGTCACTGCAGTGTTTCCACTTCTGAAGAAAGAAGATGTGGTAGACAAGTATGGAAGAAGCTTCCATAGAATTCAGAGGGGCATTTTGAGGCCCATAGTATACACTCCTGCTGTGCCTGATCATGTGAAATTTCTGCTAATACACATCTCGTGGCTGCAGAACTGGCTTGTGCACTACCAAGCAAGGCAGAAAAGAGATGGGTTATAACTGGCCAAGGAGGATTTCACAGTTACAGTAACGATCTTTGAACCTTTGACTTCTAGCTGTTTTGGTTTAACCTCCCTTCCCTATTTGCCTGCCCATCTCCTTGCCCCAGTCTGACAGGAGGTCTTCAAAAAGAAAGAGCTGAATAGGAGAAGCAAAGCTGTTGGCTGGGAACAGCAGCGATCTTACTGGACTCTGACTGAACAAAGGCTGTGTGTGGTAACTCCACACACGATGCCGAAATCCCTGTTGGAATAAAACTGTGAATTTTGAAAGCCACTCAGGTAACAAAAAGTAGCATGTTCCCACTGGGTGATCCTGAGAATTGGGCCATTTCTTCCCGGGTCAAAGTTTGTCTTGCTCAGGACTGGTGGCAGCAAAGGGGATCCAGTTGTGCCAGTTTTCAGCATTAAAGCTCCCGAGATGATTCAGGCAAAGAATTGTGACTGTTCAGCCACAGCAGGATTGCTTGTAATCTAACTGCAACATGACTGTGTCCTCTGTGAGGTCTCCTTTATCTGGTGAAAAATTTCTGCGTGTTTTTGGAATGATCCTTCCACACTGTCATTCTGGTGGTCAGATGCTTTTAGTTGTCTCTTACCAAGACCAGTAAACTGCACGTTAAATACAGAACTCACCATTTAGCTGTAAGCAGGTTTTGGAAAGGCCCTGTTTTCTTCAGGGGTTTGTGAAAAGACTGAGGAAGGGAGAAGAAAAATATATTACTGAAAAGTTCAGTGCCAGTATCAATTATTTCTATATCCGTGTTCCCCGAATAAGAGCCATTCCCACTCCTTGTTTCAAATGATACTTGAGTATTTAATAGAAAGGGGAAGGGGTCTCACAGGAAGAGGTCAGGGTAGCTCGTAGTGCTTTGAAATTAAACTATTCTCTGGGCACAGAGGAAATTCAATTCCTAGCACTCATCACACCTGGACTATGAACCTCGTTTAGGACACTTACTAAGAGGTGAAAAACCCCGCTTCTAGAAAGGGTGGATTACTGACACAAATGGGAGCAGAATCCCTCAGGAGAGGCTGACCGTGTGCCCTGCTCCCACTGGAGCCCTTTGGCAGACAGGGCACTTTGGAGACGAGTCTCCGACCTCTGGGAGAAAAGAAGATGATAACTGGGACCTTCACCTCATCCTTGTCCCTGTCACCAGACACAGTTTTGAGGACTCTTTGTACCTTTACCTTATTTCCAAGTGCTCCCGTGCTGTCTGTTCCTGCCTGCGTTTTCCTCAGAGTGGCATGAATCATCACCCTGTATGAATCACAGCACAGTGGCAGCGTGGCCACTTTTATTTTCATTTCAGCAAGAATGAAATAATATGGATTCTGAAGTGATCTGCAAATATTTCTCCTGGCTTTTTCAGTTCAATTGTCAAATTAAAAAAATAACTTTTAAAAAAGTAGGCAGCCATTTCTAATACTACTGTCACTCAATGCTTTGTCTCCATCTGCAAATATTTATCTTTGCTGCCCTTATGATTAAGAATCATACTAAAGACTTATTTAAAAAAGAAGCATCTGGTTATATTGGAGGGCATCTTTTACTTCTGAAAATTAAAATTATATGGCCTAAATAATATGTCTCAGCATACCTAATGCTGGATATATTTTTTTCTCCTCAGCCTTTAAGTTTTGAGAGCAAGAAAAGCTACACTCTGAAAGTGGAAGGTGCCAACCCCCACCTGGAAATGCGGTTCCTGAACCTAGGTCCCTTCCGTGACACCACCACAGTCCACATCAGCGTAGAGGATGTGGATGAACCTCCTGTGTTCGAGCCCAGCTTCTACTTTGTGGAAGTGCCTGAGGACGTGGAGATTGGAACCACCATACAGATCATTTCTGCCAAGGACCCAGATGTGACCAACAACTCCATCAGGTCTGTCCACTCTTTCTGTGCTCCCCCAGGAACACTCCCTGGTTCTTTTGGTTGGTGGGGCAGTGATGGGGCTGAAACAGGAGGAACTCTTGTTTTTTTAGCCCATGATAGTCGTCAGTGGGTTTATGCAAAACAGATGTCACACACTGAGGTGCTCTGCTGTGACTGACAAAGCAATACAGGAGGGCACTCTTACCTTCTCTGTGGTACAGAGAATGTCTGCATCCAGCATTGCAATGAACTAGTCAGGCATGTCCTGATAGCGTACGTTAAAAACAAACCACAGGCTCTCGTGCCTTTGCTGGCACAAAACCTGACAGCATCTCTGAGAATCTGCTGCCATACTGAGGGGAAGACAATCAACTCACTTCTCCTCTCTTCCCCCTTCTGTTTCAAAGCCTGCCTTTGTCAACAACTCAAATACACAGCGACTTTTCTAGTAGACTGAATGCATACTAATAAATATTCATGAACCAGTATATTGTATCAGCAGTCCTGGCTAACCAGGGAGGTCCTAGTTGACTGGAGGTTAGACAGTGTGACACCCATCTACAGGAAGGACCAAAAGGAGGATCCAGGGAACTGCATGCCTGTCAGTCTGATGTTGGTGCTGGGGAAGGTTATGGAGCAGGTCATCTTGAGTGAGTCATGCAGCCCATACAGGACAACCAGGTGATTAGGTCCAGTCAGCTTGAGTTTATGAAAGGCAGGTCCTGCTTGACTAACCTGATCGCCTTCTATGACAAGGTGACATGCTTAGTGGATGATGGAAAAGCTGTGCATGTTGTCTACCTAGACTTTAGTAGGTAGAACATTTGACAACATTTCTCCCAGAATTCTGGAGAAACTGGCTGTTCATGGCTTGGATGGCCGTACTCTTCAGTGAGTAAAAAACTGGCTGGATGGCTGGACTCAGAAAGTTCTGATGAATGGAGTTAAATCCAGTTGGCAGCCAGTCACAAGTGCTGTTCCCCAGGGCTCAGTACTGGGGCCAGTTCTTTTTGATATCTTTATCAATGATCTGGACAATGGGATCGAGTGCATCCTCGGTAAGTTTGCAGATGACATGAAGTTGAGTGGGAGTGTTGATGTGCTTGAGGGTAGGAAGGCTCTATGGAAGTATCTGGATAGGCTGGATCAATGGGCAGAGACCAACTGGATGAGGTTCAACAAGGCTGAGTTCTGGGTCCTGCACTTAAGTCACAACAACCCCATGGAGTGCTACAGGCTTGGAAGAGTGGTGTGCTGGTTCTGGCCTGGCGGTAGAGCACAGGACTCTTAATCCTAAGGTTGTGAATTTGAGCCCCTAGTTAGGCACAGAAAAGAGGGCTGTTGTTGTCCTGGAGCTGCACCAAATCACCTCTCTCCCACCAGCCCCATTTATGGGGTGGGTGATGTCAGGTGGTGTAGAAACAGCCCAGGCTGACTCATTTCACCTGTGCTGGCTGCCTGGGGAGGTTGATTCTGGCCTGGCTGGAACCTGGACAAGTGGCTTGAAAGCTGCCCAGAGGAAAAGTACCTGGGGTATTGGTCGACAGGTGCCTGAATATGAGCTGGCAGTGTGGCCACCAATGCCAACAGCATCCTGGCTTCTATCAGAAACAGTGTGGCCATCAGGATCAGGGAAGTGATTATCCCCCTGTACTTTGCACTCGTAAGGCCACACCTTGAGTACTGTGTTCAGTTTTGGGCCCCTCACTATTAGACAGTGATTAGGTGTCCTGGTATAGTGTCCTATTAGACACTATTAGACATGCTGGAGTATGTCCAAAGAAGGGCATTGAAGATGGGGGAGGGTCTAGAGCACAGGTCTTATGAGGAGCAGCTGAGGGAACTGGGGTTGGTTAGCTTGAGTAAAGGAGGCTGAGGGACAACTTTACCATTCTCTACCACTACCTGAAAGGAGGTTGTAGCCAGGTTGTTGTTGGTCTCTTCTCCCAAGTACAAGCTGTAAGACAAGAGAAAATGTTGTTTCAAGTTTTTGCCAGGAGAGGTTTAGATTGTATATCAAGAAAAAAGTTCTTCACTGAAAGGGTTATCATCCATTGGAACAGGCTGCACAGGGAAGTGGTTGAGTCTTCATGCCTGGAAGCATTTAAAAGGCGTGTAGATGTGGTGCTCAGAGACATGGCTTAGTGATAGAATTGGCAATGCTAGGTTAACGGTTGAACTTTATGATCTTAAAGGTCTTTTCCAGGTGAAACAATTCTTCCAATCTATGATTCTGTGAATCTGGGATTCTACATAGTGTCTGGTCAAAGCTGCAGAACTAGATATTCCCATAAGGAGTTAAGAAAGGTAAAGGTGAATTTGCAGCCATGGGATCCTCATAGCTGCAACTCAGCAAGGAGCCAAAGGAGCAGATTTGTGTGATCACAGCTCCCTTTTCCACAGTGGCTGCCAAGTGAGCCCAGTTTATCAGAGAAAAGTGGTTTTCTCTGAGGCAAACCCACATACTAATTTCCACAACCTGCAGAAATTCCAGGTGACTGCAAGGTAATAATCCCAGCAGGTCATCTGCTTTTCTCATCTGATAAACACTTTGGGTGTTGAGCTGCTGTTCACCTGACCTTGCATCACCCCAGCTCCCAATTTGTCTGTGCTCAGGGAGCAGTCCTGGGAAATACAGGAGAGAGTCAAAACTCGGAGTATTTGGAGATTTTTAAGAAAATGAAATCTATATGAGCAATTCTGTGGGCTTCAGCAAGGAGATCTAATCAGACACAAAACCTGTTCTTAATGATATTGTTTTCAGGTTTGTGGCTCTAATTATGTTTTTCCATCTCTGCTACCTTAATATGACTATCTCTTCTTTATAAGGTTACCATACCTCTCATGACATTGTCCCAAATTCATCAACAAAACCGTTACACTGTCTGCATCACAATTTCATTACCCTAAACTTTTTTCCACCCACATCCTTTTTGGCTGATTACTGTCTAGCATTACCCAAACACCGCAGTGCAAACAGCTTTGTGCTAATCTGCTTTAAATAGTATAAGAATAATTCTGTGCAGTAGCAGAGGGTAGAAGTGTTCATTGTTATTTTTAATGAGGTTTTTCTTAGTTTTCTTCAGAGCTTTCCACTGACTACCCTTGATAAAACAGCAGCATATGAAGCACTAAATGCATCACCAAAGATGGATTTTTTTAAGAAAAAACAAGCCAGTTGCACATAGGCAGATTCCTTTATAATTCTGCTACTTCCCAACTTCCTTCCTTCCTTTCTTCCTCCCTTCCTTCTTTCCTTCCTGTCTTCCCTCTTTTCCTCCTTCCTTCCCCACACCTTATATGTACAAATGTAAATAATTGAGGTAGAAAGGGAAAAAAAAACATTAAATACCAGTTTTAATGCTATCTAAAATTCAAATATTAGGAATTGGTTCTCCTTGCCTCTTAATATGGTCTTCTCCTTCCATGCCAAGTCTGTGCAGTATCCGTCTGGCAATGTTTCAGGCTGCTTCTGCATTCACTTTGCACAGGGCAAGGCAAGATAAGGAAACCAGAACCCCAGACATACATTTTATTACACCAGATTAAATCCATCTGAAATTAAAACTGTGATCTGACCCCTCCTTTTGCCATTTTTTTTCAAGTATGGAAAAGCCAGGACACGTTTCTGAAGGCTCAGTAAAGATGGGGGAACTCTCAAATCCTCATTTCTCTAGCATCCAGTCACAGGAATCCCACACGGTGAAATTCTGCATGTTGGAAATGTGCCACGATTGTTATGAAGTGATTCAGGAAGAGTATCTAAAGAGTAAAGCAGGAATGATTGTGAAGGAGCACGTATTACTGGTAGGACAACATACGTGGAGGATCCAAAGACTCCACCTGTGCCTCTTGCCACTGGTGATTAATACCACACTGCTGATCACAAGGCCATATTCAATTTCAGATACTCATTGGCCTTAAACTGTCATAGAGGAATCCTTTTTATAGCCTTCATACTAGAATAATTATTATAGCAAAGTACAGCAACACTCGTACTTATTTTCTAGAAAAATCAAATGCCTCAGAAATCTATTTAAGAAGAAATGGGAAGGAAAAGGAAGCAAACCTGCCATCCCACCCTCTTTGATTTTTTCTGAAAAAAAAAAAAGTGTAAAAGATTTCCCAGCAACATAGCTCAATACTGTTTTATATCCTAGTTTAGCAAGTGCCTATATAAAGATCAGGCTGGCACGCCTGTATCAGCAAATGCATTTGTGCTGAAAGGAGAAAATTCAGAAGAACAAGACCTGTTCAGCATCTGTTATGACTAATGCTTTCAGTTCCCATCCCCAAAGAAAGAACAAAAAAACCACCCCCAAAAAATTACAATAAGTCTGGGCTCTGTCCTAGGCTGTGGCATTTATGCAGCTATATGTATGGCTTCTGCCAAAAGGTCTCTTACCATGTCAACAAAGCTGCCTAGGAAAGGAACTCATCCAAACTGCTGCTAAGAGCAAGGTGATGCTTATGAAGGGTATTGAGTATTTCACACAGCCTGCAAAACAGTCCCTCTGACCCAGTACAGCTGTTGCCCAAGCTTTCTGACCCACAGGTACCACCACAGTCCCCTGCTCACAGGTGCAAGGCGCTCGTTCCCCAGCATTAAGCTGACATGATGTTGGCCAGGCAGGTTCAGTAATTATGAGGAACCAACCTCACAGAGGGAGCTGTTTTTCTGGCTGGATGATATGAGAGAAAAGCAGTCATCAACCCCCTTGTGCTGACATGGCTCAATCAGTAGGATGGTCCAGGATGCAGGTGGAATTTATTCCCCTCGAGGAGAAGAGAACACAAAAGCACGAGGAAAGGAACAGTTCCTCCTCATCAGCCTAGGTGCCCAGAGAATGAGCTGATGTAAAGACATTTTCATGCTGTCTGAATTGTGCCCAAGGAAAGGGCATAATTATTTTGCCTAGAAAAAGAAATCACATTCCTCACTGACATATTTTCCCTGTAAAGCAGATGTTCCTGTGCTGAGCTGTGCCTTGCTTTGAGGCTCCTTCCTCTAAATCTTCCTGTCTCTCAACTCCATTGAAGTGCTACTGACTGTTAAATGCCGTTAGCCACACAAACTCCTAGTTTTTCCAGCATCTCACTCTGTGAGAGGCTTACCTACACAAGTCAACAAAGCTCACAACTAGGTTGTGGAAGAATGTGGATCTGCTGTGTATGACTTTATCTCTGCTGGGGTACTTGGCTGGCTATAGCACATGGTTCTCACAAGGGTTGCATGGTGTTTTTCATATGTACTCTTGCAGATACTCGATTGACAGAAGCAGTGATCCGGGGCGGTTCTTTTATGTCGACATTACATCAGGAGCACTGATGACTGCAAGACCTCTTGACCGGGAGGATGTTTCTTGGCACAACATCACTGTGCTGGCCGTGGAGCTGAGTAAGGAGAATGCAGACCGTACATAGATTAAAGAGACACAACAGAGAAAGCAGGCTGAGACCCCTGCATTCAGAAATTTACGTGTTCTTATGCACTGACTGCATCAACTGAATTACTCTTCTGACATCAACAAGCGAATGCTGCATTTTATTTATTTGTTCAGCTCCTTCTCACAGGGTGGTGGGAGGAGCAGAGGCAGCTAAATGCAGAATACTACTTTTTCAATTCACTGGTATTCTAGGGATTTATTTAAAACTCTTTCTGTTGTGTTTCTGCAAGGTCTCCGCCTCTCCAGAAGCACTGGGCAGCTAGAGCAGATGCTGGAAAGCTGCCAGAGCTGCCAGTCCTACCCAAGAGGTGCCAGGGCTAGTGGGCAGCAACGATCCTACACTGCTAGGTCACTAGTTGAAATCTGCTCTAGTTCAGCAGCAAGTAAATGTCATCACTTCTGCTCTTTGCATAAATAGTTTGGTCCAGAACACTTTAGGATCCTCTAGTATGCTGAACTCGTTAGAATTTGAGGTTTTACAATCAGCTAAAACTCAGCTCAGGATTCATCCCTGCCAGGTGTTTACCGAGGCTATGAGAACAAGGAGATGCTGCTCATTTCACAGGTTCAGTATGAAAAATTTAGCTGAGTTTGAAATATTAACAGACATGAGCTTCATAAAGGAGGGCAGAATATATAAACAAATGAAATAAAAGGTTCACTCAGTCCTCACCTGAAATCTCTTTTATCCACGTAACATCTTCTCAGGATTTCAGTTCCTCTGCTGAGGGGCAGCAGCTTTTCAGAAGCTTGCTGCCAACAGCTGAGTCATTCCTCTTGTTTGAGAGCTCCCTGCACATCCAGCCTACCTCAGAGATACAGGGCAGTTTGAGAGGAAAAAAGTTTCAAGAACTTTGCCCAAAATGCTATCAGCCAACTTGAAACGAGCAGAGGGAATATTTCACAAGAGTTGGGGGTGACGACCATGTATTTGCAAGCTATTTCAGCACATGGTACCTTTCTGTCCCCTTTTTTGTAGTGAGAGGGGTTGGTGACATAATGGGACCTCACCCCCACATATTCTGATGCTGGCTTTATTTCCAGCCACCAACGGCCGCTGCAATTCCACATCAATCCACATACAGATGGGGGTCTGTAAAAGCTGCCCCTGTGCCCTGTAGCATCATTCGAGGGTGAGAGCAATCTGAAGGCACGTCTTCCTTGGGCTCGCCCTCCACCAATCCCATCAGACTCCCTCTGTACATGTGCAGCACAATATTTTAATTTAGAGAATATTTTCACAAATGCCATAGCTGTGCACTCCTGAGGAAAGCTCCTAGGTTTAAAAGTTAGATCAACATTACTGAGAGGGTAAACGCAGACATTCATCTGCCACAACGACAGGTGTGTTACCAAGGTATGTATGGTTATGTGGGAAGCTGGAGGATTAAATTATAAATTAGGGAGGAACAAGATAGTTCAAGAGCATTATCTCAATGATACAATGTGAGATGTTATGGGTATTGTACATTGAACACTTAAGAACATTTCGTAGTGTAGGAAAATTCTCTATTGTTTTTATGAACGGATTGTTTCTTGCTATAAAGGGAGATATATTTGGAGGTAAATGCCAAAGTGGTATGGCTAAAAAAGAAGAGAATAGTAATTTTAAGAATTTTCTGGATTTTTTCACTTTTTCTGACGTCTTAATTATTTTTTTCTTTTTGCTTAGAGTTTCATTTTATATTTAAATAAGGGGGAAAAATAAAGATGTCTCAGGCAGAAAAACACAGTAAGGAAAAAAATTATGTGGCCACTTAGTTTGGAAATTGTGGAGATATGTGAAATGATGTATGGATTTACTGGCACAGGAAGCTAATGAACCAGTGGGACAGAAATATCACAAATGATGTCATGCAGAATGTAAAATTTTCATTGCAATTTTAAGCTTCAGTGAAAGCTTTTCTGTACAATTTCATGTGTTATTAAATTTTAAACCCCCTTGTACAACGTATCAAAGACTTGACACTATTTTTGAGTTCAAGGAACATAAATTCTGAGCAAAAACATATCTGAACTGCAGAATTACCACTTTCAACAAGCTCTAAATAACAAGTCCAACCTTAAAAGACTTCCTTCCAGGTTCATGCCACCAGTACCAAGGCTAAACAGTACTGCCTAGTGAAAGGGCATTAGTAAAATTCACGGTCTGTCATCTGAAACTTTGTGACAGAAATAGTCCCACTGGACTGAACCAGGTTGAACTCTTTCATGGAATTTATTTCAAAAATTAGATGATTAGATGGGAAGGCAGGACAGAGAGAGAAAGCAGCATTTGCAACTTCACTCCAAATCACATAACCCACAAGCAACCACAGTTCCCAATGGGAAAAACGTCATTTATCACGAGACAGGAGCAAAAAAGCTGCTTTACCTTTTGAGCAGAGGGAGGAGCAGCCCCTTCCCCTTCCTGTCCATTGCCTTTCTTTATGTTGTGCCTCCTCCTTCCAGACAACCCCTCGCAGGTGGGCAGCGTTTCCGTGACGGTCAAAGTCCTGGACGTGAATGACAACGCGCCGGAGTTCGCAAGGTTTTACGAAGCTTTTGTCTGCGAAAACGCCAAGGCAGGGCAGGTGAGAAAGGCTTGGGGCTGGGAGACTGGGGAGGGGATGTCCTGTGTGGAGGCAGCGTGCCAGAAAGGGGGGAGTGTTGGAAAGAAGGCTCAGGTAACCATGTTTCACCTGAACTCTCGTCAGTCCGTGCCGCTTTCCAAAGGCAAGCGCATCGCACCAGGGTTAGCATCGCACATAGCGCGTTTTGTCCTCTCACAGTAGCTCCCAGGCCCACTGCGCAACATGCTGCGTGGCTGAAGTAAACCCTTACGTTGGGCAGGTGCCAGGAGAACACCCGATGTGTCCTGCAGCAGCAACAAAGAGAGGAGAAGCATTAGAAGTGCCACAGAGTCAGCCCGGCCCATGTGCAAGAGGCAAGGCTTGCTCTTAAAAGACCCTATTTATAAAAGCCTTAAGCACCCCATGGCTTACGGGAGCTGGACATAGCACAGTACATCAGCTTCAAACGGGTGTCAAACTGAATCCATTCTGCTGTGAACTGGAGGTGACAGGTAGTCATGGACAACACAAGACTTCCCACTCCACACAGCTTAAACCAGCCCCTCCAAGCAAGCAGTGAAGCCTCTTTGCCTCACCTTTCCAAAAAACCCCATCAAAACCCTTGAACAAGGTCTGCCTGCTGTCACGGATGGACATGAGGTCTCCCTCACCAGACCTGGTTCAAGCTTTACTGCTAACTGCTTGTGGGGAGGTGACCTGGTGGAGACTTGTGTCTCCTAACAAAAAGCTGGCTAGCACAGTTTAAACACGTAGACGCACCACTTATGATTTGTGAAGGGAATATTATGCCAGTAATATCACTGTGTGTTCACTGAAGCTTCTCCCAGCTTGCTGTGAAGCAGAATGAAATAGCTACTCACTGCTGGGACAACTGTCTTCACGACTATTATATATGGGATAATTTCATCTCACTAATTTACAGAGGTCCTTAATAATACACGGAATAGAAATCAATGCCTAACCCTTTTCCTGGTTTTGAAGGGTGAGTGAAATGCGCACTAATTTGTACTGTTCCCTTCAGTGGAGAAAACCAAATTCTGTTGCCACATTTTAAAAAGTTCTGAAATGAGTTTTAAAGTGACATATAAAACTTTATGGGTCTGTCATTTTCCTTTGAATCAAAAAATAACTTTTTAATGCAAAAATTCCAGGTTCACGATTTATTCCTTGTCTGAAAAGATGTCAGAATGTTTATTCAGACAGAGCTATAGCTCACCATGCTTCAAGCTGTTAGACCTACTTTTTACCAAGTCTCTATAGGTGAGGTGAAAAATCTCTTTTTGGATTTAGCATTATCTTAGTTTGTTTCCATGGTGCTATTTATTGCACGTGCAGAGTGTCTGCAGGGTTGCCTTTTCTCTTCCACTGACATCTTGGGAAGAACTCAATTGATTTACAATTAAGAGCAATAAAATAAGCAACCTGAAGTCTTTTTCTACCTGCAAAATGAAGCTCAAGCACGGGCTTTCTTAGAAGCTCTCTAATGCACAATGAATCTTCTGAACACCCTGGGCCCTCAAAAGAAAAAAGAAATGTGCAAAAGAAGATAGGGACACATAGGAGAAAAGGGTCTGTTATTTGAAGCCAAGTGACTATCTCCTCCTTTGTCTAAAAGTGATCTGCATGATCACCACAAAATAAACGAAGCTTGCAAGGTTCTGAGTCTCTTCTTGATTTATCTATTGAACCCCTGCAAGACAGTTTTATTCCAACACTCCACTTGCTTATATTTTTATATATATATATATATATACAGACAAAAAATCATGTTATCTGTTTATCTATATTGTATATATTTTGCATCTCACCTGGTTCTGCTTTGTTCTCGAATTCTGCAGCTGATCCAGACAGTGAGCGCCATCGACAGGGATGACCCACAGGAGGGTCAGCACTTCTACTACAGCCTGGCTCCAGAGGCAGCCAACAACCCCAACTTTACTCTAAGGGACAATCAAGGTAATCAGAGTGGACACAGACAGTTAGCTACTCTAATTTCTAATGCCCGAGTTGGACTCAAGAGGCTGTGACTTACAGTGTGTGATAAGACTGCCATTTCAAATAATACCAAGTGACACCTGCTCCTTAAAGGCAGTGATAAAATGACATATTACTTAATACACTTGAAGGTTATATGATATTTTCTTCTCTATAAATATTCTGAAGCAGTAGGCTCCTTTTTCTTCTTCGAGGAAATGTGCCAGTGTTTTGTGCAAATTCAGGTCTTGTGGTCAGGCTGCAGGCATCTCGGATTACCAGAGTGGAAATTGTGTTCATTCAAAAGGAGATGCTCCAAGGTAGGATAGCAACTGGAACTAGGAGACAAATCTGAAGGGAATTACATTGCTCTTTTTTTTTTGTCCTCTTCATGTTTTCTCGCAGGCACAGAAAGGGAAGGTTCTTGTACTCTTCCAGTCTTTTCCCCCCAAGCACTTTTTTTTTTCCTTCCTCTTTGCACATTCTCTTTTCCCTTGGAAAGGGGGGCGGGGAGGAAGCAGGGAGGAGATCAGAGCCTTAGGGGGTAACTTTGCATACAGCTAAAAGCCTGTGTAAGATGCACTAAGCAGAAACTGAAACACCAGCGGTAAGACTCATGGCAAAGCACTGGCATTTGAGTATCCTAACCAGTGCAATTTGCTTCTTTTGGGGAAGCTTCCATGGGTTTGGAGCCTGCAGGAAAGCCCTGCTGTAGCAGGCCTTCACAGTACTGCTGCTGATAGAGGATCTCCGTGGGCAGACCAGGCAGGTCTACACCAGCCTTCATGGGGAAAGAGGGCCAGCCTTGAGTTACCTGGCGCAGAGCTTTGACAGTCGGTATGGATAGGCTGGGGCGCAGTAGGAGTTCAGTGTGTAAAGTGCCACAAACCAGCAAGCAATTCCACAAGAAACGGGCAAAAGACCAGGCACCTGCAGCATCTGTGGCCAGTCTCCAAGCAGCGTGCCTGCCCCTCTTACTTTGTGACATCTACTTGCCACACTTACTTCTGTAAGCCCCTACCTGTGTCTCTGCAGGCATAAGAAAGAGCAACATAGAGGCTAATAAAGAAGCCCCTGCCTTCCCTAACCAAACATGTCTTAAAATATGCTACCTGTGGAGTCTGGAGCCTGCCTTCACAGCATGCTTATGCTTTTTCATCCCAAAAGCAAAGTCTCCCCACACAATTTATGCCTTTTTAAGCCCCCTCTCTCTCCCATTGTCTCCCCTCCTTTTTATTTTTGAATACATATTGCCAAAATAAGTGAACAAACAAAACACAACTATCACTAAACATTTGGCAAACTAGGCTCATTTCATCCTCAAGGCATTGTTCTAAAAAAAGAAACTCACAAAATTCCCAGCATGAGATGCACTTTTTTCTGTCTAAGGCCATACTTGCGATAATTTACAGTGACAGCAGTGACTGAATGGCTGCGCCTCCCGCTCTCTGTAAAATACCAGTTTTCCAGAGCAATATATCACAAGAAGCTTAGGGTACTACTGGTTGCAAATCTGAAATAAAAATATGAACTATCAAATCACTCACTATTTGAAATATGCACATTAGGGATTAATTTACGGCCTCAGCAATTTGGAGCGCAGTAGTCATTTCACTAACACTAATTTATATTTATATTTTCATCTAAGGACCACTAAGCACTACATAAATTATATGACTTAGTCACAAAGGGGGCATCTATATATACTGTCTGTGACAAGGATGGCAAGGCAAGCAACAGAACCCACCTTGCTAGTCGCAGCCTGCGCACGTAAACACGAGACAGCGACACTTCCCAGGCTCTGGGAAGCACTATTAAGAGTAGCAGTTGCGCTGATTACTTGGTTGTCCAATATAGCAGTAAGAGAAACTGCAAGACAGGCAAGCCTTCCTGGCAACAATTAAAACCCTGATTTATACTGAGCAACAGATAGATCACGGCTTGCATTCTGATGAGCTGTTTTACATATTTCTTTGGCCCTTGTCATTTTAGCCTCTGAGAACTTCTTCAGCCTATTCATTCTCCACATATCTCTGGCAGACAGAGAAATCCTATTGTTCTCCACTTTATAGACTTTATAGGGATCCGGGGCCAAAAGAAATTAAGCTACTTACGTGCCTGGTTTCCTTTGAATTCACTAAAATCAGTGAGCAGTAGACATGTAAGTACCTGCAAAGATCTGGGTCTGAATGACTTCCCAAGGCCGCACAGGATATATATGATGAAGCAGGGAATTGAGCTGGGGTCTCCCATCATTTTGGTTACTGAGGTAGGGCACTGGGAAGCCATCTTCTCCTGCTTCTACATCTTGGTAAGATTATGCTGGGGAAAGTTGGCAAAAGAGGCTTGCTGTAAGAATGGTATGAACAATGATATAAATTTACTGCATTTCCAGATTAAACTCTGAGTTGATCTTCTGTTCACCCTGAAGTGCTGCCCTCCATCGTTGGGTAGCAGGAACTGATTAACAGAGTAGCCATTTTAATGTGTCCAGGCATGAGTGTCATATCACCTCCAGGCCTGTCATTGGAAGCCTGTGACAGTCCTCTTCAATGTGTTTAAATTTGTGCTAGGAAAATTTTTAGCTACTGCTTTCTTCCTTAAAAATGTGGTCTACCCATGTTTTGGCAGAGTATAAAAGCAATGAGCTGAAAATTCCCAAGAATACGTGCAACCCCCCCCTCAAGCTGGTGGTGTCTGTAATACCTGCTTCTTTTTGCTCTTCCTCCCACTCCTGGAAAAATACTTTTTTATACTATTCCTAACTATTCATACTTACTGCAGTTAGGGTTTTTTAAACTAACAGAAGTTCTGGGCTAATAATCCCCAGGTTTTGTACAAATACCTGAAGAAAGAAACCAAGCCTTTCTTGTGAGAACAGTGGTAGTTACCTCTGATCTCAGGGTTTGGACCTACACAGCAGTTAACTCATCACTTCCAGTGGGGCAGAAAACTGCAGGAAGGAGATGCTCGATGGCTTGCTCTCAAAATCACGCAAAGACACCCCCCAGACCCCTGCAGGAAGTACATCTTTCACCTCCTGCTGATCACACAGGTGCAGGACCTGCCATGCTGCAGTTTTCAGTATCTCTGCCCACCATACAGCCCTCCGCGAGCCAAAGACACTGTTGGAAGCTGCAATGCAAAAATCTTCTGCATTCTGATCATGCTTCCTTTTTTTTTTTTTTCCCAATATAATGGGGCTTTCATGTCCTCACAAGCCCTCTTCTCTTGATGGCTGGGGCTTAACAGATATCAAATTTGGAAGCAAATTATGTATTCCGGTTTCTTCACATTCCAGCGTGTCCTTCGCGCTGCAGTAGCACGTCAAATCACATTGGCTTTTGATGAGTCACACAAGCAGCTTTGGCACCAACGTATTGCTGTTGCAGGGTAACAGGTAGAGCGATTCTTTAAGGACAGTTTGGATGCCTGCCTGGTACAAAGCAAAACAAAACAAAAGGGCCAAAATGTAATGCTGAGAGCCACCAAGATAATTTTATCACCAAGAACATTTAAGACACGGGTGATACATTCAGCACATCACAGCTAAATATATATCTATATACACACAGATGTATCTTTCAATTGGTGATTATAGAAACTTTGGCTTGGTCTGAAAAAAAATTGCAGTTAAAACCACCTGAGATCTCTCACTAGCTGACTTGGCATAGCTTCAGTCACATCCACTGCCTGTGACCTCTTTTACAGACAAAGTATGACCAGCTCAGAATAAGGAAGTCTTTTTCCCTCACAAAGAGCAGTTTTACATAAAATGAAGTTTTGCTGTCACCTGAATAGCATTTGGGACTTCTATCAAAAGTGAGTTTAAAGAGAGTGAGTCTTTTACCCAAGAGAGACAAATGCAACCAAATTACTGCACTGTTAAGATGACTCAGACATTTCCATTTACACAGCATAAATCCAGGCACTTTCCCATTTTCTGCCCTTTAGGCTGCTTTTTCTCATGCTAAAACAGTCTCAGTGATGAAAAGATGTGGCATTAATAGCTGGGGAGTTCACACTAAAGGGCATATAAACAGCCCGAGGGAGAGAAAGCACTCACGTGTGCCCCAGGAAAGAGGAGCAGGAGGTTTGTGAGAGGCAAGACCTCCTCCCCCGCAGCACGCGTCTTGCCCAGGAGCCGCGAGAGCTTCGAGGTGCTGCTCTCTGCTGAGGTTTGGGGCACGTTCCAGGCAATTATCTATGTCTGTCCACACCCACTGCACATCCTCAGAGCTGCATGGCATATCAAAGCGGGGGAAAATCAGTAAATACTGACACATCATCAGTTTTAAGCAACTTTGGAGATTTCATCTCGCACCTGGTGTTTCCTCCTCAAAGCTCCAGCTCTCGGGATCACACAGTTTAGTGAGACACCACCATTCCACTATATCTCCACATGCAGACATGCACACACACATCAGAATTGTATGCCCATGGAGTAAAAGCTTGAAATGTCATTGACATCCAAGAAATTAGAGACCCTGAGATTCCTTCTAAAAACACGTCACAAATTCAAACTAATCTCATGAGCTGTGGAGCCTGACGTCTCAACACTTACGTGCTCCAGTACTGTCTGACACCATAAGATTGGCAGCACGAAGTATGGAACTTGGAGCATAATGTAAGTCTTGCAGGCAAGTCTAGCACACCTAGCTTGAGCGCATATATGCTATAGCTTGCTGTATACAGCACTCCTGATTTCACTCCTAAAAGCCATCAGATCATTTCTGATGATCGGGCTACAGCAGATAATAGAGCTGATTTACCTGCATGCAACCTGTATCTCTGCAGTGAAGAAAATTGCCTGAGATTTAAATTTTAGCAGTGAATTTTTAGGCAAATAATAGAGAAATGGAACAATCCTTTGTTGGTATTTTGAGGAGTTTCACAGTCTACCTGTGATCAGAAAGTTTTTGCCATTTCCAGGCAGCAATTCCTGGGAATTTCCATTGTGCCAATCCACCTGAGGACAGCTGATTGGCATCCTGCATTTCCAAGCATAACAGATGTACATCAGTAACAACCTGGGGATGCAAATGGCCAGGCTGTGCCCTCCTCTGAACCAAGGGAACTGGAAACAAAACTAAGTAGTGAAAGAAACTGCATGAAGCTCAACTCCCAAAAATCCCACAGCATAACTGCACAGGGTTGGGGCTTGTAGGTCTACTAAAGAGAAAAAGTACCTGTGTTCCCCCTTTATCTTAGCTGGCCCAAGATTTGCAGACATGTTTGTAAGAAGGGACAGTTTTCCTGCTGGTTCCTTTAGACTCCCTGGTGGCCCAGTTGACATTGGAGACATTCAGCCTTGCACTTTCCAAAAGTCTCTGAGGCCAAAAAGCCTGAAAGTCAACACTGACAACATCATCACTGATCTCCAAAAATTTTGCCTTGACCTCTCTGAGATGAGAACTGAGAAGAACAAATTCCCAAATATAGTTTCTTTCTGGTTAGAAAACTTGGTGCACAGTCTGAGGAATTTGAGGGAGGGAGTAGACAGGAATTCATAATGCCACTGGGAAAAACATCCTTAATATGGGGAAAAAAGCCCCAAAGACAGGAATTTCCCTTGAAATGGAAACAGTGAGTGGCATTAGGTCACTTTCTTATGATTTTTTTTCAGCAGCATCATTTTGATTCAAATTCTTATAAAAAAACAGGCAGTCACACTAAGTGAAGCAGAATGGTCAAATCAAAGCAGAATAATTCTGACAATGATGACACAAAACATTCAGACTTTCTTCAATGGCAAAAGTGCCAATGAAATTTCATGTATCTCACTGAAAAATGTTCAGTTGCAAATTTTCAACCTGCAGCTGCTTTAGGGTAGCGAGCTGGTTTTCTCCTTTGTCTTCTTGTTGCCTCAAGCAGATGGCCATACCATGTATCAAAAACATAGAGAACCTTAACATGTCAACAATGGTTATGTACTCGCATCTCCAACATGGTGGCAGCGCTTAAGAGTGAGATCTAGAAAAGCTGCTGAGCATGAACAAACAGGGAGAAGAAGTTGCCTTCAACTGTTCATTTCTGTTTTGCCTCCTGAAAGCTCTTTTGCTTTTTCTGAAGGCTGTGAGTTTGCCCTGGGTGATTAATGTCAGAAGGGGTAAAGGCAACTCATAAGGTGTGTAAGGCCTTGCACGTTTGGAGCTACAGCCTGCGAAGACACTGCAACAGGGGAGGCAGAGGCAAAATGCTGATTAGTGACAAACTGATAAAAAACAACGAAACAAAAAGAAGACAAATGGATGTGGGCCTAGGGCTGATTTTGTTTAACCTTCCTTCTCTGCTGAATGTATTTGCTCTGCGCATAATCTCTTCTCTCCGCTTACTTTTTTACCCCCAGACAATACGGCGTGGATTTTGACACGGCGCTCTGGCTTCAGACAACACGAGCAGAACATCTTTTACCTCCCCATCCTGATCAGCGACAACGGCCGCCCCGTGCTGAGCAGCACAGGCACGCTGACTGTGCACGTGTGCAGCTGCAACGACGACGGCATGGTGATGTCCTGCAACGCAGAGGCCTACGTCCTCCCCGTCAGCCTGAGCAGAGGGGCACTCATTGCAATCCTTGCCTGCATCTTTGTGCTGCTAGGTAAACCCTTGGCTGCTTCTTGGGAGAGGACAAACTCCTCGGTTCTGGACAGGGGGTTGCTGATGCACCAAAGGTGAAGGACACAAACACACGTATATTAATGTATATGTTACATGTAGACATACACATACCGAAAGGGACAGACAGATCAAGGACCATTACAGCCCAATTCATAGTTGCATTAGTCAGCTGCATATGGCTTCAGACCCTGGGGTGTAGGAATGGGGGAGAAGTATGGCCTGCAAATATTTCCACTAGATCCCCAAAGTGTTAGGGTGCCTGGTATGGCCCCGCTTCCCTGAAAGGGGTATGCCTGGAGGAAGTAATGGGAGCTGTGGCTGAGGACAGGTTACTTTCTCATCTTTTGGTCATATGCTCCCACAGAAAACAGGAGAGGTAATTCCAGTTCCACCTCTGTATCTTTTGGCAGGAGACATCCCCACCTTCAACTTTTTCCTCAAGATGCTACGTTTAAACGGTGCCTGTGCTGCTATGAAGGGGATGAGCATCTTACATGTATCTCATGTCCATAAATAAATTTTATCCTTTCTATGTCCCCTGTTAGCTGTTGGTATCAAAGAACTTCAGTTTCCTCATTCACTGTCTTGAGTCATGAGATACTAGTTCAAAACACACATGCCCTGAAATTTTAGAAGATCCAGTTTGAGGAACAGTGGAGTAGGATAAAAAAAAAAATTCTTTAACAGTGCCTCAATTCTGGCTCTGCAAAGGACCCTAAATACCTCAGTCCATAATTTCAGCATTCAAAACCTTTGGTGAGTTCTAGTCCTGGAAATAGTCACCAGGTGATGGCATATTTTCAATAGTGAAGACATCTGCCTGTATGACCACTTCTGCCCATGCTAAGAAGCATCTGCGTCTCATCAGAGCCAAGCAACAGGCAGTAGGTCTACCCAGCCCAAGGCAGGGCCTCACAGGTGAAAAAAAATGCTTTAGGGCAGACTTAAGGGGCTAGCTCTGCATCTTGCCATGTAGACAGACATATCACCATGGTTCCTCAGCACTGTTCACTTATGTCATGTGCAGCACCCAGCCCAAGACATATCCCCAAAGCATGGATCAGGAGAAAGTTCTCTCTATGGAGTTGCATGGCATTGCAGACAGAACCTTACTGATATCTCATCTGTCTACTTTAAAAATAGCTCAAGTATCACTACAGTACATTGGCAAGCACTGCTGTGTAAACATGTCCTAAGCATCACTGAGATTTAAGAATTAAGGTGAGAAAAGGGACAAGTTAGCAGGACCTCAAGCTGCTCATTTTGACTGGGGGGCAGAGGGGTGGATTTCTGCACCATTCCACCTGCAAACACCACAGCTTTTTGAATCCAAGGGGGTGGCTGGGCTCACCGAGTGGAAAAAAGGGCAAAGAGTCTGAAGCCCTTGCAAGATCTTCCCCCTCACTGACTGTCCCATGTCTCCGTTGCCTCCCGCAGTACTGGTGCTCCTCATCCTCTCCATGCGGCGCCAGCGGAAGCAGCCCTACATCATCGATGAGGAGGAGAACATCCATGAGAACATCGTCAGGTACGACGACGAGGGTGGCGGGGAGGAGGACACGGAGGCCTTCGATATCGCCGCCATGTGGAACCCACGGGAGGCCCAGCTGGTGGTGAAAAACCGTCAGGACATGCTCCCTGAAATAGAGAGCCTCTCCCGTTACGTGCCTCAGGCCTGCATCATGGACAACAACGTCCACAGCTACGTGCTTGCCAAGCTGTATGAAGCTGACATGGACCTGTGGGCACCTCCCTTCGACTCCCTCCAGACGTACATGTTTGAAGGGAACGGCTCGGTGGCGGAGTCACTCAGCTCCCTACAGTCGGTGACGACAGACTCTGACCAGAGCTACGACTACCTGACGGACTGGGGGCCGCGCTTCAAAAAGCTGGCGGAGATGTACGGTGCCACGGACAGCAGCGGAGCTCTCTGGTAATGGACCAGGAGCGGCAGAGGGGTTTCCATGTGAAACAGTGTCCGGTTAGGTCCATTCTCATCAGATGCTTCCATGGACGTGGGCGAGGCCTCCTAAAAAAATAGCAATACGGTGCTTGGATGAGAATGGGAAGAAGGGTGCGAATGAAGGTCTCTCTGGATCAGCTTTACTCAGTTAAATTAAGTCACATTTTTGAAACAGAAGCAGAAGGAAGAAAGGGTTTTTTCCTGTTTTTTTACAGCAAAATTGGAAAGCTCCACGACTGGAATATAATGACATTACTCTCTTTCTGTCTCCCTCCCTCTTTCTCCCTTGTACACGGCAGCTTACTGAGCTCTATATGCCTGGGTTCAAAGATCTGTAAACTCTAAATGTAATCTCCGACTCACTGAGAAATTGCCAGCCTAGAAAAGCGGTTCCCCAATGGTTATTTTTTCCCCCATTAAAGAGAAAAAAAAAAATATAAAAAATTGCTTGCTAACAAGAGGGGGGAAAAAAAAATCCCACTAGGCAGAAAATTGAAACTGAAATCTCACAGGGCTCTTTGTAAACTAAACCTCCTCTCTCTGTTGCTAACAGAGTCCTTTTTTAATCCTTTAGAAACAAGGCTGAGGGTTGTTTTTTTTTTTTCCCACCTGGCCGAGCGGGCTAGGGAAGAGGCTTTGAATTTCTGCTCTAGTTTAATGGCTGATCTATGAGCGTTAACACTAATTCATCTCCTATCAAGTTTGTGTAAATTTATTCTCGGCTCTTTAAAACCATGACTCCGCTAAACTGCTCAGAACAAAACCAGAAAATCTGCCTCTTTTGCACTGTAGATGTCTCTTCCATGTGCCAAATGTGAAGATTAGATTCTACCAATGAAAGCCAAATAAATTTTAAAAAAAGAAAAAGCTATATTTGGTAACTACATGGGTTAGATGGGCTTTCCTAATCTGTGTGAGGTCAATCCAAGGGATGTTTACATACTGTAGATAACCTACTTGAACAAATGCAGTATTATAGACCAATAAATGGATGTAAGAAAATTACATGTATAAGTTTTGTATATTTGTTAATTTTGGTAATAAATATGATGTACTGCATACAGTACAATACCTTAGCACCTCTTTTAATAAAAGTTAAACAGAAGGGAAAGTCTGATGGCAATTTATTGACTACTTTGCACACAGTAGCTAGTGCTTATCTGTGGCTTTAGATGCCTCAAGCATCAAGGAAAAAAGGTTCATCAGCATTGTGTCAAGGAGATCAGCCATCAGTTTACAAGTTTGAGCAGATTTTCTGCTGCTTCTATCGGTGCTCACTTGCACATTGTCCTTAGCAGTGAATCAGCTCAAATGCAGCCCACCAGACTAGTTACTTTTCTATTCTAACAATGCTGAATTTAAAAAAAAAAAAAAAAAAAGTGTCTTGGATGCACCTGGGGCACTAAGAAACGTGTAAACCAGTTACACAGCCCTGACAGAATCTCATGCCTTCAGAGGCATGCCAGGCTGTTAGAGTGCAATATTCATTTGTCGTCATTCTTACTGTACAATCAAAGTTTTGAGCCTGGATCTTTCCTCGTTTGCATGTGTAAATGGGAAGAGACAGGGAAATAAATACTAAGGCACATTTAATGGAAGGTGGTGAAAGGCTTCTGAAAGCAGAACAGTCAGCAATGATATTCGCAGATTTCTTTCTAGCTAAGGACTCTCTCCATCTCAAACTGTCAAAAAAAAAGATGTTCAGACTTTCCACACTTCTACCATGCACATACCATGTTTAGTCTCTGTTGCAGATGTGCAGAAAACACTGCTGTCCCTGTCAAACTTGGGCTGTACCAGTTTAAGACAAGATCCTTATTTCCACAGATTTGTACGAAGTTGTATGCCCCTGGAATGCCAGGCAGCCAGCAAGGAAAAAATGTTTCAGTGAATTCTCAAAAACTTGCTTATCTGACACAATGAAAATCTGTGTCTTTACAAACATATTATAGGTGTTCTTCTTAGCACCTTAACCCACCTTACACCATTGCAGAAAAAGCACTAAAAGTAACATGATAATTCTTCTACTCATCCTGTGGCACTTACCCTCACATATTGTATTGATTTTATAACACTAGACAAAGAACTGCAACCACCACAATCAAGAAAGCGGTGTACAGCACACAAAACAGGTGTGAAGACTTCCAAGAGCTTCCTCACCTCCTGACCTCCTGACCAACAGGAATCAGAGAACATGGGGTAGGAATTAAGATAGAGAGGACATCTATTCCACCACTTCCCTGTCTGAATTAATCATCAGGTTAATATACGTTAAGCAGATGCCTGTTCATGCTTAAAACCCCCAACTGCTAAGGCTCTGTGCCCTTTCTAGGCAATCTTCCACTGCATCGATGTATTTCAAGCCAAAAGCCTTCCCAGGGAAGTAGGTGGCAAGTGTCCCTTGCTGCCATACAAACCTGCAATGCACATAGATGACTTTGTCCCTCTGTAGAGCTACAGTTTCTTTTCAGACCATCACTCTCTCTCCCTTTAGTCACACTCTACAGTAACAAAAAGTTCATGTCCATGGTTGACTCATTGTAGGCAAGGTGGGAGGGAATGGGGTAGAAATGCAGTCCAGCAGCATATTGCCTTCAACTTGAAGATACCTACTGCATTTACTGGGGGTTTTCCCAAAACAAGCCACTCTGAGGTCTGGTTTTACTCCAGGGAAACTCCTGTTGGTAGCCTGTGCAAGGCAGGCTGTGCAGCAGCTGAGACCAGCTTCCAAGGTTGTATGTATCACTCAGCAAGGAAGGACCATCAGCACTTCGTGCTAGGCACTTGGGCTCACCCTGCCAGGGAGCCTGCAGGGACAGCAGGGCCTGAGCCCACCTTCTCAGCTGCACGTCACTGTTAGGCTAGCTGATTACCCTCAGGTTTGCTTCAGGTTGTGAGTACAGTCAATAGCCAGGTGGCTTGACGCTGTGACACTTCCAGCTGCTGTTTAGCAGGCACTTGGCAGCCTGAGTCTTTCTTTTTTTTTCCCCATTTTATGGAACAGGTGACAGTGTTTTTGCAGCCTGTGAAATCTCTGTGCAAACAAGCAACACTTGTATCTATCACCCTCCCACAAACAAAACTGAAGAATGCTCTGGTTTGACTGATGAGATATGAAAATGATCCATTTACGGACACATCAGGGCTCAGCAGGCCTGGCCCAAAATAGAAGAGGGGAGAAGACATGCTGATCACGCAGGTCCTCAGTCTCCTGCCCTGGGCCAGGCCTGGCAGTGTACATGAACATGTGCAGCACTACATAAAACCCGAAGGCACTTTACAGCCACAGAGCTCAGCCTGCCAAGGTGGTGGGACTGAGCTTTGCCACACCAACAGGCACTTCCACGTGACAGCCCCAGTGCTGTGCGGGGCCCACAGTGTACCCACTGCCCTGGTGTAAGGGCACAAATGGAATACGAGATGTTGTCCTGGCCCTCTGACCTCACCACTGTCCCCAGTCCACCCATGCCCCAATCCCAGTCTGAATGCATAGAGTTTTTATCACCATTCTTTTCATTTGGTTCCTCTGATGACTTCTTTTTCTTCTTCTGCCCCCCCCCACCCCGTCCCTCCCCACTCCCCCCAGCTGTGGCTGAAAATAAATGGACCTGAGAAGAAAAATAACAGAGGGTGCAAGTGATTTTACTGATTCCAGACACTTAAAAAATTAGTACATGGCTTAAGCAACCCATCTAAGTTCTCTCTCTAAGTAACTGAGCTCGAGGAAGATGTGATTCATTGCCCCGGTCTGGGCCACCAGTATGATGGTACGGCCCTCTGGAGGTGCTTCTCTCTGGCCTCTGGGTATTATCCATGTGGTTCAGAACACAGCTCTACACATAGCATCCCTAAGCTCTCCTCTCTACATTTGATTTTATGACTGACCATGGGCAAAATCTACAGTCTCTGATGTTTTCCTTTTCCCTTCCTACCACTCATCTCTGTCTCATCTAGGCAGATTGCATGACCTGCTGTCTCTTACACTGCATCAGTCATCACATCTAGGCTCTAGGTAGCAGCTCTCTTTAAGCTGTCTGTCAAGAGCCCATATCTCATCAGAGCAAAATGCAGAACTCAAGAAAGCATAAAAAGAGTTAACATCATTATTTCTGGCGTAAATTTTCTTGCAAGGCTGCATTTCATTTGCTGCTGCATTGCCCATTTATTCAGCTTTATTAGCTCACTCTTGATTTTGTCATTTCTCCTCCAGCTTTTATTGCTCTTAATCATTTTATGCCACCATCACTTTTGCTGCCTATGATCCCCTTTTAGACCATTCGTTAAAACCAATAGTGACAGAGAACCTTGGGGGACCCAAAAGTTATATTTTGGTCACCTTGAAATATGATTTATTAGCCCATGCCTGGGTTTTGCCTGGTATGACTGTCATATAGCACAAACTCAAACCCACTTCATTGCCTGCTGCCCAACCACAGCTCCCAGGAACCATCATACCAGAGGCACAGATGTGTCCCAGAGGTCTGCCCTGCACATGTACCTCATCCTACCTGTCCTTGCCATGAGTATGAGAAATGAGGCACATAAAAGAGGCACAAATGATGCCTGATAGACTCCAGAAAAGTTCTGGCCTGGACAGATTCAAAGTTGAGGAGATTCAGTTACTTTTGCCTGTCTGCTGCCAGGGCCTTATTACTAAGGTGCTGCCAGGGCCCTATTACTAAGGTGCTGCCAGGGCCCTATTACTAAGGTGCTGACAGGCATGACCACTTTGGTTTATGATAGCTAACCCAGAAGAGGCTGCTCCTCCCCAGGAGAGAGGGTGGGTGCAATAACAAGTGAGGCATGGAGGGGAGGGGGGCTGTGGAATCCATACTGCTACTGCTGCAACCTAAACAGGCTGCTTCTCTGCTTCCTCCTGCCTGTCGGGGTGTGAGGCAGCCTGTTGCATTCTGCTCAAGAGACAGCCCTTAATATATTCTCCTCACATGCTGGTGGTGTAAAGAGGGAGTGGGTCTGCCCAAGAGACACCCTAATTTGTGCCTGCTGAGATCTGTAGCACATGGAAGAGGAGGTGCTGCCATTCACGTGTTGTGTCCTGTCAGCACAATGCACACACCATCAGAGTGCTTCAAGACAGCCGCTGCTACTAAACAGCTGTACCACCTAAGGGATTTGTTCTCATGCAGAGAGGTCAGTGATTTGCATCTCGTTTGGACTGTAATGCAGTAAATCATCTGTATGAGTGCATCCTCTTTAAACAGACAGAGGAAAATTTGCAGGGACAGCAGTGAACCTCAGGTAGTGTCAGAGCTATGACCCAGGAAAGCAGCAAGGGCTGGAGAGTCTCACTGCCAACACAAAGCTTTAGGGACAGATTTTCAGGGTTTTTTTCCTGTATCAATGTTCTAAAGATCTTGCCCCTACTGACATAAGAGATATTTTACTGTTGGCTTCAGAGATGGCAAATCAGGCCACCTGCACTACTACTCTGAGCAGAAGCAGCAGTGCAATGCTGATACTGCATTTCCCAAGAGACATCAGAGTAACCTGATGGAGGTGGTGAAGAAAGTCACTTTACAATGACTTTAAAGAATCATGTAAGGTTTAAGAGCTGATGTAGAAGACAAGCATGCTATCTGAACACCATTTTCAGATCTCATTTGTTATTACAGAATCACAGAACAGTTTGGGTTGGAAGGGACCTTTAAAGATCCTCAAGTTCCAGCCCCCAAGGTTGCAAGGGGTTTGCACCATCCTTATACTCCACACACCCAGATTTCTACAGAACTCATGAAAACAAGAGATTATAAATCCCAATCTATTCAACTTTCACTGCACCCCCAGAGCATCCTCATGACCCTTCTGTGCCTCAATACCATATCGGTACTGAGAAGGGGGGGTCACCAGCTGCAACCACCTCACAGTCTTCATTTACTACCCTGTTTCTGTTTTATTTTTAGATTGGCACTTCACCTGTTTGGGGATTCCTATGATCACCTCACTTTCTGAGGCAGCAGTGCAATACAGTTTTTCCTTTGACAGAGCTACCTTGAACTGAGACAGTAATTTAATTCCTAAAATGTTTGCACACAGCCCCCACCCCACCCTCTGCCAGAATCATCCACCCATCCACCTTATCTTCCCCTCCTCACAACTGGGCTTCTACCTTTTTTCCCCTCATTTTGACCCTTCACACTCCCAACATCCAGACAGATTTAGCCAGCAGTGAAGGGCCCTAAAATCTAATAATCCTTCACCAGACATCGTACCTCCATGCTGCACCAGGTCAGTGTGGTTGAGATTAATCCCACTGACACCAGGAGTTGGGACTCCAAATCTTTAAGGTCTCCTAAGGGTGGGTATAGCTTTCTTTTTGGGATAGGGAAGGAACCTCTAGATACAGCTGCTTCAATTTTTTCCCAAATCTCCTCTTGCTTCATTCCCTTTCCCTGAAGGATTTTCTTCATTTTGGCAAGTAAGCCCACCATTAGGGAATGGGCCTCTTGGGCAATATGAATTTTCAAACTATCATTGTAGTATCTACAGGGCAGTCCCATGATGACTGATCCTAGATTTTTTTCTGAAAGGTGCACGAGCAACATTTAATACTAAAGGCAGAAGTACCTGCCATGCTACATGGGAAAAAACAATTACAACATCTTTCCTAATGGACAGTCAGATTTTCTTCCTGTTTTGGGGGAAGGGTGAAAGTACCCAAACTCATCATGGGACTTGGGAAATTAAAGGCTTATTATTTCCAGGTGTTCATCCTGCCAAGCAAACATGGGTTAGTCAGAGTGCAACATGATCCTCCTCCGCACCAGAGTACCATGATGAGAGTAGAATAGGAAATTTTGCTTTTTTAGTAAAGAAAAATCTGGAAAATGGACTCCACTGACACCAGTCCTTCAACACAAGTGTCACTCCTCCCAGGTAGAAATGATAAAGGAAAGGAAAGAGAGATCCTCTTGGAACCAGTAATGAAGATAGTCCATGGCCAAGGGAACCTGTCCGTGCTCTTGCTCCCAATTTCTTGCTGCCACTCTTACTGCTACAAAGTAACCTCCTTGCACCTATTGTTCCCCCTTTACAATGGGAAGAGAATTCACTGCCACAATCACCACGGAAGACCAGAGCCACTGCTGGTCCCCAGTGGATCTCTAAGTGCCCTATATTGCCTTAACCTGATCCTCATTCAAATCAGTTATGACCAAGAAATAAGGGAACATAAGAATCCCCTTTCTCCTTCAGGTATGGAGGTATTTGCTCCTTTATGTAGTTCAGAACAGGAGAGTTTTTACAGCCTCATAATGCTCATGTTGCTTTCCTGAGAAAGTTAATGTATCACCATGAGCTTACAGGAAAAATGTTTCCAAGCTCAGAGGAGAAAAGCAACCCTTGTCCCAAAGAGTAGTGCTAACAGAGGATGGGTTGTTTGGGCTTATTTATTTTTCCTTTTGCATGCATTCTTCTTGGAACAGTCAAAGAGAGACAACCTGTCCAGAAAGCCCATTTCTTATTGAAGGACCTCAACTCACTATTCTGTAAAATTATAGGGATTATGGATTAAAAAGGTAGAAAAAGAGAGATACAAAGCAATCAAGTGACTTTTTAATGGTAATAGAAACATGGCTTCAGCCTGCACATGACCTCTTCCAAGCTTGAAGCATCCTTTTGGTTTAGAAAACTCTTGTTTGCTTTCAGCTTGGAGCCATGTTCTCAGAAAGCAAGCTAACCAGCTGAGGTATTCTTTTAACAGCCTCAGTCTTGCACCTGCTCTCCACGGAGAAAGGTCTTGCACTGAAGATGTCCACCAGAAGTCAAGAAAAACATGCACATTCTGCTTCTACGCTGTGTACTCTTGTCCTGAGTACATTGCAAAATGTGTTGCCAGCCTCATTTAAGTAAAACCCTCATATCTGGTACAGAGCAATCATAGGTGGTCTTTTACAGACAAAGAAATGGAAGCATGTGGGAGTTTGAAAAATTATTAAGATTTCAGAGGAAATCATTGTAGAAATGGCAACCCATCCTAACAGTCTGTTGATCTAAACAGACTTCTCCTAGGACTTTGCACATTATGTCTGTGGCATATGTGCACAGTGGGCAATGGAATTTTGAGTTTTAGCTCAGACATCAAGTTATTTTTTTTAACTGATAATATAAGCATCTCTATGGGTTAAATGACAACTCTGGTCCTGCAACAGAAAGTTATCTCCGCTACTAATCCAAGGAAGCTTCATTTCATGATTCCTATATATTTGAAGCTCCCAACTACTACTCAGCCAGCTGTCCAACCACTAAAGAATTCAAAAGTCGATGTTGCATTTATAACCCAGAACAGATGAGTAGGATAAAAATGTGTGAAAGCTCTTATTAAATCTTATCACCCAGAGTTAATTGTAAAGTGTTTTCCTAAACTGTTAGAGTAGTGAACAACCACAACATAAATTATGTGTAATTTTGAGAAATTAGAGATGATGCTAGCATTTTAGAAACATCACTCACAGTGAGAACTCCAAACTGACCGATTTATAACGTACTGAGCCTCCTTCATCTTCCCTGAAAATTTTCAGCCACCTCATGGATCTGCTTGATAAATGAACAGCACATTCAAAGAAGTGGTAAAGTATTAGCTTTGCTTAGAATGAGACAAAATAAAACAAGCATTTTCTGTCAGCATTTTCTGGTGGGCACTAGGCTCAGTGCCTTGCCAGCCCTGACTTTGTTCGCAAGTTGGCTCAAGAAAAACTAACGTCAGGAAGGAAACTGGCTCCATCCCACGTACAGAGTCAGACCGTATAAACCAGTGCAGCAGCCACCCCAATAACAGGTCTGGTGAAGGAGAAGAGAAGGCTGGAAACCTTCCTCAGTGGTCCCAGTATCACATTTTTATATCTGGGCTCACAGAAAGCAAGGTATCTCTCACCATCACTTCAGCAAATAGCCATGGCCCTGCATAAGCTGCTATGAGACTTGGGGTCTGGTTTTGACTCTGATGTTGATGCTACTTGAGAGTATGATGACTTTTCAAAGTCTCTCTGCACTGTGGCTTCCCACCCATCATACTACACAGATAACCATCTTTGCCTCCCACTCTAAAGCAGCATAACAATGTGAAGAGTTTTACTATTTATTTAAGCAGACTGCAAAGCATTTTAGGGCCCCAGGCACATGCTAGATAGGATATAAAGATGCATATTTCTTTTCAAAAAGCACATACTCCTCTAGCTCTGGGAAATGAGGGAAATAAGAATGACTCACAAGTAGCAGATGTTGGTAGCATCTCTCAACACACTACTAGAAGGCACTCAGATATTGTACTGATGCAGGCACCCTTAAAGCCTCCCTGGAACAGACTTGAGCAAGATGCTGTAGCAAGCCAGACCCTAATCCGTTCCCTTTGTCTTTATCAGCTGTAGTCAAAATATTTTGCTTCTTTATCAGACCTTCTCTCCAAAACCATCAAAGCACACAGCAAATAAGCATTACTGAAGCAGCAGAGCATCCTTAATGTATATGGTGATGTTGCTATCAGTAGCCCTTGGAGAGTATTACACCTTAATACTATTGCTAAAAAAAAAAGTCAACAGAGTGTCTTGGTGCAGCCCTGCAGGGTCTGAGACCAGTAATACAGAAAATCCCATTTTTCCAGAAAAATGTGGAACAGACCTGAAAATTAACTATCAAAACTCTTTCTATAGAGACAATAGAGGCAGATTTCCCCAGCAAGAAAACCATATTACCTTAGACACCCTTCTCAGGAGTGGAAGAGTTGGGGCCTGGAAAAGTGTTTGTCCCCAGGCCATCAGCTACCGACTAGACATGAGGTGCCTGCATGGACCATAGATGCCCACAGGTCTGCTTAAGGGCATCCTGACTTCTGTCTGCCCATCTCCAAGCGGGGTGAAGAGAGATTCCATTGAGATGTTAGTGCAAGAGACACTAGTGAACAGCAAGACCTCAGAGGAAGCCAAATTGCCAGGTTAGGTACCTGTAGTACTGCACACGCTGCTTCACAAGGGCATACAGCCCAGAAAGGAGGTGAGTGAGACCTGCCGCTGCCGGTGGATATACCTGCTGTCAGCACCCGTTACCACCACCTCTGCTGCTCAGGCTGAGGTGTAGCAAAAGCAAGTCAGCCAACCTCCCTTTTAAATAAAAGACATCTGTACTGAAGGCAAGATACAAGAACATGGCACTGGTCTCCTATGCAGTTGTGGTAAAGCCTTTCTTTAGGCCTTCAGCAAGTCATTTATTCCATTAGTATCAGACCCCTGTCCACAAAAGAGAGATAATGGTCTCCTCCACCTTAGCTACTCTGCCTGGAAGGCCAGGGCTGCACCTCTCATTTTGTGTGGATAATGGCTACTGCAATGTATCAGAATTGTAACAAGAAAAATTACACTATTTAGCTACTTTTGCTGTAGCATCCTCCCTGCCAGCCTCTGCCTGCAACTCATTGTCCTGTCTCTGCAAGTAAATACTGTGACAGAGTCTAAAAGCAAAACACAGCTGCGGCGAAAGATCCGATCAGCTTGCAGCCATTAAACAAACAGAATGCCAGCTCCTTCCTTTTGTTTGAAATATCATTACTGGAAACAAGTCATCTCTCTCGCTGCCTTTGCACTTCAGTGCACACATTAGGCTTTTAAACCTGACCTAGTTTTGGCTGGAAAATTTTGCACAGAGAGCCTACAGACATCATTGCCACACACGTTATTTTCCCTGCTAATCAATATATTACAGAAACCAGGGTGTCTCCCTTTGCTGAAAGTGAAGCAAGGGACCAGGAGCTGCAGAACAGTCAGGCTCTAACACAACTTCTTGCGAGCCAAGAGCACCACTGCATCCGCTGGCCTCCTGCCTCCTCTCATCCCTGCTGACTTCCCTGCTGACTTCCCTGATACTCCACATAGCTAATGAAATCTTCTCCAGCCCTACAATAGCTCCAACAGCATCGCTCTGAAAACAGGGAAAGGGTTTGCTTTCCCTGCAACAAGCGATCAGGGTTGACACACCGCAGCAATACGTGTGGAGCCTGGTGACATTTTTAAGATGTTCAGACAAGCTGAGGTTGTAACAAGTCTTCTGGGGCTGGAAAGTCCTGCCTTCAGGGCTCATTTATTAGTTCTAACTGTACTCAGGATTCCACACAGTACTAAGATGTTTCAGGTGTGGCTGATAAAGGATCACATGCAGGAGACAGAGAAGGCAAAGGTGGGTAACAACTACTTTGCATCCATGAGCAAATAGTAAGTCATTCCAAAGGCTTATGCTGGGGTGGGTGGGCTCCATCTAGAAATCCTGACACCAGAGGGGGTCAAAGTGTATCTGACGATCATGAAACTGAGACTTCATAGAGGCTGCATGCATCCCATATGCCATCGGATGCAACTGGCTTCTCCCTGTTCCTTCATGTAGGGCCCTGGGACCCACGCAATAGGTCAGCCAAGGCACAGGAGCACACAACCAGGATGTGTGAGTGGACTCGTATTAAGGGGTAATGTAACTCCCACAAAACAGGAGGAACACAGCGTCTCAGGGCTGGGGAGTGTGTAGATCCAAGAGCAGCAGGAAGCAGGAGGGGAGCTGCTGTGTGATCGCGAGATTTAGGGTGCACTGCTCAGAAAGCACTACTTAAAAGGGCTGGAACCAGGCAAAGGGGAGAAGCTGGAGGTATTCAGCTCTGAGGCTGTTCAGTTTATGCCTGCAAAGAGCACATTCAGAACATGAGGACGGGACAACAATAATAGGAAAGCATTGATCCCACTTCACATCGTTTTAGCTGAAGAGGAAAAGGAGCTGACAGTGAAGTAATGACTGTGTTAGAAATGACTAAACAAAGATCTGAGGATGAACAGAAAGCGATGGCTGCAGCAGCTACTTCATGCTGGCACTGCTGATGCAGGTGAGGAGGTTACACAGTCATGCAACGGTATGGGCTGAGAGAAAAAGGGCCCCCAATCCTTATACTTGCTCTGTGAATTTGAACATTTCCAGAAGCCCTTAACTGGTAAGTGTTTGATAATGAAGCTACAAGGTGCACAACAACAAAAAACCTCTCCATTGATTTCTATTTTTGGTTTAATTACTACCAAGTACCCAGAAGAAGGGTAAATCATGCTGGAATTAGGAGATGTGAAGGACAGTTAATTCTGTATCCCCTATGGTTGCTGTTGTAGGGGGGAACAGTTACACCTGTTACAAGCATTCAAAAAAACCACAAGTCAGCCATGCCCAAATTATTAAAACTTTCTTTGCTTCATCGTGACTCTTCATTTTCAGAAAAATAATGCATTTTGTTTTTAACAATTTACCATTAACACTGTCAACTTTGAAGCTCGTGTCCCAGAGCTCCCAGTCATGAAAAACCTGCCTCTCTAAATAATTGAAAATATAAGCACTTTTTTTTTATGAGGCTGCTTTTTAATGAAAACACACAAATTGCTTGAATTTTGCAACGAAATCCCCAAAGCCAGCAACATTGACTAGGACTCCTGGAGTAATATTTTTATTATAAAAGAAGGAACTGATTTTCTTAGGATCTCATCCCCAAAGTTAACCCTTTGAAGGGAGAGAAGGGCACATGGAAAGAGAAGTAATACAAACACGGGCTCATTGCCTGCCCACTTTGTGGTGCTGATGAGTCCTGAGAGGTGACAGGTTTTGTGGGCGTCGTGCCAGGAAGCCCAGGCTGAGCCAGCATCACCTCCAGACAGCTGCATGACATCACAGCACCCGGCTGCGCTAACAGAAGTCGGAGAGAAATTGGCATCGTTTGCTGGACCAACATTCTGATGTCCAGCCCTCATGACACGATGGCCTGAGGCATAATGTAGTACGTGCCATAATGAGACACGTTTCATTTGAGACTCAATTGCTCCGCAAGTGAGCAAGGTCTCCAGGACACCGGCCAGAACTATGTACCTCCTGAAAGATGTATCAGAAGTAAGGCACTCCAGCCGCCAGAGACTTCGTCACACAGCACGGAGACCTGCATGGCACTACGCAGGGTCTGCAGGCTTCACTGTCTGGCACCAGCTGCTTACTGGCAGCCCGCATCTGTGCCAGAGCAGCACAGAGGCTTTCATGGAATGCAGCCCATGCTAATATTGCCTACACTGTCCTCCCTCTCCCTGCCGTCCTGCAAAGCGTGTGAACACCCTCCCCATCGCAGCATCGTACTGTTTGCTTCTTCGCTTGTCTCGTTTCATGAACCTACAGCCTGGCTTTCAAAGCCGGCATCAAATGCTCGGGAAACAGACAGAAGAAGGAAAAAAAAAGGAAGGACAAGGGGGGAGCAGACCCGAGGGAGGAAACATTTCCACCCCCGATTTCCACGAGGCTCATACAAAAAGTACGCGGGGGGGGGGGGGGGGAAGCGTTTTTAAATTTCATTTTTAGAAGTGCCCCGGCAGCCTCTTCCCAGCAGCACCGGCGGGGCCGGATGGCACGTCCGTGAGTGAATCGGGGAACAAGCGGGGAACAGAAACACCAGCCTCCTCCTCCTCCTCGGCCGGCTCGCCGTCGCTCCCGCCGCAGAGCGCCCCCCGCCCCGCTGCCCCGGCGCTGCGGTCGCGGCCGGTTCCCGCCGGGACACACTGGCACCTAGCGGTGTGAGGCACCCGCCGCGCTCCCCGCTGCCCTCCCCGCAGGGTTACGCGAGCGTAGGGGAACGGGCGAAGTGTTGCACCAGCCGTGGGAACAGGCAGAGGCACAGCCTCCGCCTAACGGCCGGAGTCAGACGGACAAGCCCTCCCGGGGGCTCCCTCCAAAAGCAGGGAAGTGACGGGGAGGCCCAAAGCCGGCATAGGCCTCACCCCTCGTAGAATCATAGAATCGCTTGGGTTGGAAGAGATCCTTTAGATCATCGAGCCCAACCGCAGCCTAACCCTGCCCAGTCCACCTCTGCATCATGTCCTTAAGCGCTTCATCTACAAATACCTCCAGGGACAGTGACTCCACCACCTCCCTGGGCAGCCTGTTCCAGTGCTTGACAGCAATAAGGACTCCCATCAGACTCATTTTCTCAGGACTAAAATGCCCCAGCCTCCTCAGCCATTCCTCATAGGACTTGTGCTCAAGAACCTTCACACACACAGAGGGTTTTACTGGGAAAAAAGAGTTTGGGAATCGGTTTCACTTCCAGGTTTCCACAATCCCTGGAACCATTCCTCAGCACCACAAATAGGGGGGTGGGAGCACACGCCCAGAAATGCCCTCCAGTACCAACAGGTTAAACCAGGTACCCAGAACTTCATCAGACCAAAGTAATATCGGCCAAGAGCTTGGGCTATTATTCGTAAGTCACCAAGAACCCCATCACCTTCCGCTGGAAAGGATCACCCAGCATTTGGCAGACACGCTTCAATCCTCGTGGGTGGTGCAACAGGTGGTACTAGGGTCCAACACAGGGGTTTGCAACAGACCTTGTCAAGCATCTGTAGGCAGTGTGATAGCTTTCACAAAGACAAGGACCAAAATTTGGAGAGGAAAATAAGCAGCCACTATGAAACTCGTGGGATCCTTTCTATTCAGTTGCCCAGTATGGTAGACATGCTCACGTGAGGTGCTGTCATCATACGTGTAATATAAAAATACAGGGCATAAAGATGAAGATCAATCCTGCTTTACACTAAAGAATAGGTTCATAAATTAATTATAAGGCTCCTTAAATGATTTATAGCTGTTATAACCATTTTACAGATGAGTAATACATTTTATAAGTCCATCAACAGAAGATTTAATAGATAGGCAATCAATCAGCCTGCACAGTAACTAATTAACTGTATATTAAAACATCTCTCAGTGCCCTATTAACCCCTAATGCTCTGGTCATGAACATACCCTTAGCATACATACCCCAGGTACAAGTAACAAAAGCCAGCTAACCTACCCGGCCCCTTGAAGCCATTAATCCCTGGCTCAACCTGCAGCTCAAGGGCAAAGGAGCGTAACTAACCCAGCAGCCTGCCCCTGAAGCTCTGCAGGCTCCTGCTCTTCTGGAGCAGTGGGAAGCACAGCATCTCCCATCTCATTATGTGGATTTCCGCAAGCAAATGTTTCTGACAGGGCTCTCTATCATGTATACCATGGCTCTGGGATGCTGACATTCATCCTTTGCTCTTAAGTATTAATGCTCTGTGCCTCTACCAAAGGCCAGCTAGGAGGCATAAGAGCACCCTGCTGCTCATTGAACAGTGAGGAAATGTACTTTTCAGCTCTTGCAAGGCAACTTTCTACTCTATTTCCCACACGCACTAAGCAAAACTCCTTATCTTTATCCAATGAAATATGTATCAGAGGAAAGCTGACACTCAGCACCTACTGACTCAGGGCCATATCCTTTAAGAAAATAATCTACCCTCTGCTCCAAGTCCTACACAGTTCTGTGTATGGTTAGGCCACCTGTTCTATCTGCCAAGGGAAAAGACTGGTGCCAACATTTCTACAAGAAAAGCAAATGCAACCAAATCCTCAGGCCTGTTTAGAGCCACATGAAATGTCAGCATGAAGTGCAGCCACTGCAGCCCTCACCTGGTTACGGTTGCACTGAGCTCACCTGCTGAAGGGTCACAGGCTTCATGAAGGAATGTGCTTCCTAATCAGTTTTCCAGACTCAGAAAATACTTGCAAACATTTGAAAGGACTCACGTGCAATTTTAAACACACACATACACACCCCACACAAAAATAAAACTTTGTAACCCTTCCCTTTCATGAGCTTTCAGAGGCCCCATGGGCTACTGGATACTCCTGTCCCATGGAAAAAGTTCACATGCTCATTAGCTGCAATCTGGCTACATTAAAATTTCATTTTTTCCAAACGGTAACTCCTCCTTCATAGCAGTGCTAGGGCAGAACACCACAATACTTAGTAGTACTGCTCGCAGTACATGAGCTAGGTAATGAGCTAATCTACATGCGCTCTAAGGTGTTGTGGGGTATAAAAATCTTGGCACTTAGATAATCAGATGGCAACAACAGAGTGGCAGTTTGCCACTGCAGAATCAACTTCTTCTAGAGTCTTATCGTTGGAAGGATCTGACACTCAGCACACAAAAAAATCACATCCACCATCATCTGCCTTTTCTAATGATCTGTACACACACACACAGAGCAGGAGAAAAAAAAAAGAAACCAAACCCAGCCCCTGTCACTAGTGTATCCATGCTTAAAAGAAATCCCCATCTAGTCATTGCTGCAGACTGGGGTGATGCCAGTATTATTTTTTATTGCACTGGACGTGCAACTCACCTTCCCTATCCAGCTGTGTATTTCTGCCAGTCTGATTACTCAGGTTTGCATCACAGGGGCTTTTCAGAAGTTTTTAAAAAACTAAGAAGTAAGGGTACAACAGTGCCACAAAGAAGGGAACCGAAGGCACCTGGGTTTAAGAGTGGTGGGATTCCCTTCATACAGGGCATCCTAGCTTCCCAGACAGCAGCCTATAGGAAAGGCAAGCAGTGGTACACTGCACACACAGACAGGCTGCCCCAGTAAGTGAGAAAGTTGGCAAACAGTACAGAGGAGGAGCAGAGCACAGCCAAGGGGCTGCTTCCTCTCAGCGCGGAAGCAGAGAACGAGCCAGGGAAGCTCCTTCAGCAGAAAAGGCGGTCTGCGTTTTGGAGGGGGTTTTGTGGGGCTTTTTGCACACTGTGATCTTACATGTTTTGTGGGTTTGGGTTATCCTTGGAGAATTTTTCAGGACACCTCTGCAGCTCCACACTCTCTTTGGATCCAGTGAAATGGTGACAGTGAGAGCTTCTGCTCTCACTGGATTCAGCACACTGATTTCAAGGGCACACGCTTGGACCTTAAATTTTAAAAGCTAGAGAACCTTTCATGGTAAATCCCTGCTACTGTTCTCAAGAATTTCTTCACCAGGAATGTTTTTTAAAATCCTTTTGTCCTGGTTTTGGTCAGGATGGAGTTAATTTCATTTGTAGCAGCAGATGAATGCTGTGTTTGAGAGTAAAATGGGAGTAGTGCTGATAACACCCTGATGTTTCTAGTTGCTGTCAGACAGTCAAGGACTTTCTCAGCTCTTCATGAGAAAGGAGGGGCGAAGCCAGGACAGGTGACCGAACTGACCAAAGAGAGTATTCCACGCCAGTTACGTCCTGCCCAGGATATCGGGGGCTGACGGGAGGAAGGCCTGGGGCGGCTCCGGGACGCGCGGTTCTTGGGGGACGGTCGGGTTCTGGGACGGCTCTGGGTGGCACGGCCTGAGTTGTGTGGTTCGGTGAGAAACTGCATTGTGTATCAACAGCTTCATATATTTTGCTTTGAAGTCCTGTTAGTATTGTTACATTGTATCTTTCTGTTATCTTAGTAAACTATCCTTATCCCAACCCACGGGCCTCTTAATTTCTTGATCTTGGGGTTATTTGCCCCTTTCTATTCCTTTTCCCTTCCCTTACTTCTCACCCCCCCCTCCCCTTTCCTTTAACCTGCTCTTTTCCTTAAAGGAGCAGGCAGCTGCGTGGATCTTGGCCCTCAGCCGGGTGAAACCACGACAGCCTTTTTGGCGCCCAACGTGGGGCCCGAAAGGTTGGGATAACGGTAGATCTGACCCTGACTCGATTGTAATTAAGTCAAAGTTGTGATAAGTACTTTGATTTAAGCAGTCTCTGGTCACGATGCTCTGGTATTTACTTACAAGGCTGAGCTCACAGCTGTGGCAGCAAAAGCACCGTCTGTTGTATGCAATCCTAGCAGCTATGTCTCCACCAAGCAACAAAAAGGAAACACAAGCTTTCTTAGGTGTTATAGGCTTTTGGCGAATGCATGTCCCAAACTACAGTCTCATTGTGAGCCCACTTTACCACGTAACTCGGAAGAAGAATGATTTCCAATGGGGCCCTGAGCAACAACAAGCCTTTGAGCAGATCAAACGCGAGATAGTCCATGCAGTGGCCCTTGGGCCTGTCCGGACAGGGACAGATGTTAAAAATGTGCTTTACACTGCGGCCGGGGAGAATGGCCCTACCTGGAGTCTCTGGCAGAAAGCACAAGGGGAGACTCGAGGTCGACCGCTGGGGTTTTGGAGTCGGGCCTACAAAGGCTCTGAGGCCAATTATACTCCAACAGAAAAGGAAATACTGGCCGCCTATGAAGGGGTTCGAGCCGCTTCAGAAGTGATTGGAACTGAAGCCCAGCTCCTCCTGGCACCCCGACTGCCGGTGCTGGGCTGGATGTTCAAAGGGAAGGTCCCTTCTACACACCATGCCACTGATGCTACATGGAGCAAGTGGGTTGCACTGATTACTCAGCGGGCTCGAATAGGAAACCCTAATCGCCCAGGAATCGTGGAAGTGATCACAGACTGGCCTGAAGGCAAAGACTTTGGGATGTCACCAGAGGATGAGAAGGTAACACGGGCTGAAGAAGCCCCACCTTACAACAAATTGCCAGAGAATGAGAAGCAATATGCCCTTTTCACTGATGGCTCCTGTCGCCTTGTGGGAAAGCATCGAAGATGGAAAGCTGCTGTATGGAGTCCTACAAGACGAGTAGCAGAAGCTACTGTTGGAAAAGGTGAATCAAGCCAGTTCGCTGAGGTGAAAGCCATCCAGCTAGCCCTGGACATTGCTGAGAGAGAAAAGTGGCCAATGCTCTACCTTTACACTGATTCATGGATGGTAGCCAATGCCCTCTGGGGTTGGTTGCAGCAGTGGAAAAAGAACAACTGGCAGCGTAGAGGCAAACCCATATGGGCTGCTGACTTATGGCAAGATATTGCTGCCCGGTTAGAGAAGCTGGTTGTAAAGGTACGTCATGTTGATGCCCATGTGCCTAAGAGTCGAGCCATGGAGGAACATCAAAACAACCATCAGGTAGATAAGGCTGCCAGGATTGAAGTGGCTCAGGTAGATCTAGACTGGCAACGTAAAGGTGAATTATTCCTAGCTCGATGGGCTCATGATTCCTCAGGTCATCAAGGGAGAGATGCAACATATAGATGGGCTCGAGATCGAGGGGTGGACTTAACCATGGATGCTATTGCACAAGTTATCCATGAATGTGAGACGTGCGCCGCAATCAAGCAAGCTAAGCGCTTGAAGCCACTTTGGTATGGAGGCCGGTGGATGAAATATAAATATGGGGAGGCCTGGCAGATTGATTACATCACCCTCCCACGCACCCGCCATGGTAAACGTTATGTGCTTACGATGGTGGAAGCAACCACCGGCTGGCTAGAGACATATCCCGTACCCCATGCCACTGCCCGGAATACAATCCTGGGTCTTGAAAGGCAAGTCCTATGGCGACACGGCACCCCAGAAAGAATCGAGTCAGACAATGGGACTCATTTCCGAAATGCTCTCATAGACACCTGGGCAAAAGAGCATGGCATTGAGTGGGTGTACCACATTCCTTATCATGCACCAGCCTCTGGGAAAATTGAACGATATAATGGACTCTTAAAGACTACCCTGAAAGCGATGGGTGGTGGAACATTCAAACATTGGGATACACATTTAGCCAAAGCCACATGGTTAGTTAACTCTAGAGGATCCACCAATCGAGCTGGTCCTGCCCAGTCAAAATTTCCACGTACTGTGGAAGGAGACAGAGTCCCAGTGGTGCATATGAAGAGTATATTAGGGAAGACGGTTTGGGTCATCCCTGCGTCGGGCAAAGGTAAACCCATGTCTGGGATTGCTTTTGCTCAAGGACCTGGTTGTACTTGGTGGGTAATGCAGAAGAATGGAGAAGTTCGATGTGTACCCCAGAGGGATTTGATTTTAGGTGAGACTGGCCAATATAATTAATAAGGTAGAAATTGTATTATAATAATTGCTCTGTGCATTCATTATTGCTATTATTGCTGTATGTTGTTGTATGTTGTACCAATGGAGTTACAGCCGGAGTCATACAAGTCAATGAAAGAAGAGTGCCACGATGACGGGACCAAGACCTGGTGTTCCAAGAACTTTTTCCTCCTTCACCTTTGAAAATGAACGTCTTTGATTCACAGATTATGAACATGGACCATATCAGATCTATCGGTCGAGAGCCCGAGATACAACGATCCCATGGCGCATACTGACACCACAAGAGACTGTTACGACGAATGAAGCCTGAAGATCATCATGGACTAAATGTTCATTCACTCAACAAACTCAGAGGAATGGACTAAGGGAATAATACATGTATGCACGTGTGTGTGTATACATGTGTGCACACATATATATGTGTTGGAAACAAGAAATGGTTGGATTTGGTCATGACGTAAATGGTATGGAATAAGGGGTGGATAATGTCCTGGTTTTGGTCAGGATGGAGTTAATTTCATTTGTAGCAGCAGATGAATGCTGTGTTTGAGAGTAAAATGGGAGTAGTGCTGATAACACCCTGATGTTTCTAGTTGCTGTCAGACAGTCAAGGACTTTCTCAGCTCTTCATGAGAAAGGAGGGGCGAAGCCAGGACAGGTGACCGAACTGACCAAAGAGAGTATTCCACGCCAGTTACGTCCTGCCCAGGATATCGGGGGCTGACGGGAGGAAGGCCTGGGGCGGCTCCGGGACGCGCGGTTCTTGGGGGACGGTCGGGTTCTGGGACGGCTCTGGGTGGCACGGCCTGAGTTGTGTGGTTTGGTGAGAAACTGCATTGTGTATCAACAGCTTCATATATTTTTGCTTTGAAGTCCTGTTAGTATTGTTACATTGTATCTTTCTGTTATCTTAGTAAACTATCCTTATCCCAACCCACGGGCCTCTTAATTTCTTGATCTTGGGGTTATTTGCCCCTTTCTATTCCTTTTCCCTTCCCTTACTTCTCACCCCCCCCCTCCCCTTTCCTTTAACCTGCTCTTTTCCTTAAAGGAGCAGGCAGCTGCGTGGATCTTGGCCCTCAGCCGGGTGAAACCACGACACCTTTAACGGCTACTTCATTCAGGAAGATTTCACCAAGCTAACATGAAGTTTAACAGTGCCAAGTGTAGAGTGCTGCACATGGGCCATAACAACCCCATGCAGCACTACAGGCTTGGGGGAGACTGGCTGGAGAGCTGTCAGGCAGAGAAGGACCTGGGCATGTTGGGTGACTGCAGGCTGAACACGAGCCAGCAGTGTGCCCAGACAGCCAAGAAGGCCAATGCCATCCTGGCTTGTATCAAAAGCAGTGTGGCCAGTAGATCTAGGGAGGTGATTGCGCCCCTGTACTCGGCATTGGTGAGGCTGCACCTTGAGTACTGTGTCCAGTTCTGGGCTCCTCACCATAAAAAGGACACTGAGGTCATGGAGCGAGACCAGAGAAGGGCAACCAGGCTGGTGAAGGGGCTGGAGGGCAAATCCTATGAGGAGCAGCTGAGGGAGCTGGGGCTGTTTAGCCTGGAGAAGAGGAGGCTGAGGGGAGACCTTATCACCAATTACAACTACCTGAAGGGAGGTTGTAGAGAGGTGGGCAATGGTCTCTTCAGCCAGGTGACAGGTGACAGAACAAGGGGAAATGGCATGAAGCTGTGCCAGGGCAGGTTTAGATTGGATATTAGAAAAATATTTTTTACTGAAAGAGTTGTCAGGGCCTGGAACAGGCTGCCCAAGGATGTGGTTGAGTCACCTTCCCTGGATGTGTTCAAAGAAAGGGTTGATGAGGTACTTAGGGATATGGTTTAGCATAGGATGGGAATGGTTGGACTTGATGATCTTCAAAGGTCTTTTCCAACCTTGTGAATCTGTGATTCTGTGAAATAGCATATATGTGGTATTCCTCTAGTTAGTTTTCAGGGAAGGACCTGCAACCCAAAAAGCTAGCTTTTCAGCTGGCTCCAACTGCTGTAGCTCTCCTACTTCAAGGGGACCTTTGCCCATACCTAGCTTTACATCAGAGTCCATACTGTCAGCACCATTTCCAATGAAGAATAAAATTAGAGACAGCCCTTCCAATCCCATGCAGTGACCCATTCAGTTCTTTGATTTTCAGTTCAGCGCTTTTTGAGGCAAGTGTTTAACAATAATCTGAATTAGTATAGCTATACATTGCTGGAGGTAGCAGAAGAATATCTGAACCTAAAGTGAAAACCAGTTTTCCTAGTGAGAGACAGAGCTTATCAGCAAAACTTTGACACTTTGGGGCCTTTCTACTTGTAGTCTACAGGGATGATCTTGAATACCTGTTGCTTTTTACTTTTTCTTTCACAGCCAAAATTAAAGCAGCCACAGAGCAAACCCTCCAAAACCAAGGCGTTTGTGTCCATCAGTTTTGTAAAATCAGAGCCAACATTTTGTGCCACGCTCTCACAAGATCCTTTAATTCCTCTGCATGAAGTCTCTCTCACACAAATTCCCTGTTGCATTGAGGCTTTATGAACATCCTTTCTAATCCTTTGGTTTTTTACTAGGCTTCCATCTCGAGCAGATTCCTTAGCACTAAGGCAGGCATATAATGCTGTTACTGCTGTAACCTTAATTATTCCTTCTTTCTTTCTTTCTTTTCTTTTTTTTTTTACTCATAAGTACTAATTGAGTCATGATCTCTTTGAAAATGTGACTTAACCTGCTGTTCCCCTGCTTGTTCAGGCACTGCAAATAAAAATACAATGGCACTGGTAATTAACTGAGGCCCAGCAATATAACTTGCCTGTCAGCCCGTGACGGGTAAAAGTTCAATTGAAGAGTAAGGTGTATAAATGCATATTAAGTGAACCAGAACTAAGCACCAATCAGATGTACAAGAAAAGCACAAGTGGAAAAGAAACTAACTTCAGATATCAAGGTGAGGAAATTATCAACTCATAGATGAGCTTTAATTTTAGAAAAACAAATAAAGGAGACTCATTAGTAGCTAGATGGGCAGACAGAACACACACACACACACATACATTTCTGTTGCACGTGTCAGGTAGTGTCAGCCTACAGTGGAATGCTTTTTACATAGGAGAACATTCTTATAACCACATAATCAGGTATTCATAGTACAGCTTAGCATTGCCTCGCAGGAAACAACCCAAAAGAAATCAAGAGATCCAAGGTACAGAGCTGCAGTGCAGTCTGAAGCAAGCCCAGCAGAAAAAGGTGCTGCTTCTATACCCACTCTCAGCAGTGTGAAGCCTTTGCAGTCAGAGGGGAGCATCAGGTTGCACAGAAGCTGCCTCTTATCGAGCAGGAGAGAGAAATATCATGCCTGTTCGGAGCAGAAAAACATTTCTAGCTGGAGAACGCACGCAAGCAAGGATGCAAGAGGTGAGAAAAACTCTCCCAGCTTTCTCACTGGGGAAACCAATCCCCCAGGTAGTGCAGATGATGAACACTATAACTCACCGTGAACTGGAGAACAGGCATTGTATCAGCTCAATTATTTTTTGCCCTCACACTTGATTTTCTTTGCTGCTCCCCTGCAACTATCTCCCTCCGTTCCCCTTACTCTTGTGCTATTCATGGGCCAGTTAGAAAGCCTTCATGCAGCCAATTTCTTACTTCAGAATCCCCATCACTTATAATCACAGCTGCGGAGTCTAGTGGATGAAGAGGCTGCCTCATATTTCAACGTTTAATGAGCTCCATTTCTGTTAATATTACACTTCTATTAAAATTCATAGTCATTTTTTTCCATTAATTTCATTTATAAATTAATTCCTTCTAATTTTCTAAAGCATTAACATGAGCAGTGACTTATGTAGGTCATCCCAAATGAGTGTCAGTAAAACCTTTATAATGCAACATCTTGTATTCTGTACATCTTGATCCTGACCCTCCCACAATTTATAATTGGGATTCACAAGGTAGGGAGAAAGAAAAGGGACAATTTTTATAGTTTATGTGCAGAGAATGGTGAAAAATTAACGTGATCCAGGTGACAAAAAGAGCTCTTGTACAGAGGCAACGCTATGCCTACGAACTAAGAGAGTTCTGCTTCACTTAGTGACAGAGAATAATATATGGGCAGAAAGAGTAAAAAGCCTGGATGTTACACTGTCTTCTCTTTTCTCCTTTTTCTGCTCGAAGACTGATCAGCATGCCAGAAGGCAATCATGTCCTGCAGGTAAGTGGAATAAGAAACCAGGAATATTGAAAAGCATCTATCTAAGGCGGCTCACAGCACAAGAACACCTGAAGCAAAACTGCTGAAAGTTTACCAGGATGTTTTTGAAGAACTAGAGTACTGTAGAAGATACATCACATACATAAAAATTATTCAGCCAGTACAGTTCATGCCTACCAAATTCTATGAGAAAACCACAGAAGCAATAAAGTAAACAAAATAAAGAAGTCATAGTCCACAAGTGCCAAGAGGCAACATGGTAGTTATTGAAAGGCTGGGCTTCTGGTCAACCTCACCAGCTGTGAGCTTTAAAGAGGATTCATTGCCCAAAGCTTAACTGAAAAAAGAAGACTGCAAATGTATCTCAATATTTGATGAGACACATTTGCACTGAAGAATTTTTGGGAAGTGTCATGTCCCAGTCTTGGCAGTTCTGACCTACAGCTTTCAGCAGGTCTTGCAATGGCCTTGCAAAGGCTGCCACTGCCCAGGAGTATCAGGCAACCAGCATGTCACTGACAGGTACATTGGGCTGCAGCTGGCTGGCCCACGAACCGCAGCCAAAATACCAGACCTGCTTCACTGAAGCTCTTTCACAAGGAACTGGAGCAAAACTGGGTAATTTGCTACCTGAGCACTGCAAGGTGTTCGTTGGCAGCCTGCCGTCCCGCCCTGGTAACGTGCCCCGGTAAGAACATCGGTCTGACAACTGACTGGTGCAGGGGATCACTGCAGAGCCTCTTTGTTCTCCCCACATAGTCAGTAACCCACAACAAGTCTCAGGGGCCTACCTTACACAAAGCTCAGCCACGTGTGATGCAGAGGGGCCGTATTTCCTTCACCCCCGCACTGATTCATCATCCCACTGCTGTAGTCTGACGCAGCACAGGGGCTTTTCAAGAATTCAAACACTGTCTTGGATGTCATTTTTGATGCTACACGAGTTAGTTGAAACAAATAAAACAGTGTGAAAACCCTTGTTTTCCTGCTCCAAAGTGTTTGCACCGTGGTATCAGTGAATTCATTACTGCTACACACGCCCTACTTTACACACACTTAAAAGATTCCCATGGAGCTGCTCACAATTTATAGGGAGGAATTAATTTTTTAGCTGCACAGGTGAAAACGGTAGACACGAGCTGGCAGCTCTCAGAGCTTATTAGACATTGCTTCCTCAGCAAAAAAAACAGTTCTGTGCATAAACCTGCAAATTTTGGATCACCAACAAACTCTAAGCACATAGCAATTATCATATTAACTCATATAGCTGGAAGTAGCAGTCCTTAAAACACCCAAGAATATCATTATTTTGTTAAAGGGAAATCTAAATTGCATTAAAATCTCAGAGGATGTCCAAATCATTTGCAAAACTGGGATTGTCTGAGCTCCAACCTAACACACAGTTTTGTAAAGTCTGATGTTTCCAAGGTCAGGCGGAAGTATCAAATCCAAAGTGTGCTCACTGCTTCCTTCTGTAGCTGGGAAAACAAAGGAAATGGAAGTTCTGGCCCTGCTTTTGGTCTAGGGACCACAAAACACTAATCACACTGCTTACTGCAGTGCCAGGAGGAACTCAAGGTGCAAGAATGACATATGGCCCTGCACAGAACAGAACAGCAGCGCTTTATGGACATACAAGTAAGACAGCATCCCTCTCTCAATCTAATCTTTGAAAACCTTGGATTCTCTAAACACAACACATTGTCCTCCACTGCAGACACAACTGCTTTAAAAAGCTATTATTATTCCAAAACAGGAATCTGAACAGTTTGGGAGGAAAAAAAAAAACAGAACAGTTGCTGAAGAACTGAATTTATTATCCTGTTAGGAAAAGAAAAAGAGAGAAAAAGAGAGAGAGAGAATGAGCCCATATAAATATGACACATATGTATTTCTGTGCTGAAATTCAAGTCCAAGAACTATCAAGCATTTATGGCAGTATTAACCACTGCCTTAAGTAGCCACGGAGTAGTACACAGCTAGTTAATCTCACTCTTCTAACTGTCTGGGCAAAATTTTAATGATTGAAAATACTGCATTCAGTTTCACATGATCTGGAACATTCACTTTTAGGATCTTTTTGAAACCTAATTTAGCAAAACAAATGAAGTTACCCTTTGGCTCAATTAGAAGTTCTAATGTCTGGTTCAAGCAGAAATTAAAAACACTCTTAATGTGGTAGTTACTCCCTTTTCAAACCTCAGAAGTGACCGCTTCTACCTCTGTCCCACCGTTAGGCAGACTTAAATGCACAGCACCCTGTGATACAGGCTGCTCTTTTTTCATTCTCAGTCTTAACAGCAATGTTGCATCGGGTTTGCATGGCAAGGTTTTGGTAGCGGCAGGGTGGGGAGCTACAGGGGTGCCTTCTGTGAGAAGATGCTAAAAGCTTCCCCCATGTCTAACAGAACCAGTGCTAGGCAGCTCCCACTGGTGGACCCACCGGTGACGGTGGTACCACCTCTGGGATAACAGAGTAAAGAAGGGGAGCAGCCAGAGGAGTGAGAACATGTGAGGCACAACTCTGCAGACACATAGGGTCAGTGAAGTAGGTAAGGAAAGAGGTGATCCAGATGCTGGACAACAGATTCCCCTGCAGCCCCTGGAGAAGTGGTGCAGTGGTGAACCGCGCTGTCCTCCTGCAGCCCTTGGAGGATGATTTTGGAGCAGAAATTCCACCTGCAGCCCATGGAGGACCCCACACCAGAGCAGGGGAAGAGTGTGAGGAGGAAAAAGGAGCAGGAGAAACAATGTGTGATGAACTGACAGTAATCCCCATTCCCTGTCCCCATGTGCTGAGGGGGAGAAGAGGGAAAGAAATCAGGAGGGTATCTTAAATGGCACTATGACACATCTGTTTTGAAAAATGGGTCCCCTTCCCCATCTCTGAAATCTCTTTTCAAATACAGTTTACCCAGAGCACATTCGCTTGCTGCTTGTATGTGTGATTCATGTCATGCGCTCTCTGCCTGCATCACTTTAATTATAACAGTCCTATCTGCCCTGATTTTGTCCTACAGCAATTTTTAGTCCAGATGAAAGAGTCCTGTGAAAAGATCTTTTGACTCTATTATGAAAGAATTAATAACTTCATCTGCTTTTCCAAGGAAAAAAAAATAAGAAGGCTCATTCCCACAGGTGCACAGAAAGCTTGAAGCCACATGATGCTGCCAATAACCTATAGGTTTTCTTCCCTTTTAAGTCACCAGCTTGAATCCCACTCAGCTTCAGAGGATGGCATGGCTCGGTCCTGAGTTAATTTCTCACAGTCAGGGCTGTGTGCAGGAATCAACTGGAAAAATGACAATCCAGAACAGGTTTTCCCTTGAATCAACTCGGTACTATCACTAAGAGAGCCTGGCATAGAAGGGGCCAGGTGAGCCTGTGCTTCTCCATGCCACCTGACAGCCAGGTATGGGCAAGAACAGGCTTTCAGGTGCAAAAATTCATACTGAACACATGTGCTGGACGCTCCAGAAGGTCGCTGTGTCTATGCGTGCCTGACCCACAGATGCAATGACTCCAAAACTGTTTCTCCTTCTCGCCCTTCCCCAGTAAACTGCAGATGGTGGAAGAGCAGCACAGCAACCCAGTTACACTACGTGTTCCCTAGCTCGTCTTATCCTCCATGTATCCCGCCATTCCCAGCACACCACTGCCAGAATGCTTCGCTGAGCTAAACTCTTTGCAGGTTGCTTTCCCTTAGTGCCATCATTATGCCAGAGATACTGGGGAAGGGGGAAGGCAGAGTTCCCACCTCCCTGTCCTGATTTTGCCCTGGAGCAGAGCACAGCTCCCGCCGTGCGCTATGGCTGTACCGCTGGTTGAGCGCTCTGCTCAGCCAACACTCAGGGGAAGTAGCAAAGCCACAAAGACAGGATCAGCGTTTTCTAAACATAACTTGAATCATCATTTCTGGTTTTATTTCCAAGGGAAACAGCTACAATGCATTAAACAGCACGCTCAGGCAGGGAACATGTATAGCACAGTAACCTGAAATATTCATGTTCAGTGTCCTCACTGGATGCACCAACGCAGTCAGTTCACAGAACTGTGATGCATTCCTCTCTCTTTTGCAGATGTTGCCCCTTCTCTCCGTGTACAACCAGGCATTTTGTGCTTTCTGATTAGTAAAGAGTATCGACACCCTCTTTTTGTTCTGCCTGCAGTCAGCTGAGCCTGGTTGTACACGGAGAGAAGGGGCAACATCTGTGAAAGAGAGGGGAACGCATCACAGTTCTGTGATTCTTTTTCATTTTATTTTTTTTAATTTTAATTGCTGTGGCAATGCTATTTGGTGACACAGGTTCCAAGAACCTCAGTGTAGCAATTCATTTTGAGAGGAGTGGGTTTTGTGGCCCATCCAGATTTATTTCTGACCCCCATGTAATCAGGCCTGGGGAAGCTAACAGAGACATGTCAGTATGCAGTAACAGGAGAGCAGATGTCTGTGAGACAGCAGCTTGTAAGAAAAGCCATGAGATAAGAAACTGCAAGAACGTTAACAACTGCCTTAAAAAGGAACAACGTGACTGTGTAGCCTTAACCAATTATTAGCAATAGTGAGACACATGTAAGGTGGGTGAACAGAGCATCTAACCAATAGCAATGTAATGTAACTCGTGCACTGATACAGAAACCTATGTAAGCTCTGTGTGTGTGTGTTTCAATAAACGAGCTCAACATTGATCACATTGTTCCAAGTTGAGTCCACAAAACTTCAGCTCCGGCCCCTCAGCACACAGAACTACCCATCAGTTTTGCCTTGACTCCTGTTTCAGGCCCCTTTTCATCCCACTCATCCTGTTCCAGCATCCCTTCCATCAACAGTTCCCATTCAACACATTGCATGGTTGTTCTTGTTGTCATTAAAATGTTGTCATTGCAGAAGGTGCATTCTTTCCTTGAATACCACTCTGTCTCAATAGGAAAAAATGAATGATTTACTTTTTCAACAAAAAGCTGAGATCATCTGCTGAACATTTTGATAAGTTATTAAAAATTATTTAAATGCTTCATGAGAAAAACTCCACCCGGTTTCCAGCTGGTTCCTCCTAATGTTTCATCTACACTACAGTTTCTTCAATGCTGGGAATCAGTTTTTAAGCAAAAGTTTAATTTGCTTGATTGGTTCTTACAATGTGTGCAAATAGCACCGCTCTAAATATCCATTTTTTCTAATAAAAAATGAAGGGACAGATTCACAGGGGAGAATCCCTGCACGGAAGCAATTAATAAAAGGCAAACATTATGGCTGCTTTTATTGACTTCAATAGCAGCTGGTAGGTGCTGTCTTTCTGATAACCAGGCAACCCACTGAAAAATAAGATGGAAAGTTTGAACTTGGGGAATTCACTTGTTAAGCTTTAACTCGGGTGGGGGGGGTGGGGTATCAAGAGAACATAAAACTCTTCTTCCCTTCCCAAAACAATGCCTTTTTCAAGTTCTAATTCAACTCTGCTCTGCCAGAAATTGTTTTTACCTCTGGCTTCATCCTTTGCTTGCACAGAGGACAAAATCAGGATTCTTCCTTATTTCTTACATTACTATTCGTACCACTGCTGTGTGTGGCAAAGTCTGGCTCTTGGGGTGGCACTGCAGCATGGAAGTGACCTTGGGAGGAGGTTCCTAAGCTTCAATTGCAATTTGGCTCTAATGAGGTCTAAGATATTACCAGCTACTGCAATTTCAAATCTGCAGAACCAAAATGATCACGCAGCTGAGCTGCGTACTGGATGCTGACAATCATTTGCATTCTGGTGATTAATTACGAGGTCCTCAGAGCAGTAAAGACTCACTTAAGAGTTATTAAAAAAAATTTCCCCCTGCAGCTTGTTTTTTAACAGCACAGCCTTGTCTTAGGCTACTTTCTTTAAGGAAGAGAGGACATGTCTGTTCAACTATAATTCACAAGAGGCTTTTCACAGCTGATACAGAGAGCTGGAAAGCGCCTTCTGCTTCACTTTCTTACCCCTTCAGACAATCCCTGGTGATGAACAGGTGCACGAGACCATGAAAGACAGGAAGGGACATACCTTCCTGCACAAAAGGAAGCCCAAAATGGGAAGAAAGCATCCAAAGACATGAGTGCTCACTAATGAGGAGCAGTATTTCAGTGGGCGCTTACCCAGTTGCTTACTCAGTCTCTTAGTTTGCATCGGTTGCACAAAGTGAATTCCTTCCTACCGCGCAAGAGGAGTTTAACTCTCTCTAAATGAGACTGGAAAATTATTTCAGATGAGTAAGAAAAGAGGAGCACTCGGTGAAGCTGACAGTCCTTTAGAGTGGCTTATTATACCCTCACAGCACTACGAGGAAGTTTAGGCTCCAGTTCACAAACCAGCAACGCGATGCAAAGATGCTGTGAAGCCCTTTGTCAAGGGCTACGCATCAAACCAGCGCTGGAGCTCAGAAGTGCGGACAGGTCCGAACTCACGCCTGTCTTCTCTCTCTGCTGGGAAGGATCTGCACCTCTCCCTAATTGCTGCTCACCTCAGTGGGAGATGATGCTGCCAGAGCCAGCGTGAAGGTCAATCCATACATGATTGTTAAAGGCGCATCCAACCACACACACAATTGGTGGAGTAAGAGAGATGCCGCGAGTCCCCTCCCCTTGCTCTGGAAGTGAGGAAAATGTTGTTCTTTAACTCCCTGTACTGAGGCAGCATGGGTCTATTCATCCGCCGCAGGGAGCCCAGGCTGTATTTAGGAAATGGTATTTATAATGCAGTACTATACTCAATGTCAGTTCCCAGAGGACAGCCTGTGCCGTCTCCGCTGCTCTAGTGGAAGCGAACAGCTGCTTTCTAGATTTCCCAAAGCCCTGGTGCAAAATAAATCTTTCTCTCTCCACTTAATTTTAAAGAGCAACGATGGCTGGGCAGGGAATATATGTGTGGGAGAGGAGCACAAGCAAGGAATGAATTGGTTTATCTAATTTTTCTTTTGAATTATCTGTAAAACCAACATTTAAACTGCAAAACTAGAAGTACCATCACAGGTGCACCAGAGTAACCACCTCAAGGTACAAAGATCACCTCTCTCTTCCGCTCCCTGAGCTACGCTCAACCCTTCCCTATTCCACAAAGTCTTTAATAAAATGAAGGGAAAGAAAAATGAATTTGTAAAATTAAACATATTTCACCCAAGATAAAGACAGACATTGAGAGTACACAAAATATAGAATTGCTTCGGTTCCTGTAACTGGATAAGGAACTTCACAGGACTAAGGTCAAGACCAACTTCTTGTTTCCAATTCACTTTTTATTTTTAGCAGGTTTGTACAGCTCTGCTGACTTCCTGCAGGCTGAAATCCAGTTTACAAAGCAGGGAAGCCAACTGCTTAACCTGAAACAGGCACAAAACTAGTTTCAGGGTTACCATACATTATTCTAATTTCTGGTCACATGGGACTTTAAAACTCGGTCTTTTAAGAATGTAAAGATTTATCTCAGCTTTTATGTTAAGAAAGCTGGAGGATGCAGCTCCCAGATGTTTTCCTCTCCTCACTATTTGTCCTGTATGTTTTTAAGGTGTCCTTAGAGTCCTCTTTTTGAGCACATACCCAGAGTAAAAAGAGGTATTGATAACAAAGCTAAGACACACTGGGGAAGACAGCAAGAGCAAACATGCTTTCTCGTGCTCTTATTTATGAGGAGATGATTTCTAATGTATTTTCATGTTTATACCACCCATCCACCTTATCAATCATCAAATGCTTCATCTCACACAAGCTTATAGTCACAGTGCTGTCCTTTACATCCAGTCAGTTTTACCAATGGATGACATGTCTGACAGAAGTTTGCCTGGTGCCTAAACTTCACCTGGAGTTTAATAGCACGCTGCTTTATCTGCAAATGCAATTACAGTTTAAAAGAGCAATGTCTCATCTCTCATTTCCTAACTAGAAAGAAGTCAGAGTTAATAAAGTGATATGCATATCACTTCTATATACACACTCTGCTCTCTCCTATGTGTCTGCATTTACATACACACACAGACACACAGAACTCACATGTACGAATTGTATATTGTACATATTCACACATATCAATTTAACGTCCTCTCTTCTTTAATCAATTATCCATGATAATCCATTGTATTCCCCTAGGTACTTAGTCATCAAAGCCACTTTAAACCTCTTCTTGAAGATCAAATGGCTCTTTAATCCATTTATTTACAGTTTACTGAGTTATAGAAAATTAATCAGGATCATAAGTTAGCTACTCCAGCAAGCCCCTTCTGAAGCCTGCTATCATTACAAGCAGTAATTCTCAGGGAGCCAACGGGGTTGGGGCAGAAAGGAACAAATCTCCTGACGCCTGTGCCTCCCATCAGCCACCGTCAATGACTGCCTCTCTCTGATCCTTGTTTGATCAAACCATACTCCATCAAATCCACTTAAATGAATTAGCACTACTAAGGTAACGGCAGAGCTAAGTAGTCTTAACTATGAAGTGTTTCATATAGTGTCTTGTGGTGCCTAGAAGGCTGGGCTAGAAGTTTTCCTTCTGAAGTCTGTTGGGCACAGTAACACATCTGTGAGAAAGTACGTGAATTACACAAGAGACACCACATCTCTTTGAACTCTGGTAAAGTTTCTCTTTATTGTTCCGTGCCTTCATCCAAACATTCCCTTCCTCTCACACAGTTCTATATTTTAGGAAGCCCAACGATGAATACTTAGTGTCCAGCTTTCTGGATATTACCAATACTGAACCACTATAACCATTCCTTGACAAGGTTCAACAAATTTGGGACCCAACAGTAATTATTACACATTCACACGCAAGCTGTGCATATTCACACTAATTCTTTATAGTGGTAGAGAAACTCAAACAGCAAAAGTGAGACATGGGGAGCACCTAAATTAAGTTCTTACTACTTCTGCAAAGCTGTATAATAAGATGAACGGTTATGCTCACATGCAAACACAGAGACAGCACCCCCTGAAATGCTGTCACTGCTTTTACAATTGCTGGAGCACAGAGAAGTAACAAAATATAGCTCAGGAAGATGAGGAAGTAAACAAAAGTGCCACCGCCAACTGGTTCTGCTGGAGGTGTTGATACTTCACAAAATGGAATTGGCTGGGCTGGGGTGAGAACTAGCTTCCCGTTCTTCCTCTTGGCATAAATTCAGCAGCACAAATTACCACGACTTCAGTTCTGTTTGTCCTCCAAAGAAGATGCTACAATCGTGACCTACATTTTGCAAATGTATGTAGCACATTAAAATAGACACACTGAACCTTTTCTGGTATTAGAATCAACCCACATGAGGACATACAACGTAAACCTTTTCTTCATTGCAGGAGATTTAGATATGATGTCACCACACTCAGAAACTATTGACATCACTCAATTTTTCTGACATGGTGATTCCAAACAACTTCACAAACAATCTCTCCATTTCCAATTCTTTCTGTGGGTAAGTGATAATCTCATCAGACTAGAATGTTGTCATAGGGCAACAGTCCTCTCCTGCCACATAACTTCTATTTACTTTATTTCTATTAAACCAAATAATCAAAATCAGGTAATAATCAGATCCCGTATGAAAGACAACTTGTGTCTGGTAGCACTATTGCTGACTCTCCTGAGAACAGAGTGTTTCCATGCTACAGCTAATTCCTTTGTGCTAAAATACACTTGTGTTGTGGGGTTTTCTTAATTACACACTCTCACAAATAAGTTGTGTCCTGACAGCTTCTGTGCCTTAAAAACTGTATTGATAAATAAATGCTATTTAGGCAACTAGGCCGCTTAGTATTCATTTAGTAGAATTATTGAATAAAGGCACTTGGCCCAGGATATCAGAAGGAGAAAATTAAAATAGATCCTTCTAATTTAATGTGACAATTTCTTCTGGCTGTCTGCCAAGAAAAAGAAATGTAGTGCTTTGTATTCCTGTGTATCAGTAAGCATCTATTGGTAGGTCTGGGTGCTATCAAAGCATTCGGCATCTGCACCAGAAAGCCCTTTCCTTGCTCTGCTGTATATCTTCAGAAATACAATGAAGACCTCATAAAAAGCCTCATGGGGAAAAATAAAGCCCGGCCTAGTCAATATAACCTTCAGTGCTTTACCCCTTTTTCCTGGGGTAAGTCTGTGAATTCCACACCTGGCCTCCACATCTTGCCCCTGACATTTCTCCCTTTGTTCTCCTACCCTGGTTCCAGCCAGGCCAGAGTCAACCTCCCCAAGCAGCCAGCCCAGCTGAGCTGAGTCAGCCCGGGCTGTTTCCACACCACCTGACATCACCCACCTCATAAAAGGGGCTGCTTGGGGAGGGGTGCTCCTGGATGCTTCCAGGGCAGTCTGCATGTGACTGGGATGTCAGGTTGGTAAGGTACTCTGCGTTATAACCAGGTGTAAGTGAAATTTGCCACAGGCTGTTATTGTTCCCCTTTCATGGTGCTTTGTCAGTAACCTGTACTTATCCCAACCCAGGGAGGCTCTGTCTGTTCCGCCTCTAGGAGTGAGCTCCATGTGGTGCTCAGCAACTGCTTGGGGCTGAACCACCACATCTCCCTATTTCAGGATTTAGTTCCTAAACTTCCCAGTCAAAAGCCATAGAAGTACTGAAAAAAATCTCCACAAATGTACAGTAATAGAAGCAGGATGTAAGTCCAATGAATTGGAAGATACAGGCCACTTCAAAGAGAGTTAGATTCACATTTCCCAAAAATATACAATATCAAGTCCGATGTACAGAGCACGCTTGTTACTCTCACATACTAAAGGAACTCCATACAGGGTCTCAAAAAGCCATCATTAATGGACTGTGTAAGCATTTTTCAGCAGAGCATCTAGCAATTCTTGCTACGTGTGGTTCATTCTTCTTTTTGCCTAAGGAGAGAGCTGTGTGTGTGTTTCCTGGAGAGGGGCAGAAAGGAAAATAACTCCGCACTTCCCAAGCACTGAAACTCCCACCAGAACGTGGAAATAGAATTCTCTGTGCCCCTGCATTTCAGCATAGGATAAAATCATTGGGGTCTATAAATACCCCTCTCTCCTCCCAGACAGCTATGAGAAATTGGAAGCAAATCATACAATACATTTCTCAGTGACCAAAAGATGGCAGTGTTTCAGAACGTTATATGTCTCTATGTATGGCTTTGGCTGGTTTTACGTGTTGTCCTCATCATGGTAAAGAATCAGCTGAACTGTGGTTCTGTAATCCAATCATAGGGAAATGAACATTCATTACAAGCTGACCTACAAAACCATAGTAACCAATTGCAAAAGCTACTACTGTGCTCTGAATATTCTTCAAGACTAGGAAGCCGAATCCGTGGCTAAAGTTACACACACATATATGTGTGCACATGCTTGTAGGACAGATGTGTGTGTGTGACAGTAAAAACAGGCAAAAGGCTATAGCTTAAAAAGTTTTCTTCAACAAGGTCTAGGCAAGAAGCTGTACTGAGCTAAACTTCACATCAGAAAGGCTGTAGGAGCTGTTGCATGGTAACCAAACACAGGGAGGGAAAATCATGCCTGTGTCTCTGAAAGTGCTGCAATTTGCTTTCAGTTGTGCAAATCACATGAAAATCTAGCAGCTGCACCTTTTCAGTCTCTATCAGCATCGCTAACATGGAGAGGAGACATCACAATCAAAATGCCCTGCCGTTCTCCGTTCCTTGACAAGAAAAACTTTTGTTTTCACCCTCAGCATCTGTACTCCTGCAACATTTATGGAAAAGTCTACATCCTTCAAATGACTACAAAGAGCTGCAAGCTCATTAAGCTGATTTTAATCATCCAGTTGCAGGTAGATTTCAAAGAACTTCTATGTTTTTCAGCAAGCTGTGCTACACCCAACGTCCTATAGATGTACCATCGCATTAGGTAGATGTTGAGTAATGTAGGTTCACAAAGAAGGGCTACAGAAATCTTGCAGAGATGCTTTTCATCTTCCTGTGCAATTACCTAACTCTGCAGCTTCTGAAAGAAGCAGAGCATCTGCTTTCTGTCTGTACTCATTTCACAGATTTGTACATTTCTAAGCCGCTCTGTTCCATACCAGTTTTCAACAAGACTTCATTAAGATTTCCTTTGCTTTTGTGTGGGTGTATACTGTAGGCATCTTCCCTGGGTCCATTCCTGATGCACAGCTAAGCCTGCTGAGCAGTCCCTCTTGAATATCCCACCACAACCTCGCTGTAGCCTGTTAGCTTTCAGGGGTTTTCCTATGTTTTCTGAAGTTTCAAAACTCTCACTATTACATTTAATTGTCTCATTTCTGTGATTTCATCTTGTCTTGATTGGCTTTCTTCATTCTGCAGTCATCATCTCATGGGAGGGCAATACACAGCATTCCTCTCAAAAGGGCTGATTGCCATGTTTCCCGAAATGTCTGCAGTCTCCCATATCCCACAAGCTTTCCACAACACAGTAGTTGCTAGTTGGAATCTTCCTTCCATATAACCTTCCCGATTCACTTTTTTCTCCTCACTTTACAGACTAAATCTGTTCTGTGTATGAGATGTGGGTTTTTTGGTGGAAAGAATGTTTGTATATAAAACCCAAGGTTATCTGTTACTGATACAGGAATTTCCTGGAGACAGGAAACCAGAGGAGGAGCAAAAAGATTTCATAGCTAAAGAAACTGAAAGTCAACCTGAAGAATAGTATCCAATCTCTGTCTCTGCTGCTGGATTTCCTTTTGATGCTACTAGCTTTAATCTTCAGGTCTCGGTCTGCAGTCAGTAAAAAGCAGATGATATTATCCCCTCTACTTGAAAGATGTCCTTATGCTCACAGAAAATGGTCTCTATTGACTTCAATGTAGAATATAGGGTGTTGGCAAAACACAAATAGGTTAAAATGGAACAATTAATTTTATTTTTCTTTTTCTTCTGCAAAGAAACCACAGCCAAAGCTCTTTCAGATTAAAGAGTGGCTGGAGCAAACAGCCAAAACACTGAACAAGTTTAGCAGAGGTTAAAATTCTGTTGGAGGACAAGAAAGTTCCAAAGAAAGTTATCACCTGCCTCAAAGTGGCTTTATGTTCCTGGGGTGGCTGTGCTGTGCTCATTAGTTCTGCAGTAGTGCAATGTTACAAGAGAGCTTTCTCTTCAGTTCAGTTGCCTTGTTCTTACAGAGAAATAGGAGAGGTCTGAATGTGCCCCCTCCCTCCCTTGACAGAAAACGGCAAATCACCATTGAAAGCAGATAAATACACAAAGCTGCCTGAGAGGTAAAAATCTCTGAAAAGATTAGATGAGCTGGAAGCGGTCCCTTCTAACAACCCACTAGCACCATCCAGAGAAGGACGGAAGCAGCTATTGCTGGCCTCTGAGGCTCATCTTTGCTGGACCTTAGTACCCTAAACAGAACAGTTTCGTTTCAATGATCAGCTCAAAAGAGGATTGGAAAGGGGAAAAGCACTAATAACTTCGCATCACAGAACTATAAAAAGCCTGGAATGAAATTACTAGTAGCTGCACAGTCACTGGGAACGTACCCTGTCCCACCAGAGCCAGGTTCTTTCCAGAGCAGTCCACCTTGTATTGCTTCCTTCAGCCAGTTATTTGGGGACAGTGACTTCACTGGTTGCTCTAGAGCCCAGCCAGCTTTCGCTCAGAGACGCGTGAATGCACACGACCTGTGGATGTCAGAGACCTGTTACTTACCCACTCACACCTGTAGACCAGTAACAAACCATACATCCAGAGATTAAATGCAAAAGTGATGTTAGGAAAAAAATATTTACTCAAAAAAAAATTACGGTCCATCTATTGTTTCCCATTCTGTCTTTCATTTAGCATTTTTGAGCATCAACAAGGTTTCCAGTAATCCAGCTTGTCATTAGCCTGTATGCTGCTGCCACTGTAACCACCTCCTTATGTCAGCACCAAATACTTCTATCTCATGTTTTTGAGGGAATCTCACTTAAAAACTAAAAATAAAACCATGGCATTCCAAAGAAAGCATAAACCTCAGAAAATCAAAGGTGAGGCACTGCCTTTATATCAAGAATTTTGGATTAAGCGTGAAGTGCTCACATCCCAATTCTTCTTTTAGTCCTTGGATGATATTTTAAAATCTATATCACCACATAAGAACACCCAAAACAGAAAGATGGGAAAATCCATTTTTATGGGAGGAACAGCAGATGGTGATTGTGCTTTCATTCCTTCCCAGGGACCAATGCCTAACTTTACTATAATAAATTCTCCAGTTTTACATCTCCCTCTATCAGTGTTTACATGACATGACACTTCTCATGTATCTGCCATGCTACAATATCTACAACCATATTCAACACACTATTTATTGCATGCAGTGCTTTACATAGTGTATACATCACCTCATAAAATACTGGAAGATGGAATAAAACAATGCTGAATAGTCCAGCAAGTCTTTGCTGCAACTACTCCCATGTAAAGCATGTGGGAAAAGGCCATGGTGGAAGTGAAGTTGCTCATTGTTTCCTTCACTTTTTCCCAGCAGGAAAACAAAAAGAAAAGAAAAAAAAAAAAACCCAACATATTTTTCTGCTTCCCCTACCACCTCCCTCACCTCCCAAACTGCAGAGATCTGTTACACCCTTACTTTCCCACTACCACAGCAACATGATTCCTGCATTTCTTTAGTCACCAGGTCCTGCTATGCCAAATCCTTGTTGAGACCCCTGAATTAGAGGGGTTTCCAGAAAGGTAGAGCTCCACCTGAGCAGATGCCCTCAATGGATAGTGGACACTAATGATCTCTCCTCTCTCTTACTCCTTCTTATGCTCTCAGCCCCTGCTATTTTTGAGCCATAAACCTACACCATGAATATCCAAAGCCATGGAAGAAACGCCGAGAAGGAGCAATGCAGAGCTATGGCTGGATGCAGTGGGGCCGGCATTGCAGAAGGTCATTCAGGTCTTCAGCCAGGTCCTGTCTCCATGCACCTTCAGAGCCTGTCCTCTTCACCCAGAAATTCTTTCAGCTTTTTCTCACCCTCAGAAGAGAAGCATTTTCACCCATAGGCATCCACAGGCACCCACATTTCTGATTCTGAAACACCACTGGTATTTTTCAGGGTTGCACACATAGCGAGTTAAACACTACAGAGCATTTCTTTTCTTTCCAGACAAGAGTTATTAGAAGATTCTCCCATTTTTACCTTCATTGTGACATTTTCTCGTCTTCCACCACTATACAACCTCTTTGACGTGCTTTTCCATCTCCCCCAAGCCATGACACAACACAGTATAACACAAAACACTGCCAACCTCTCCAAGCAGCTATTTTACAGGACCACATATTTGTCCTCCTGCCAGGCATGTGATTCCCATTAGCATCAGCTCAAACTCTCCTGCAAAGCGGTGGCAGTCCATGGCTCACAAGCTCTCCACTAGCCACTGCTGGTGGGTTTATGCTGTAATTTTGTTTAGTTTATTGGGATTACAGATTTATTTCACTCTTTTGTCTTCTAAGAATGAACTGGGTTTTTTTCAGTACTTTTACTACTGTTCTATATTCAAAAATATAAGACACTGATAAGTCTGAGCTAAAATATCTCAGATATACAAGTGATTGCAAGAGTCAGAAGACTCCCTTAAGCCACTGTAACTGCTGGGCTGTGGAAAAGGAGGATGTCATTTCTCAATTGAACACGTAGTATTTCACTCAGTTGTAGCATCTGCTTAAGAAAAACACCGGTGACAGACTGCAGAATACATGTCACCTTTATGTGTACATAAATAATAACCAGGATATTTTCTGTCAGTATTTTCTTTAAAAATTAGCTATTTATAACTGTGGTAAGCACACCACTTGCTGATAGTCCATTCTTGGAATACAGTTCTTATTCAAGTAAATACAGCAATATTCTCATTTCAAACTTCAGTACCACTTCAACTCTCAGCTTAAAAAACAAGAATAAACCTGGCACTGAATGCTAAATGGGGTCATCTTGGGGTCATCTAACTGGAACAATGTTGTCCTAGCAGACAGCCAGCTGTTGTGACAAAATCATTGACTTTTAATGACTTTTTGCTATAGTAATCCCACAGTGATTTGAGGCATTAAAAAATATCTAGAAAATGATGAGAAAGAGGAAAGGTAGCACTAACTGTTAAGTAAACATTAAAGAAAGTGAACTCTCAGACAAAGAGCTGAAGGTTGCTGACTTAATCCATTGAATGTCAGAAAGAATTGTTTCAGGAGAATGAAGAGAGTGCTGCATCCAGATAGGTATTGATTTCCATGGACCTGGAGTTCTACTGCACTGTTTAAAGTCACGCATCTGTGCTTGGGAAGCAAATCCTGTGTTCCTTCTTTCAACTGCCATGAAGCTCCCAAAGGGGTTAAACTGTAAGCCAGGATGTATATACCTTAGGATGTTTCAACCCAGTCTGAGACACAAGAAAGGGACTAGAAAAAAAAATGACGTGCCCCTGAGAGAGCATCTGAGGAGCTCCCCATCATGGAGAGAGAAGGGGGTTCAGCTTGAAGAAGATGGCTCTACTGCAGAAGTTAAATACTACATGCAAATGACACTAGGGAGGCTCAGTCAGACCATGACAAAATGCACAGGCAGCAGATCACAGAAAATCTCTTTCATGACACATGATGAAAGGATGTACTGAAATTTCTAGCTGAATTGTGCCTGAAGTAGAAAATAAGGGCAAGGAAGACAGGGCAACGGGTCTCAAGATTAGGAACCAAAGGCTCAGTTCTCAAGGCTTCAGCACTGTGTCACATTAACAATATTTTCAAGTCACTCTATATTCTTTTGACTCAGTTTCCTCTAAATATTAAATATAAAATAGAAATCATTAAAGATAGATGCATGTTCTCTTCTTCAGAAGACAAAGCAATGGAACACAGTGATACAGTAATTGTTTACAATGCAAATTTGAAACAAATTGGTGAGGTTTTATAGGTAGTTTACAGCCCCAGGCTAATGAGCTCCCAAGCGCACACGCCTTCTGAGTTGCAGACTCAAGGGAGAGCAAGCCTTCCCCACCCTGCAGAGAAGATCACATTTACAGTATTTGCAGTCTGAGTGTCCCTTTAACAGCAGTCCCTACTTACAAATGCTTCTATCCATTAATCAGAAATAAATACAGAACAGTCACTGCATATAACATTTTGTAAGCAGCACAACAAAATAAAGCAGAGCGCGGTGTGCCCCCTGTCAGAGCAACTGATGCCCTACACAACTGAAAGACTGGGGGTTAGGGGGGTATGTGGAATCTCAGCCACAGTGAACAAACAATTCCATGCAGACTCCTATGCTGTAATAAAAGCAGCTGATGAGATGCTTTGATCCTTAAAGAATGGAGTCATTAGGAGGGAAAGTAGGTGATGCGGCCTCTGTGTTTCATGCACTTTATACTAATCCCAGGCAAACACACGCAATTCTTTTTGCTGCTTTTCTTGAAAGATGTTGAAAAATGGGTACAAAAAATAAAACCTATCAAAAAAAAAAATCTGACAGCTGTAAAGGGGCAGAGGCAACTAGCACAACAGCTTTAACAACAAATCAAGGAGCGATTGCAATTGGTGAAAGAGAGGCATCCTAAACAGAAAACACTGGCAGCCCCTTAAAAGAGAAGAGAAAGGTAGAATGCTGACCGGTAGCTGAAGACAAATTTAGGCAAGAAATTAAGTACAAGATTTGCTGCTGGATTTCTTTTTATAGTGTTGGTAAATAACCATTTTATTTTTCTCACCAAGTTAGGAAGATTCAAAGATCATCAAAAGGAACAGCCAGGGCCAGGACAATTCTTTTCCACAGGGCAGGTGGGTCTAAGTGGCTTTCTGCAAAGTCTCCCCCCATCTCGCAGATGTGGTTGGTACTTGGTGGCCTCATAGACACTCCTAAAAGATACATAGAGGTCAGGAGCACACAGCAGCAGGAAATCCCAGAGGTGGCTTTGGCCTTTTATACACCTCCCTTTCATGATCTTTCCTTGACAGTTTTACAGCCCCTCTGAATTCACCTGGCAGAGAAGATGTACTCCAGGAATCCACAGTGTAGTGATCAGACTTCCACCGCATAAAAGCGAAGAGCTTCAGTGACAGTGTGGAAACCATTGATTGTGTTCATCTTCCACCAGCTAGTCTTTGGTGAGAAAAACACCGGGTGAAATTGGGTGAGCCATCTCCTTCTAGCCTTTTCCTCTTTGTCTGATACCTTTTGGAGCCCTCCTTTTCTTCTCAAAGAATTTCAAAATACTGTGATACTTGCCTATACAAATAGACGTATTTCTGTTTGTCTTCATTACATTTTATTCTTTTATGTCAGCAGAAACAATATATGATTATATGATACACAAGCTGTCACAGTAAATTGATGTATCATGATTGGACATTATAATCTCAAACTATCTAGTCATTTGTGTAATCTTTCAAGATGGTTGACAGAAGAAAGTTTAGAGGAGACATCTAGGAGAAACAAGAAGAAATCAGAACATTCTTTTACCACAGAGCGTTTAGTGCACCTCTACTTTCACAGTTAAACACCCACAGCCAAGAAAGCGTGTAAAAACACAATAGGACTGAAAGAGCATGATGCTGGCTGTAAGCATATCTCTGCTGTTTGGGCAAATTCCTTAGATGACAATAATTTTAAATTCTTGTAATCTTTTTGAACAAAGCATGAGAAAGAGACGGGGAGACACAGTGACACCAGAGAGGTCTGGTAGCACTGGCAACACAAGGAAACAAATCAGTCTGCAGCAGTCTAAGATCTGAGGATCCAGAAAGCCCTTCTCCAGATGCCAGAGTCTCCCCATGGGATACCTGGGGTCTGTCTCTCAACTTCAATTCATAAATCCTTCCCAGGGCACAGCCGCTTGATTTGCCATATTGTAACAAGCATTCATCAGCCCCCTTTGAAGCAGATTTGAGGAGAAGGAGCAAGAAGATAGAAGAGGAAGAGATGAAAGAATCTGTGATCACTGAAGCATTCATGCTTCCACCTGAAGTTTATTGAGAGCCCTAACATATTAGCAAGCATCTCAGAAGTCCTCTGGCAAAGGATATTTTCTCCATCTTCCCCTAGTGCTATTCAAAGCAGAGTTCCACAGAGCACAAGGCAAGAGAGGACCACTACGTTCTCTCCTGTATCAGAGTGGCTAAGAATCTCAGTTAAATGGATGTTTTTCAGTACACAGTGTTATTGTGAGAACACCAATGAAGTTTGAAATGCTACTTGTACTTGAGATTTCTACAAGACGACCCTTGTCAGACTAAGTGTGCAGAGGAAAGGTCAAAACTCCTAAGTTCTCAGCCCACCTGACACAGGTAAGCTACGTCTTTCCCTAAACACAATCATCAGTATGCCTCCCAGTAGGCAAGCAAGATGGCTTAGGAAAAGCATGTTCTGTGTCAGTCTTCCAACTGCTTCAAGAGGAAAGGAAAAAATTAGGATACAGTTGGTTTGCCATAGACTGAGGAAACAGAAAACCTTCCAGAACAATGCAAACAAACAGCTGCTCTCCTGAAGCATAAACAGTTATTCAAATTCATCTCAAAGGAGAGCTACGAATCCTAGGATTATGTTGAAGCTAATACAGGCAACACATTCTCCTCAAGACTCAAGAAAAAAAGGATAAATATGGAAGTTCTAGTTGGTTTAGTAGTTTGCAGAACTCCTGCATACAGCCACTCTTCCAAAAAAAACCACGTGGACTAGCTTGATACTTTTTCCCTCAGAAATTACTTTGATTCGTCTTTAAAAAACCCACAAAAACCACAAAACCAACAGAAACCCCATGAAGCACAGCTTCACTTTGAGAAGTCACAAAGAATAGTGGAAACAATCGCTTTCATGGCAGTTCTTATAATAATTTCTAAGGCTCACTGCTAAGCAATTGCATTTTACTTCAAGATAAAATTTATCTAATTTAATCTTTGGATCTTTTTGCACCTTTGTTAGCTAAGTTGTAATGCTCTCCTACCCTGAGATGAGCTATTTCCCATCAATAAGTACCTATGCCCAAGTGATAAGATCACTTTGCAATTTCATTTTGATTAATAGAGAAGCTACTACTGCTATCAATTGCTCCCACATTTTACTGCAAAAAACGATTGATTTTTTTAAACATACCAGCTAAAACAAGGAATCCAAGAAAAAAAACTGTTTCAGATCCAGACAAAACATATTTTCCAGACAATCACAAGCATCAACACATTTTACTTAAGATAAATTCAAACAATTTTGTTCAATCTGAGACAACTGCTTCCTGCAAATTTTTTTTTGGTGTTATTTAACAATTTCAGTATTTTTTAGGTTTCTTGTTTGTTTTTAAATTATGCTGCTTTCAAACAAGAGAGATTCACGGGCTTGTGTTGAACTGTTGAGTCTGTTTCAATACTTCCAGAATGCTCAAATGTTTTGGGAGTTATTTTATTTGAGGTTTTTTGGTGTTTCATCTTCAGGTGTGTGGCGGGTTTTTTTGTTTGTTTTCTGTTTATATTTATGTATCTCCCTTTGCTCTTCATTTTTCAAAACAACAGGGATGTGGAAAGGTTACTACAGTGAATGTCAACTTTCCCAAATTTTCTCATTCTCCCTTAAATGTCTTTTTTCTAAAAACTGTCCAGTGATAAGTGCCCTCACTCTCCTTGTAGATAATCAAGATGTTAACGCATCTACAGAGTTTGGCTAGAATATCATAAATAATCCTGGCATCACCCACTAAGACAATATGAGTGCAAAATATCAATTAGCTCGCTTACAGAGACAGCACTGGCCATCCTGGCACTGAATGTGGGAAAAACAGTATGTGATCATGTAATCAAAGGCTGGATCACAAAGCTCATGCACAAGAGGATTGAGTTAAACCTGCACAGGCAAGTAGCTTAATTCTGTCATTTATAAACTCAACTGGCATTTCCTGAACACTTGACTTTGCAATCTGAATAGCAGTAATTAATTTAGGGGTTGTGTGTAACTAATGATGACTAATATGACAGACCCATAATCATCTACCTATCATGGTGGTAAAAGATGGATGCTTAGATAGCCAAGTTTTTCACATAATTTCATCTGAATAACAAATAAGGCAGAGCCTGAGTCTGGTTTTGAAGCTCACAGGGCTCGGAGTTAATAACATGTTGGATAGCAGTCTGCATGCTCTTCTAATTCACACAATAGCACATACCTTCCCACCACATTGCCAAATGCAAAAAGGAGCATAGATTTCACCCCGTGATGATACCTTCTCTTGAACACAGTGACTGCCACCTTTGCACTTTTTCACTGGTGTACCACCCCATCGTTCAGGGTGCAGTGATTCTTTGTCATTACCCACCAGTGTGGATACACCAGATATAAGATATGAGGTTAACACTAGCGGGAGAATAATTTTTTGGTGTGAGAATTTTTAGTATTCATTTAGCTTTATTTTTTCCCAGGTTTTTTTGTTTGTTTTTTTTTTTTTTAATTCAAATCCATATTTAGAAGTACCTGAATGTTGCTGTTGTGCTGACTTGGTCAGTACTTTGCTCAAGACATTTTTGAAGCTGGCAGCAGTTCCATCTGTTAACAGCAGCAGGTGAGAAAGGCAAGTCAAAAATAATGCCGTGCCAATCACTGTTGCTCAAGGAAGATTCTGGGTTCCAACCTGAGCCTAAAGCAGTAACGAGAAATGGGCCTTAACAGACTTCTCGCACTGCAAAGTAAAACCACTGTGGCTAGAGGGATTTCCTTAAAGAAGATTATCTTCCAACTCTTCATGTTAACATCCTCAGATAGTCAAAAACAGGGGAAATGAGATGACAGTAATCTTTGGAACATCCTAAGAGGTATGTTAACAAGTACTAAAGGCATGCATAAAATGTAACCTGGTATATTTCAAACATTAAGAGTCTGGAATTACCATAAAAAACCATGGCAACAACAGGCAATTAATTCACACTTATTCAGATTACCATAGAAACTGGACCAACATACCAGAAATTATCTACAATTTCTCACTCCAAACATTCAAGCACAGTCTATAATTTCCATAGTAATTGACTGCTTGTAATAATCACAGAAATATTATAACATCTCTATGAAACACCATGAAATCTTGATATAATGAAGGTCAAACATAATTTTTGAAAAACCTGCAAAGCTTTTGCCTGTATTATAATATACAGCATGGGAGCAAAAAAACCTTCTCATCTTCCAACATGGTACTGCAGGAGAAATTAACACTATTCTGTCAGCTGAAAGGAAAAATGCATTTACATCATGACAAATCACAACACAAAAAGCTGCTGAGGCAGAGCAGAACTGCAGCATGCCTCGTGTCACTCTCTTTTTTCCAAGAAGTCTCCCTTAGCTCAGAGTTTGGCAGCCTTTTTGTTGCTAAAGCTTGCTGTAGAAAAAAAGACATTCTCTTTCAAAATCTACAGCTCCTGCAGGTACCTCTGCAACAAGGCTATGTGAAACCTCTATGTCCTCAGTAGGATTGTCCTTGACTCCTTGTGCTTGTTCATAGCTTTTTCAAATCCCTAAATACTGAAAATTATATTGAAAATACTGTTGAGCCTACTATAAGACATGGGTATCATTATATCCAGTATGACTAATCCTATAAAAAAAACCAATACTTGGGTACTAGATACAAGGGGTTTTCAGCAGCTTCAATTAAAGTATTGCCAGCTAAACCATTAAAACATAATTCAAACTAATTGACATTATTAATAAGGGTGGGGAATCACTGATTCAGTGGAGTTTTGAAGGCATCAGGCAGGTAGCACTGGAACAGAAGTGAATGCGAATTTCTCACCCAAGACCTGTGACAAGGAAGAACAACTCAGAAGAGAAACTGCCTTTTCCCTTCTGATTCTAGACTAAGGATAACTGCCCTTCCCATGCTAAAATTGATCTCTGAACATTTCCCCTCACCACCGCCACCAGCCCACAAGTCCATTACTTATTTTGCATTACACATGACATACTTCAAAGCACAAGGAAGTCAATGGGAACATTCCCATTAACTCCAATTGCCCTTGAATCAATTCTTCAGAGCAGTTTCACACCAGTTGAGCTTCACGGCATTTTGACTGAGTTACTCCTTATTTACACTGGCAGTAGAGATTTCTGTCAGTGAATGCAAGAAGCCTTGTACATATCTTTTCACCAAAAAAAAAAATAAGTAATTAGAAGACAATCAAACATTTATCGTCTACTGGAAAATCAGAAAGGCAATTACCTTGCACTGAACATTTCCAAAATATACTATGAAAGACAGTTCTCTCTTAAAAACATGGCCAGCTTGAGAAGATCAATGTCAAGGTCTTGCTGGACAAAAAGTTAGCGATAGTTACTGAAAGTGACTGAAGTATTCAGAACTTTTAGCCCGGATTTGGATAAATATCCACTTCCAACCTTTTGCATAGTTCCCAATCAGGCAGTAAAACATACAAAGGAATTCTTATATGCAGTGTTTTCCTATGCCAGCGGCATAATAACGTTTTAAAAAAATAAAAATGCTCACTTTTTTTTCTTCTTCTCAGAGCACCTAACTTTAGGAAGTCCACAGAAAGAAAGGATGCAAAATCTGTAATTCAAACTGTATTAAATATCAAAGTTCAGTTCTTATTTGTTTAACAAACCTGGTAGACGATCATACCAAAACCTCCACGTTGTCTGACAGAGCTAGACATCAGGTATCCACAATTATACATGAGTTACCGAATGACTTGGTGTAAGTCTCTTAGTGTGGGTCTGTCATTATAACACCAGATGTTGCAAGCATACTGTAAGTCATTTGTCACTGATTCTTGAAAAGCATTAATTCTTGGCTGAAATTGCTAGAGAGTGATATAGTACTGTACTGTTCATTGTACTTGAATGAATTTTGGTTTGAGGTTTCCCTTTTCATCCCCCATATTTTTTTCAGGGAACTCAATACCGTCAGGAAGGTACAAACTTCTCCAGGCTGCAAACGCACCTCATAAAACATCTGAAGTGAAGTTTGGGCTTGCTGAGAGTCATAAAGTCAATCTAACTCTGCCTCTCAGCCTTTACAACTGCTGGAGCACATTGCAACCCATAAGACAAGCTGCTCTCCAAAAGGCTGTGCGATTTGACAGGTAGCTTATAATTCAAGGCCTTCGCAAGCAGCACCTACACAAAACATCAGCTGCGATGTCAGCTGCGCAACTGGCCACGTTTCCTGACAGCTGTCAGGTTCACATCCACATCCCAGCCCCTCGCAGGCACAGCCGAGAGGCCAGGACACCCACAGCACTTTGTAGCACGCACAGCCCACGCGCAGCAGGCACAGACATTGTGGCCACCTGGGCTTCCTCCTGACAAGGCAGCCGAGGTTCACAGGCGTCTTCTACAGCAACTGCAAGTGCCATTTCCCTTCTGTGAAAGGGACCTCACAGGAAAGAATTACGGCCTGTGAAACATTTACAGACACTAGACAAGGGGCAGCGTGGTTGTAAAGCAGCTGAAAAGCAGATGGTCAGCATGGGCAAATTATCACATTTAAGTGAAATGTCTGACCCTCTGGCAAGGGTCAAATAAGGAGCTACTCCTAAAATTTAAAATACAGAGACACCGTTCAGTATGGTGTAGATATCTGCGATTTTATACCCATGTGTTTCCACTGAAGGTATTATGTCAGGATATTAACAGTTCCAATATTTTGCTGACTCGGTCACAGGTCCTGGATGAAGTTGATGCTTCAGAAAGACCATCACTTCTATTGAAAAAGCCTGCTGTCATCTCCAGAAGAGGGCAGTGCTGGCTTAAACTAGCAGGACACAGGCCCTCTGAAAGTCTTGCCTCCCAAGGGCAGTAAGTTTCTTAAAGCAGAGTCCCAGTCACAATATTGCAAAGATGTATAAAAAAAGACCACACTATGCAGGAACAATCAGTAGAGCAGTCCTGAGCAAAACACCAAGTTTTGAAACATTTGTCAACGACGTTCATATTTTGCCTTGAGATTTGGGCAGAAGCTGGGTCTGTTTCTCACCACCTTTCTGTCTTTAGAAAGCCCTGGACAGGTTAGATGAATTGCTATTTCTAGGAAAAGGAAAGTGATTGATAGCAGTTGTTATATCTCATTTGGTCTTGTAGAGCTCAATCTGCTTGTTCCTTTTATCAGAGGCCTAAGTAAAAGGTTTCAAGCTCAGAATGACCCAGATATTACTCCCCAGGAGGCAGAGGGAAACTTGTGGGAAGGAGCCCTTGGTTCAGATCCTCCTATTACCTGTATAACTCACATGTAAAGCCAGCAAAGAAACTGCACAGACATGGAACTGACGTTACTTAGAGAACTGAGGCTTGGAGACTAAGAACTGTGAAAGGACTGTTTGCCTTCAAGCGACAGAAAGAGAAATGAGTTGTAGGAATGGGACAGAAGTAACCTCCGTACCATGTAAGAGTAAATAAAGGAATTAAACGTCAGCCTGATTTAGGCAGATCCTCTGGCTTTACTGATAACCACCTGTGCCTTGCTAAGCAGAAGCAATGCCACTGTGAGGAACTGCAGGTGCCCTGGGAAGAGGCAGCCAGAGGAAGATGTTCATCCACATGCAAGGTTGGGATTATGGGTTCACACCCTAGATGATCCAGACTAGTGTTGATCTCCTTGGCTGTGGGTGATTCCCAAGTAACACATGGTCCTGTGAGTAAAGCAAACTCAGAAAACACCGTAAGAGAATGAAGTAATTCAAACTCCAGCCAGAGCCGAAGCTCATGGGAAATGGGAAGAAAGATAGGAGGCTACTGCCAAGGGTTTAAACAGAGCTTCATTATGTATCAGCAAGAAATGGGTGCCAGGAAAGTGGAGGGCAATCAGAAGATAGCTTTGTCTCTGACAAGCTCCATCCCTGACAGGCTTTGAGTCTGATCATTTGACATTTTAAAGAGCTTTTAGTTATTTCAGGTACAGGAGGTTATGAAATGCAATTATAGGAGCTGGAGGAGGCCTACACACCAGATAAAAAGCTGCCAGAGACGCTTTCAAGCAAGAGCTTGAAGGGAAACCGAAAGCTTTGTGCACGTTTTGACACAAAGAACAGGAGCACTTTCCAGATCATGCTTGTACCTTGGGGCCAAGCACAAGGAAACAAACTTCTGGAGAAGCCGTGAAAACACAGGAACTCAACCCAGAACAAAGCAAAGTCGAGCTTAGGAAACGTTGACAATGGCTTCACGCTGTAAACATGATAGAAATAACAAGATAGTACTCAAAATAAATCTGGAAAAGAAAGGCCCCACAAAGACCAATGTCAGGGCGCTGCAGGGGCCAATGGCTGGGAGGGTGGAGGACTCCGCTGGGTGGGTGATGGCAGGGCCTGGCAGCCAGGTCCTGTCCCACCACCCCAGCTAGGCACAGGCAGCCAAGGGGCACCAGGTCAGAACCCCACGCCTCCCTGGGGATGGGCCAAGGCTGGGCTGGGATGTGGGCCTGCAGGTCAGGGATCACAGTCAGGCCCTGTGATGGGAACCAGGGTCAGACAGAACAAGACCCTCGGGGCCCTAACGCTAAGTGAAAACATGCCAAATTCAAGAAAATAAGAAGCCCTACAGCACATGACACTACTACCCCTCAGAGTTAACAAAAAGCACAACCTAGGACAAGGACCAGAACTTCGGGGGGGGGGGGGGGGGGGGGGGGGGGGGAACAGGAACTACAACATACGTATTTTGGAAGAGGTAGTGATGCATGTCCAGTGTGGAGAAGAGGGCTACTCCTACCCAGCAAAACGCTCTGCACAAAGTAATTGCAGAGTAAGAAGGGATTAACAGCAGTGACAGAAGCTGCCCATTTAGAAAGAGAAGGCATTGTTTTGACATTTCAAATTTTGATAACGGGGGAGCAAGTGTTTTCTCATTGCTGTCAGAATTAGAACAAGAACAGTCTTATATTGGTATTATTACACTTTCCATGTCCAGCTTTGAGTAACAGGCAAGACTAGCAGACTGTGAGCCCTCATCAGCATCAGTGTACATTTCTTACATGTGTGTTTTCATAGTGAAAGTGAGTGCTACCAGGTAGTGTGGACTTCCACACGGCACTCCTCTCCAGTAGTCTGTCATTAAGTGATTGACACCCAAGCCAGCAAACAAAACTAATTGCTTTTTTACCCCACAGCTGCCCTGCTGGCTGAGTCCTAGGAGGTTTTGGGTATTGCTCCTGAGAAATATAAACCACTAGGTATCAAAAAGGTTTTTGCATCCAATATAACTGCCTTCAAAAAGCTTCACATTATCCAGCATTTTAGCACAATTTGCCAAAGGAGGATCTAGGTATCCCTCCACTCCCTCACGTCAACAGTGTTCAGAAGCAGGCCTGTGACTGTCATTTGTAGAGCATTTTCCTTTGAAGGAAATGGGAACTTTCACTTCCACAGAATATGGATCAGTCGCAAATGCAGGAAAATATAGGTAAAGGGCGGGGCAGGGGGGAAGAGGGATTTATAAAGGTATGGTAAAGACTACCCCAATCCCAAATTCCCCTGGCAACACTTACTGGTTTTGTAATTACACTTGCCTTTAAAATTATTTCTCCTCCTTTACTGTTGTGGGAAAAATCCACATAAGATACAAGGGAATCATCTGACAATACATAAGGGAAAGAGTGAAATTATTCAATGCAAAAGTGCTTTGAAATACACAAAAGGAATGTAATAAAAGAATTGCAATCTCTTGGATAATCTGTAACATTAATAGGCCCAGTCATGCAGACAGAAGTGTGATTATTTCCCTCCCCCTCCCCCACCCCCCGCCCCAGTCTGGCACCATGCATCAGGGTACCTGAGAGCCCAAATTATCTCCTTAATGCACATACAAAATACTGTTTTCATTAAAATGATCTATTACCTAACTTTTACGTTTTTCTCTTTACCTTATCATATTCTTTCTTTACTTGAAGGCTAGGGATTCCACTTGTTCTTTATAGAGACAAACTCATTGAGCTAACAACTGAAATCCCTGCATGTGCAACACTGCTGGTGTGTTATTTTACTGATTCAATACAATCATTTCAGGATGGTTTCTTCAAAAAAAAAATCCAAAAAACAACCCACACATATCTGGGGTTCTTTAATGAGAATATTACAATACTGGCATCATATTGTTAGGGTGAACCCCATCTGCATCCTGAGTGATTCTGAGGGTAGGACACTGCTACAAATCTAGCCAAAGGCAGTTTTTTCTCAGGTCTTGGAAAACATTGCCTATGCTTCATCTGGACTTCTAACTTGCAAGAATTGGAAAGAGGTGGATACATGTCCTGTGATTTTACAAATGAAGCAGTCTAAATCCATCTATTCTGCTAGTAAAGCCAGTAAGAAGGCAACCAGTGATAATGCAGTAGTCACAAGCAAGCAGGCTTTATCATTCCAAATTGGAGGCTGGCTGACAGAGGAAATATGTTGCTGGATAATTCACAAGGGCATGATTAATGCAAGACTTCCAGTAGATTTATCATGTGACAGACCATGATGGAAAAAAAGCAGTGGGTGAGAAGGGGTATATTGAATACAATGAAGGAAAAGAGGAAATGCAGCGCAGCATTTGCCAGGATCACTCTTTGATTTCATTTTAGCAACAGTTGGACATAAAACTCCCAGTCAGATCACATAGCTTTATGTAGCAGCCAATCAGTTATTAGGTGCTAGTCTGTGGTGGTCCAACTCACTTATGTAACAACAATTAAGTTGCTGTGCTAAATGACTGCTGCTGATTAAATGCCACGGTGCAGGTGCTATTCTGATTTACATCCATCATGTGAAGAGTGTGGCTTAATGCAGATGCTGACGGTATTTACAAATTAGTGGCTGGGGGTGATGGAAAGGCAACAGAACCTCAGTCAATAGCTGGACTGCTTTAATCATAGAGCATGCACTCAGACCAGGTGACCCTTTTAAAGCACCTCCTTTTACTGAGAGGGGGGAAATCTCCATACCAGTAAAGATAAACAGCTTCTTGCAGAAGCCACCCCTGCAGCCCCCACTTCTCCACCAGAACCCAGCACTGCAACAGAACCAGAACCAGAACACAACCAGAACAGAACCAGAACTGCAACACACAGGGCCAAGCAATCTCTGTTACTTCTTCCATCTTTTATCTCCCTTGCACTCATCCCGTCAGCATCCAGAACTACAAGGGACATCACTCAAGAGAAGAGGCACCTAAGGGTACTTCAAAGCTGCAGCAAAAGGTTTCCACTAATCTCTGCTGTGGGCTTTCATTCTCCCCTGTGATTTCTTCTTCCCACGATCCCTTAAGGAAAGCATCTGGCACGCGGTTAGTGCTGCAAACATGTCAGCATAGCTGGCACGTCAGGCAAAATCAGTTCCTCTGCCTGCCAGACAGAAGTCACGTCTTGACAGTGGGGAGCTCCTACAGACAGTGCATGTAGCTGCTGCAGAGCAGAAGCAAGAGACAGGACGCAAAGAAAGCAGAAGGTTCTGGTTTAAACCTCCTCTGTAATTTGCTAGCAGAATCCTTGACAGCTCTTGCTGTGCTTAAAATTGGGCTATCTCCATCACTTATAAAACATAAAAGGGACCAATATAAACTCTGATGTGAGAAGTTCCTACAGCTGGCAGCAGGGAAGATTTCTCAAGGAAGTATTCCTCTGGGCTTGCTCTGCTCCTCAAAATCTTTTCCTGAGAGTCTGCTGCTGGCCACTGCCAGAGCTCAGGACACTGACCCACATGGGTTTTTCTGACACTCCTGGCCACTCCTGACATGCCAGCCAGACTATGTCTGTCTCCTCTGCCATTGCCACAGCACCCTCTGAAGACCTGCTGTCCTTCTGAGAAGGGGGACTTTGTGTTTCACCCTGCTGATTATAAGCTTCATGAAAGTGTGAGAGTAATCGTGACAACACTGTACTATAGTACACCAGGAAAACAGGTTAAAAACCTATGTAAACATTACCCAAAAAAAGCCAGCTAAAAGACAAGCCTTCTCTGTAGTCAGATGCTCTATAGTTAAACGTGGGAATACAGCAACTCACCTCTCAGAGCTGGTTGATGACAGTCTGTACAAAGAGGAAGAGAAGCGCCTTCATACCTCTGCAATCAGTTTCTTTCACCACTAGGTCATGGTTGATAGAAAAATCTAAATGCCAAGATGTTAGAAGACTTGATCTGACAGTGCAGACAGAGAGAATCTTAAACTCCACACAAAGCATATCTAGCAATATGCTGAGGTAACAGTTATGCCCAATACATCAGCATCATACATAACAACTACCCCAAGGGTGGAAACCACTAGAGCAGAACACATATCGCAGGAGCCCCGAAATTCTGCTTGAGAATGTCTATAATGCCATGGCCAGCATTCCTGGACCAGCAATAACAATAAAGGTTGGTAGGCTAACCCATTCTTGTCAGTGAGGGGAAAAAAAAAAGAAAAAAAAATGAGAACAGCATGAACAACACAGATAAACTTATGTCTCCAGCCAAGAGGCAACTGTAGGAAGACTGCTTGGACAGCTTGCCGAGCTATGAGAAAACAACTGACCTTCAAAAATAACACTCCAATTATCATTCAGGATTTTTTCCTCCATCCTGAACAAGCCTCATCTGTATTTTCTCAAGTAGCTGTGTTCATTCTATGGTTATAGCCTTATTTTTCTTGTTCATTTCATCTCCCAGCTCATTTTATATGATTTCTAGTGAGTAGGAAGAGCAAATATAAACAGGTAAGCAGTTTCAGAGTCTAAATAGCTGCTTCACCTGCAACTCTCAGCTACTGCTTTTGCAGAATAAAAGGTTTGCATCAGTCAACCCCAACATCCAACCTTAATCTTCATATATTATTGAGCTTATCCTTATGTATTGCTGTGACAGAAACTGCTCATATATGAAGAAAATGAGCAAAGCCCTGTTCTATTATTTACAAGGTGTCAAAAAGACGCCCAAAGGTTTAAAAGACAAATAAAGAAGAAAACCTCTGCCTCTGAGCTTTTAATCTAATTGTGAGGAGACACTGCTAGTAGTCCCAGTTTCACATGAGCAGCATCACCACTGTACAGACTGGTGGTACACAAATGTGGAGAGCCCAGAGGTTCTTTTACTGACTGTTGTACAAAGCCTAATGTTTTCAAATCAGCATTTCCACATGCACATTTCCAGATATCATCCTACAAGATGCACATGATAAAGGACTTCCATTATTTATATGGGTTATGAACAGTGTCTGTGCTTGACACAAAAAAAACAACCAACCCAGAACAAACACCTCTTCACCAGCTTTTTAGTGGCTACTTGGTTGAAAGAAATGAAGCTGAGTTGGTCTGTTGTGTTCCTTGTTTTCATAGTTAGCCAACAATACCAATAATGATGCTGTTTTGGAGGGGTTATGATTTCTAAATTACACTTATTGACCTTACCTCGAAAAGACAGAATGACTGTTGTAATTCACAGGGATTAATTTGTGATACCCAACACACAGCCAGCTTTCCGTACAGCCTCAAAGTGTTGTTAAGCATCTGCTGAATGGCACTGGATTAATGCGATCAGGCACAGGATCTGAGGCTGGAGAATTCTGAGGCAAGTATAGCACAAGTTAAGAAACCAAACATCAGTGATGTACAAGAAGGATACTCAGATATCAGCTAACAAAATTATCAGTGAAAGTGGAGGCCCCACGTTACACGAGGACACCAAGATTGCCTTGTTTGGCCTAGAAAAATAGAAAGGGAAAAAGAAGGTTGGCAGGTGGCAGAGTTGGTTTTTATGACCATGTGAAGCATTGTGAACATGACATAGGGAATAAAGCTATTCAAGCCAAACAGACAGACAATGAAGACAGGTAAGGAATAAACTTAGCCTGCAGATTAGGCCCGGCAATGCAATTTGATTTGTGACCGGCCTTCTAATGGGAGACAGAAAGAAGAGAGCAGGAAGATCTAACTACTTTTAAATGGAGATTGATTAGTCTGTGGAAGAGACAGCATGATGCGTTTGCACCTCAAGAGTCTGACTCGATGATCTGGAGCAGGAGGAAGTCTCTTGTGACCCTACACAGTTTAAGCCACAGGAACAGGGATGGAATCCAAGAGCTGTGTTATGACACAGAGCAGTAAACCAAAAACCATGCCTGACACAGCAACAATGGCTTGTGATCCAGCATGCACTTGGCCATAAACAAGGGGTTAAATCCAGCTCTGCTCTCACTTCCACTTTTACCCTGTTCAGAAGAGCTAATGGATCAGCCAGAAGGTAGGAGAATGCTGCTGGGTGGGTCAAACTCTTGATGCAGGCTTATGGGACTAGGATGACCCTTATGCCAGGAGATTTTCTACTGTAATTTCTGTTGTCAGAGACAGCTGAGCAAAACACCTTGCAGACAGGCTTTATGTTTTCCTGCTAAATAACTCCATCTCATGCCATTGTGAATGGATTCAGGAACTAAGATGTACACCTCAGCAGTTTCTCTCTTTAACTAAAACTTATCAGACAGAGCAGAGAGCTGTACAGATAAAGTGTCAATAATACATCAGCATCTACAGCAAAGATGTACAACAATATGGGCCCATTCTCTGCAGCTCGGTGGGGCTGGGAACAGTAAGCTTAGGAAAAGCTGCTCTCCTCTTCACGCAGAAAGATAAAAGCCTAGATTTGTGCTGTTGCTTTTTAAAGACCCCTAAGATAAGTGGCTTGCCACTGTGTACAGGTTGGGGCCAGAGAGATTCTATGAGAGATGGAAAAGCGTGTGTCTATGTTCAATGAAACAAGATTGTTTTACCCAGAGCAAAGGAAGACTAAACTGCTGAGTTCACTGGGGCAAAGTCAATCTCCTTTCATCAAAGAAGGCTCAACAAATGGGAAAGGTGATTTCTAGCTTTCACACTTAGAGGATGATCTGTTATACTTCCCCAATCACTATTACTGTTTAAAGGTGAAACCTGTGGGTTTTACATGTTGTGACCCTTATCTGTTGTATACTGCATCTCAAACCCAGAACAACAGCTGTCTATACTACCTAGCTTCATAAAATTAGCCACAGAAGTTATTGCCACTTTATTTGGCTCTTTGGGATATAGATCATATATTAACATGGATTAGCATCTCATTAGCTGAAGATGATGCTGTCCCTACAGGCATTCCAGTCAGAAGTTGCTGTGGCAGCCCTGTCTTGCATAAGCAGCCAGAGTACCTAGGGTGTCATGAGCAATTTCCCACAAAGCAGACTTGATTCACAACCTTTGACCAGCAACTTACACTCCAAGACTCTGGATCATAACACACAGTGTTATTTTACCCTCACTCATCACCGCACATCTGCTCAGGTTTCCACCCAAACAATCTGCTCTGCCCCCAGATGGCATTGGTCAGTAGTAGAGATGTAGAAGACATTTTTTATCCAAGATTTTAGTGAGCAGCTACCTATACAGCTCAGCGCTGCTGACAAGGGGAGAACAAAGAATGGTTTTGGTTAGAAAAGACCTTCGAGATCATGGAGTCCAACCATCTATCCAGCCCCACTATATCCATCACTAGACGATGTAAACAAGCACAACATCCACTCTACTTTTAAACACCTCCAGGGATGGTGACTCAACCACCTCCCTGAGCAGCCTGTTCCAATATTTGACAGCCCTTTCAGTAAAGAAATTCTTCCTGATATCCAACCTACACTTCCCCGACACCACTTCAGGCCATTGCCCCTTGTCTTGTCACCAGCTACCAGTGAGAAGAGACCAACCCCCACCTGAGTGGATATGGTCTCTCCTTAGTCTCCTTTTCTTCAGACTGAACAATCCCAGCTCCCTCAGCCCCTCCTCATAAGATTTGTCTCCCAAACCCTCCACCAGCTTAGTAGCCCTTCTCTGGACATGCTCAAGCATCTCGATGTCCTTCTTGTAGTGAGGGGCCCAAAACTGAACACAGTACTCCAGGTGTGGCCTCATCAGCGCTGAGTACAGCAGAAGGATCACTCCCCTTCTCTTGCTGGCCACACTGTTCCTGATGCAGCCCAGGATGCCATTGGCCTTCTTGGCCACCTGGGCACACTGCTGGCTTTTATTCAGCTGGCTGTTGATCAACACCCTTAGGTCTCTCTTCTCCAGACAACTCTCAAGCCACTCCTCTCCAAGCCCATAGTGCTGCATGGGGTTGTTGTGACCAAAGTGCAGGACACAGCACTTAGCCTTGTCCAGGTCCCTCTGTAGAGCCTGCCTACTCTCTGGTAGATCAACACTCTCACCAATCTTACTATCATCCACAAATTTACCACGGGCACACTTGACTCTCTCATCCAGGTCATTGATAAATACATTAAACAGAACTGGCCCCAGTACTGAGCCCTGGGGAACACCACTGGGAACCAGCCAGCAGCTGGATTTAACTGTTTACCACAACCCTCTGTGCCCAGCCATCCAGCCAGTGTTTCGCCCAGAGAAGCATGTGCCCATCCAAGCCATGAGCCTCCAGCTTCTCGAGGAGAATGCTGTGTGAAACAGTGTCAAAGGCCTTACTGAGGTCCAAGTAGACAGCGTCCACAGCCTTTCCCTCATCCAGCAGGTGGGTCACCTGATCATAGAAGGGGAGCAGGCTGTCAGTCAACATAGCAAACAGCAGTGCCTCAGCCATTAAAACTGCTATGAAACAGGAGGCTATGACAAAATTCCACAATGAAAATTAAAAAAAAAAGAAAATCACTTTATCCCTCTTCTGTGTAGTACCTGCACCACCACAACAGCGACCAGATCCAAAGTAGTACTTGTGTTCTACAACAACATAACTGTGTTCTGTAAGCAATGAAATCCAGAAAGAGAAAGGGAGACTACTCAACTGCTTTGCTAGGGGATGGTTAAAATGGACCAATACCTTTGAGGTAACAGAATAGGGACACAAGACCCCTGTGGCTTGTAGTCCCTGAGGGAAGCAGATACAGGCATCAGGACAGGGCACAATTCAGTGGAAGATTCACAATTCTTCAAGGAAATGAGGTCAAATCACAGTCAGAATAATGTCCTGGACTGGACAATGGGGCTGTAGAGAAGAACCAGGAATCATTATTTGTCAGATCATCAAAACGAGTAATAATAAAATGAAGAGCTACTTATACTTACTCTCTACATTAAGCAATACAGCAATGGTGATGGGAATGTCACCTGGCTCTTGTCTGAAGAAGAGAGGACAATACAGAGACAACAGCACCCTCCACTGGGACAGTGATGCTTAGCAGATCTGTAGCTGTAAATACCGGTTCATAGCACATGAAGTGGGAGAGAAGCAAAGCAGATACTCTATGCCTCTTTTCACCAGTTACTTCGTCTTTGGGCTTGCCACTCCAAAGATACTGCTCTGGCTCATGAAGGAAGCTGTGTAACACACCAGAGAAGCCAAGATTAGTACTTCCCACAAAGTATGGGAATTGAGGCTGACTTCCCTCTACCTCTTCTTCACTTCTTGGTTTCACTACAGTATAAAAAGTTCAGTCAAGCCACTCTCACCTTAGCACCATGGCCACCTACAGACTGTTGTAAACAGAAGTAAGTTTGCACTCAGCAATTACTTGTAACTCTTGAGATACTGCTGAATAGCTTCCTACAAGATAGTTAGAATGAGAAGGGAGGAAACAGGTTTTCCTTTCCTATCCTCCCCGCCATTACAAAACTATATAACCCCACTTCAGTTGTTCAGAGGCTGGGGATGTTAGGCAGAAATACCTGCCCAGCAGAAAGAAAAGTCTTCAAAGACCAACTTGGTAAGAAACAGGCGCCTGACTAGATTTAAAGACTATGAACAGTCTTTAGCTGGTGAAACATAGATATATCTCCAAAGAGAGGTCACAAACAAAAGTGTCATATCCCTAAAGTACTCTGACAAAGCCCTGAAAGGAGTTCTTTGGATGCAGGCAAGATGCCAGAGAAAGTGGTCTCTTGGCATGAAACAAGTTCTGTTGAGTCAGGAAAGTTATAAGGTCGCACAAATGCGGTGATGAAAGCATCCAGAGACAGCTGTAGCGAGGGCAGAACTCAGCAAAAGCCCTGCAGGGAACACAGCACGCTGCTAACTGGTTTACTGTGAGAAGCAGATAGCAGATCATGCACTTAAATTTCTTTCCAATCAAGCCCAAAGCACCCTAAACCCACCAACTGACCATAAGAATGGAATTAGTTTTTTTTTCCTTTTGCTAATATTCCTCTGATGTCTCTGAATTTCCCTGAGGAGGGCAGAGGGACCCTCCTTTCAAAACAGATTACAGTAAATTTCACTTGTATGAAAACAAAAGTGTCAGCAAGGCTCCGGCTGTGTTTTTGGACTTCCCATCTTCAGTGTGTGAAAACATGTAAGAAAACAATAATAGCTGTATTTTCTTCAGCACTTTCAGGCAGAGCGTTGTTTTGGGGAGAGCTGGAAGAACACGGTGATTCAGCGCTGGTGGTGTCACGGCACATAAATACCATTCTCACCGAGAGCATAACAATCGCTTTGTTTTGATGTGCACAGCTGAGCAAGAAGCCATCACCAAAATAAACCTGATTCGAGCACACCAGAAATGTTTTTATTTCTTTTCTTTTTGCTCTCGGGTCACGTTCACCCCTAGTATGAGAAGGTATGATTGCACTGAATTCTATGGCATGCAATCTGCATAGACCAAAGATTAATGCAACTATACATGTGTAGCTCCAGGCCTGGAGGCTGGTGGCCCTGCCTGTGGCAGGGGTTTGGAACTTTATGATCCTTGGGGTCCTTTCCAACCCATGCCATTCTATGATTCTATGATTCTATAAATGCCTATTTTCAAGATACCTGCACATTTGCCTTTTTTAAGGCTGCCTAAATATTTTTCATTGTTCACAATTTGGCTTACAGGCATGTGATGAAAGCCATGAGATGTGCACAACTCTACCTCTTTGTGGGAGAGAATGTCAGCTTTTATTCGTATGCTTGAATAAAAGCTCTGCTTGCAAAGACAGAGATACTGAAACTTCTCATCAGAAAGGTCAAGGTATTTTTGAGGTGTAAGGTCAAGTGTATGTAATTAGCAGGGAGTAACAGAGCATTTGGTTGAAACCTCTTGTTGTCAATGGGACCCTAGATGTCTGCAAAGCCCTACTCTCCATCCCTTCTCCCAACAACTTCATAACCCCAACTGAACTTAAGTAATGATAGGCTGTCAGTTCAGGGACACACTTCAGATTTATTTATTTTTAAATCCTCCTCACATGGGAGGGAAGATATCTGCTATCAGGCATAATTCTTTTTCTAGTCTCATCAAGAAATACCATAAATCACCACTTCTGCTGTGAATTCCCTCCTGTTGCTTCCTTCCCATCTTCTCCCTACTTCCACACGCTAGCAGTGATGCAATTTCCTATACAGACATTAGCTCTCCCTGTTTCCTTAGAGGTATGAGTTTCTTCCTCTCCCACACTGTGGTAGGATCTTAGGATATGCATTGCTGGTAGTAGCACAGGAGTGATGACTTGCCACAGAACTGCTCAAAGAAGTGTATGGCCACCACAGTGGAAAAGGATACTCAGAGTATTTAGGTAATGCTTAGAGATTGGTATTTTCTTCACTACTAAAGATGATACACTTTGAAAGCTGCCCATTTCCTATCCTCAATAAAAAGTTTGGGAAGACAAAGGTCCTGTAGTTTTCACTTCTGGGCAAGTTAGAGGTTTACCTCACAGGTGTGTCATAAATTGCTGAGCTCAGGTTGCTACCGCAGGGTAAGAAATACAGATGTGTTTCAACAAAGGTTTTACAGCACAAGTATCCCATGTTGGCTCCAGGAAAAGCCCACCTTTTTGGCTACAAAACCAATAGCAAACTTTACCATTTCAGTATCCAGTCTATTCACATTGTAGCACCAAACAAAGCACAGTAACAGAGACAATGACCTAATTTGTGGTCAACCATACTCAAAGGCTGTCATATCTTCCCACCAAATTAAAAGTCTAATCCAATATGATATGGCCCATGCTCACACACAAGTCCATGATTTATGAGTGCAGTTTTGGACACAAACAGCACATGTTCAGACACCAGTTATACTGTAAATCTGCATGCCTATGTGGATCACCACCAGTAGTGGCCAATGGGTTATTGTAAATATTACTTAGGTCCCTTCACTCCCCCTTTACACAAAATTACTTCATCCTAATCATTGTTGACTCAGGTGGCGTTTTCAAGCCCTCCTCTAGACTGCAGGAAGCTCCTCCTTTTTATTTGTAAGTGAAAGTTTAATTCTTATGCAATCAAACTCCAAGATCAAACTTTAAAGAACAATGCTGCTAATCTAAAGGCATAATATAAACCACTAGAGACAGGAAATCCATCAATACAGAATCAAAGCTTAGCTAACTTTGGATTATCTTCTGACATGTGATTTCTTTATTGTTCTCATAAAAGTGACTTCTAAATTAATGAGAAATACCCTGAGTGTTTATCCTATTGAGCTGCTTCTCCTGCTGCCTGGAAAAAAATAATTAATCACTGTTTAATTAATTATTTAGTCATGTCCCTTTTGCAAAGAAATATCTTCTGCAAGCAGCTCTCATCACCACAGACTTAAACAAAATCAGCACTCCCGTCTCGTTTGATTTAATAGGAGATTACGAGCTAAATACCACTTTAATATTACATACTAAGCAAACACAGAAAGAAAAGCTCATCTAAGGGGAAAATGGCAAGTGGGGAAAATCCGCTCTTATTTGCGTCCTACTGTCATCAAGGAGAGCACTTGACACTTAGAATGGCAGGCCTGGTGGTACCACGGGATGTAGCCCTCATTAAAAGGAAAGACTATTTTTAAAATATAACACAGATGTCTTTGCAGGATTCTAAAACAGATCTACGACAACACACTGTCAAGCCACACACAAATAGAAACAGCCAAAGACAGAACAACTGATGAAATAATAAGATTAGGCAAAAAGTAGGGCTTTCCTGTTTTGTTTTGATTCTTTCTGTAGGTAAGCATTGACTAATACAACATAAGAGCATTGCAACTTTATCCCCACTAAAGGTGAGTGACTGAAATTGATGTAACAACTTTTCTCACTGTTGTATTTCTTGGCTCAGGTGCACCTTGAGAAAAGTCCTTCCCAAGTGTACTCAGAAGCTGTTCTGAAGCCACCAAATTGATGAGTAACAGCAGTGCCAAGTCTTGACTATGAACGAAGAGGCTCTGACAAGAGATTTCTGTTATTGCAGTGGTGCTTAGGTGACAAGTCTTGTGGAACAAGTACATCTGAGGGACATTTGGGGCAGGCAAAACAATTCAACCAAGCAGTGAACTTGGATGGCCATAATTCATGTTAAAACCTGTCAGCATCCAAAAATATGATACTGTCTGAGAAAAGAAGCTATCAGCCTCGTTCCCACGTTCCTCCTCTTTCAAAGAGTGAACCCTGTCTCTCGTCTGGAAGGCAGCAGAGCAGCTCCTGGAAGAGCAGAGCACATAGCAGGGGACAAACCATCTCCTTGCTCATTGCAACTTTCAGCTGTTGTTGTAGTTGCTTTCTTTCCCTAATCTCACATAAAAGAGGAGCGAGCCCCTTCCCCTCCCCGCAGCTGCCATGCCACTCACACCCTAGATGAAGCAGGGAGTCCCTGAAGAAGGCACCAACCGCCCAGCATGCAGGGCAGAGTAGGAACTGCCCCATCCCAGGCAACCACCTAAATTAAGATCTATCACTGGGCCTTGTCCTGCCTCTTCCCTTTGCTCATCCATGACTCTAGGTTACTCCTGTAAACACAACCAGCTCTGCAGCACAGGCGTTTTCTGACCATGCTCCACCTCAGCATCAGGCTGTCAGGAGTTCATAATACTGCTACGAAATGTCCCAGGGCTTTTCATATCACTGCTCCCTGCTTAGAGAAGAACATGTGAGCACCAAGGCATGCTAATCCTTATTACCTCTTCCTGCAAGCAATGCTGCAAGTTCTGGGGATGAAACCTGGATTTTTGAGACTCTATCCCCACTGCAGCAGCCTGCTTATGCTGCCCCAAGGTCTGGCCCTTTATGCTGCCACTTCACCCTCAGACAGAAAGCCCTGAGCCTTTCTCCCCTTTCTGAGAGCTCCAAGCCAGGGCACTACTTTTCCTCAAGCTCAAAGGAAGCACTGACCACCAGTGGAAGGTGAACAGTAGACACCTGCAGCTGAAAGCTTTAACAACCCCACGGTCCAGAAAAGCCAGGCAACACCATTCACAAGCAGCCAGGAGGTCCAGAGACAGAGCTGTGTTTTCACCAGACAGCTCTGAGCATGGCCTCTGATTCTTCCATTCACAGATTTGGAGAATGTAGCATTATAACTCCCATTTTTTTCACATGGACATCCAAGTTCACCACGTCCCCCAGAGAAGAGAATGTTAATAATTCCTACCAGCCAACTTCAGAAAGTCAAGATGTCCTCTGATCTCCTAAGGCTGTCTTTCTCTTCCCTTACCTCTACCCCTTGTTTACTTACTACGAGCATCAGCTGCTTGGTGCAGCCCATGGAGGAAGTCTCAGGAGCAGCAGCGACTCTCACCTGAAAGACATCTGAAAAGTAGGGGGCGGGGGGGGGGAGGAATCAGATTACTCAGAAAAATGTCTTGTGTTTTCTGAAACCTAGTATGGGAAAAAAAATCAATATTGAGTTTCCACTGAAACTGGAGAGCTTTTTATTTCAAACGCTTTCTCTCAGATTGGCAGGGGAAATAACATTTTCCACAGCTAATAAGGTCTGTATACTTTAAACACACTTTAAAGGGAATACATAACTAACATGTTTTTTAAATAAACTTATTTTATGAAGACGGTTCAATAACAGCAAATTATAATCTCAAAGGCTAATTGTTAAACTTCAGCATATATCTGAGGTTATTTGTGTTCCTCAGCATAATAATGTGCTGGTGCATTAAGATAAAATACACCAGTTTATTTATTTTTTAAAGTTTTTTCCTTAGAAGTGGGTATTTGTTTTGTCCTTTCAGCATGGCTGCATACCATTTCTGATCCTTGAGATTATATAGACTCTTTATTCCAGAATAAAAACACAATAATAATTCTAATTTCAACATTTTGTTTTTCTGCCATATTTAGGGCTGTTTTAAGGAAAAAATACCACACAAATGTACCTCAGCATGAAGATCAGCTACATCTGCAGCCCAATGTACTATTTGTATGCATTTATTTTGTTTTGAACATTATTTCTTACTTCATAAATGTAAAATCCATATGAAAACTTTATTCTAGAGACCATCTTTCTTATCCTAAAAAAATAGAAAGAAAAAAAAAAGATGTAGGGCCCCAATGAGCAGGAAAGGACATAAGGGCATGGGAGGACAAAGATGAAGGAGAGGAGGTTGTAATTGTTTTCCTGTGAAAATGGAGGGGCAAAGGGATCTCAGCAAGTTGGACAGAAGTGGAGGATAAATGGAGAAACAGGGCTGCACAGAGGATCAAACTGCTCTTGATACTGTCAGAAATTGGAAGAAAGCAGGGGAAACATGAAAGAGTAAACACAGCTTCTGCCCCATGATGTTACCCTGGTGCATGCCCTTGCTCAGAAAGGATGGCAGCAGCAAGGCCAGCACCACACCAGGCTGTTCAGTGACAAGCAGCCATGAATTGCCCAGGCACCACATGTTGCTCAGAAAAGCAGCTCTCATCTCCTCTAGGGCACAACATGAGCAGAGCAGTCTTACTGGGACAACCTGCCCAACACAGCAGTCAGCATGAGCATCACAAACTGCTCTCCAACTTCATCTTCCTATAGCCACAGAAGCAAATCAGCCCTTAGGGCTCCTTTCTGGTAACTGACCAACACTGAGGTGGAAAAGCCTCAGGGGGCTCATATTCTGAATCACTCCAAGCAGTTTTGCCCTAAGGTGCTGTACCTGGGATAGCACCAAGTTAGGACCTACTGTGCCCACTTCCGTGATCCCCAGTCCAAGAGACAGGTGAACATATAAGAAACAGTCCAGTGAGGAGAAACAGACAGAGCCTCCCTAGGTTGTCATCCCCCTGTGAAAGGGGAACAATAACAGCCAATGACACTCACACCCAGCGATAACACAGAGTACCTTATTGACCTAATGATTACAGAGTGCTGCCTGACAGCAAGGCCCAACCTGGCCACACTCAAACTGTCCTGGAGACACCAAGCCCATACCCTTTCCTGACCAGCCCCTTCTCTGTCAGGTGGTGTGGAAACAGCCCAGGCTGACTCAGCTCACCTGCGCTGGCTGCTTGGGGAAGTTGACTCTGGCCTGGCCAGAACGAGAACAGTCTGGAAAAAAAAAACCCAAACCAGGCTCAGGGGAGATCTCATTAATGTGTATAAATCCCTGATGGGAGAGTGAGAAGAGGATGTAGCCAGGCTTTTTTCAGCAGTGCCCAGCTGCTGAAACATGGGCACACACTGAAACATAACAGGTTCCCTCTGAATGTCAGGAAGCTATTTTTCATGGTGAAGGTGACTAAACACCAACACAGGTTTCCCAGAGAAAGTCATGGAGTTTCCATCCTTAGACATACTCAAAAGCCGTCTGAACGTGGTCCTGGGCAACTGGCTCTAGGTGGTCCTGTGTGAGCAGGGTATGTTGGCCAAGATGACCTTCAAAAGTCCCTTCCAACCTCAGACATGACATGCTGTGACTCTGACCTTGCCTGTCTATAATAGAGATAACAGGTTGCATCTGCTTAGTACATTACACAGAGGCCATGTCTCAGGGCACATGGGACCTTGTTCCAGGGACACCTCAGCTTCGTATCCAAGTGAGAAGTGGGCACAGAGGAGCTTCCCTGTGCCTGCATTTCTCCTGGACTTCCAACGTGCTTGGACAGCCTTGAGCCAGGGTCAGTGGAGGAGAAGGTAAAATTCATTGATTACTGTCGTCATAGCTGGTGGTCACATTTCAGTTGTGGTTTATGAATGCTAAGCCTGCATTGAAAGAACTGACAAACACAGGTCCTTCATGTCAGCTACACTTAAGCTACCTAATAAATTAGCTCCTTCTGCTGAGAGAACAAGCCCCCACAGGTGGCACACCCAATCTTCCAGCCAATATTTCACCATTACTTTTAAAATATACCTTCCAGTGCATAAGAATAAATGGAACAAGCTTTCAAAATGGATATAGCTGAAGAAAAGAAATGCTCATATGTAAAATGCATAGAAGTAGTTTGCCCTCTCTAAGACAGAAGTAATACTATAAGCACCATAGAAAAAAAATTGATATTATTTTTACCCTAGTATACTGGAAACCTTGGTCAAAAAGATGCAGTGCTCTTCCCAGAAAACTTATCAAGACCTGAAAAAAAGAAACAGCCATCTATCCTTTTGAAGGTGGTTACTAATATAATTTTTAATCCATACAAAATTTAATTACACATGGGTGTGGGTTGTTTTATATTAACAAAGTCTAAAATGTACCAAAAACATTAAAGGGAGTATGGCATTATTAAAAAAACAAACCAAAACAAAACAGTGGGGTAAAAAAAAAAAAAAGAAGTGTTACCCACCCAGTGCAAGGTTAAAGGCTTGCCATTTGAGGAATTTTTATTGTTTATACACACATGTATTCCTTTGGCTAGGGCGGTACGCCTAAATGGCATTCTTGTTTCCTCTCTCAGTGCTCAAGGCCTAATAATACAAATAGCATTAGAGGTAAATATCATTTTTATACTTGCTTTTCATCTCTGGCAAGGCTATAAAGTGATCTCTAGATAAAGTTTCAGGGCGAAAATAGTTTCACACACTTTGCAGTCGGCACAGACAGGCTGCAGAAGTAGTTGTAGTTAAAAGTCATTTAGTTACAGAAAATAAAGACTTCCTATCTGGACTGATGGCCTGCAGCCCATCTTTTTACTTTAAAAGGAAAATCCCAGAGTTCAGACGTCAGATGTCCTCCAAGCAGACCCTTCCCCTGTGAGCAGGCTGGGAAGGCAGCGTCGGACCACACATGGGTATCTCTGCCTTGAGCAGGGGGAGAGGAGGGGTTGCACACCGTGCCTGCGAAGGATGGGGCATGCCAGGCTCTATGCACTTTGCATTTACAGAGGACTGCCACACTTCCAGGAAGGAATAAGCTGTTTCCCAGTGCATCATTGCTTGGAAAAAGGGAGCAACACCTGCTGCAGTCTCCCTGGCCGCTGGCAAGCGGGGCTGACAGCAGCATCTCATTACCACTGTCAGAGCCACAGTGAGTGACAGCCAGAAAATCGCTAGGTATTTCGGCAGGGTTATGGCAGAGCCCTGATTAATATTTAAGCACCTGTGTTTGCAGAAGCAACATTTTTATTTGCTTAAAAAACACTTCTGATTACAGTGCAGCCCAGCATTTGTAAGGCAAAATATAGCCGTGTGGCATCTATGAATAATCCTCTGCTTTGTTTTGTTGCTTGAGAGATTTTTTTCATAACCATGTGAAAGTATCTCAGCAATTCAAACTGTAATTGAACTGGAACTGCTGGATTAAGACAATTTTCCATTTTCAGTGCCTACCTGCTGAACCAATTTACTTCAGGACTTATCTCTTAATGTAATACTATGGAAATTGAAAATTTTCTCATTGCAACTATTGGATGCAGGTGCTGGAATAGCAGGAGACTACACACTCTATGAGTTCCTTCTGTTTCTGGCTCTTCTTGTAACAAAACACACTGACCATTGGGGGGGAGGGGGGAAATTGCTCCTACAATCTTGAATTATATCTTTGTCTGCAACAGCAACAAAAAAAATCTGAGGTGCAGGTAGGGAAAGGTATTGCAAGCAGAATTATTGCCTTTGTTTGGGTATGAGTTCCTGGAATTCAAACAAGCTGAAGTGAACCCTTCTCAAAACGGTAAATGGTCTGAGCCCAAATGTAGAAAATTGCAGACCTGAAGTAATTGGTCTGGAAAAAAAAATAACAAACCCCATGAGCAGCTGAGGGGAGCCTGGAGCACAGCTTAAAATCAGCAGAACTCTTCCTCACTGGTACCTGTGCAGTAAATCTCTTACACTATCGACTGTTTCAGAAACCTTGGGAGCCTTTCCTGGTGGTCTGTAGGAGTTGCAGTAAGTGACCTTAAAGAAAAATCACAATGACAAACCATCCCACCTCTAGTCGCTGTCAAAACACAGAGCAAGGAAATTACTTCTTTGAATCAGTGCTGCTATTAGCTATGCTACAGTTAAAATCCTGGAAATTAAAATGCAGTGAAATCTAACATGCAACCCCATGCCAAGTCAGGTCAATGTCAGGTGACATCCATGTGCATCTAAGAAAGAATCATTTTAGGAGTGTTGCAAGCTCATATGTTTGTTTTACAATGGGAAAGGACTCAGCGTTCAGTGACTCTAAATGAACTAGGAAAAGTTAACATATTAAACCCCATGTGCTTCTGATGAGCAGTATTTTAAACCAAAACTTGGAGATGTCATTCCTGACTTGAGGCTACAAGGACCCTCCTCCAAAATTAATGGAATTACATATGCTCAGAATAAAGACTCTGCAATTGATATGTGGGAATAGGCGTGGTATAAAACCACATATCTTCTAGTGTATCAAAAGGAAGGTGTTCATTTACATCAGCTGAATTTTGGACTGAAGGTCTGCAAAGTAATTTCACAAAGGGATTTGAAAGATGAACCTCCTTAATAAAAGGGTGGGTTTGCTTGTGATGTTTTTTTATCTGCATTACTTTCTTGCTACTAGTAAATCTGTCAGATGAGTAGTCAAAGTATGTTCCCTCCAGGAACCTAAAGATGATTTCATGTATCTTAAAGCACTGTGCATTACTACTAAAGTAGTAGATGAAGCTATAAACAAAATGCAAACAATTTTGAAAATACCACTACGTATCTTAAAGCTATGACTGCAGCACAGGAGGGAACATTTCTAGTGAACCATACATGGTGTCACATGAGGTTGTTATAATAAAAAGAGTTAAATGGCCTCCGGTGAGTATAAACCAGAATACTATGGATCAGCGTTTGAAAGAAATATAAAGCAGAGTGAGTTTTGTGCTGGGAAACATTCCATGAATGAGTCCAAGATAGTAATTTCATTTGATAAAGGAGATGTCAGTCTGTAATTCATAAGATGCTTCAGTTCTGTGCGCATTAAAACCAGAGCCAGCTTCAAAGATTGCATATATTAAGATCCTGGTCCCTTAGTCAGGCAAAATAAAATATTTTGCCATTGTCAAGGAAAAGCTTTGCCGTGAAGCCTTCAAGATTGGATTGTAAGGGGGAAATATTGCCCTCTCCTCAGGCAGTAAAAGCCTGGCATTCGGTAAGGCAGTACACTTCTGAGGTACAAGTATCAAAGGATTTCTGAGAAAAGAGTAAGCAAAGTCATTCTGGAGATACATTTGCAGACTGGCTGGAGTCTAAGAGGGGGGTGTCTCTCTTCAGCCACAGTGCAAACTCCACTTTAACCTCAAGACTCTGCTTTGCTTAAGTAACCGTTTCAAACTTGGTTTTGAAAGGTAATTCATAAGCAATGCTCACACAGGACTAACAGTATGGGGTTGCTGTCATCACAAACCCTTTGGAATGTAATCACTTGAAACCATATAATAGCCTTAACTTAAACTTACCAAGCCATCATGTGCTCCCAAGCTGTATGCGAGGCTGAGGACACATGGCCAAGGCCTTGACATTGCAGGATGACCCAAAATACTCAGGTCAGTTTATTTTTATAACTGGACTGAGCACTAACTGCAACACAACAGATGTTTCTGTGATTAACAGTATTTCAGATAATAGTGTATACTAAAAATAGAACATGAGAGACATGAGAAACTCTGCTATGTGATTTTTATTTCTTTGTTCAAATATCAGAGGCACTTTTAGACATTAAAGATGACAACGAGGAACAAAATGGCAGAGTACCAGGCTGAAGTGTGTCACAGTCTTATGAGAGAAGTTAAAATATGGGCTTGAAGAAAAAACAAGCTTCTGTCTCAGCTAAAATACAGCTACTTTTCTTCCACCACCAACTGTGAAAACACTAAAGGATTCCCCGCCCCATTCCCCAGAGTGGCCTACTCCAGGTAATTCTGTTCATATTCTAGTGGGGAAAACCCTACAAGCTACAAACAGCTTCTAACATCACTGTATTATTTTAAACCCTTTTTCTCCATTATTTAGCTATGAAATACCAAGTCTACCATGATCTGGTTTGCTTCACAAATTTCCAGTAAACCACTCCTGTTCCATGACAGCCACTTAGCAGGACATAAACTGAGGTGATCTTATACACTAGCCCTTCTTTCTAGTGGTGTTTCAAAGCCATTGAGTGCAGTATTTTCTTCACCACTAAAACTGTATGCATTGCTATCCCCAAAAGCTTTAGGTAGATAATAAATAAGAATAATTCCCCAGATTTTATATAATAGCGATGACTTAAAAGGACCACAACATGATTTGTTTCTTATCAGGTATTAAAGATCAGATACAAATTGTGTTACAGTCAAGGGAAATCTTTCCTTTGGGCTCAGATTGGCTCTGTATCAAGACACATACACAGATACCCTCCTCCTCCCCAGTATATCAGAAATCTCTGAGGTGAAACGGATGAGCCCTGTTACAGCGGTTGCTGTAGCTTCCCGCTTTAAAGACAGGAGGTGGAAGTGGCACAGCACTAGCAGTACAGTGCTGTGACATCACAGATGCTTACCCTGTGGGAAAAAGGGCACACAGGAATGGAGAATAATAATGCCAAAGACACAGACTGTTTTAAAAGAGCTGCTATCGGGTTGTAAAACCTTGGAGCCAAAACAGCCTGCGACAGAACTGGGAGTGCTTGCACATCCTCACAGCTGGCTTCATCAGCTCCCTGCCACTGCCTTGGCGGTGCTGAGCAGCTCCCTGAGCAAAGCCAGCTCTGTCTGCACAGCTGGGAGGTGTCTGCCTGCTCCTCCCTGCCCCTTACAGTTCAAGGCTTCGGCCCAGGCTCACGGCTGCCTGTGCCTCCTGGTGCGCAATGGCAGTGAGAGCAAAGGCTGCACAGCCTTCATCAGGCTCCCTCTCTGTGCAGACACCACTTGAACTGCCTTAGGAGCTCTATCACTTTGGTGCGTGGGCAGTGCTAGGTTCAGGACAGCAGGAAAGAAAAAGCAGTTATATGAAATGCCTCGACCCCCCAGATCAGCTCTCCTCTGACTTTGTTCCTCACATTGTTCTCTTCATGCTTGTATCCTCTTCCCACTTACTTCCTGCTGCTGAAATCCCCATTTGCTCTATCTCCCTCTGGCCAAGACTTCTGCTACAGCACCCTGATCAGAAAACCCTGGTATCCCCATTCCTCCACATCTTCCTCTGCAAGGATGAAATTACAGGCTTTCACTTTGGGGCAGAGCCCATGATAAATGGGCCAAGCCTGAGACCAGGACACCTTTGTCCACATGATTAACTTCCTGTGTAGCAGGAAAAGAACAGCTCCATCCCACACACATCTGGGAGGAAAGATTCCTGGACTCCACCTTAAATTCCAAAACAAAAGACCAGCCAAGTACATGTAATACTCATTTTGTGTTCCCCTAATACTTTTAGCCACTGTTTGCATCTTTTTGTCTTATATTTAACATTCCAAATGCTTTTTCCCCAGTCTTTACTGTATCACTCCTTAGAAACGAGTAAATAACAGCAATGGGGGAATACAGTTCTGAATCGAGATGTAAGATTTCCTCCCCCCCTCCAGAGAAATATAGAAATGAGTTTGTATTTTACACAATGTGACTGGTCATTTCGTGCCAGAAATGATCACATTACATTAATTAACCACACGACAATGATGCCTCAAGGTTAGTGCCCAAGGTCTAAAAGTTTAGAATTTAGGGGATAGCAAATGTGGGAGCCATGGAAGAATCCACACTCAGTTAAACACTGTTTAACATGCTGCCGATGTTAAGGCAGGAATGATGGCATTATGTCGAAATCCTGTGATAACATCCACATCAGAAGCTGAAATCCTCTGCTGAAATGGTAAGACAGTGATGAAAGTTACAGGCTGCATGACAAAGCAGTATCCGCAATCTCAGTCCTAAACTCTGAGCTGAGGGGAGAAGGACCTGAATGCTAAAGGGACGAGGAGAGTATCTATCACTTTTATATCCCACATTCATGACACAGAGGGAAGATACTACATCTGAACAAATAATACAGAATGATCCTAATCTCTGAATACTTTGTGACTGAAAGGAGTGAAGGTAATGCATTCACAGAGATGAAGGCCACAGAAAGCGGTAATTAATTGATCCGGTGTGGCTCTCCATATCTTAAAACTGACTAATGCTCACCCACACAGTCTTGTACTGGAACCAGTATCTTGAAATACGCTTTTCAAAGATGCAACATGCACATCAGGAGGATGGGGGAAAAAATCAGGGTGGGGGTCTGTTATGTTGTTAGGCAGAGCTCCTAGTTCAAGATCTGTGCTGTATTTGCTGTCTCCACCAGTATAATTTTAGCTTCCAGCTGCAAGATCATGTCACACGCTTGTCTAGACCTCATTATTCTCTCTCCTTGAAGGAACTTCTGCACTGTAAACCTGTCACCTCTTGATTCTCATTGCTGATAAAATAAACTGAGATACTTAAGTCTTGCTTCAACATCAGATTCCCAAGCTCTCAAAAAGCATTCACTCTCACTTCTTTTATGTTTCCTCTTTATTCTTCCAAAATCCTTTTGAAATGTCAGACACCTGAAGACTCTGTAACAATGTCACTGTGGCCAGACATGGCATAGGTCACAAAATATTACCTAATCAGTAAAGCAGACACAAGTATTACCTATATTTCATGACTCCTAAAGGAAAAACAGCTCCTACTTCCTTTATATCCTATTCTCTCCTTCCTTACCTGCTTTGAAAGAGGTTCTAATTTCTGAATTCCAGTGGTTTTTCAAGACTACTGTTCCCTCAAAGCCGTTTTATACCTTTAACTATAACTTACTGAACGTGAAATTGTCCCAATTTTCAACAGTGTTAAGACACCACAAGTTTGACACCTGTTTCACCTCTGTTAGCTTCTTCCACTTCCATCTCTCACTTTTTTCTATAATAGAACAAATTTTGCTCTCCACCAGGCAACTGTATTCCTCTGGACTTACATTCCTACCAGTGAACTGTGCCGGGTGCTAGGAAAGCTCACAAGCTTTTCTGATCACACTTCTGAGAACAGTTTTCTTCCAGATCACAAATTTGAACTCCTTTTCCTCAACATTACCTTGGGAAAAAAAAAAAACAAACCTATTTTTATGTCACGAGCTGGGCTGTTCTGCGTGACAGCAATAACTACTGTACATAATAAAACACTTGGTAATCTCTATTATGATATCTATTGAGACTTATTATGTCTCTAAATTGTCTTAGCCCTCACAGTAGTATTTTGCAGCTCTATAAATCTTGATGTTGACATCAGCAGCAGTCAATGAGCCTGACTGATGCCTTGATTGCATGGATACAGAATATGACTGAAATTAAAACAAAGCTGAGTAAATCTGGGAAAACAGACAGCACACTGGGACAATATTTTCACATCAATATGTGGAAGACCCAAAAAAAAATCAGACTGATATTTGATTATTCTCTTTTGGTGACATGCATTAAAAATAGTCATGTATCTGGATTTGGAACATTGGTCTGATGAACAACAAAGAATTTAGGTAATAATGTGAAGTGGATATGTTGAATGCTAACACTGAGGAGTAAATGTTCTCATTCGTTTTAATGATTTGAATACCACCCAGTCTGGAGTCTCTCAAATCAGCAAAATTAGTGGTAGTGTTCTCATGGTTTGCAACATTTCCAGTGTCCAGCTCACACCTTTCTTTTTATACTTGAATTTTGCCAGGGTTTAGGTTGGGGTTTTTTTGTGAAAGTTGTCTATAGCAAGCTGGCCTTTTCAAAAACCTCGCTTGTGAGCCTAAAAACTGAAAGCAGTACATCCCCTGCAACAGATGGAAGCAAAGACATAAAATCGATGAGAAGAGAGACTTCGGAGAAGCAGCTGACACCCTTCAAGACCAAAACCTCCTTGCCATTTTCTACTGACTTTGCTAAGCAGGACAAAGCAATTCAGATGTAAGAGCTCATTTATAATGTCATCCTCCAGGTCAGTCTCAGACAAACAGTGCAAAGCAAAAGCACTTTTCTGTTCAATGAATCACGTTGTGGGTTTTGAATATGGAATGCGAATGAGCTTGTTGCTGAGGGAGAGCAATGGGCAGGAGCCTGAAGTGTCAACAAATGGAGAAGTAGGTATGAAAAATGAGGTTGTTTGCAAGCCCGGTGAATGGAGGATGAATGGTCAGCAGGATGAGAACGAACAAAAGTGAGAGATCACTTGGCAAAGAAGCGTCATTATTTTCTACAAAAAGCCAAGATGGATATCTGAAGAGCAATCGACTACCTCTTCCCCTGAGAATCACAAACTAGGTGGGCTTAAATTATGAAGTTGCAGAAAGCTGCAGCTAAGGAAAATATTCTACGGGGAGGTGGTGCAACTGCCACTATTTTGGGCTGGTCAAGGTGAAATGCTCTAACAGGCAGGCATCTCAAGGGCTTGGAGGCTCAACAGTTTCTGAAAATAGGATCCATTTAACAAGTCCCAATCAGAGCACCGAAACAATGAGGCTTTGTTCCTGCTGACAGACAGAAACAATCAGTCAGGGATAAAGGAACAAACACGAACAGAGCAAACCTCTCATTTCCGCAAAGAAAGCTACTTTTAGGTGCAGAATTCAACAGAAGTGGCATACAGCCAGATTTCAGTAGATGAGTGTGTGAACAAATGTGCACACCCAGGTAGCCACTCTGATCCTGGAGGAATTGCCCCCTAACTTCACTAAGAGCAGAAATGGACTCTAAGGGCTAATTCTGTGGCCCAGATTTTCCAACTCTCTGAACAGCTGCATTGATTTGGCCCGTGAAGTACCGTGCTGCTGGAGGGGAGAATATCATCATCACCGGTCCCCAAGGATTTTGCGAACTCATCTGACTCTGAAAGAACCAAAGATATAAACATTTTCTGAGCTCTGGCCATACAACCGATCTTCATAAAGCTGCCAGTGCAGAAGACTGACAGACAGCGGTTGAAAGGTCATAAAATCAATACACAGAAAGTCAGCTCACGGAAAAGCTAATAGGAGAATAACTGCCCTTTGGCTCAAAATGGGAGAGAAAGGTACACGTCCCTCACAGTTTCTAGGTGGCAGCTCCTCTGCTACTTTGAAAGGCCAGAGGGGTGCCTTTGTTTCTCTACGTCCAGCTTATTTTTGCAATCAGTCCAATCTGCAGACACTGTAATAAGAACAGTTCTTAAATCTGGGGGTAAACACTATCTCTCCTGGCTGATTTACGAGTGAGGAATGAGAGAGGTGTTATCTGATCCTTAAGCTTTCTGGATGGGCAATAAGCATCGCTCCTCTGTGCAAGCTACAGGAGGAGCAGAGCTTGGGTCTCTGTGGCTGAAAACAAGCTGGGCAGCTCCAGCTGGCTGGGGCAGAACCATACAGGCTGCACACACAGCCTGAATAAGGCCTGCGGCACAGCAGCACTTTGGAGAAGACCGACGTTCATTCACTCTCACCACACAGCCGTGGATGCTTTCACGACTCTCTTCCTTGGAAGGGTTTGGGCAAACAGATGCATAGCACTCCTCCAAATGTCAATCCCTGTTCTGGGGAATGTCAGTGGAAGGAAGCTCGTCCTCTGGCCCACAGGTGTTTTCCACTCTGGACTCAGACTGTTTTTCATGGTAGCCAAAACTCCATGGGCAGGATTACCCTGGAAATGATGTATTTTCTCCTGCATGAGGTGGCAACTCTAAGTATAGAAAAATTACCCGTCATGCTGCAGGTGAGGAGGAAAAAAGCAAAAGACACCCCCCCCAAGAGGATTAGGAAAGATATGACCCATAACTTGCTATACTGTAAGAAACCCCAGCAATTCAGTTTAGGTTACACGCACATGTGCAAATGCAAGGGGCATTTACTCCAGTACCCTATTCCCACCAACCTCCAAGCCCTGTGGCCTCACTTATTTTACCTGTTAATACCCCAATGTAAGGTCTCCCACAGAACATCTTGCACATTTTCAGGATCCATCCCCAAGTTACACAACTTACCTGGGCATAAAAATTCCTCTTCTGCAGGGTTTCCAGCACTCTTGAGGGGATAGAGACTGTAAGTGTGAAAACATGGTGCTTTAGCAGCAGCTGTACTTTGGAGAATCTCAGGAGGAAAAAGAGTCCAAGGAGCATTGCAGCAAAAAAAGGAAGGTCCCATTAATCAACAGAAGTGGGCAAGCGTCTCACTTGCATTCACCTGGCAGTGAAAACACAGTGGGAACTATCCCAGTTGCTCTGCTAACTAGGCAATGAGACCAGGAGTGTCCGCTTGTGTTTGCTTCCCTCAAATGCTTAAGAAACAGCATCCATCATAAGAGTGCAGTGGCAACAAAGAAATGCTGGGATGGGTTTTTTTTCTAATTTATTAAAAAAAAAATAATGATAATCAGCAAAAAGAAACCAGGTTGATGTGTTCTCCAGTGATCCACAGTTCGCTGTACTTTTGGCTTCCACATACATCTGAATAATTTCCTGATGACTACTGAGCTAAGAAGTATGATTGAGAACACACCGGGGCCCTGGCAGACAACACGCCCACCCAGCTTTGTTGTGAAACACTGGTCCAGTCTTTCTAACACACACGTTACATCAGTGTGTAACACAGGACATTTGTGTTAAATTATTTGCATGGGAGCTTGGGGGCGGAGGGCACCTGATAATTTGGAATCACATCGTATGAGAAAGCAAATCCCTATGTGTGTGTGCATGGAAGAGCAAAGGAGCAGAGAGAGAACATTCATTGCAGAACTGAAAAGCTCCATGTTGAGGTGAATTTCATCAATGAGTAAAACCTTCAACCTTATTACTTTAGGTTAAAGTTTTTTGCAAGCTTTTCCTTACCAGTGTCTTTATAACCTTAGAAAACCATATTCTACACTCCCAAAGTTTCTCAGGGAATGCCATGTGAAATTTAACAACATATATATCATATGCTTCAGCTCGCACTATTTCTGAGTGTACACATAGATTTTGGATAAATGTGGAGCGACACCTGACTGTACTTTATATATATATATATTTAATTTCACACAAGCATTCTGGAGGAATAATTGTTACTAGCAAATTTATCCAGCTCACACATGGTACCTCCCTCATGCTTGCTGTCTGAATAGAACCATAGGGGCATACAAGAGGAACAGTTTGCTCACACCAATACCTACATCACCAAAGAAAAGGGCATGACCATATTTATCTGGTGTTTTGACTTTTGTTTCCCTTTGAACTTACCAACCACTAAATAATTTCCAAAGTAATGAAAGGGTTTATTTAATTACATTGATATACAGTTTTGATTTTGATACATTAATATACAACTCAGTTTTGTGGCACTTTTCAAATAAATTACATTCTGAAATGCCTTGCTGCATTAAATAATGCATGGCAATATTTTAAACAGGTTTTAAGCAGTCCATTTTTAATTCAGACGTGTATTCTCAAGTGATCAAGGTCAGAACCTTCATTTAAAAACAAGAGCTGAACATATTTTTAAAAAGGTATTTTAACATAGTTGCCACACCAGCTCGGCTGAAGGTGTAATCTAGAGGGTTGGTACGTTGGGGGGGGGGGGGGTTAGGTTTACGGAAGTAGCCTGTGCTACATCTCACAAAAATACATCATTTTAAAAAGTTAAAGCAGCAGGAATCACTGGACCATCTAGCCTGATCCCATTTCAGTTCCCAGGTTTTATCCTGAGGTTTACAGGCACGTCACACCTCCGTAAACCAAATTCTGGGCCACCTTCAGAGAGGAGGAAGGAAGTATCATCTCTGCTTGATGGCTCTCTGGTGTCCAAGCCTGTTGATGGGTAGATGTGTGCAGGTGACCCTGGCAGCTGAACTTCCCTGCCCGTAAAAAAATAGAGCAACAACAGCCATCTGACCCTGGTGAGAAATCCTCTGGATTACCATGGCCCAAAGCATGTGGGCAAGGCATGGTCATCAGGCAACTCAGAGGATGCTCAGTGCCAGCAGTGAGCACAATGCGGCTCCATTCAGCATGCTGCCTACAGTCACCAAAAATCGCCATGTGTTTCTGGGCAAGGGCAAAAAGCAATGCTACCATTAGCTTACCCACTGTGTTCAGGTGCCTGCACATGCTAACGAAGTCACCTCCCAACCTCCAAATAGGCCGGCTGTGGAAGTTCAAATCTTCATCCTCTCAATATGGGAAACGTAATTATTTGGGGAAGGGGCAGCAGATTGTCAACCACAGAAAAACACCCACAGCTTGATTTCCTACGTCTACCACTCTCCCGGTAAGCCAAGCCTGTCTGTGCTCTGGTCATAGCACACCCAGCGCCACAGCCCTGCTCTTTATGCCCAGACACAGTGTCTGCAGACATAGGACTTCCCAATTCCGGGTGGAAAGATAAACATGGTGTGGCAGGAGACTGACGCAGAGCTGCTCAGGGTAAGAGGCCAGAGAGACTTGCAGAGACCCGCCGCCTGAGGGAAGGTTGGGCATGGGGAAGGGACGTTCTTCTCAGACCCAACACTGAAATGGCCGCAGGGAACAGCTCATCAAGGAGAGTAGCTGAGGCAGGGCTGGCAGGGCAGCTGTGAGGCAGAGCATGGCTGATGGGCAGCAACCAAGAGGGAGGTGTAGTTTCATCTACAGAGCGGGGCAAAGCTGAAGCAGATGCACCAGCAGCTGCTGCCCTGTCAAAAGGAGCTACGACAGGAGGGGATTTGGTCCTGCTGGGATACCACCACTCTGCAACACAGCCCTGGGACTGGGTGTCTGCCTGCAGCAACCCCCTGCCAACGGGGATCTGCAGTAATTCAATAGCACACAAATGTTTTGTCTTCAACAAGGTCCCTTTCAGCACATCCCAGGGGAATCTGGCCATGTTTCAGGCTGCATTTTGCTTATTCTAGCGCTTCCTGGAGAGGGTACTCCTAACTAAACCATTGTAAATTTGTTTTCTTGCCTAGGTACATTAGTACTTCAAACCCAGCTGAAGACAGTAATAAGTTAAGCACAGCGTTAAGATTTAACAGCTGAACTCCACCCAAGTGCTTTTATTTTACTGTGCTACTCAGGCCTTATCCAGCCCTTGCTCTCTCTGCGGACTTCTCTCTTATCAATATTTGAATACACACAGAAAAAAGGAAAAGCAAACAAAACAAACATAATTGGAGACAAGAATCTCAGGGCGTAAGTAGAGGAAAACACTTAACTTTAGATAAGTGCTTGGCACAGTGCACTAATCTGCTGTTCAGTAATACTTACTCATGCTGAGAGTATTTTACTCACCATTAGTCCCGGCGCTCCAGACACCTCTCCTTACAAGGCATCCTGCTCCGTGAGAACAGAGGTGGCAGAACTGGGCCTTCATGATTTATCCACCCTCCTCACGGAGCCACCACGGAAAGCTGCACGAGGTGCATCGCTCCCCTTACGTAGGCATGACTGGGGCTGGTCAAAAGTGATACATTGGTGCAATTAATGTCCCCATCTGCATCTGTGACCAATTCATTAGGCTGGGGACACGGCCGAGCTGAACAGTAGCTTGGGAGCTGCTTGCATGCCACAGACAATTGTCCTGGCTTTCTAACCAGGGATAAAAGCACTGCTTTATGTATCTGCATCACTTGATTCCCCGGAGTATGTCCTAAATTAGTTTCTCTTCCCCTTCCCCCCCACTTTTTTTTTTTTTTTTAATTCCTAAATACAGATAGGATGTAGAGCTGTCCCCCTGACACTGAAGGAAATGTCTCATTTGTTGAAGTCTGGGAGTTCTGGTCTGTCCTGGACACATCACACTTGAAGACAACACCAAGCATACAGATGCCTCAGCAATAAGTCAGCCATATATAAGGCTGATTAAAGGCTCAAATTAATTTGTACACATTGGGAGACTTGATATTCAGCTATAGATCATGTCAGGGTGAAAGCCACTGCATATTTCTTGTCAACCACATAACTGTATTTATTTCACTAACACATTTCTCAGACACACCAGGGAACACAACCAACACCCTTCTACTCTGTAAGGTTTCCTGAAGGTTTAATTTAACTCATCGCATTTCACAAGCAGCCCCTGCCCCAGCAGCCTCCTGACTGCCCCTCCTCAGCCCATGACAGGTAATAGAAACACATAAAGAAAAGAGTGTTATAACCCCAGATCAGGATAGCGCTGGCAATACTCTGTGCTGACTAAACCCAGCTGAGGATATGTATTTGCCTCACTGCTGACAGGAAAGCAAACCAGCTAGTCAGTGCTACGCCTTCCAGTTGGGACTTCACAAGCTTGTTTGCAGCCACTCCTCTGATGTATTTGCATCATTCACCCTTTCCTGGTGCCATAGAGAGCCTTATACTACATCTTCAAATGCAGAGCATGCAGCCCAACATACCAGTTGGGCCAACATACCATGGCAGCCTTATTACTCCTACCACAAGGTCAACTTGCAAGCGTGCCTGCTGGAAGGAACGGAGGGGACTGGCTCTCACTTAGGCAAGAAAGAAAGAACAGCATGCTCTTAGATGGGTAAATAGGTCAAGCAAAAGCCCAGCAAAAGGAGAAAGCAAAGCCATGAACAGTATTGACGTGAGGAAGGCTGTGTCCAAGCATTAACCACACAATACAATATACCCACCTTAGTGAAGCTTAAAAGTGCCACAGATAACAAACAGCAGGCAGCAAATCACTCCTTCAGGTAGCAGGAGAAACTTTTGAAAAGCAGCCATTAATTTGGCTACCATGATGTGTTCCTCCATGGTGAAAGCAACAACCCACTTCAGTGCTTCACAGATTCATTGCCCAGGAGGCCATAATGATGGCTGTGATAATTTAACCTGCCTTCCTGCATAAGACTTCAGCTACCAGCAATCTTTTATAATGCCTTCAGCTGGTGGTAAAGGGGTGGTTTTGATGAGACAACATCTTTTATGCTTTTGTGAGCAGCAGTTGCCTCACTCCACTTAACATGGGGACCCTCCCCCAGCTTCCCGCATAGGCAATGGAGAGAGAAAGCCCAGCAGCAGAATGGCTGTGACTGGCCTTGTTTTGCTGTCATTTCACAGTCAGAAAAGTACAGAAATGTTGCACCAAAAGTTGCTACCAGCAGAGCAAACCTGTGCTGCGTGTCCCCCCTGCACACCCCACACAACAACTGCCACGCAAATAGCAGATGTTCACCCGCATCAGGTGGTGCCATATATGACTCCCACGTTGTAGACACAACCCTTGACTTCAGCAACGCAGCTGAGGGCAGACACGGGTGGAGGATTCAGGGTAAGAGGGATGTCCTGATGGGTATGTGACCCCCCAGGTAAGCCTAGGTCAGTCTTTCTATTCCTTTTTGCCTTCTCATTCCCCATCTGTTTGAAGCTGTAACTGCTGAAATGCGATTTCTGCTCCCCAGATGTGTTTTTAGTGCTTAGCGCTGTTTAAGCTATTCTGGCTAGCTTGATAACAGAAGAAAGGCTTTTACTCACTGAAGCAATGCTTCGAGACTTTAAACAAATCTCCCTTATATGAGACTTACACCACTAAAACCATCAAATTCCCTTTTTTTCAGCTTTACTCAGAAGCCCCACAGAAGCATTACTGAATTTAACGACGCTGGAAAGGTCCATTATATCTGTCTGTTGACGACATAGGGGAAGAAAAAAGCTCTGCTCTTTGAGAATGTCTCCATCTAGCCTGCGAATTAACAGCTGTAGCGGATCCTGAGATTTCCTCATCTGTTAGACTGGGATCTACTGAATATCAGCATTTCATGCCACGTTGTAAGTCTCCCTCAGGCCTCTTCTCCCTCAAGCACTTTAGTTTTTCACTGGTGAAATGGGCTTTTTTTGCTCTCTACCTGTTCTTTTTGGCTACAAGCTTTCCTCTCTCCTCCCTTACTCTCTCAGTACTCCAACTAAGTGGCAAATTGAGGGCAATTGTCATCTGTCTTGGTATAAGCTACTCTTATCACAGGCTTGAAGAAGATGAGCTTGTGGGCACAAAAACTCATGGTGTTGCACTTCACCTGACAAACCTAATTTATACTCTTAGTTCATCTCAGCTAAAACAAACATATTTACTAAACTATCATAAAAGACAGAGCACTGTATAGTTTTACCTTGCTTTTGATAATAAAAAACCTATCAAACACAACATCTTCAGGTATTTCCCTTCTTTGATGATGCTTCTGTATGGTCCTGCCAGTTGACATTTGTCCCATCACAGTGAAACTCGGTGACCCAAGCTTAAGTGCATGAAGTCACTAAGTGCAATGTGGTGTCATAGAAGTTGTGTTGTGGCACGACTAATTACGGGATTCGGCCTCTTGGGACAGCCAGAGTTCACTTGTCCCAGGCCATATATAGGCAACAAGTGCCACCATAATTCATCACTCAAGAATAAAACATATACACAAAACACTAAAGGAGGCTGCATTTCAAAAGAAAAGGAATTACATGAAGACAAGAAAAAACAAAATCTAATTTCCTGTGCGCTGCTGTCTCACTGTTGAAACTCCAATTTTTTTTCTTCTGCTTGAGTCATTTACTGGGGAGCATCTCCCATGTGTAATAAGATTCAAGTCCATAACTGTAGCTTTTTCATACATTTGGCACATAGAGGCTCTGCCTCTCTTTTCTGTCTACTCTTCTACCCACACATCATCAAAACAGAAATTTAATTATCTTTCAGATGGCTATCACTGTGTTAAATTTGGTTTGAAAGGTCAGCGGAAAGGGACACGCAGACACAGAGCATGAGTCTGCATGTCTCATTTCCATAGGAAACTGGGCTTTAAAATGTAAGATTTACAAGGAAAATGAGCTGCACTTTTGCTCCACGCAATACCCTCATTTGCTTAACGAAGACAAGAAATTATCTGTAACTCCTGGCCCTCACCCGGGCCATTGTAAATCCTCAGAGCACCTCCGAAGTCATTGGATTTACATTCATTAATACCAGTAGCCCATTAATTTAATGCTTATAAGGATGTGTGTTGGTTAAGGAGGTAAGACGCTGCCTCTAGACCTACACACATGAACATAAGTATGCTTGTGTGCACACGTGGGTGTCACAGAGCACCCATTCATGGAGAGCTGTCACAATGGCTTCCATCTCAAAGCATAGATTTGCACCCAGGTTAAGGCCAAAGTTGCATCAAACCTTGCAGTGGTAAAGTTGCCCAGGGAAAGAAGGGGAGCACAACACATGGGTTTTTATCCTTCTCTTTCACACACTTATAAAAGCAGCTTTCTGATGGACCACTTGAAAGTCACCTCCACCCACCTGAAATTTGGCTGAGGATCTCAGTCCTCCTTTATTACTGTGCAACTCTATTAAAGCTCTCAGCGGAACCGATGAGTGAATGTCCTAGCCAATTTTACTTTTTGTATTAAAAAATGAAAAGCACATACTAGTCTATTGGAAAGCATTTTGAAGAATTTTAATCATAGCAAATGTGTCCGAACAGTTCTCATAAGATCAGCGCTTCCACATGTACAAAGGACAAGACTCTAGAGATTTAGCTACAAAAATATCAAGTATTAAAAGGTGGGGGGAGGAAGGGGGTGATTAGAAACTCAGCAATGTTTGAGATGCCTTCTAAGACAGACAAAGCAAGCAAAGAATGCTTCTCCAGACATTGATTTATCGACAGCACTTTGATTTCACCTTTACAAAGTCAATATTTGGCAAGGTTTTGACACGGCAGCCCAGCAGCTCATCTATCTGTAGAGGCTGGTTAGCCCTCAACAGGAAAAGGAGGGGGAGGTCATCTAAAACCAAGTTACGGTGTTTTTTTCTTCTGAAACATGTCAAGGACCTCACAACCTCCGAACAGTGCCAGCCTGCTTGTTTAGCTGGAATATAATTAACGAGGGGTGGGGAGGGAGCTTAGGGAGGGCAAGGGACCATGTAAAATGGTGTAAAACAAGGAGCAGAGGCAGTGGTGGAGCTGTAGGAGAGGCATGTAATACCTGCCCGCCTGAGGCTAGATTCAACCTTCCCGGCTCCTGGTGCAGCTATTAATGAGCTTGAGAGTCCAGAGAGGGAGGGAAGAGGACATTGCCCCTACCAGTCAGAGGGAGTCATTTCTGCCTTTTGATTCTTAAAACAGGAGCCAAAGCTTCATTCAGCTCTCGTTTTAATTAAGGTACTGAGCGCATGAGCGCATACACGCGTCTCCAGGGCTGGCACTGAGATAAGAGAGCCAGCTCGCCGTTGAAAGCTGTACCAAGGACTCTCCAGCTGACATAAAAATTATTCCGTATTTTCCCTTTGCCTTTTTGTTTTAACATCTGTCAAAGGCTATTCACCTTCACGTATACCAAAAAAATGTTAAAAAAATAAAAATACTTTTAAAAATCCACCCAACCATCCCCACTCCTTCCCACTTCTCCCAGTAATACAGAAACCTCTGCCATTAGCGCCAGTGCAAAGACAGGCCTTGTGGGATGGGCTTTTTAGGTCTGCTTTAGATCACAGCCCACTTGCCATGCCTTTGTAGCAATTAGGAATACTGTAGCTGAAATAATCTAAACTGATATCAGCGGCAAGTAGCTGGAAATCCATGCTGGGAAGCTGGCAAGCAGCCCCCCTGGAGAACGTGTGCCTTTGCGCAGGTGGTGCGGCCTGCTCTGCTGCAGGCCCGTGCCACCTCAGCCTGCTGGCCTCGCAACGCAGGGGCTGCAGCAGGGAGCAGGCGATGCCTGTGGTTGTGGGGACTGCGACTGCTGGCTCCTGGGACTGCAAAATATTTTTCTTCTCAAAGGTCCTCCTTCTTAGCAAAGGTCTAGTCTCCAAGACAGAAAGCCTGCTGGGATTCATTTGGAGCGTCGCTGAAATTCAGGGGCACCTCTGCTTTCTCCTGATGGAGTTTAAATAGATACGGAACAGATGGTATGAACGTGGCCTGAATGAAGAACAGCTTTATGGTTCTTTTTGTTTTTTCTAGTGCCTGTTTTTGTTTTTCCAAAACAATTATAAGCAAAATGAGGCCGGGGGAGGAGGGAGGGGAGGATGAGAAATGCTTTTTAGATGCCTACCACTGAAGAGCATCTGAGCAGCATGCTAACCCCCAGCACAGCGACAGACACAGCACCTGGCCACCAGACAGCCTACTTTCAGACTACCTTTCCTACCAGAGGCTGAATAGAAGGAGAGGTTCTCCAGTTCACAGGACACTGGGTGGCCAAGAGAACTCTACATTTGTGTCAGCTTAGAAAGCTGAAGGAATGGCTCTCATATTTCTTGTAAACCTTCAAAGTCATAGCTACAGAGATGTGTCTTTGGACAAGGAGGGTATTCATACTATGTCCTTGTGGGGCTGTTGTTCCAACAGAGATTTGTGGTAGGTCACATCCATGTTTTACCCAGTTCAACACCCACCCCTGGACATCTCCTCTCCTTGGGCCACTGAGCAAATGGTGGGGCGGGATGCGGGAACACAACACGGATGGACGGGTGTCAGACTCCACTGGGCCAATTTAAACAAATTCCTATCTTTCTTTGACAAAAGTCAGGTCACTGACCCAATCATGGATTTAACAATCTCTTAAGGAGATGAATAATTTGCTCTCAAAATTGGTAAGTATCTCCCTATCACAGGCTGCTTGCTGTAGATCTATAAATCTATAAAATGAGGACTGCCACTGTGTATAGGACATATGACAGGGATCCTCAAAGTCTGAGTCCACTAACTGCTTTAAATGAGGCACAGGACCTGAGCTTGATGTCAGAGAACTGGCAGTCATATCCGATTCCACACACAGTCCAGAAAAACCCAGGCTCTGCACATTTCAGAAGGCATTTTCAACTTAATAGGCAGCACGTGACAATTCATTAAGATTTTGGTGCTACTGGAGTTTTCAGCTGTTAGGAGGTTTATGAGGTATTACACAACAGAAGAACATACATACATTTTGAAACTCAGCAGACCTAATCCATGAATATGGATTTTCTTCTTCCTTATCTCCCTCCCCCACCACTAAAGAAAGTGGAATCGCAAAATTAATGCCACCGACACGGGGAACAAAAAACCCAAAAGACCTATTAATGAACAATCTTATCTTAGACTGTGCACATAATTCCTGGTCTCTGAGCTGTTTCCTCTTGTTTTGCTATCGTTTTTCAAAAATACTAGGGCTATAGTAAAGAAGCAATCCAAAGTACTTATTTAGAGAGGACCTATGATAACAAGAGCAGACAGAGGTACTGCAAATAAGACTCTGCACAGGCCTTTGGAGCTGCTCCTCCTTCTGTGGAGACTTGTGACCGTTTTCGTCGCTGAAAAAGGCAATGGAAATTTGCCACTCACACAAAGGTTTCTCCTTGCAAATCTGCAGGGAAACAAGATGGCCAAATGTCAGGCTGAAGAAGAGGAAACAGGAGATGGCACGCTCATAAGGAAGCAGTACAAAGTGCTTTTTAGGCTTCTTGTTATGAAGGGCAACAGCAAGAACCCAAACCCAAAGATACCAGGCATCAGCAGTAACGAATGCAGACAAGTATCCTCATTTATCCACTACTCCTGACAACATTTCTCTCAATTCCAGGGGTTTGCTGGAGTTGCTGCATGCTTGTTCTGCCTGGATGGCTGCCGAAAGACATTCAGTGTTGCAATTCTTTGTTTATCACAAAGCCACACTCCTTGCTGGTAACATTTTACTGCTCTTATCACGCTGTTCAATCCAGCTACAACTGTCCAATTCTTGTCTTCCCTGAACCAGAGGAGGTCAGAAATGAAAAGAATGAATACTCTGTGTATCCATTGCAGTTTGCCAGTTTAGCAAATATAATCATTAAGCAGGGATTCAGTTTTATCAACCTGTAGGTTTAGCAAATCCCTCAGCATTTCAGCACAGCAGGAAAGAAGCGATTAGAATTCAATTTATTTCTCCTGAGTTTTTTTTAATCATCACTCTGGATTCCTAGGGTGGGTTTTGGTGTTGGGTCGAACTGCAGGCGTTCTGGTTTTTCTGTTGGTGGGTTTGTTCTTTTGGGTTTTTTCACTACGAGTTAAGAATTCTCAGCTATGCACAATGAGCAATTAAAAACAGGAGTTACAGAAATGCAAGTTTCTACACTAAAATGCTTGAAAACAGCTGCCTGGGGGATTAGAGAGCTCTCCTAGACAATATGCTTTCAAATTTCAGAATAAAACCTTCCCCAAAGCGGAGCTTATTACTTCAGATGTTCTTCAGGAATCGTGCAGACTAGCCAAGTGTTAAGAGACAAACACCCATGTGTAAAGTCTACGTCTATTCAAGAAAGTATTTAACCATGTGTGACCAAATCCCTTCATCTTCCTTAGATTTACTGTTTCAGTGCTTTCTCAGTTAGCATATTTTCTTAAATCATATCCCAAATATTTTAATAATTTCTTAAGGAAACTTTTGAGAAACATCTGCGACTATTATTCCAAATAATTTAAGCAAGAAATTATTCATTTGCAGTTCAATCAGCAAATTGGCCGTGCTTGGGAACAGAGCTTCCTTTTATGCTCGTAGCCAGCCATGTACATCTACCACATCACACGTCGCTTTCAAAGCGCTGCAAGATCCAGCACCTCTCTTAAATACTTCCAAGCGAGATCACATCCTTCACAGTGTCAACCTGGATTCAAACCATCTTGCAGGGAAGGTTTTTTGGTGGGTTTTTTTTTCAGATCTCGAGGCAAATCCAGATTTCTCTGAAGCGGGTGCGAACCCTGATGATTCCCATCTAGTCGGTGCCTGGGGGGACCTATAGTGCACCGCTTCCAACACCGATCAGCGCGGTGACAGCGCACACACACACACCTTTCTGAAATTCTCAAGGCAGGCAAGTAAATGACCTTGAGCACAAAATGACTCAGCTTTCTCATTTGTTGTATTCACTCCATCTTGCAAACCAAGCTGGAAAGCTACAGACCCCTCATCTAACCCTACTGCTTTATTTCTTGTGAAATGAGCACAGTAGCGGTACCAAATATCCACTTGTTTTACTCTCAGCTTCTCAGATCTAACAGGTTCAATAAATCCTGTCTTTAGCTCTTTGGCATTACCAACTTCCATCAGCTTCGTTATCTGTCCTGGGAGATGGCCACCTGCTTCTCTACTTTCAGTCAACACACATGCAAATCAAGTTTTTATGGTAAACAATATTGTATATCTGCACAAGACTTTGCTTTCTTTTCTATCCCAGTTTCTCCCCACTGAATTCTTGTTCAGCTTGTATCTGAGTCCTCAGCTTCAGTGATGATTCAGCACCCTAAAAAAATTCTGCACACCCATCAAGTTTTTCAATATAGTAGAAAACTGCACTTTTGAAATAGGCAGCTTCCCAGCTCAAAGCTGTTGGAAGGAGAAGCAAGATCTGGAGTTCACTGCCATTCTCGAGATGCAATTTGACAGTAAATGACATATGCAGGCCACTGCAAAACATGCCTGGTAGATGGTTTTGCACATACAGATCTGAATTTCGAGGATACAGCCAAATTGTTTGCTCATTTCCAGGCGTCCTTCTACTTCTGCACCCTTTCTTTACCCTCTCCAACCAGTTCAGGCCAAGACTTCCTCTTGCCTTCAAGCTTTCAGGAGTGCTTTATGCAGCTCTGCTTCGAAAGACTTCAACTTGATCTTACTGACTACTGATAAACTGAAAACCCAGGCATCTGGCTGCTCCCTTTTGTGTGGACATCCCAGCCTGGAGGCACAGAGCAATGATGGGGGCCCTCACTTGAATCCCAGACGAGACCTTACCTGTGGAGCAGGAAGTCCCATCCAAGAGCAGTAGGAGTTTGGAGACAGCTTGGCTGGGTTGGGGGGTGGCGGCGGGGGGGAAGAGAGGGAGCGGGAGGCAGAGGCAGGGAGGGAAGCGGCAACGCATTCCTCATGAAACCCAAGTAGCAATACCTATGCTTCGTGTTACCAAGCTATCTCAGCACCTCATCACCCCAGCACCCTAAGGTACATGATCTTCCTGAGATGCAAGAGCCTGAGGCCCTTTGATTCATCCCCTTGGCCTCTCTCTTGGACACAGTAGCATGTGCTGTGTGCATACACCACCACCACCCAGCCGGTATGGAAACACGTCCCTGTACTCTGGGGCATCCACCCACGCCAGTGAGTCCCTGTTTCATCCCCACGCTTAGCGCTTCAGTGCCACATAGGGGAGTGAAAGAAGACATGCATAGATCTGGAGGGGACTGTGGAGTGCAGAGAGGTAAAGGAAATATTTTCTTCTCGCTGTGGATCTTACCTAGTGCCTCCAAATTGCCTCTGATGCTCAGGAACACACTTAGCACAAAAATCACAGTAATAATTTAGAACTAAAATAAAAATGTATTGAAGCATAAGGAAATGCTTGAAAAAAATGCATTTTCTGAGCATTTATTAAGCAGCTAAATTTCACTGAACTTGGAGGGTAATTTTTTTCACTAGAGATTCTCAGGGCAACTTAATATTGTTCAGCTTGGAGGCTGAAGAAAGCAGCTTTGCTTGTTGACACAAGCTTGCAAGAGGTAAAGCCACTAAGAACACAGCAGCCCCAGCTGTCAGGCCTACGGACAGCGTACAGCACCAGAAAGGTCACCAACAACGCTGTAAATCCACTGCAGCACTTCCAGACAATCTTGTCCTACTGACGCTCTTGCACAAAAACCTTTGCCTTCAGGGCCAGCAGATCCTTCGACAGCCTCGCAGATGATGCTGGGACTCATCTGCTGCCATGTGCCTTCTTAGCCCCCTCCCCCTCCATCCACACATAGAAAAAGTCCAGGAAAAACAAACCTCAGGCAACGCTTTGTGTGCAAATAGGGTAAGGAAGCGTTTCAACCCCAACATTTTCTTGAGATGCATTCACTTGACACACACACACGTCTCCTGCAGCATTCAGGCAAGTGCCTCATGCCAACAGGCCATGTTCTCTGGGGGCAGTTTAGATGTGGGTGGTGGGTACAGCCCCTTTCTATGACTGGGAGGAGGCAACATCCTCCACTACGTGGCATTGCTGTGAAAAGATCCAGGGAACTCAGAGGCTTGGACCAGTTTACACAATATGCTGGTATCTGGAGCTTTTGATCCTGGGACACCTACAGAAGAGCTCAAATCATGTATGAATTGTTTGGGTTGGGTTTAGCGCTGTTGTGAAAGTAACAAAACCAATGCAACATCAGCCATCTCCACTCCAGAAACGAATTTGTAGCATTAGAAAGGTTGGCTGCCCAGGGCTCCAGCAATAATAACATGACTGGGAAGGGGGGCTCAAGGGCAAGAGGGGGGCAACGTGCCAGCCTGTACAACACATGCTTAAGTCAAGGCTAATAATCCCCCTCTTCCATAAGCAAAACATTTACTTAAAACTATTAAATCATCTCATTAAAACAGAAAAAAAATGGGGGGGGGGGGGTGGAGGGGAAGCGTGGCACAGTAATCGGCTACAGTTCTGTATTCCAAGGTAATTAAAATGTGAACAACCTTTTACTATTTACTACAACCCACACTTAAAACTTTGCTTTAAAACACCAAGAGTCAAATTTCAGCCACCCCCTCGTAAAATACAGAGCAATTCTGCCAAACCCCCAAATTCGGCAAAGTAACAGAGGTGCCGTAATTCACTTGATATCATTCTTTTCCTGCTATTATTTTATTCAGACTGAGCTTCATTAATAAAGATGAGACTTTGGACTCATGATTGCTCCATGTTTACAAAACATCCAGGCTCCTTTACATCTTGGTTAAGCATGAACAATCACTGGACACACAATTTCCTAAAAAAACCCCGCATACCAAAATTGCATATTTTGAATTTTTAAAATTCACTAAACAAAATTTCACAGAGTGAACCCTAAAGTCTGTTTGCCAGGAAAGCACAAGCCAAAAACAGATGTTGGGACCCTCAAGGAAAAAATAATAATAATGAAGCCGGACCCCAATACACACATCCTTCTAATTAAATGAGCAAATAAATACACATTCATACAGAGTAATTTGCTCTAAAAATGCAGGTGCTTCAGTAATTACCCACAAGTTTTAGCATAAATTGTGATTGCTCAAACAGTGTGGTGTCACATGAAGTTTTGCTTGGTTTTTTTGGGTTGGTTTTCTGTTTGGTTTTTGTTGTTGTTTGTGGAACTGGGCAGTGACTTCTCATTGGACACCAGAGAACAAAAACTGGCCCAGAACCTGAGGATTCTGACCTAAGCCCAAATGTGTTTCTCCACAGGGGAAAATTATGAAGACAAGACTGTTCTTTGGAAATTAAATTTAAAAGAAACATTTAAGGTGTATGTAGCACTATCACTTTTTAATGCCAGACATTGGCCCGAGGAATGGGACAGACTGCACTGCATTTTTAAAGTAGTATGACTATCGACATACTCGAGACAGGTTTTTACACTGTACGTTACCAACAAACTATTCAGTTCACTTCTACACAAGTCAGCAAAAAAAGCAGGGTGATCAAACATGGTATGGCAGCTGCAAATTTAAACTTATAGTCACAGTCTAAAGCCAGAACAAAAGCATCTCCAGAACTCCCCACTTATAAAAAGGAACGAGCGTACACACCGTGCGCGCACACGCAGGCAAAGATCTCGAGGTTTTACTTATTGCTCTTACACAAGGCTGTGAGCAGGCAAATGTCTGGATCAGAAATTAGGTCACACATGCATTTCTGCAGGCATGAAAAGTACAGGAAATTCATATTAACGGAACAATGCACCTCGTTACGTAACACAGGATGGTATTCTGCTAATATAATACTTGCGTCATTAATACCGGATGGGCTCCAGGTCTGCCTGTTGCACAATGCGTTATGCAGTGTGGTGTTTTAACCTAATTTCTGATTCCTCTATCCTACTGCACCCTCCGTGCAGGGACGAAAAGGGTGGCATTCAAGACAGCCGTTCCCTGCGGTGCCAGAGGAACCTCGGCCTCAAGAGCTTGAGTTGGGCAGTTATGGCCGGACGGAAGGAGGGCAGCGTTATCGGCGCTGTACCTCCAGGACCTGCTCTTTGGCTGCCCTACGTTCTTGTGCACTCACTGACAACTCGGGTAACAAATGCAGGAGCTGGTGCAAAACGCACCAGCGCCGTTCTGGGAGCATCTTCCAGCTGTGCTATACGCTCCCGGTGCACCCAGACATTGCTACAGGGGATAAGGCAGTAAGAGGGTAGGGTCCTGTGTCTGGTCGCTTCCTCAGGAGTCTTAGAAAGGCAAGATTTTTTTTTGTGAACTGGCTTTCCTTTACACAAGAAGCAGCGTAGCACAGATGGCGGTAGGAATCTGGCTAGCTACTGGCAACAAGAGACTAGCACGCTCACAAGACACGCGGTTCGGAATACCTGCTGCTCCCTACTGCAACCAAACAAAACATGCTGCGGAGAGGTGTCCAGGCAATTACAATACTCGCAAGCCAGGTTCAAGGCATACTGCAGACGGGTCTTGCATGAGAAAGGCATTGAATGTGTTATCCGAGGACTGGGGGTTTTATCTGTGCCATGAATACATGTGACAGTAGATAAAAGTCAGCACAATGGTTCCTCTCCATACATGACTCGATACACACCGTAACGATTAAGCACCGTATATGCTGTTCTTCAGTTAATAGGAATCAAGGAAGAAAATGGTGGTTGGGGAAAAAGGGAGGGGAAGAAATCCAGCGCAAAGTTAAGAGGTATGTTCCTGCCAGATCTCCTAGCTAAGAATGTTTATAGTGAACCAGCAACTGGATTTTGTAACATAACCAGAAAACCACTGAGGTCTACAGGGCCAACTTAGGCACTGCATAGTCAAAGGTGTGTTCTCCGGTCTTAGAATATGGCATTGAACAATCTCCAATTACTAGAAAGAGCAGTAGGCAGATGATGAGAGATCATGCTTCAGGAAGGTTACACCTTGTATTTGAAAAAGGAAGCAGTGCAAATAGATTTTTTTTCTGTCTCATTCAAGGTCTGTCACATGCCCCTGGATCCAGTCCCCACATCTCACAAATTCTAGCTTTCAGCCTTGCCAAAAACCCAAATTCACACTGAGGTCTGTTTTGCTTACGAGCAGCACTACTAAAGCTAGTGGGACTGCTTAGAGCAAGGCGCTACTGCAAAGGAGGTTCAGGAATTCGGCTCTTTCCAAGAAGCGAACCACAAATGACAGGGGTTTCATGACACTCACAGGTGGAGGGAGACACTTTCTGTGTTGTTTGGGGTTTTTTGTTAGTCTTTTTTTCAAAATCTTTCCTTATGAACACCAGAATTTGCAGGACTGAAATGTGGTAAAAGGCTCCAATATGCTCACCCAGACCTTTCGATACCAGGACAGCCACAGTGGCTTAGGAGGAGTAGCCCAGGTTTAGACTGGCCTGGGTTCTCCCCTCCCAGCTATGTCTCTGCCTCTTACTAGGTGATTACACATATGGGTCCTTGGCTGCAGTTGGGATGGTGAGGCTTCCTTAGAGCAACTCCTCTGTCATCATCCATGGGTATACAGTTGCATCTCCTAGGAAAGAAGGAGGCAAAATAGATCTAAATTCTAAAAAAAAAAAAAATTAAGAAAACCTAATTTCTAGAAAAAAAGAGAGGAACAATTTGCAATCACATCCTTGCAGGAGGAGTCCTAGGACTTCTCATGATCCATTTCTTCACTCATGGCTACGCAGGCCAGGTTGTCGGGAAGCCCTGCCACCAGGTTGGAGTTAAAACAGTATGTCCAACGTTTACCATTCAAAGCTGTCCTTTGTGTGAAGCCAGCTAGGCAGAAGTGGTTTGGCTGCATATTTAGGTACTCCTAGCCCACTTTGCTTCTCTACTTGGAAGCTCCTTCAAATAAAAGATGCTGCAAGTGCCACTTCTCTGTAGTCGAAAAAAAACAATGGGGAAAAAGAGAGAGGCAAAACACACACACCACAGAACGAAACAACTGCTTGTAAAACGTTTCCTTTTAAAAACTATTGTACAACTCGCTAACTTGGTTTAATTAATGTGCAGTTTAAAACATATAAAATGCCTTACCAGCTAAATGATTTCTTGGTTTTACAAGTCTTCCTCCCCCCCGCCTCGCCCCCCATTAAAAAATGATGCATGTGTGGACTGGTACTGAACACCTCGTACAGAGTTGTATGCCAATTCTCCTTTTAATTCTACACAGAGCAGTTTTGATTTTAATCTACTGTGTTTAGAGAAGAGCTCAGACCAAATACTTTACAGTATAACCAGCTACACAGGAGTCTTTCATCTTGTAACACGATAAAAAAAAGAAAAAAGGAATCACTGTAAGTGGCGGTCCCTTTGATAGATGATTATGGTGATGCATGCAGTCCTCCTCAGTGCTGCCGCTGCCAGACACGGGGCGTAATTTTCTTCGCACACTGCTGAGAGGCCTGATGTCGCACTGACGCACCGCTGCCCTGGTGCACAGCGTTCTGCAGTCATTGGGCAAAGCTGCAGTGAATTGTCTCCCTCGATCCCACCACCACCACCACCACCACCCCAACCCCCAGGGGAGCACACCCCCCGCCCCCATTCCCATCTCAGCCGCAGGAGATCACCGTGAAGCGCTTGGAGATGCAGGACATGTTGTGGAGAACAATGCCCAGGAGAAAGACCAGGACGCAGGCCACCAGGATCACAGTGCAAACCCCCGACCAAGTGGAGCTTTTCACAACGCCTCTCCGGTCCGGCTCCTCCGCTCCCCCCTCGGCAGGGAGGCTGCCCTGCAGCGGCTGCTGCTCCGCTGGGATCGTCACCACTGCCAGGGACTTCTGCTGGCTGCCGGGCAGGAGGCGGCAGCCGATGTCTCCTGGCAGTAGCGCCCTCTCCTTGGAGAGGGGCAAGGGCAGCATGTAGCACCCATTGCTGGGGAGTTTGATGAAGACAGGGGTGTGCTCCGAGGTGTGTGGGATCGCAATGACGGCGATCACCTCGGGGTCATCGGGCAGCTGCGACACAGAGTACCCCGGTGGCAGCTTGGTGATCCCACGGCACCACGGGCACCGCAGGTCCTTCTGGCTGGTCCTCATCTGCTGCAGGCACACGGAGCAGCAGGTGTGCTTGCAGTCCAGCAGCTTGGGCCGTCGGCGGGGGCTGTAGTAGTTGAAGCAAATCTGGCACTCCAGCAAAGAGTCCTGAGACAGGGTCTCCATGGTGGCAGGCGCAGGGAGACACGACAGGCCTCAGGAAGGGTCTCGCGCTGGCACCCCACAGCTGTGGGGCAGCGCCTGCCTTCCCGCTGCTTCTCCTCAGGGCAGTGCCAGGCGGTGGCTACGGAGAGCACCGGAAGACCTCTGATCTGAACCTTTCAGTACCTGAGACAAACAGAAAAATGTGAGGAACAGGTTACTTACAGGAACCAGTGGGCACAAGAGTCCAGCTAGGGGGAATGAAAACTAGCTCTGACCTTGTAATCCAACAAGGAAGGTAAATTTGTGACCCTTCCCACTGGCTTCACCAAAACACCCAAGATAAACCTTCAGCTGTCACCACATCTCACTTTTTTCCCCCTCCAGATATAAAATCCCTACCAGCCCACCCCTCAGTTATATTTATACCCATAACAGGGGAGGCTGTAGTACTTCACAAAGCAGGTCCTTCAGCATCTACATCCTGTCATATTTTCAGCACTTTTCAGCCCTTGCTGCACCTTAACAATTGTTCTCATTTAATCCTTTAAACCCCTGAGGATTTTTAGCTATTTGGCTCAAACGCTAAGTCTGCGTGCAAGGTTGGGGCGGATGGGGTGGAAGGGGGAAGAAAAAATATGTTTAAAGTGATACATTTCCACAGTCTCCTGAAATTATGGCTGTGCATGAATGAGCAACCAAATAACTATACAGAAACACCCCCATTTGCAAACAACAAAAAGGAATGGCATGGTTTTCAGTTAAATTAACTGAAATGACATGAGCAGCTCCTGAATATGACCTTCTGAAACAAACTTTCTCACTGATGAAAAACTTCACCTCAGACAAAAGGCTCTGTTCAGACACAGGACCTCCAAGTGCCACAAAGAACCATCTGTCAATGCACCAAATCAAAGGCAAATGGTCAACAACTTTGTTTTAAACTAAAGGAATTCTTTGCATTTCCCCAATTATAGCTATGTAAAATAAATTTAAAAAAGCAGCTGTGTTTACCTTCACAGCAAGTTTTTTAGCTCTTTTTTATTTTGGTCACTTTGACACATGAGAAATATGAAAGGGTGACATTTTTACAACCTTTTGCATTGCCTTCCTTGCTGTATTTGAAGAAGTAGAGAGAATACAGTAAAGAAAACCCAAAACATTTTCACGAGTACCTTTGATTATTCTCCTATTGCAACGCTATTCCCAGAGTTAATGCCCAAGGACCACAGCTGTCAGAGCACTTTTTTCTTTCCATACTATTTCTTGTTCTCCCCTCCCAATCATAGCAACCAGGTTGCAACACACTAATGGATGTGTGACTCAAGTAAACCACAAATAACGTAGTTCAAGAAGAGATGGCGGGCACAGACGTGGGGTCTGCAATGCAGGACAGGCCTCTGGACCACGCTGTCCCATAGCCTGCCTCTGGCAGGTACCAGTATTTGAATAAGGGAAACAAAACCATCATCATCTCTTCAGATGCTAACAACTGACATCATTGGCAGAAATGGCCCTGCTGCTGGTTTTGTAACACATATGTTGGCTCACAAGGCACTTCCACAAACACAAAGTGACAATCCTGGCTCAGGAGAAGGGAGCGGGGCTGCTGTTAGGAAGGCAGGAGCTGGGGGAAACACACAGGCCAGCCAGGTGTCCGAGCGAGCGGTGTTCTGGGGATGCTTTGCCTGAGTGCGTCACAGAGGCCACCGCTGTGAGGGACCCCCGCCAGCACGAAGCCAGCACCCGCCCATGCAGTGCCCACTCTGCACCAGCCCCATACTACCCGCACTGGGAACCGATACTCGGCGTGCAGAGGGAGCCCAGCGCTGCCACAGAGGGGGCCCTGCATGCAGCGTGCAGGCTGCACAGAGGGAAAATGGAAGAAAATGAGTAGATGTTTATCTTCTCTATTGTCTCCTTCCCATTACTATCTCCACATGCCTATGGTACAGGCCAGCACAAAGGAAAGCTGTCAGAAAGGGTCATTAAAAGATTAGCATGCAGCTGACAGAAAAACATGGAAGAGTGCTATACACAATGCCTGGCAACTCCTGGTTGAAAAACATTAAGAGATGAAGGCCAGATTAGAAATTAGTTCCAAGAACTCAGGAAGGTATCACTGCCACCATCAGATTTAGTTTTCAGCCACAAACACCCCAGCAGTTTTATATTTTGCACAGAAGTATCCATATAAAATCTTCATGGCTACATACTGCCCAAGCCAAACTTGAGCTCAGACATTACAAGACGCAAATCTGACCTGCTATAGCCCAAACAGGTATGGTAACACTGTGGCATTACTGTGATAAAAGGCCCCAGTGCCTGGAAATTCAGAAGGCAAGGCTTATGTTTAAAAACACCTGCTCCTGCAGGTGTAAATCAGTACCTCTGCATAGAAGCTCTGCCCTCCACATTTTGGATGTCAATGAACTGACCCGTGAAGTTCTCTGACCCCATTTAGCTGTCACCTAAAACCATCTCTCTCCACCTACATTGCTAAAGGTAAACCAGCTTCTATTGATATGAATGTGATTAGGATCAAGATCGTTTTTCTGACCTCATACCCTTGCCCAGGAGTCATATACTCATGTACAATCAAGCTCCTCATCCCTGTTCCTGTGACATCCTTACAGTAGAAGATCAGTACTAGAATAGAATGAGATGAGGTATTTGGAACTGAAGAGTAAAACAAAAGTCACCTCCAGGCAAACAGTGCCCCAAAGAAGAAAACCCATCCCAATGAGATGAGCTTGGATGGTTTGAATACTAAGTAACACTGTGAAGCATTACTCCAGGAGGTCAAAATTTTAAACCATTCGTGCAATCTATATGAAGAAAAAGTGGAGCCAAATTAAAAGGTTAAGATGGGGCCTATCACCTACATAACATACATTGTTCAGATACGTGCGGATGTATCTGCAGAAGCTGTAAATACAGTGGCAACACCATTTTGAGCTGGTGCAAGAAAGAACAGTCACTTCCAACTGTGTGCCTTGAAGTTACAGATGTTTCTTTTCTTTCTTTTTTTTTTCTTAAAGAACAACTATAAACGTTATTTCAAGTAACAATGCTGCATTCTTCATATATCTATGCTGAATTATACTTTTTTTACTTTTCCCAAAAGGTCTTAAATAATGACCAGAGGTGCATTTTGATAGATGGGTGGTGAGCAGAGGGGTTAGTGTCATTCCTTCAGAATATATCTAATGACAAGTTAAAGAGTAGCCAAGCCACCTAACCCCTTGGCCTGTGCTGCCACTGCCTTGTTCAAAGGTTGGATACCTAGCTTCATGGTCAAGGGTGCAGTGCAACTTTATTCTCAACGATCCCAAAAGGTCCACAACTCTCCTGCACTCTGCCACAGCCTGTTTTTGGGATAAAAGAAAGTCAAGCCCATCTTCTACAGTCAGAGTCAAACTGCCTAATATCTTTTTGACTCATATCACGGTAGAGAGTTAGGAAGGAAAAAGTCACGGGAACTCTCTCAGTACTCTTCTACCATTTCACTTTAGTCATTATGCCAGGAGTTAACACTGCAGCAAACCTCCTGTACAGGGGACAACTCTGTGCTCAACACACCCCCACACCAGCTGGAGGTACTGAGCTATCACAGGTAAACACCTCACTTAAAGCTTACTCATAGTACTGGACTCTTCCCCATGCCTTGGACACGAAGACCAAAAGGCAGCTGGGCCACATGTGAGGACACAGTTGGCATCAGCATTAGGCAAAACCCACTGTTTTGTCATTATCATTGGCTCTCATCACCCACTGACAGCTAAAGGGGACAAGGGGGCTGTTGAAAGGAAAATGGGGGGGCAGGGGTGGAAGATCAGAAAAGTCTGTCAGAGATAGCTGTAGGTTCCTACAGGACAGCATACGTGTGGATAGGGGCACACATGTGGAATGGAGAGCTGGGAATATGACAGTGACCACACATATAACACAGAGGCAAGCAGTGACGACTGCCTGGCACAAACCTGATGGCAAGTAGAAGCTCTTCAGGGCTGAGGTCTAACTAGTAACACAAATAAAAACTAATTGGATACAAAAATCCACGAGCTCCAAAATGTGTCAGGTGCAGCAGGAGCAAAGGAAACCAGACAGGCTTTGCAGAGCAGTAATGGGAGACCTCCCACCCCACCCAAATCCTTTCCCCTTTGCTGTTGGTCTTCCCAACATCCACAAGGCTGCCTGTGGCTGGTGAGATGAGAGGCTTGCAAGTGGTTACAGAGACACAGGGAGGAACATGCAAAACTGATGACCCCTATAGCAGAAGATCAAGGTACAGCGGGGTAGCTGAGAGCACAGCACAAAGGTCCTCTTTGCAGATTTGGGCTGCCCTCTGCTCAAGCCAAGGGTTTTTAGCATTTGAGACATGATTGCATGACTTGAGTAATAAATATCTGGAGAACAGCAGAGGTATTTCAGCTGTTTGTAAGTCATGTTATCTGTTCTGCCAGTACCTCATCAGTGGGCACAGCAGAGCTCCAAGATATCCTTTTTTTTGGGTGAACAGGAGTGAACAGGAGACCAGGAATACCGAGGCATCAGCTATCTGCTCCCTGAGAAGGAAGGAGGGGGTATCTGTTGCTCTCTTACAATTCATAGCTTCCCAGTGCAATGCAGGAAGGTGCTGCAAGAGGTGAACAAATGAAGGTCGCTGCAGCTAGTATAGCACAGCTACAGACAGCAAGAGGAAGAAGAAAGCACAGGTTTGCTGCAGAGAAAGTTCTACACAAACCCGAACTAGGAAGTGGTCCCCAACTGGCCAGGTCAGAGAAGGCAGCTATTTCTGGGCAAAGACAGACATTGAACACTCATGACAGGAGTTGGACAACAAGTCAGAGAACAGAGTAATGGTGAATCCCTGCCTACTGACATAATATTTTTGGTATGTGAGGACACTGCCATGTAAGATACTACGTGATGGAAGGGTAAGATACTAAGCCTTGAAGGGGTGCTCTGCCTCCACTGGAGAAATCAGAACGATCTTCGCACAAACTTCCTAACTTACCAGGGCCCCAAATTATTTTACCTTGAAAGCCCCAAAAACATGCTTTAATGATGCCTGCAGAATCTAATACAATTCACAGAAGATTAAACATCCTACCACATTTTTAAAGACTGGCTGCAGGGCACGCCAATGTAGTTAGCTGATCACTAGAAGAAAGCCTGAAAAGCTCTGCACAGGCTTATGCACATATTTAGGCATGCTCGGCTGGCTGTACGGCAAGGTTAATAACAGCCTGCCAGCCAGGCACTGCATCGGCGGTGCTTCACCTTTCTCAAGGAAGGTTCATTACATAAACTCCCCAAACACATTAAGTATTCTTTGACAGTATTACTGAGTATGTATGATGTATGGTGAAGAAAGATCCGTTCGTTTCAGGTGCCTTTAGGCTGGAGAAGAGATGGGGGTATGGGGTGGGGGGGTGGGGGGGAGTACTGTTCTTTATAGGGGAACTAATTGCAAGAATCGTCTACCCACAGATAGGGAGAGAAACACTTGTTACAGTCTCTTCAAACAGATAGTGAGGAGGAAGGAACGTGTTTAATGTTTGGAAATATTTCTGCTACAAGATACAGCATCCATGTAGGATTTCAACACGTTTGGATGAAACACACTGGGGCTGCTGCAAATAAATGCCCAGGACGTGCTACCTGGTTTCCCCTGAATATCCTTCACTAAATGATCCTATTTATTTTTAGGTTGTTCTGTAGCACTAATTACCATAGTAACTGAGAACAGAACAACGATTAATTAATTTATTCATCACAACACCCTTGTTAAGAGAGAAGTATTATCATCATTATATCCTTTCATCATCTAAGAAAAGAAGTGCTGAGAGACGAAGCAGTTGGTCCAAGGTCATGCAAGCAGCACCCAGATTGCCTTGAAGCTCCTGGACAACTTCATGGCTGCTCTACTTTTCACCTCATGAGCTACAGGGCAGAAGTGACAGATTCTGGACAGATTCTTTTTTTGCAACAGAGAATCAACGAAGCTCAGAAAACCACCCGTTTCGCCCCACCTCTTCCAGCTGGCAGCAGCCCTATGGTATGCCTGAGATTTTTCTGCGGCTTTCATTTAACATACCAGCTTTTCTACAGACCATTATGAAAATCTTGATTGAGAGCCTGTGATCCAGAAGGAAAAGTATCTCCACAAGACGCAGTTCAGACACCGTGCAGATTACAACTGAGAAACTATATGCATTGAGGGATGTAAAGCTAACAGTTAGATGACATTCTTCTCCCCAGAATTACCTCTTTTCCAGGCACCTTCCTCTAAATCAGGTAGCCCATACCCAGCATCCTTTCCATTTAGTCTTCCAGAATCACACAGAGCTATTGCAAACCAAAAACATTTTAATTTGGCCAAATCCTTAGCTGGGGCAAGCTGGCACTCTTCCTTTAGCTTTAGTCCAGCCCTTGGCAAGATGAAAATCAGATGCACACAATCCCAGATGCATAAAGCCACAAAAAATAAAGGTAAGTGAAACCGTGATATATGAGCCTATGACATCCAGTGAGCCAGCGCTGAGGGATCCATGCTGGTGGAGAATCTGCTCTGGATGATCTCAGTGGTGCAGATCAAACCTGACAGCCACTGTCCCGCCTCTCTGGCAGCTGAGTGGTGGTATCAGAGGTGGGTAATGAAAAAGGAGCCTGGTTGCACGGTATCATCCCACAACATTTACCTTAGAATTTGCCATCTAGCAATAGGAGACAGAGGCAGGAAGATCACTCACTGGAATGTAACCAGATGTAGTTTATGGTTTTGGAGCAAAAACAGACCAGGTGTAAACACCAACCTTTGGTGTTTATAGAAAACAGAGACTCACATGCTGCTCCTTGTTCCATCTCATGTGACCATCTGTGCTGCTGCCTCCTTTTATCTACAAACTTTGACACGTCCACATTTCCCGGCTCCAAAGACCTTATTTTGGTCAAATATGACCAGGATAAGCTGTACTTTGTTCCAACAGCAAACACTACTAATCACCTGCAACGTGCCGGGTGAGTGAACGATGGGTACAGCTTCTTATTGCTGAGTCAAAATCATACAGCTACACTCATCAGAGTTTCATGCGAGCTGCTTATCAGTGAGAAACACTACTTGAAATCAAAATATTCCAGAGAAATGAGCCAATTTCAGACAGGCAGAGACAGAAAGCCAAAAGCTTTGCTGCCCACCAGGCTCCTCAGCAGCCCTCCGTGCAGGGGGTCCTGGAGCTCAGGCTGTGGGAGGCTGACTTGCTCCTCACCAGCCCAACTCTGAGATGTCTGCAGGTTTTAGAGGTCACTTGTCAAGCTGCCCCAGAGCTATGGTTGCTTTAATCTCCCAGGCTCCCTCCAGCTAGGCAGAGCACAGGGGACCCCCAGGTGCCCCACTAGAAGGCCTCTGAAGGTACTCCTCGCCTCGCCCCTTATGCCACCCCTAAATCGTAGCATTTCTCCTCCTGCATGAAGGGTACATTGACAGGATGCAGGACCTGACTGTGGTCCTAAAACATCCCAAATCTGAACATATCCTAGCATGGGGTATTAAAAGATTCCATCCCAATCTGCAAATAAGCAAAATCTCCAGCATTCAAAGTACCCCAAGGGACGGAGGCTAGTTTCTACAGCCCACTCTGAGCACAATGCTCCCGGGGCCATTAGCGCTTCTTCGGTTTTGCTGGCTGCTCTTAATTATGCCTGACTCACTCCTGAACTCCAGGGTGAGAGGAATTAAAAGCCAGGTTTTTCCACTACCAAGTGAGAAACCCATTAGCCATTCAAACTGACATCAAAAGGAATGGGGTTGGGAGGGGTGGCATGGAAAATAATCTGCCCCTCACCCCTAGAATAAAAGCAGCACCAATAGTTATTTACAATCAGGAGGTAAGGACACAGATTTAGAAGTTGCTTCCCTAACTTAAAGTGAGGTCACAAGTTAAGTCAGCTAAGGCCAAAATCCCACAACCTTCCAGGAGGAGCTATGGCATTAAACTGGCTCTTGGTAACAGCTTTTAAATGCATAGCAACATCTTCTTTCCAAGAGATTTCAATTTACGTGGCTATGACAGAAATCTGTGGTGTTCAAAACGCTGAGATAAAGAGAGGCACGATGCACCCGATTGCTTAAACAAGAGATTCTGCTCTCCCATTAGAGCTTTATGCTTCATCTGCCATTGATAGAATTTGCCTGATACCTGAAGAGAAACTTAATTAAAAGATTCTCCCCTGCCTCCCCTGAGGATCTGTTATTAGACTTACAAAATACACCATCCCCCAAAAAAAAAAAAAGAAAGTAATTTTAAGTAAAGCTCAAATGCAGGCATTTCTCAGTGATACAGGTCAGTGGGTGATTGAGTGGGAATCGGCTTGAATTAGTGTATTAATACACCAGTCTATAATTACGGGAGAGTCCTACAGCTCTCTGAGGTCACTGAGTGGGTTTTGTTAAAACTAGGTCAAAAATCCACCTGCCTGTGGGCTCAAACGGAGGGGGGCGAGGGAGAAAGGGATCGATACTACCACGTTTATACACTGCCTGTGCGATGCAAAAACTGAAAACTCAATTTCACACTTACCTCAGGAAACAGAAGTCCTTCAAATGAGTTTTAATTGCTGCGGCTCTGCTCCGCGCTCCCGCCTCAGACACCCTGGCTGCTTAACATGCTCTGCGCTCTCTGCACCCGCGCAGCGCAGCTTCCTGAGGACGTGGGTCTGTGACCCACGTCACTGAACTGTCACCTTCACACGGCTGCTCTCAAGGGCTGGGATGGTTTGGGGGTGGTTTTGGTTGGTTGTGGGGAGGGGTTGTTTCCTTTTTTTTTTTGTACCCTTCAGAAAAAGGAGGGGGGAAAGCACAACAGACCTAGGGGAATCAAAACAATCTCTTTTATATATTTATAGATAGGATTAAGAAATTGGAACATATTAGAAGCCAAACAAGAATAATTAAGGAAATAAACAAGAATAATTAAGGAAATTCTCTGTTCCATAGACTTTAAAGACATAGAGTAAGGCTTGAAGGAGATTAGACAGGGAGAGAGGAGCTTGTTTTCATCTTTTTTTTACATTTCTCCCCAAGTCTGCTAAGTGGGCAGCAGAAGGGAGTAAAGTCCCCTGTTTACCAAGAGAAAAGGTGTAACAGATGTCCTAACACAGAACCACCATTTCCAGGAGCTTATCTTGACAAGAGAGTGGAAGATAGCCAACTCACATGCCTCCTCAAGGTCAACCACGATGTCATTTCCTAACGCAGACAAATCGTGATCTTCATACATTTTCAGCCATCAGCACTACAGCTACTCCAGGTCATGGTACTGGTCATTCTGGTTTGCAGTCTACACCAAAAGAAACTGGCACCAGTCCAAAAGCTCCTTTCTTATTGGAAACTAATCATTCACCCTGTAACACTTCTGGCAGCTAGTGATATTAATACCACCCTCACTTCCTGGGTTTTGGGAACGGTCCAACTCTCACTGCAAATATGGATCACAAGCAGAGCTAGACCAAGTCTGAACTGCATACATATTGATGATTTCCTATTTCATGATTTATCCCTCTGTCTTTACATCAGTAAAATCCTCCAAAAGAGATTTAGCAGGCTGTACTGGATGATTTCTTCCAATTCTTTTCCAAACCACATTTTTCTACCCACGACTATAAACACTCCACAAGCTCCGGTTCAGACAAGTCATGAAGCACACGGCCTGACATGAGCCGTGGAAGTTAATGGGATGACACATACTTTTGAGGTCAGTTGCACATTTATATTGAACACGACCAATACAGAAACCGGTGCCAGCAGCTGCAGGCAGACCGAGGTAATCTCTACGTGCAGATGCCTTTGCTCCCCTTGTGCCACCCTGAAAATGTGCAGAAATGTAACACAACCTTCCCAAACCAGCTGCAACTAACCCGACCAGTTGCACATTGTGAGTCAGAGCCCCAGTATCACCAGGGAAAATTTAAGACTAGCAGTGGAGAGACACCAGGAAAGGCTCTCAGCCCTCTCCTTCATGCCCATGGGCACGCCCATGAGAGCCAGATGCCCTCAGATGAAATTCTACAGTAAACTTTAGGATAGGGTGAGGAGATTTGCGTCCAGTCTCTCTTCCCTCATGTGAACCAGCACCTTTTGCAGACAAAAGTCATCTCACAGCCAAGCAGTGCGGTGTTCTCGAGGGCGATGACCATAACTCAGGGTAGCACCACCACAACCCTTTGGTGGCCTGAGATAAATTACAGCTCTGACAGGCTGAGCTCAAGCTGCAGATCTGCTGGCCTCTCTGCTCTGGCAGACACGCTGTGATGGGGACCAGCAAATGGCTGTTCAAAGGCTCGGGCACAGGGAGATAAATTATTCTTGCCCATAATATGTGAAATCTACTGTTGCTTCCCTTCACAGAGACAGTATTTGATTCCAAAAGCAGCTCACCTTCTGTAGCTGTGAGAAGTTTATCAGACCTGCCAAGCTTTGTCAGGTTGTATTTCACCCTTCACAGCGAGTTTCAAAGTTCGGGCCAGACATCACCCATCATACTTCTGCCACTCAAAGTCTGGCTGCTTTTGAAACGTCCTGGTGTGAAAATACCCTCCATGCAGCAGCATTTAACTAACAGCATACATCACTTCTGCTGTACAGGGGAGTGCAAATGCTGGGAAAGGACTGTGTTACGCTACATTAGAGCAGAACAACCAAAATTAAACAAGCTGCTTTGCCTCTTAGTTTTGGGCCTAGTTCTGCAGTCCTTGCAATGTAACAGCAGAACAAACTTAGAAAAGATAACTAGCATGATACTGCTAATGCCCATAGTCCTGACAGGATATGGCCAGGGTGAGTCCGAGGCTCACAGGATTATGAACAATCGATTTGGCATTCAGTAAAATGAAAGCTTCATGTCCCGTTTTTCTGAAGAAAAGCTTGAAAACATGAGCTTCAGGAGCCCCAACTCTGTTTGGTGAGCAGGTCTCCTGATTTCTGCATCTGAGTTACAGCTAGCCAAAGAAATGGAGTTTTGAGGTGAACAAATTCATTGGCAGTTTCAGATTGAATTAAGAAAGTACTTTCTCCTTAGGCAAAAACGGTCATTTCCATGAAAATGTCAGCTCATTTTAACTTTCACTTCACTTTATTTTTTTTCTTTTCTTTCAGAAGAAATTTATTACAAGGCAATGCAAAGGGCAAACAAAGCTTTTTGTCCTGACTCCGGAGCAATTTTTCTTCTGATGTGGTCAGCTACTGAGTGAGACAGAACTAAGTATCTCTTACTCACAGCACTCTGCTGCTGCATGTGAAATGCTTAAGTCTAGCAATACACCATGGTGGTTTTTGTTTTCCCTGCCCAGCAAAAGCGAATGAGAGAAATAGACTCCAACTACGAGGAGCAGTTTCACAGCAGCGTGTTTATAAAGGTTATTACTCACTTTTTTCATTGTCGGCTTAAAAACAACAACAAAAAATTCACAACGGGGGCACTTTCAACAGACAAGTCACATTTCATGACGTGGCTGAAGCCTGAAGAGGACAACGTGGCTGATGGGATTACTGTTCTTTTACAGCCTGTTCTTGCTGACGATTCCAAAAGATCTTACTCTGAAAGTGCAGGTGGTTCAGGGCTTTCTAAAACAGTCTCGAGAGTCCAGCACAAAGGCCTTACTTGCTTATGAAGACTTACATCAGGTAAGCTTCACTGCTCACTTCCAGCATGTATTACGTGTAGCATCACGCCGAACAGCAGTTAGGAACCAGAGAAGTGCCTTAGGGACTGCTAAAAGAAAGGGGAAGCGGCCAAACGTCTGTGTTGCCACTCTGGAAAGTGCTGGTCACGGGGTGCATGCACACAGCTTTACACACCTATGCAGGATTCCACCAGGTTCCACTCAGCTGAGGTCTTCATTCCAGCTTTCTTACAGCATTACACCCGTGTACCTTGCAGCTGTGCACTGAGCCATGGAAACGTCAAAGCCCACAACCAAACCCTGCCAAAGGAGCCACACTGACTTAGCACCCGTTGAGGAGCTGGTCCACAGACAGAAAATTGTTTGAATGTGCTACAAAACACATTCCAAAAATACCTCTTTTCTACTGCCAAAAAAAGTTCTCAACCAGGATGAAAAAATTTCAGCTCTGGACCCAGAGTTGCCCTGTGCCACAACTACAACATCCCTTGCCTTCCAGCCAAAAGGTGTCCAGAATGATTTAGTTTAGTTGTTACTTTTTAGCATTGGGTCAGTGTTTTCCTAACTTTTACTTAAGTGACTTCTCTGTCAGGTGTCTTTCACTCCAGTGATCACTGCTCTTGGGTTTTTTCCAACCACAGAAACGATCAAAATATTTTACTAAATCAAGACACAAAGGAAAAAATACTCCACAATGTTTTGCCAAATAACAGCATGGATTGGAAAAATCCTTTTCTATACCTCAAACCACTCGTTCACACTGTGCTCTGTGTCTTTTAAGCAGCGATGCCTCTGCCAGTTCCTTTCACACTGAGTTTGCAGAACACCTGCCAGGGTGAGGTCTCTGCCAATAAACAGGGTCCTTAAGCGCTGTGACAATTAAACAAAACAATGTAGCGATCAATAAAAATAATTAGGACTAATAATATTACCAACACCCACGCGTTTTGTTCTCAGCTCTAATGTTCTAGAGCAGGTGCCTCTAGAAGGGAGAGCGAAAAGAGCCGGTGCCAGCAGGTGGCACCCCAGAATATAAGGCATTGAGCACCAGGGCTCGCAGGACCAGCTCTGCTGGGCTCTGCTGCCAGCTTGCTTCAGCAACCCTTCAAGAGGTTGGTTTGGTTTAGGATGACCGTCCCCACTTTCCCACTCACAAACACCAGGGACAAACGCTGCGGGTCCCATTTTTAGCACCATAAGGTTATCCCAGCCCAGGGTATACACATCAGCAAGGAGAGATTGGCACCTTGCGCAGTCGTTTCTAGAAGAGAGTGGGGCACCTGCCTGCCCAAAGGGCTGAGCAAATTACCTGCTCCCTGAGAGAGGGGAGAGCTCCCACAGGGTGGGTAGACACGCTTTCCCATGCTGTGCATGGAGAGGTGCCAACGTCTTACTGCCTCCCACCACTCTCCTGGAACATGCCTCCAAAGGAGCAGCAAGCTGGGATACAGCTGAAATACCGCTGGGTTTTACTGCTTTAAGACAGCAACAACAACAAACACACCCAAATGATTATGAAACCTGTTTCCCTTCTGTGTATTTTTAGCTATGCCCTATGCGTGCATCACCTCTACAAGGTTCACCTGCATGGTTAGCAAGCATCACTACCAATGGTTCCTCGAGGGGCAGTGAGAACTCCCACCCTCCTCCCAAGCCGTCTGCCTTGCCCCACCATTCACACTCCTCCCACAGCAAAGTCAGGAAACCAGCACTTCTTCTAACGAAGCACAGGAAAGTCCCTGTCTAGTAGCCTCCTCAGCTAGGAGAACTCAATCCACCCCAAAGAGCTGTGGCTCACTTGGGCTTTGCAACTCTCATCCAACTGTAAAAGTAATTGCTTGAGTCACTCCTGTTGGTAACCCTCCCAACCCTCCAGTTTTTGTTCAAAATGAGGCCCCCTAAAACACTGTGCAACTTGGGGGAGATAGGAGAAGGTACGCTTAAACCTAGAAAGATTGTGCTATTCTCTTAGAAAACGAAAATCCAAACACAAACTGTGGAAGCCAGTTGTGTCATCCAACTCTAGGCATTGATCACAGCAGTCAACATTTAGAAAGGTAATTAATTGGCTCAGTTGACAAATATGCAACTCCCACATCATTCTCCCCTGGAAAAGTTTATAGTGTTTAAAACACTGAAGGTCACACAACTGGGTGGGGGAAAAAAAAAAGGCTGCGTTTTTTTATCAAGTCTTTCTGAATTACCTAAAAGTTATACAAATATGGAAAATAACCAGCCCTCTTGCAAAAGGTAGAAGTATTTACTGTTTAAATTCTCCTTAAAGGCAAACCTGTTCCATGGGATCCATCTGCTCATGTGGAAATAGCAGAAAAGATCTGTCACAAAGTAATTTCCTTTCCTCTCCTGTATATGTCAGTGGATCACTGGCATTTCCTCCCCCCCCACCCCAAAGTGACCCCAAATATAAATAGGCACAAAACTGGAAAAGTTTAAGGTCATCTCTGAGAATATGAAAAACACACAAAGCCAGCAAAAGCAGGCAAAGTAATGCGCCCTGCTCACAGAAGGGCACATCAATGCCATACCCATTGTGTAGTAGGAAATTCATTTGTATCTAGAATTCCAAGCTCATTTCCTCACAAGCAATAAACACACACCTTTTTCCTTGACCGCTCACTAACAGGACCCAGTGAGGCACGATTCAGCTCAAGGTTTATGTTGAGCATCTCACAAAAGTTTGCTCAATATGTATTTTTAGAGCAAGTATCTTTTAATACACAAAGACGGGCTGACGGCACAACAAAGGAGCGGCCAACTGTTCTTGCCTCCTCCGCCTGCTATGCCAGCGCGGATCTGGTTCATACCAAAATCCACGTGGAAAAGCAAGCCATGAAGCGTAACTGTAACCCATCCCAATCTTAAGACTGAGCAGCAATGAAGCATGTAACTGCCTGGTGAGTATCATGAGACACCAGAAATATTTCCAAGTTGGCAAGTCGTGCTGTTGCTACTGTAAGAACTTACTGGGATCTCCCGTTTCCATGGAACTCCCTCAACAGCTGCACTGATGCTCTCCTTGAGATTCAACCCACCTGATTGGGAAACAGAACTAAGGGGTGCCCAGGCTTTGGTATTCCCCTTGCTATTCAGTACAATGAGCTGCCTGCTCTCATGAGCAACCTCTCTTGATAGAGGAGAAGGGCAAGCACATTGTAAGTGGGTTCAGAAAGGCACAGAAAATTCTCTGGCACTGACTAGTCAATAGATATGGAAAGGGTCAATCCCTTTGTAAGCTCTGAATCTAAATTTAGAAGAAAGTATTACATATTTCGTGGAGGTGGAGGACCAAGGAGGGAAGGAACATGTGAACAAAACCTTCTTTCTTTAAGGAATGATCATTCTATCCACCTCTATTCTTTTCTTAGCTTGATTTTTGCAAATGTGCTCAGGTTCTGCAAACAGACTTTCAGATTCCTCAACCTGCACACGCACAGGTGTAAAACACAGGTGCTTAAATGTGAGTAGTACAACTGTAAGAGTAGAGGCAGCGTAAGACCTTTTTTAAGGAATAAAAAAAATCATTAAATATTTTCGTTCCTTGATGTCTGATTGCCTGACGCCTCTAAAGAAAGCAGTAAAGGTCACCGAAATGCATGGGCCTTTGCTGATGGAAAACTGCTATTGTATGTTGTTTTAAATTACACAAAAGAAATGTACACAAGTGCTGGAAAATGAGACCTTTAAGGGAGTGAACTGAAAAATTCCACCTCAGCATGATACCCTGATTTAAAATTAACGCATGTACAGGTTACGGCCACCTCTGTGTCTCTCTCCATTTGAAACAGCAACAGGTTCATAATCTTATTAAAGGACAAAGTTGTAGATTCTTATCACTTCATTAAATTGCCAGTGCATGATCTTTAATTTTTTTGTTCTTGTTTCATAACCACCCATTAACATAAAAAGATAAGAGTTCCTCCAGCAGATCACACAGAGCGGATTCAGCCAGCAGAGAGAGGCGGCAGCAGCAGCACAGGAACGTACGTAACGTTGGGAAAAACGAGTCAGGACCCTCAAAATACAAAAGGATTTGCTGTAGCTCCTCCAAGGGCTAGAACAGTAAAGGTCCCGTGGTCATGAGATCATGTTTTCATCGCTCTCCACCACATACCACTACTGATTTTGGGGCAATGCTGACTCCAAAGAAGAGGAGAGAAGGAAGAAAGCAAATGTCACAAAATTGTAACCTTTCTTTAAATAAGGGGAGACCATAAGGAGCCCGGCACCTCATGCTGCCTTGTGTCAGGGATGTGGCTGCATGAGAATAGAGAGAACCTGGACTGTGAATCAGCACTCCAAGAGGGAAGTCAGCGTGAGGTGTTCCTGCCTAAACTATTTTTTGACCTCTTAAAACACACATTTTCCTCTTCGCCAGCTTACCTTGCCCTTTTGCTGGGATGTTCAGGAGCACCACTACGTCATGAATCCGTTTACTTTGTGCATGAAAATAATTCTAAATGTATACATGGGTGTAAAAAAATATCACAGGGACTTTGTAGGTGAATAGACAATTTCTTTAAAGCCTCATTTCCTTAAAGCTGCAAAAACCAGCCTGGGTTCAGTCCAGAATTTTGCTGCCAGACACTCTTCCATATGAAGTAGTTCTGCTGAGCTGGGCAAAGCCCTTTTCACAACAACCACTCTCAAGAGCGTATTTGGGCCAGGCTTGACCAGAAATCCTTCCAGTGGAGAACAGGTCATCCCACAAGCAGCCCTGCTTCCACCAAATCTTCGTGACATGCTCCGTTTGAGAGGGAAGCCTGGCTTTTCACAACCTTTAGATTAGGAGGAGGGAGGCTAAATCTCAAAACATTCAGCAAAAGCTTTCAAAAAAAAAAGGCAACTGCTGGATTTTTAAGACCACCTCAGAATCATCCTGACATGCCCTAGATTTCCTGATCTATTTTAAAATTCCCTTTCAACTGCTATTACTTGTGTTTTCCGGGGAAGTCACACAAACAAGGAGAGTGGCAGCCTGCAAGAGGCCGTAAGCTGAAAGGCGGGAGAAACCGAGAGGATAAAAAGAATGGTGGTTTTTTTTGTACATTCCAAGATCTTCAGGAGGGTTGGGGTTTTCTTCTGGAGGGGGCTTGCTAATTAGCCAACTGTACTGGTAGCAACAGCCTCCTTGTGAAAAACTGCTTATCGAAAGCGAATTTGGGAGCGATACAACTTCACTGGATTCACACCTATTTGCTACTGCTGACCAGCTTCTGTCTTCCAGACACGCTTGAACTTCAAACACTGACACATTTCCGACTCCACGCAGGCAGACTGGATAATCAGCCCGTTCAATCAGCGCATCCCCAGTATTTCTGTTGATTTCTATTTGAAGGGGGGGTGGGAGGGGGAGCCAGTAAGATCTGAAGTGTGAAGCGTACGTTATGCCTGTTCCCGCTCCCAGACTGGCTCCATTCCACACTTCAGAAATATTTATGCCAGACCAGCAAGAGAAGTCTCCTCAGGCAAATCAAATCACCATCTCCTACATGCTGTAGTTTGAGCTTAGAACAAACTCCACTACCCTGCTATCACACTTCTTACTGCAGGGCAAGCCCCTAAAAAAAATAATTACAAAAAAATTTTAAAAGGGTATTTTCCACTTGCAAATTAAGCCAAGATGCAGATATAAAAATCGATAAAAACAAGTTTTAATGGAAATTAGTGGTTTCAAATGAGCACCCTATGAAATGAACAGCTATGTCACTGGTACCAATGGAAGCGTTGCCTTTCTGCTAAGTACTGGAAATTCAGCAGCCCGCTGTCAGAACTGTGAAACGCTGCTCACAGCAGCTCCAGGTACCTGCACAGGGGATGACCTGTGGGGGATGACCCATGTTCCCATTCTCCAATGCAGACTGGGTTTCCCAGTTAAGATTACATCTCCCATAACCACAACGGCAACTCAACATAAGATAAAGGAGATGGAAGCCAGGCAGAAAGCCAAGCCCTGAGGGAAGAACAGGGAAACAAAGTATGCTAATTACAGTTCCCATGGGAGATAGTGCTGGCATTTCTACACCTAACCCTTCAGTCCCACTGTTCAATGAAAGGGGATTTGGGTTTTTTCCCCTTCATAAAATAAACCAATGAACTTCTACAAAATGGGGATGCAGACAAAACGTCCAGAAGGCAAAGATGGGCAAATCATCAAACCAGCTGTCAAACCGACTGAAGAGTCAAACAGCTTCACCCTTTCACTGCTCAGAAGCTAAGGAGAAGGGATCTTTCTGCCCCAGGAACATTCTTGAGGCTTCATACCAACATATCCCTGATTCTGTCCTTCACCACACAAGTGTTCCTTTTTAAGTTTAAAAGAAAACTACTACACAGGACTGGATCTTTAAATCCTTAATTCCTCAAAACCCCTCAAGCCTTTAGTTAGATTGCACCAGCACTACAGAAAGACTTTGATCTACAGTCATCTTCACAGTGGTGCCCCAGCGCTTCACACTGAAATTAAAAAGAATTAAGGGGGGGGGGGGGGGGGGGTGTCTCTCTGGATGCTTCAAGGACCTAATTTCTTCATGTTGCTAATATCTCATCCTCAAATTAGAATATAACTGGGTCTGGGCTTACCAAAATACAGTACCCCATTAGATGTGGTGGACAAGCAAACTCCTTCATAATCTGCAGATCCCAGAGAAAATTACTGCAACAATACAAAGATTCAGAGAATGAGGTACAAGAAGTCCAGCCTGATGAAAAGCCTCACTTTTCAAGGCAATTCAGTAATTTGGAGTATCAATAGTGGTGATTACCTACTGTCTTCAGTGACCCCTTGTTGTTCTCCTTACTCTGAAAAAAGCTATTCTGAGCAGCCCTACAACTGAAGGAGCAATGTGTTTAGCACAGGGCTGGCTCGCCCACATAAGGGGCTGACTTATAAATTGCATCAATCTCTCCAAGAGGTGGTCAGTAGTTATTTTCCTCAAGTCAGAACCTCATCCAGGGAAAAAAAAAAAAAAAACAACCACCATTTGGATTAACACCTTTCAACACCTTTGCAGATAGTCCTCCAAAGGAATCTCAACAGCAAGGACCTCTTCATTCTGTAGCTGCCTCAAAGGGCTCTGGGGAAAGTAACTAAGAAAGTAAATCTGTTGGCTGCAAGTGTAAATTCTAAGCAAAGATTAAACCACCAACAGTAAAAAAAAAATAAAGGCCACCACTTAAGAAAGTTAAAAGTTGCAATACTGAGTCTGTGATCTGCAATTTAGTAGAAGTATCTTTACTTCTACTAAGAGTTATGCACTAGTCTGAAACACCGATAGTATCAATACTGCCGTTACTAGACATCTGTGTTACCTGCATCAGGAAGATCCAAGCTCACCTAAATTTAGCTTCCAACATGCATTCCATCCAAATTAATTAACATGCAACGGCGTCAGGACTACCCCAAGCTACACGCCAGTTGCAGACTCAGTGAACTCACCCAAGAACCTGGGCACGCTCATGGCAGAAGGAAATTTTCATTCACTAAGGGTGACTGACAAAATGATAACGCTCTCTTCCCTTCTCCCAGATGAAAGTTTTAAGTACCAGCAATTTCAGTAGCTCAGCAATGCTCTGCCAATGCCTCCTGCTGACCCCATTCTACTTTGAAGTGCATAATTCAATATTCAGGTCAGAAAGGAAAAGTGAGTATGAGGGGAAGGCAGAGACCCAGGTTCCTGTCCCTGCTCCAATGAATGTTTAATTATTTTATATTAAAAATTCATTTGTAGAAAGGCTAGAATCCAGGCAGTCTAATGGGTTTACCTATGAAGATAAAAAGATCCACGATCAAATGCCGCCAGACAAAGGTGGGAGCTCAGTCCCAGCTTCCTTCAGGCTGAGTAGCAGACCTAACTGAGACAGAGCACCCACTAGCTCCTCCGCTGTTTACATCTCAGCAGAAGGTACCTAACTCTAGAAAGAAATACAAAGGAGCAGTTCAGCTGCTTTTGCTGGAAGGCTGTCGACTTGAAAGATCTCCTCTTGATTTTCCCTTCTTGTAGCCAGCTCATCCCTTATGTGGGATACTGCTTTTGTAAATCCCACTCTTAGGCCAACTTTTCTCCCAGCACTGCACAAGATACCTCGATATCAGCATCCCATAGCATATTGTGCCTGCAAGTTTGATAACCATAGGTGGTTTTGTGGATCTACTTTATTAAAAATGTTCTTGGAGTTGCTTTCAGTGTTTCGAAAACTTTGAGCTGTGTGACTGACATTGAAGATGAGCTAAAGGCTGAGCTTCAGGTGCTGCATGCTCCTGTCCACATATCCCTCCCCCACCAAGTGAAAGAAGTCAAGGAGGTGCAGGGGCTCGAATTCTCAGTTTGCCACATCTGAAGAGTCAGTTACTCTGAAGAAAAAAATGGAGCTATTCAGATGTATTTCACAACCAGAAAAGTCAGCAAGTAAATTACTTGCAGCACACAGTTAATGCACAGGTAAGTTTTTCACTCAAAACTCTTCAAAATCAGGGCAACCTAGCAAATGTCTTGGCAGTGAAGGTAAGCCCTCTGAATAATCGTGCTGACATACACAGGTTAAAAAGGTGGGTGGAAGGAGCTGCATCTCCTGTGCAAATGGGAAGCCACCACCCAGGCTGTCCTGCTGGGACAGGGACTTGCAGGCTGCCTGTCCAGCCATGCACTGCCAAGGCAACCGGCGTTGCCTCAGCCAGCGGGCAGGATGCGGGGAAGCTCCGCTTAAACGCCTGCCCTAAGGATGGCCACCTCCCACTGGACACCGGGGTAAGGCTTTTAAAAACAAAGCACGTATGACCACGCCTCCATCTCAACCACCCACAGCACATGGAACAAAAATTCATTTTCAAAACAATCTGATTCTTTTTTTGTTGTTGTTACTTTTTGACTCCTCGTTCAGCGACTGATACCAGCATTGCCTTCAGCAAAAGCCGAATGTCAAGGACAACATCTCCAGCAGCTTTCCCTGTGCAAAGGAGGGACATTTCCTTTACTTTCTAGAAGCAGGTGAACTCCCAATGAATATTTAGCTCAAACTCTAAGGTATTTTCACCAATCACTAGAAAGTTAAACAATTATCCCACTTACAGAAACGTAGCGATTATATTTTGCCCACCCCCCCGCCCTAGCAGCTACTGCTGTTGTGACAATATTCATCTTGTCCATGATGACTATTATCTGCTGTATAAATATTGATGATCTGGGTAATTGCTGTTCTGTACATACGCTTCTCACAGATATAAATTTCTCTGCTTGAAGTAGGCTGCTGACAAAGTGCCTTCCTCCTTTTGCATGGCAATGAAACATCACTGGAGGTGCCACTGAGAACTGTTAGTCCTGGGCTAACAGGGGAAGGAAGAAATAAAAAAAGGACAAAACCACAAGTAACAACCGCCTTTGGAGAGGAGGAATGAAGTGATGTTTGCCTGGACTGGGAAGGCTGAATAGTCCCAAAGAACATGTTAGCTAAACCAATATTCAGGCAGCTTAAGTTTAGCTTAGGCTATGCTATCAGCAGGCACAGCTCAAAAGGAAAGAACTGCTCTGGACTCCACACTGACCCCCACACACACTGCTAAGCAGGGCATGCCATGCTCCTGGGACATGCAAGTTGTAACTATCCAGTTGCTCACAGATGATGGGAGTTACTTTTTCTGGATTAAAACCCAGCCAGAACAAACAGCCAGTCTTGCACTGGAGGAAGAGCACAGCGCTGGAGGAAGAGCACAGCGCTGAATGTGACGCTGGGATGGACTTTGCAATGCCACCCCGTCACCTCTGCCAGCACACAGCCACCGTGTCACAGGAAAGCAAAGCTGGTCCTGAAGAACCCACCCAATGCTCATTCAGATACCACAGGCATACAACACAACATCGCTTCAAACTCTTTTCACTGGTTAAATATATTTGCCCACTAGACTTTGCATCCAGTCAGGTAGTCCTCCAGCTGCCTGCAGCGGGCAGAAGTCACTAAAGACACCCCACCACTGCATGTCCTGGCTCACCTGATCACCTTGCCCCATGGTCTGGCAGCACAAAGACCCCCATCTTCATAGACAGCACCCTCCCACAGGCACACAGCCTGACACTTGAACAGCCAACAGTATATGAGAGATGAAGGGTTCTCCTCAGCAGACACAGAATTTCAACAATATAAAACCTGAGAGTCTGAACCTCAGCAAAATTACCCCACTGAAATTATGGGTCAAGGAGATGAAGACTTTTTCAGCCATGTAAAGTTTGGCATGATTTATACTGAGACAGTTTCCTTGTAGAGGTACTCTCTAAGGTCTCCAGACATCACTTGCAGTATGATGTTGTTGGAAACAAACACTGGACAGAGACCTTTTCTTAATTTAAGAGGGGAAAAAAAGAAGAAAAAACCCCACATTCTAACTTACATATGCCACAGAATTTTGAGGGTAACTGAAAATCTACCTGACATCTGTTACTGAAGATTAGGGAGGGCACAGAGGATGCAGAAGGCAGCAGGAGAAAGGATGCACAACTCCCCACAGGAGCAGGAGGGCCAGGACAGGAACAAGAGAAAACAGTGGATAGGGACAGAAAGCGTGCAGGAAGCAAGGGCCAATGCAGATAAAGTGTGAGCAATGTTTGGAGTGCCTAGAGGAGAAGGAGGAGCAACTGAATGTTTGTAATGAGCAAAAGTAGTAAGCCTCTGGAAGTCTTATTTTCTCTGTTGCCTTGTTTAAACAACTACATAATAACCCATCATAAGTGATCACAGCAGCCACTAATTTTTTTATAAATATATATATATACACACACATACACACACATATATAAATATTATACATACATGAGCAGACTCAGTGAAAGTAGTTACCAAACACTGATACAACCAATCCTCTCCCTGCAACACTGAGCATTAAGCCATCTGCTTGTTCAGCGTGGTCCTCGACATATAATTAATCCCCCTCCTACTTTCTGCAGCTTCTTTCCTTCCCCCATAATTTCTGCAGTGCTTTGGGGTTTAATGTGTTACAATCTCTAATGACAACTGCTGTACAGCTCTGAATCTTGAAGGGAAGTTGCTTCCAGCAGAAAATTAAAGGTTGAACTCTTACCAGTGACTCTGGGCATGTTTAACTAATACTAAGCCATATGACATAGCCTAATTAGTCCAACAGGTCCTTTATAAAAAAAAAAAACCCACATGACCTCACTGTCAGTCCTTACACTGAGTCATTTTGGATACCGGTTGAAACAGAGCCCTGCATAATTCTCTCCCATCAAAAGCACGCTGGGCTGACTGAAGCAGACAGGATCCAAACTCCCATAGCCAGGTAACCCCCACCCTCTCCATCTTTTTTTTTTTGTCCCCCTTCTGTTTCTAAGACAAGACACAACCTGGAAGCCTCTACTCCTACCTACATAGCCTCCTACATTTCCCAGACCTACTGTGTTCATGCAGGTTCAACACGCCCTACATGCACACAAATGCTCTACTGCTAATGCTAATTATTCTGCATGCAAACCCCAAAGGAAGGTGGCCAAGCCACTAACTGCCCAATTCACAAGCACAAACAGACTTTGTGCTCTCAAGCTTTTACATGCATATTAATTTGAATGGAATGAAACCTACCTGTAATTTTGAAGGTCCTGTTAAAACACCTTTAAAAACCATGACTCAAATCTTAAGCTTTCACATTCCTGAGTCACTAAAAAGTGAAATCAGATTTCCATCAAATAATAGTCTCTTTTCCAGGTAGTTATTAAACCTGTGTGTGTTTCACCCTGAAATCACAGTCAGGTAACTTTGCTAAAGCTGTGCCCATCCAAGACAGCTTTTGCTGCACAGCAATGTCAGTCTGGAGCCCAAAGAAACATGACCTCTATATCCACCATAGCTGCACTGCCAAATTTCCGTAAGACAGGATGCAAAACTGCAGTGCTGCCAGCTCAGTGTCCTTTCATCAAGAGAGTACCCAGTTTCATCACATCTGTGCAAAAATCACTGTGTTAGGGGTTGTATGGCAAGGGGTAGGGGTAGGGGTAGGGGCAGGGGGAGGGGGGGTGGGCTTCAGGAGTGGCTTCTGTGAGAAGCTGCTAGAAGCTTCCCCCACATCTGAGAGAGCCAATGCCAGCCGGCTCCAAGAACAGACCTACTGCTGGCCAAGTCCATGATGATCAGTGACAGCAGCAGCACCTCTGGGATAACAGAGTTAGTTAAGAAGGGGTTAAAAAAACCCACAAAGAGCAATTGCCGCCACAGAGAGAAGTGAGAAGTTGTGAGGAACAGCTCTGCAGACACCAAGGTCAGTGAAGAAGGAGGAGGAGATGATCCAGGCAGAGATTACCCTCCTGTAGCCCCTGGAGAAGGCCATAGTGGGACAGGCTGCCCCCCTGCAGCCCATGGAGGTTAATGGTGGAGCAGATACACACCTGCAGCCCATGGAGGACCCCACGTTAGAGTAGGTGGGTGCAGCTGAAGGAGGCTGTGACCCCATGGGAAGCCAGCATTGGACAGGCTCCTGGCAGGACCCATGGAGAGAGGGGCCCACACTGGAGCAGGTTTGCTGGGGGAACTTCCTCTACTGGTGTGACAGCTGTGAGCAGCTGGGCAGCTGCAACTGAGGCACAAAGAGGAGCTCTTGACCTGTGATGAAGGAATGGCTAAATGGTGTGCATGCATCCTCACAGTGGTGTGGAGACCTGCATGGATCTGGGAGGTGCAGCACACCCACTAGTCTTTCCCTTCGCTAGAACAGAACTATTTTGCACTAGCTTTTCACAAGAAAGGCATGCACAGGAAGAGATTCTGCCAACACCTGGAGTTTTGTGCTTTACCAAGCTAGAAAATCCAGCCAAGACTGACAGAAAGGGTAAGAGCACCATTCTAATCAAATTTAGTTACATTATGTACTTCTGTAACAAAATACCAGGTACCAAATACATCACCCAATAATTCAAAGAAACATAATAAGCAGTTTGTGATTCCAAGCAATCTCCTGAAATTGCTACCCCCACAAACCTTTCCCCTAGCTTTTGGGTTGCAGAAGGTAAGGTGCCAACAATCTATCTTAGAACAGGAGCTGTTGACACGGGGACTTTTACCAAAAGGAAAGAAGAGAAAAAGAGAGTAACACAATACAGTTCACAAGCTGCTTTGCTTGCCAAGGAAGCATGTTTAGCAGTTTTGTTTTATGTAGCACTACAGAACTGCAACTTGTATTTCTTCTGCTTACAGTTTTTGCAGTGGCCAAAGCCTCCTACTTTTCCTTCTGCAGCCAATGCCCAGGCGACTCCCAGTTTTCAGTTCAAGAATATTCCAAGAATATTCATGCTCTAGAGCCTAAATGCATCTATCCTGGCACACGAGAATGACCCCCACTTCCTAGGTGCGCCACAACCAACTCACAGTTCTCTTTCCAGATTAAGTTGATCTTCAAAAGCATTAAAAATACATGAGAATAAGACAGCAACGAATGCAGGAGCGTCCTGGGGAGGAACAGTAGTGCTCAATCCTCTTTATAGTAACCTCAAACGCTGAAGGTTTTGTTTTGGGGTTTTTTTTCTTTTGCAGTAAAGCTCAGCAGGTTTAAACAATTCCCTCAATGTTCACCAACGTGGGAGGAAAGAGGAAAAGCTGATGCAAGATGCTGTTTCTTTGGGGCAGTTCAGTGCCCTGGGTGCTCTGGCTTGCAGGTTTCTGCCTGCCCGGGGCTGGGGGAGCTCCAAATGGAGAACACTGATGGGATCCAATGGAGATCACAAAACACTTGCAGGAAATCAGATGCAGACAAGAAAGATGCACTGAAGAAATAAAACAAACAAACTGCTCCCCTTATCTTTTTGTTTGGTTGAGTCATCTTTTCTTCTTCTTGCCTGCCTATCTTGAGATCAGAAAAGTGTCAAGAAAAATTTTTTAAATGTTAATGTGGTCATAGAGGCGGTTACTTAACCCACTACTGCCCAGGAGCTTTTAGAAGCACCATCAAAAAGTTTCCTCTCTTGGGAGAGACACCTTAACTTCACAGAGCAGCTCAGAATTTTTGTCACGTGTGTGTAACATTACTGACACCCTCACAGCCCCTTTCATCCACCCGGATGGGATGAATGACTTCATGTGTTTCGCTTCTCACATCCTCTCCACCGAACAAGCAAGCCCTGCTGAAATAAGACAGGATCTGCACCTTACTCTCTTTGATTTGATTTGCAAAAGGGGGAAGCTGATAACATCTCAAGAGTGTGCAGAATATCACATCGCTGACTTCAGACCCTGGCTTTTGCTCAGCCCCATGTGTCATGAACGAAGAAATGAAGAAGGGAGGCTCCCAAACTGTGTAGCAAGTACAGCTACGCAGCAGGCAGGTCAGGCCACTCAAAGAAGTGCAGGGCACAGTTCAGAGCTAGGAGCTGCCACCACCTGTGGTACTAACTAATACTAAAAAAAAAAAAAAAGCAGCTACTGAGCTAACAGAAAACTTGCAAATTACTGCAAGTTGCTAAATGCATCTTTTCCATAAAAGTAAATTTACATAAATGACCGATTATCACTAGCCTTTTTCTGATAAATATTGTGTCCAGTTCTGGGCTCCCTGGTATAAAAAAGACAGGGATCTCTTGGAGACAGTCCAGAGAAGGGCTACAAAGATAATTAAGGGCCTGGAGCATCTCCCCTATGAGGAAAGGCTGAGTGACCTGGGACTGTTCAGCCTGGAGAAGAGAAGACTAAGGGGGACCTAATTAATGTTTATAAATATCTTAAGTATGGGATGCAGGGGGAAATGGCCAGACCCTTTTCAGTGGTCTGTGGGGATAGGACAAGGGGCAATGGCTGCAAGTTGGAGCACAGGAAGTTCTGCACCAACATGCGGAAGAACTTTTTCACAGTGAGGGTGACAGAGCCCTGGGACAGGCTGCCCAGGGAGGTGGTGGAGTCTCCTTCTCTGGAGATATTCAAGACCCGTCTGGACGCCTCTCTGTGCAATACGAGCTAGGGAGCTGCTTTGGCAGGGGGGTCAGACCCGATGATCTCTCAAGGTCCCTTCCAACCCCTACGATTCTGTGATTCTATATCCGTGTATTTTGGTTTTTCTTCCTTACATGCATGTCAGTGTCCATACCAAACTTTTCCTTCAACCTTGTACTTTTCTCATTTGCTGCTAAGAGAAACATAGAAGAAAGAAGGTAAAAGAAGGAAGCAGAGAAGAGAGATTTTACTGTCTTTTGCTTCAAATTTTAAAAAATGGGTAGGATACATTTTTTTGGAAGTTTTCTGGTTTGGGGAAAAAAAAAACATTTTCCATTTGAACAAATTCAGTCAGCTGAGCATGTGACACATACCAAGGATAAATAGTTCTGGGCCAGAGAGCCTGCCCCTTTGATTTCACCTATAAAAGTAAGGATATTGCTATACAAAGGAAGCCAGTCATCAATTCTGAACTGACATTCAGTAGGTATGAAAATCAGATCCCCCTCCACTGCTCCCACACCAGCCCTACAGTATGTGTGCCACTGATCCACAGTGGCACCAGCAGCATTGGAGCCTCTGTGGATGGTGTGCAGCGCCTGCCTTTGTTTCCATTTGAAACCACACAGCAGAATGAGCATTTCCCACTGCCCTTCCCCACTGCCAGCATGGAAAGCAACAAGCAATGAGTGTTAATGGAGGCTTGAGCAACAGGCTTCATAAATTACACACACGCACACACAAATCCTATCCGTTTGATCCCAATCTTCCACAGGTCTCTAATGAGAACCACAACACCATCTCCTAATCATCTCATCAGTGATGCAAATAATCATCTTGGCCTCTCATCAAGTGTCTCTCCAGCTTCAACAATGTGCCTTTAGATTGCACAGCCCTGGGTGCCAAAGCTGCCACATCCCTCTGAAATAACCTCAGTGTGTCAACGCTACATACATCAAGCTTTGTGGCAGCAGGCAGCAGCCTGCTGAGCACAGCCATGTATCAGGAGCCCAAGCAGTCCCTCAGCTACCATGACGCTGAGGGACTTCTGTCCCTAGCCCAGCACACACGCAACAGCCAGACACTGTTAAGTTCAGGGATCTCATGGAGGAGGCGTTCGGCTATGGCAACATAGCTCCAGGCCTCCCTACAACAAAAAGCTAAATAAGCACACCACAGAATGGCTACAGCACTGAAAAAATAGAAACAGGATCTTGTTTTAGTCCCCCGCAGGGTCATCACTCCTTGCCTCAGGGATGCTGCAGCAGTGCTGCTCTCCAGCCCTGTCCCTGGATGGACCCCAGGCTGGCGCTTGCAGCCATGTCTGCAGGCCCTTCCCTGTCCCCATCTCCTGCTGCTGTATGGACACTGGCCCTGGTATGTCACTTGTCCTGATGAGGGCTGTCGATGGATCTCATTAGAGCACTCTGAAATCAAATGATGAGAAAGGCATTCCTCTGTGAAAACATCATTACTACCCTGCCAGGGAAAGCGTGCACCGCAAGAGCTTCTGAAATAAAACCAATGTGTCTGTATCAGCCCCTTACCCCTGGCAGCAGGCCCGTACTGCCAGTTCTCCTCACACGTACAGGGAAACTGGCGTACAGAACAGTGCGGCAAACAAAAGGAAATCCTCAAGAGCCAAGGAAAAAAAATACCAAAGGCACCTTGATCCCACAAAAACAAAGACAGACTATACCTGGACAAGCAATTTGCAGCTGCAGCCACTGGTAGCTAATCGGGCTAACGTGGCAGAAGGAACGAAAAAAGCTCCTAAACATGTGCAAAAGAGCATAATTCAGGTTTACTTTCAAATAATTGTACTTGGCAAGCATTTCTAGGAGGAAAATTTAAAAATAAAAAGTTTAAGGAATGTAAATATTCCAAATAATGAGGCCGGCACCTCAGCACCCCCAGTCCTGGGGTGACTGGGCACGTGCACATTGGTGCACACAGCTCAGCCACTGCCAGTTCCCTTCCTGGCTGGAGGGAGAACCACTGGCTGGGCCTCCACTGCCACTCTCAGCAAATTTTTACCTCCTGACCAGCAAGTGTTTGTCTAGCAGAAATCCTCCTATCAGCAGTACCAGCTGTGCCCAAAGTACAGCAGCCGTGAGCACGTACGCTGCAAAACCTCGACGTCCATGTGTGCGTAAACAGTGCACTCCTGGAAAGGCAGAGAATATTTTCAGAGTAAGCACAGCGAAGATTTTGGGTCCTTTAGGATGTCAAAAGGCCATCCCAGTCTGCTGCTCAGCTTCAGCACCTACCACTTGCTCAGCTAAGACGTCTCTGTAACTCACAGGGATCACAACCACACCTCACAAGCCTCTCTGTCCAACTGTGAGGACACCCACCACTTTTGAGAACTGAAGAAACTTTTCCTCTCGTAGCACTCCTGAAGCTCTTTGGTGCAGTACCCTCCCTAGTGTTAGCTTGAAGCCATTAAATTACTGACCAACACCAGAGCAGGCAATGCAGCAAGAGGAACTCACTTCTAAACCTCACCATGCAGATTGTGGCTGCTGACCCAGGGAGATAAGACAGGGGAAAGAGGGGAGCTCATCACAACCTGATCGGATGCCAGAAATACTTACAGAGATACAAGAGAGGTAGAGGGCACCAAGCTTGAAAATAGGCATGCTAGAGCACTCAGGCATAAGACCACCTGCACCCCAAATGACTAACTTAGAAACAAGTCCTCCAAGCCCCTGCGCATACCTTCTCTTAGGCAACTTCACCTGCAGCTGATGGGAGCAGAAGGCTGATCTGCTGAAGATGCCAACACTTTGTAAGACTGGGATTTTAATTAAAAGCCCACTTCTGAACAGAAACATCTTGCAAGGTGTCTTCTCAGCTTTTGAGTAGGGAGAAAAAAGAAGGAACCAAGACAGAAGGCTGATGCTTTCTCCTCTTCACTAAACCCCCTATACATGCGCTTCTTCAAAATATATCCAATTAGTGCAGGTCATGTTTGGGTTAAGGAAACTGTGGAGAGAATCACAGAATCATTTTGGTTGAAAAGGACCTTTAAGAGCATTGAGCTCAGCCGTTAATCTAGCACTGCCAAGTCCACCCCTAAACCACATCCCTAAGCAGCAGTACATCTCTTTCAAAAACCTCCAGGAAAGGTGACTCAACTACTTCCCTAGGCAGCCTGTTCCAATGACTGACAACCCTTAAGGTGAAGAAATTTTTCAACAGCCAGGATACTGTTGGCCTTCTTGGCCACACCTGGGCACACTGCCAGCTCATATTCAGACGGCTATCGACCAATACCCCCAGGTCCTTTTCTACCAGGCAACTTTCCAGCTACTCTTCCCCAAGTCTGCAGGGTTACACGGGGTTGTTACAAGCCAAATGCAAGAACCAGAACTGAACTCAGCCTTGTTGAGTTGGCCTCATACAGTTGGCCTATGGTCATCGACCCAGGCTGCACAGATCCCTCTGTAGAGCCTTCTGACCCTCAAGCACATCAACAGTGACACTCAACTTGGTGTCATCTGCAAACTTACTGAAGGTGCAATCAATCCCCTCATCCAGTTCATTAATGAAGATATTAAACAGAACTGGCCCCAGTACCAAGCCTTGGGAAATACCACTTGTGACTGTCTGCCAACTGGATTTAACTCCATTCACCAGAACTCCCTGGGCCTAGCCATCCAGCCAGTTTTTCACCCAGCAAAGCACAGGCCCATCCAAGACATAAGCAGCCAGTTTCTCCAGAAAAATGCTGCGGGGGGGAACAGCATTGAAGGCTTTACTAAAGCCAAGCTAAACAAGACCCTCAGCATCCACTAAGCAGGTCACCCTACCACAGAAGGAGAACAAGGTAGTCAAGCAGGACCTGTCTTTCAATACACCCAGGCTGGCTGGACCTGGTCATCTGGTGGTCCTGTACATGCAGTATAACAGCATTCAAGACTATCTGCTCCATAACTTTGTCCAGCACCAAGGTCAGACCGACAGGCCTGATCTGTTCCCCAGATCCTCCTTCTGGCCCTTCCTGTAAATGGGTATTACATTGGCTAACTTCTCATTAACTGGGATAAGCCATTCCCAGCTAGCCAGGACTGCTGAAAAAATGATGGAAAGTGGCATGGTGAGCACTTCTGCCAGTTGCCTCAGTACCCTTGGGTGGATCCCATCCAGGTCCATAGACGTGTGTGTGTGTCTGGGTTGTGAAGCAGGTTGCTAACCATTTCCCCTAGATTATGGGGGCTTTGTGTACCCAGTTCTGGAGTCCCTAACATAAAAAAGACATGGAACTGTTGGATCAGGTCCAGAGGAGAGCCATGGAGATGATTAGAGGGCTGTAGCACATTTCCTGTGAAGACAGGCTGTAAAGAGTTGGGGTTGTTCAGCCTGGAGAAGAGAAGGCTCCGGGGAGATCCTATAGTGGCCTTCCAGTACCTGAAGGGGCCTACTGGAAAGCTGGGGAGGGACTTTCTGAAGGGCATGGAGTGATGAGGGGGGATGGTTTTAAATTGGAAGGGGGTAGATTTAGATTGGATATTAGGAAGAAATTCTTCACTACAAGGGTGGTGAGGCACTGGAACAGGTTGCCCAGGGAAGTGGTGGCTGCCCCTCCCTGGCAATGTTCAAGGCCAGGTTAGATGGGGCCTTGAGCAGCCTGGTCTAGCGAGAGGCATCCCTGCCCATGGCAGGGGGGTTGGAACTTGATGTTCTTTAAGGTCCCTTCCAGCCCAAACCATTCTATGATTCTATGATACCCCTCAAAAGCTTGGGCATCTCAAAGCTACAGGTAAATCTGGAGCTCTGTGTGATTGACTGTGATAGATTTTTTCCTCCCCCTCTTACTGCACTGGGACAGTATTTCAGATCTGATTTACTGTCTAGACACAGCATGCTACCACACTGAGCAACTGAAGAAGACTGAGAGCACCAGTGTGTGGAGAACAGACCGGGCCAAGCTTTTTCTTTTTCTTTCTTAAAGAAACAATACATTGTACAGTCTACATCAACATCCTCACAAAAAAATGCTCACTCTGTCCTGCACCTCAGAAGCTGGCTGCTGAAAAAAATCCAGAATGCAATTAAAACATGGATTCTGTTAAGTTTCACTTCCCTCTGCAATTTTATAATCGTCTCATCCATCAATTCTGAAAGAATATTAATACTGGCATCAGCTGGCTCTCCGCCTCTTCTGCTGAGCCAGCTTTTTCAAAGCCCTGTCCCTGCCTCTCAGCATCCAACCACAGATGCTGTGAGGAAGAGGAAAGGGGGAGGCAGAACGTGGTGGAGGCGGCCAGCAAGGCACACCCAGCATGGGGACCACCCCACCGAGGCGCCGCTTCTTTCCCAGGGGAGCTACAGCAACTTGCAGTGCCTGAAGATCTGCCCAAATATGCTTTCCTCAAAATAAACACACACAGACACATCCCAATTATAAAGAACAAGCTTGTGTCAGGGATTAACTGAAGTCTACCCAAACTAAGACCAAATCCTATGCACGCAAGCTCACTGCCACCTTCCCAGCAGGAGATGGTTTGGCCAGTGATGTGCAATTTTCATTTTTTTTTTTTATTTGCAATCCTTTTTTGATTTGAAAAACCTTCGTTTTCCCTCTGAAGAATCTGTAGATCTCTCCACTGATACAAGCTGTTTCTCCCAGCTACCTTTCACAGGCTCATATCCTTCCCCACTCCACGTATCCCTAAGTCCAGAGCTGAAAACCAGTCCCATGTTCCTTTCAGTAGTTCTCTCCTTTTCAGATACGTGAAGTTCAGTACTCAAATACTAGCCCTTGGACTTAAGCATCAGGGTAATTGTTTGGTAGAAGTTTTTAGCATCTGGCTTATTAATTATTTTGTAAAGGTGTACAAGCTGTTGAGTCATCCAGAACCTTTTAAGACACTCTGTCATTACTTTATAAACCCAGTTTGACATGGTTTATATCTATCATGGCCAGGATTTATACCACAAATCCCTAAGAACACAGGTCTAACTTTAAAATCATTCTCATCCCAACTGCTTCACTGCAGGTCAGCGTGGTCTGTTCCAAGATCAGATTTTCTTGGCAACTGTATTTTCTTTGCTGGTATCATCCATTTTTCCTCATCTAGTTTAACGAAGGAAGGGAAAAAAAAAAAAGGCTACAGTACCTAAGAAAGCCAATTTGAGTATAATCAGAAATTTCTGCTTCCTCTTCTCCTACTGTGGCATGAGGTTTTTTTACTAGCCTCCCTTCCCCTCCTCTCAACAAAGTCATAGGAGGAAACTCACCGTAAACTGGTCACAAGACTGACATGCAGGCCAAAAGCATCTAATGTTTTGCTGGGACTACAGACATGGCTTGTCCCAGAAGTGGCTGAGCTGTACCAACTTGCACTTCAGCCACTAGCCCAGCCTCTAGAACCTCCACACTCTTGCTTGTGCCGTTTCTGTTCGTTCACAGAAAACAAAAAAAACCCAAACATGAGCAGTCTTCCTCAGTCTTCTATGAACTGATGTAACTTCGGCCTCATATTCAACCCCATAAAATAACACATCCACCTAGGCTTAACTGCAGAAGGTAGGTGGAATCAAGCAAGACCCCCTACAATGGAACGCTGAGAAACAGGCCAGAATGCAGCATATTCTTTAGGTGTAAGCTACTTACACAGAGATGGCTTACAGCAGCTGTTTACCCATTGCCTGATCTCAAGAGGATGCCCACAGTAATGACTCAACACTAAAAGTAAGGAAGATGAATCTCCTAGAACGCTTCACTCAAAAGGTATTGGGATGGCCTTTAGCTACAGCTCAAACATGCCAAAATTACAGATCTAAACTTGGATCCAGATTGCACACAACCCCACCAGCATAGCTAGATCTGTGACCTCTGGGAAACTATAGGTGGCACTGCTAATAAGGGACAGGCATGGGCTTGAGCGATGGTACCAGAAAGCCAGGGGAGCAGCATTTGGAGGGATGCGCAGGAAGAGAGGGGCAGGAGAGGGACCTGAGGAGGGTGAGTTTAGGGGGATGAGAAGCTAGGCTGCTACAGAGGGAAGAGCAGGATAGACATGGGCAGGTCAGAGAAGAGTCAGGAAGCACCAGAGCTCAGCCCACTCCATCCAACACAGCAGCAGATGACCTGCTGAGCATGTCCCCTTGCTCTGTCAACCACCACCATCCAGAGCCAAACAGAGCTCCTAAGCAGGCCGTTATCTCATGGGTTAGAAATTAATGCTACAGTCCAAAGGTCTACACCCTCTGGGTGACTCAGGTCACTGCAAGTTTCATGTGACAAGAATAAGTTTTTTTCCTCTCCCTTTTCCCCTTCAACAGTTAGAAAATTAATTAAACCACAGCTATGCTGAATTTTTAATACAAAGACTGCAAACTTGAGCAGTCCAAAGAGGCACCATAATGCTCATAACGACCTCCATCCAGCTCCTGTATACATCTGCACTGATTCGCAAATCATTTGTGTCCTGGAAATCAGCTGCTTTGGGACAAAGATAGAGCTCTGTGATAAAAATGATGGCTGTCTCTCAGATTCTGCCTCACTCAGCGGTGGTCAGAAAGATCAGTGAAGGAGGCAGCACAGTAAGAGAGACAACCACCTTGCTTGGGGAAGTTGGGCGTACCACCTGCAGGCAGCAATTACCTCCTTCGCAGCTCTAGTCTTTGTAAGATGCTCAGCAAATCCCTAAAACCAGCATTTCTTCAGGTGACCCCTACAGGGGCAGTCCCCACCCTCTGCACAACCAAGGTACCCAGGGACAACCTGCAAGAGCGCTGAGAGGTCAACCGTCCTTGAGCTTCCAGCAGATGAACTGCTACATCATGCCAGGTATTCTGGGCTGAGTGAAAAACAAGATCATCCCTAAGCATCTCTCTGAGGCAGCCAAAATTGAAGGCGTTTCAATCATTTGAGTTCTATTTGCTCTTTGCCCCCACCACTCCTCAGCTATGGAAACAAAGACAGTACCCATGCCGAAGGTGTTGCAAGAACAAGAAGCCCCCGGCAAGGAATTAGCAGCCCCGCTTGGTTCAAGGTTTGGGTGGGGTGTAAAATAAATATATGTGGAGACACAGGCAGAAAGTAAATGTGGGGAAGAGAAAACGAATTACATGGTAATTACTGATCCACTGAAAGAGGGACTCTGTGAAAGGGAAAAAATGATGCAATCACAGAATTAAAGATTGTATCATAATGCAGATGCAAAGGGGAGCTATGCAACATTTAGTCCTGGCACTTCCTTGCTTTTGTCCGCCTGATTTTGTAACCCCATTGTTCTCCAAATGTCATTATTTTGTAAGTAATTTAAACGCAACATAATTATGAGCTCATGTGTTTATATCTTTTCATCATTAATAACGTGTGGAACAACTGGCAGAGGCTGCTCCGGGTGTGATTGATGCCTCCAGCAGATGGCTGTGAACGATTCGTCTTCTACCACCTTTATCCGAGGTAAAGAGCAGGGAGGAGGGAGGAAATTTCCCGTTTAAAGTTCCAATTCCAATGCAGAAACATCTGGGGATTTGGGGGTTGTGTCAGAGAAGGAATCCAAGACTGATACCAACCACTTGATTTGAAACGAATCATAACGGACCAGATTTAAAGAGTGGGGGCACTGAGGAGCTGATGTGCCCTGCCCAAGGTCAGAATGAAAGCTCCCAAGGCCTGGATCCCAAATGACCCCCCACCCCCACCCCAACAGCCTTCTGCTCAGGCAGAATCCCTCCTACCTCCCACATTCAAAGTTGTTTTAAGTCCAGTGGCTGCTGGTAACTGCGGGTCAGGAAGAAGCCGATCACACCTCCAGGCTGCGTTTGCCAGTCAACAAGCAACTTCAGAGAGCGTGTCAGAGAAAATACAACTGTGAGCAAACACTGAGGTTGTTTGTGCTCATCCTGGATGATAACGGTTATACCGGGTTTTTTACGTAAGTTACCCCGCCCGCCTCGGACTTCGGGCAAAGTGCCAAGACGTTTCTCCGAGCCGGGAGCCTGGCTCACCCTGCTTCACAGGGAAAGCAGCTGCAACAGCAACAGCCTAACTTGCTTTATTTGCAGATGATATTAGCTGGCAAGAGGCAGCGCGTCTGACAGCATGCTCGCTGTGTCGGCTTCACGCTTTTTAACAAGTCTTATTTGTCTCTGTGTGCCCCCATTTGCAAACACACACCCTTCCCTGTATTTTAAGCAGTATTTTTACCTTGTCTAACAGGTGCTGAGGCAGCTACTACCCTGAGCTTCACACGGGGTTTTTTTGTTCCTAACAAAACAAGCTTTGCTTCCATCTTCCCCCATCCCCAGAGCCTGCAAAACCGGGAGCTTTCAAGTCCCTGAGTGCAGCCAGTTGGAGCCTGCAGCGTCCCAGGCCCTCAGGCCACACCAGCTCTCTCCAGCGCAGATCTTCTGGAAAAGCTCCACCGTGGAAAAGTCCCTAGTGATGGTGGAAGCATTGCAATCCTTCCCTCTTGGCATGCAATCAGCTCAGTTTGGTTTAAAACCTAACGGAGAAAGCACTACATCATCACTAAACGTATATACTTAGCACAACACAGTTAACAAGAACAGGCAGAAATGTTACAGCAGCATTTTACCCCACAGCTGCCTGTTTGGGGATTTGTCACACCGGAGCTCAGGCAGCTGGCACAGTCAGAATTCAAGGGACCTGCACAGGATATCTGGTCCAAGCCCAAGAGCTTGTTCTCAGCTACCACAGTCACCTACTGTGCCACGCTGACAGTGGTACGAGTCTGTACCCATGGAGGGTAAAGGAAGAGAAGCAAGAGGTGTTCTCTCTCACTAAGCACCACATCTCCAACCCAGCCCCATCTCCATCAGGCAGAGCTTGTGTGGGGGAAGAGTGAACAGCACCCCCCCTTTGCCCTCTTGGCATGGCTCAGTGCTCCACATCCTCTGTAACTGACTCCATAACCCCATCAGCCAGCTACACAGTTCCTCCCTTCATCTCACCTTGACAGATGCATCTGATCTTAGCTGCATCGCGGGCTGTCTGGAAAGGAGTGGCATACGGGTGTTTGAGATTCAGCTCGGCCCTTGAGGGTGACACTGAATATTTTGACATCAGAGAGTGACACTGGCAATCTCTGAAGAGCCATGCTCCGGGCCCCAGGGCAACAGGCAGATATTGTCTGAAGACCAGCAGCAACAGAGAGGGTAGAAAAACGCACGCTAGCTGAGGAACTGCACGCACATCCCATACAGCCTCCCTGACACCCTGACGGCCTCACTTCTTATGCTGCTGCCTGAAGCAGATGTCTGTTCCTTCAGCCAAGGTCTGGAAGACATGTACCCACCACACCCAGCACAGCTATACTGAAATGCTGCCTGGCACAGGCACAGCCCCAATGAGGGCAAGACTGCTGCCTTTCCTGGCATAGCTTCACCCAGCGTTTCCAAGGCAGACCACCCAAGACACCCATGCCAGACCAGCTGCACCTACACCGTGGTACTTAGCCAGACAGAAGCACGTCCTTGACACCTCACAGCGCTGCATCAGCCAAAGTACACACCTGCCTACATTAACTGTGGGGAGGGGGCTGCGTGGGAATCAGGAGACCGTGTTCACTCACAGAAGCTATTCTGGGAGAAACGTACAGCGCTGAACGTCATCTCTTCATCACTGTCAAATCATCACTGAATTCAACAGGATCACACCAGCTAACACCCAGATAATCAGCTGCCGCTGCACACGTGCAGTTTGTGTGCGCGCACACACTCCCCTGCTGAACGTTCCCAGCTGCTCCCATGCTCACCTCCATTCAACCCAAGGTGTCCTGGAGGTCAAGGAAAGCGGTCCCCAAGCTACAGCCATCAGCCTGCCAGCCTTCCTAAATCTCAAGCAGCTTTAGCTTGACTAACAAAAGGGTATAGCCAAGCTGCAGAGGGGCGTAACAAACAGGCCCCATCTGCTGGAGATCGATGTCCTCTGCTCTCCTGCCCCTCCATCGCAGCCCTGCAGCTCCTTCCAACCTCACCCCACACCGTGAGCCTGGCCAGGGCTACGCAGGTGCTACACGTTTGACCACCACGCACATGCAATGCTCAGCCGGGCAGCGGCTATCAGGAAGAATGGAGAACAGCCGAAAATGGTCTCCTTTTCTTCTGGGAGCACACCGCTTCAAGGATTTCCCAGCCAGCCGCTAATCTTAACAAAAACAAGTGGGAAATTAATGATCTTCGAGACCGCCAGCCATTGGTGCAATCTGGTTGCAACTGGCCGAACGCAAAGGGCGGGGAGAAAGACAGCACTCGTTTCCTGGGGAAACCAAGTTAAAATAAAATAGAATAAAACCAGATTAAAGCCGCGGTGTGCTCGGTTAGTGGCATCCTCACGTCCCGCTACGTCCCAGGAAACAGCGCCTTGCTCAGCGAAGCGTGGGAGCCGCGCAGCACCCGCAGCACCTGAGCGCTGTAACTGCCCGGCTTGTACGCACGGGAGCAGGAAGGGGCAAATTACAAACCCGTTTACATCCGAAGGTGATCCCGAAGGGGTAATTTCGGCAGCAGGAAGACAGGGAGAGCAAAGTCATTTGCATCTGAAAGGGGATGAAACGCCTCGTCAGGGCGGAAGGACTCGGCTCTAAGTGTGGAAGCTGCTGGGACTCCTCGGGTGTTTCACAAGCCCCAGCCCTGGAGATTATCTCATCCCAGAGACCTCGGCATCCCTTTCCTTCCCCAGCTCCCCCACTCAGCTCCCGCCGCTGGCGCTTGGCCAGCTGGACACCAAGAGAGTGGTTTTGAGGCAGGGGACGGCCCTTCTGCGGAGGGTGGGAGCCCTCGCCAGCCCAGGGCACGGGGAGATGCTGCACGATTAGCTTGCTCCGAGGAGGGGCTGGAAAGGTTTCTTGTAACGCCCGTCGCTTTGACAGGCCCTGCCACAGAGCCACATGGGTGCCAAGGGATCCGCGCAGGTCCCTTCGCGGAGCCCGGCACTGCAGGAGGAAACTTACTCGTGTAGAAAATAGCATCGGCAAAAGCAAGCAGGCATCTCTGGAGAGACCCAAACAGCTGTGGAATTTCTCTGCAAAGAGCTGCTTACCCTAGGAGGGAGGAAAGTCCGGCCTCCCATCTCTCATCCAGCCCACCCACCCACCGGATAGAGGCAAAGGGTAAGAACAGGAGAGAATTTAAGCCATGCCAGGATCCCAGGCTCTGGGAATTAGTTTCCCACATTCTCCACCATTTAAAAAAAAAAAAAAAAAAAGAGTGAGCAGTCACACCCAGAATCTACTGCCTTGAACTCAGATTGCAGGCCGTTTACTCAGCTGAATAATCATGCTCAAGACGGTGGAATTACTTGCCTGAACTGCTACTTGATGTACAGAAGGGCTGCAGAACTGGCTAACAAATAAATACAGATATACAGAAAGTAATGCAAGACCACTCTCTTAGCAGGCTAGTGCCTTAGGCCAGGTCCCAAAGTCAGCAGCCATGTGGTCAAAAACACACAGCAGTTTTCCATAGTCACGGCAACTGATTTTCTATCTAGATCACATGTACCCTTCTAGACCTGTATCCTCTGGGCAGCATCAACTGCGTGGGGACACACTCTGAAAAATATTTCACTGACTTAGAAAACTAAATTCTGCTCTGAAGGATGGCTTGAGCATTGAAGAGTACAACCTTTATTAGCTCCCAGCAAGGTTTCAGGTCCCTCCATAAAACTCGATCAGAGAAGCACTGCTGCTCCTACTCTTTTCAGTATTGGTCCTAGGTAAGGTCAGCTCTCCCATACTGAACCCCAATGTGATATGGCATTTGTTCTCAACACCATGCAGGTAAAAGCGATGTGCAGTTCGCACCCTGGAAAGCTTACAAGAGGCAGCCCTAAGCAGAAAACCTTTCCATGCAGACTTGCTTCTGAGTATCCCTCTTTAATTTCACTGGGACAACACGCATGAGTAAAGTTAAAACTGTGCTGAAGCCTCAGTCAGACTGTGGCTGATGGAGCTACTGCTCCAGTTCATTGAGGGGTCAAGGTGAGAACCCTGAACTGGAGCCAGGAACAAGCATGCCAAAATATACCCAGGGATTCTGGCAAAGCTGGAGGCCCAAGCAAGTCACCTGGGGAAGGGTGACCAGTTCCCAGAAGCACCTACCTGCCCATTCCCTGCATGCTCTGCTATAGCAAATCTTTGGATGAGCGGCTCATTCTGAGTTATTGCATTTGCATGTGTAATTTAAACACACTGTGTTACGGCCGAAATAATACTTATTGTCCTGCTGGCATTTCTGACCTGGATATTCCACAGCAATGTCCAGTGCTCTGGGTAGAGACTTCATAACATGCCTATGAAACTTCCACCAGGTGTGGCCCAACCAACTTTCCTTCTCCCTCAGACCAGCAGCTGAAAACAAACATCTTTTTCATTCGTCTCCAGAGACCTGGCCAGGTGTCCAAACCCACTGACAGGCACCTTACCAGTCTGAACCACAGGTCTGGGCTTTTTAACTATATAGTGTCAACAGAAGTGTGTGCACAGCGGGAATTCTCCACAAGACCCACCAGTACCACGGCGAGCAGCAGAAACTGCCCCAGCTCCAGAGTCCTTGGCTGGGGCCACTTTTACGTTCTGCTTTTCATACAATTAACAAGAAGCTGAAGTCCAGTCGTGCACCGTTACTTAGCCAAGAACAGCACTTCCAGCAGTTGGGTTTTTTTCCCTAAATTGGTATTATTATCATCATCCCATGAGCCCTGCATTATTTCAGACTCGGTGGGCATTTCAGAAAGGGCTGTGACCCTGGTCTGAGTCCAGAAAGGCTAAAAAAGGGACCTATACACAGCACAAGTTGGAAAGTTACAAGTATTTTCCAACGGCCTCAATCTGCCCCAAACCCTAAGCAAAACTGTATCAAAAGAAAAGATCTCTGAAACGTACTATAAATAAACCAAACAATCAAACAAACAAAAAAAAAAAACCCCAAACAAACC